>NC_135593.1:14155851-14775623 GCF_965152235.1 Eretmochelys imbricata | reverse complement strand
GGTATAGCAACTCCAATTTCACACTATGGCATGAAAGGGTGCTCTGAGATGGCGTGTCTTGAACATGTCCCTTGTACAAACTATGCTGCAGTACACGTCCTTTCTATCCTGCAGGGAAGTTGCTGCCGCTGCTAACTTGCAAGCCATTTCCACCGTTGCCATGGAATCATTGAATTTCCAAGTGGAGACAGGAAGGTGCTGCTCTGAGTCATTTATTCAGAACACTCCAAAAGTGGACTTTACAAAGACAGAAGAGACCCACATCCCCAGAAAGGACACCATTTAATGTAAGCAAGCACTAGGATGTAAATAAATAATTTATTCAAACTAAGTTGTAAAAACCGGCATTGCCCAGCTTGCCGTAGTTGGTGGGCTTTCCCCCTTAAAGCCTCAGCTCGTGGAGTCATGTTATTTTGGTGAGACTCTCCGTTATTATTTAAAAACAAAAACGAAACTTTTAGACCTTGTGGCTGTGGAGGAAAAACTTCCCTAACACTCCCTTACTGTTCAAAAAACCAGAAGGCAAAGGAAAAAACCCCAATTTTTAAAACAAGCACATGATTTTTTCTGGCTAATTTCATGATTTTTGCTTGCTTGCAATACTGCCCAAAAGTCACTGTTCTACCAGCTTGGCTCTTCTCCCTCATAACTCCCTCTGTGATCTTCCTGGAGTGTTTTCAGTTCTGTTTTGCACATATTCAAACCTGCTCTGCCCTGTTGCAGAAGGGGGTGGGGGAATGAAGAAAGAAGATGTATTAATTCCAGAGAAATTCAGTGCCATTGTGAAATACAGCATCCTAAAAGAAACCAGGGACAGACTCCAGTATGTTGGTTTTAGAACACTTTATTAACTGGCTGTGTTTATTACCGCTGGCATCACTCAGGAGCCATGTCTCCATGGCTGGCTTTTTTGCTGCAGAAGGATTTATTCTTTGGACACAGGTTTGGGAAGCAATTAGCTTGATTCTCATTCTCAGTGGTGCTGCTGCAAATCAGGAGTGGTAACCCTGTGGAAGTAAACTCTATGGGTTTTTTTCCCGCTGGTAGAAAACTGCTGTGAGATGAGACTCGGGCCTGTGTGCTGTTTCCCTGATGGGATGGGGGGGGCAGGGCGGAGGCAATCACTGAGTCTGTTCTCTGTGGAATTCAGTCATGCACCTAGCACAGGATTTATTAATTTCTTGTTTAAAATGTTACACTTACTGTTTAAGTGTAAAGATACACATTTTATGATATCAGTGAGGACCATACTATGAACTCTCCCACCCCTGGTGACAAGAGTGATCTCATTAGCTTCACTGGGACCACTTGTCCTAATAAGTGCTCACACATAGGACTAAAGTAGTCACAACTTGACCTGGAGTAGGACAGACTTCACACATTTACACAAAGATGGGTGAATCTAGAGGGGCCTGATGCAAAGCTGTTTGACTGCATTGGACTATGGATTACGCACGACGATCCCGATCCTGCAGACCTACCTAACTTTGCTAGCATAAGCAGTCCCATGGGAACTCTGTGCGGGAGCAAAGTTCAGCAGGAGTCAGAAGAGGAGCCAGAGTCTCTTGGGACATGTGTGTTTTACAGCTTGTCACAAGGTAAACCCAAGTGTGGTCATAAAGGTTTCTGTTTGCAGAAGATGCAGGGTCAGTAGTGTCAACAGCTGAAGGCCAGTTTCTATTCTTATACAACGTGTTGGGGTGGGTGGGGGCGGCGGGAGAGAAACCTCATGAGATCAGAGTAACAGCCGTGTTAGTCTGTATTTGCAAAAAGAAAAGGAGGACTTGTGGCACCTGTAGCTCACGAAAGCTTATGCTCAAATAAATTGGTTAGTCTCTAAGGTGCCACAAGTCCTCCTTTCCTTATGAGATCAGGGAAGTGTATGACTTTAACAAGAATGGCTGAGTATGCTGGTACCATGATCTTTATTCTTTACAGAGGAATGGTCAGAGATAAACACACCAGCAACGCCTGGGGGTCTCAAGGCGCGGGTTCAGTTTAATAGGAAGCAGCTTCTCTAGTCAACAGTTTCCCAAGGCAAAGTGAACCTGCAAGCCTTGCATTTCCCACACCCGGTGAGAGACTGCAATCTCCTTGCTCCATTTCCTGACTTTTCTTTACGTATTTACGCTGAAAATTCTCCATTTGAAGAAAAGGGAACCTGGCTTTTTGAAAAAGGGAAATGCTGCTGTGGTGCTATGTCTGTACAATAATTCTGCTTGCTAAAAAGGAAGATGGGGGGAGAGATGGGGTCAACAATAAAACAAGCAAATCCTTTCTGGGTTGTTGCCTTCATAACACAAATATAAATGGAAGGGGATATCTTGCAGCCATAAGCATCAGGGTTTAAGCCTTGATTCCCTGGAATGTGCAGGTTCGGATGTTGGAGCCACTTCAGAAGCAGATGCATTGGGAACCAGGTTGTAATAGTGCAAGCCTTCTCTCTGCTCTGCATGGATATTAATGATCCCATGCAGCACTTTTTGGTAGGATGGGCATTTGCTGTGGAGTTCTTGGCCAACATTTCCCCTCCTCCTCCTGGCCTGTAGGGTTCTATGTGCTGACTGTTGCCCTCTACCCCTGAGGTCACTGCATGGTAGTGTGGCTGGTTATATGGGGCTCATGAGATGCTGTGATGGTGTGAAAGGTGCATTACATGGCGGGGGTGTGTGTGTGTGTCAGCCATTTGTCCCTTGCAAGGGTACGGGGTGTGTCCCACACACAGGCTGGGCGGATAAAAATCAGGATTATTATTTTCAAATTTAAATCAGTGTTTTTACTCACAGGTTGCTAGTTCTCTACTTTCCACTCACTTTGTAGTCAAATTGATAACATGGATGTCTCATACTTATTCCTTTCATTTTTCTAATTGTTAATACAAGTTCAGGTTTTACATAAATTTATCTTCCTACTAAGAAGTTTCACAGTTAAAATACTCATCAGTGCTGAAAAAGACAAGTCTGGGCCCTCTAACCTCTGTGAGACTCCCACATAAGCAAATAGCCTGGGCTATATTTGCAACCAACATCACCTTCTAATGTATTAAACTTACCCAGAAAAACTAAGCTGAAATGCACTGACCAGGTTATGCTCCTTCATCAGGGTTTGTAGTTTAAAATCAACAGGGCTTATGCTCCCAAGTCACTCAAGCACTCTTGAAAATACTATTTCTGTGTACTTAAATAGGGCTCTTGTTTTGTAAAAGTCAAATAAGAGATCCAGCCACGAGGAGTACTTATTTATTTAAAAAAACAGAACTGATGGTATAGTTAATTAAACTTTAATCTTATGGTGCAATGGCGCCAACTTTCACATTCGTTTTACAACTGTGACATCTCAACCTGCCTTTAAAAAATGCATTTGTGATGTTGGCAGATCAGATGCCAAGATCCCCAGGTCTCAACTGAACACTGACAAATATCTGGTTGGAATCAGACTGGCTCAACTGCATGTGAGTATTATTAAAACAGCTATTAGAATTATAAGAATGTGTTTAATGGTTAGGCTTTATGGAATGTTTGTTAGCTGCTGCCTGGCGTAATCTTAACTATAATATCTCTATCCCATATTGTAAGGTAATATCTGAGTGGTTGTATTGGGAGCCTCTGTGACTGTGTAAATCACCAGACAGGAAAGACACATTAACTAGTGCGAAGTACTGATCTCCAACAGAAAATGTTACATCCTGCCCAACAGGAAAGGTCCATCAACAGCAAATTAACTATTGGGAGACAATACAGAGGATAAAAGACCTTTGTTGTTTTGCTCTCCCCTTGGTGAAGAGCCATGCATGAGGATTCCTCTTGTCAGCTGAGCTTGCAGCTCAGAGCGCAATGGATGGGAGGATAAAACCCCCCCAACAAGAAGGAACTATATGCTGCTTGGAATCTGGGTGGCAAGATTTTTTAGCCATCAGCAAGAGACTCCTGGTGTTTAGGCTGGGTTAGCCCTAATGTAGAGCTTGCTTACTATAGAAGCTTCTATTACATTTTGAAACTTAACATTGTAACTCATTTGAGTGTGTATGTTTAACCTGCTTCAACCTTGTAAATATCTCTCGTTTTCCTTTTCCTTCTTCATTAATCTTTATTATGGGACTGGCTACAAGCATAGGGGCTGGAATTAGGGGTGCTGCTGCACCCCCTGGCTTGAAGTGCTTTCCATTATAGGCAGGGTTTACAGTTTGGTTCAGCGGCTTTCCGCACCCCGGCCTACAGGCATTGTCTTGGGTGTGAGAGCTAAAGTGCAATTGACCGGGGGTGAGCGCCTGGTCCTTCAGGACGGGCTGTAATCTGAGCATTGCTCTGGTTCTTTGTGTGCGGGACCATCTCTCAGGAAGGCAGGCTCAGCTGGGTGGGGGGTAAGAGCCTATGCGGGGTGGGGGAGAGAGCGCCTGCGACTCCCTGGCGGGGCTGCCACAGGGCCTAAGGAGGTTACACTCAATAACCGGTTGGTGGAAGCTCACTGGGGAACTGGCCACCGCGCTGGGGTTTGTGCCCTGGCTCTGGACCGCCTGCCCTGAGCCGCTGCGGGCACCACTACAGCATTATTTAAATCACCCTGTTCTAAATTGCTCCATCACTGTGCGAAGGGGAGTCTGCCCCTGTTCCCCAGGCCAGGCTGCCCTGCCCTGCCCTGCCCTGCCTCGCTCCCCAGCTCCAGCCCTCCCACTTCCTTCTTTCCCCTCCCTCGCCTCCAAGCCCGTGCCCACACTAATCATGGCCTCCTTTTGGCCTCTACCGCCACAGTGCGCATGCCAGCCGGGTGAGAGCACGCGCAGTGCAAAGCACCGGGAAATGGGGGCGGAGTCAAGGCAAATGAACTGCCGGCTGGGCGGCTCGTGAGAGGGACGCTCCCTCCCACCCCCGGGCGGTAGCGGAGTGAGCCCTTCCCTCAAAGCGCGCGCCGAGCCGTCCGGGGCAACCAATCATCGCGGGAGCCTCCTTAGCGAGGGCGCGCGCCGGGGCTGCGTCCCAGCCTCCAATTGGCGCGCGTGCTTCCTTCCCGGGGGCGCGAGCCGGGGCCCCTCCCACAGCAGCCAATCAGCACGCGGCATTGCGAACCTCTTGGGGCCGGGTCGCGCGCGCCCTCCTTCCGCCCCCCCTCCCCCCGCACCGAGGCGCGTCCCCGCTGTAGCCCCAGCTCCTAGTCCGGAACCGCCGCCTCCTCCGTCCCGTTCTCTCCGCCCGGCCGGGGAGGGAGCGGCCCGGGGGGCTCGGCCAGGCGCCCGCGGAGCCAGCGGGCGGGGCACCCTGACCCCCGCCGCTCCCCGCAGCCCCCCACCCATGGCGGCCCCTCTGAAGAAGGGCCCGGGCGGGCTGATCGGGCTGATGAAGGACGCGTTCCAGCCGCATCACCACCACCTGGGCCCGCACCAGCCCGGCGCCGTGGACAAGAAGATGGTGGAGAAGTGCTGGAAACTCATGGACAAGGTTGGGGGATGGGGAGGGGGGCAGACACGGGCGGGGGAGGGGGAGGGCCGCAGGGGGGGGGGCGGGGCAGGATTGGGCTGGAGATGGGGCAGGGGGGGGCGGGGCAGGATTGGGCTGGAGATGGGGCGGGGGGGGGGCGGGGCAGGATTGGGCTGGAGATGGGGCGGGGGGCTCGCGATGGGGCGGGGCAGGATTGGGCTGGAGATGGGGCAGGGGGCTCGCGATGGGGCGGGGCAGGATTGGGCTGGAGATGGGGCAGGGGGCTCGCGATGGGGCGGGGCAGGATTGGGCTGGAGATGGGGCAGGGGGCTCTCGATGGGGCGGGGCAGGATTGGGCTGGAGATGGGGCTGGGGGCTCGCGATGGGGCGGGGCAGGATTGGGCTGGAGATGGGGCTGGGGGCTCGCGATGGGAGAGAGGAAATTAGATTTTGGAAAGGTATGTGCTGGGGAGAGGCTGGGGCAGATGGTAGTGGTGTTTAGGAGAGGAGCAATATGTCAGAGGGAAGGCTGGATTTCTAGGGGGTGCTGGTTAGGGCGCTGGGGAAGATGGAGAGCTTGTTGAGTGGTGGGGGGGCTGGAGTGGTGGTCAGCACCATGGCACCATTGCAGACATGTTCCTGCCTCTGACCTATTTGTGGTAAACCCTACCCTGTAACCAGAGGAAGTATTTTGCTGAGCTTGACCCACTTGCTTGTGAGTTCCAGCCCACTGCTGAGCATGGTCTGCTCTCTTGATGGCAAGACAGAGGTCTGGGGTACCTTGGCAGTTTGGAGAGGTCTATTGGATGAGTAGTGACAATGCACTGGGACTCAGCATAGATACTTTTTATTAAAGCAGTGAGTTTTGAGTACCAGTCATGAGACCCTGTAAAATTTCCTCTGTAATAAACATGAGGAGTTATGCTAAAATAAGGGAAATGAAATCTCATGCTTCATGGCATAAAATGATTGCTGTAGGAATCAGAAAGGAATCACTCTCACAACTTCCAGCACTACATATCCAGGTTCATTAATTTCTTTTGCCCCCAAGCATCAGGGAGTGGGTACTGCCAGAGATGGCACGCTGGACTAGTTGGCTTGAGGGTCTGAAGGAATGTGGTAAATTAAGTCCTAGTACTGATGGGTATATTAGTAGAGGAGCCACTGCTCTAAATAGCCCCAGTCAGTGCTTAATTTTAATTGTAGAGAATTGTGCTAACCTAGTTTATATCTAGATGAGTGATTCTGGCACTATTCTTCATGCCACAAATGGGCACAGTAATCCAGGAGGTGGGCTTAATGGGAATATATTTTCTTTATTATATATGGTTTTCTGTAACCTTAGTTGTGACATTTTACTTTTCTGTTGTTAATTTCCATGGATAAGTGATGAGACTAAATTTGTATGGGATTGAGATATATTCGTGTATAAAATGAGTGGCATACTTCATAATGCTAGGTTCAGTTGAAAGAGTAGATGAGTGCATAATGAATGCAGTTAGAAAGCATTTGGCAGTAGTTTGGGGAGTGCCACACCATCCACCTTCTCCTATTGGACAAGATGGGTATATCTCATACAGTAAGCCTGCCGACCCATGCATGTCATTTTTCTTCCTCTTTTAACAGACAGCATTTGTGCATGTTAAGCCCTGGATCTCCTGCAGCAAATGTTGTAGCTCGGTTCATTCTGAAAAGAAAAATAGAAATACCTTTTTTGAAAAGACCAGTAAGAAACATTTATGCCAAAAAATTCCCTTTAAAATTCTCTTGGCAGACTATACAAAAAGCATGGTTTGATTGTGACCTTCATTTGCTGTGTATGTGATGAGCTCTCCTATACATGGAGGGATGGGAGAAAGGAAGGTAATAACCTAAGCACCTTTCAAGAACCTTTTCTTTCATTGTCGATACTGAGGGCGAACAGATGAGAGAATACAAGTGATAACCAAAATGTTGGAAAGATGTTAGATATGCGTATTTCTGCATGCATATACAGATGTGTTGTCGATGCCTGGATGTGACTTGTTCTAATAGGAGTACTTGTGGCACCTTAGAGACTAACCAATTTATTTGAGCATAAGCTTTCGTGAGCTACACGAAATTGGTTAGTCTCTAAGGTGCCACAAGTCCTCCTTTTCTTTTTGCGAATACAGACTAACACGGCTGCTACTCTGAAACTTATTCTAATGTGAATCTCCATTCCCATGTATATGCCATGAACATTCATGCTCAACTACATAGACTAGTCAGGCAATAAAAAAGGCTTAAAAAAAAGATGGAATTGGAAAGATGGAGATTACCTTGGTATGTAATCTTGCGGTATAAAAGCAGCATTTTCTGGGCGTCTTTGGGTACCAATACCATTACTGATCTGCATAGTCAGGTCTTGGCCACACACAGTTTCCTTACCATGAAATTGTGATCAGTGAAGTAAAGCCAAGGGTGCTGCAGTTGCTGCAAAAATATTTAGAGGAATTTATTTTGCCTGAACTTGTGTTGGCTGCCAATTCTACAACCTCATTATGAAATGCCTTTGTTAGTAAATAGTGGCTGAAAGCTCTAGTTGTGTGTTTAATAATAGTTAAAATATTAAAATCAGACTTAAACCCTGACCTTGCAGTCTGATCTACATGGGTGCACCCTGCATCTGTGTGGAGCCCCATTAACTTCAACAGTTTTGTATAGAGGTAACAGTTTGTGTACACACATTCTGTTACAGGATTGGGCCTAAAATAGAATATCTGCTTCTTAACACAAATTGCCAACCATTAACCAAGACTTGGTTGAGGAAATTGCAAGGAGGTGGGAAGAACTTGTGAAAATTTTTGTGAAACTTCGTTTCTGTTGTCAGTTATCTGACTACTTCAAATACACACAAACTCAAATAGGTGTGTAAGAAAATAGTTGATGGGTGCACATATGATAAGGGATCTTGTAGATCAGACGCTTGCTGTATTTGTATCTGTACAGTGACCTAAATTCATTAACCCATAAAATTAGTTGGTATCCTGCAAAAGCATTCAGGCACTGTTGTTCTTCAGGTGTGGCTAATGAATTTCCTACACAAGCTAATAGTTGTCCATTCCATTCTCTCCGCACATTTTGACATGTGCCCAACTTCCATCTGAAGAAGTTTTATTTTTGTTTCATATTAATTTTGTCCCATGTTCTTCCCACAGTTGCCTTCGGTGACCCATAATGAGGCCAAAGCTCCAGTGTTGGGCAGCACTCCTTCGTATATCCAGTCGGATGTTCATCTTCAGTTATCTCTTTTTACTCATTATTTATGCCTTGGCTGTTGATGTGGGGTTCCGTAGTGAGGCTTGCATTGGGTTTTTTGACTTGTGACCAGGGCTTCATCAACATGGTACATCAACTAGGATTCTCAAATTTTAACTCATTGCATTCCTATCTGTTAAAATTTGAAAGAAACGCTGTAGTTGTAGAGCTAATTGTTTGACTCGTTACTGCACAGGCAACAAGTATATAATAGTACACTTCAGTACTTAGGAAGTTCTGTTTTCAGTAAATCTCAAAGTTTGACAGTTGCAAGAATAAATAAGCATACCACTTTAAACAAAAATTGGACACTGGATAATCTCTTTCCAGGTTTTTAGATGGATCCCTTTCATGGCATTCTGCGCGCATCTAGTATGTCAATGTTAGGCCTTGTCTACGCTGCCACTTTACAGCACTGCCACTTGCATGGTGCAGGGGGGTGTTTTTTCACACCCCCTGAGCGAGAAAGTTTCTGCGCTGTAAAGTGGCAGCGTAGACAGTGCACCAGCGCTGGGAGCTACTCCTCTCGTGGGGGTGGTTTTTTTTACAGCCGCGGCAGCGCTTTAACGTTGGTAGTGAAGACACACCCTTAGTTGTCAGTGAAATCTTATGTTGGTTTGCCATCTGCACCCTTATAGCTTGTTTGGACTTTACTTCCGCAGCCCACTGCCTTATGTGAAAGCAGCCATTTAAATAACAAGTAAAATCACTAGACAGATAAATAGTTGGTTTGGGTGTGGTGTTCAAAGTTTAATTCACACTTTCGGGGAAAGTATACTCATACATTCCTTTTCCACCTTTGGCAGGTCATTTTCACACTTGAGTGCAGGCTGAAGCTTGTCTGAGTTGTGTGGCCAGGTGCACCTTGTTTAGGAGCTAAAATAGTGTTTGGGCTGTGCTAGGCCTCTTTACCCCTTCCAAAAAACCAAACCAAAAATGACATTGTCCTGACAGAGAGTTTCACTGATTGGAGCAATTTTGTTCCCCATTGAAACCCGCTTCTGTTCTATTTCATGAGGATAAAACAGTCCTTTTGAAAGCTGATATATCTTTAAATATTTGGCCACTTTGTAGATTAATATTTATATATTAATTGCAGCTGCAGTCCCTGATCAGGCCCCTGTCATGCTAGGTGCTGTATAGATACAGAAGTAGGCACAGTCCATGTCCCAAAGAGTTTTCAGTATGTAGGTCAGACTCTTTAGGGCCACATCACCTACAGTTTTGTTAGAATATCTGCCCCACTCTGGCAAACATTAAAGAAAATAACAAAACCTTGTACCTTTAGTATGTTTGTGTCTTTTGATGTGATTAAGTAGGATACTGGAATATGAGGTTGTGGTACAGTTTTTCAAACTTTGCTAAAGTAGGACAGGAAACCTTTTAAGTTCCTTAGGCAAGTATTTTGTCTTTGTTCTGTAAGAGAACTAGAGTATGATTGATTAACATGGGTATAAACACAGTTTGCCTATTCAAGTATGCAAGATTAAACATGCTGCTATATTATATGAAGTTCTGGCATATAGCATCTGTTATATTGCACATCTGTATATTACTGGTCACCTTGAAATTTCACTCCTTTGTGTATTCTAGATGTTTGATGGCAACTTATGAAATTCATCTCAGTTCAGCAGTTTGCTTTCTTATCTAGAGGTTGAATCATGCCTTTGAGGCTCTGCTGTTAGATGTCTTATGAGCCTTCAAAGTGCAGCAACAAATAGCACACTAAGCATCTCAGTCACTTCTTTGCACTGACTGTAGCCATCCTATACATTTTTACTAGGCTAAAGTGGGAGGAACTGATGTCAGTCTAATTTATCCTATTTCCTCATCTTTTCACTGTGTTAAGCAATTAAAGCAGTGCTTAATATCAGAAAATGTATTGATGCTGTAAAGTAACTTGTTAGTGCTGTGTCTTGGCAGGAGGGAGTTGCTTTATTTTTGTGGATAATGCAATTGATGGTTTATCTTCAGAACCTAATCTAGGCAGCAGAATAATACAAATAATATCCAGGGTATGTCTACAGTGTAGCTCGAAGTGAGCCTCCCACCTCAGGCAGACAAACTCGTGCTAGCAGGGCTCATGATGGCATGCTAAAAATTGTTGTGTGGATGTTGCAGCAGTGGCAGAGGGTTGGGCTAGGGTTGGCTTGAGCTAAGGTGGCTCGCCCAAGACTCTGCCGATAAACCATGATGTCCACACAGCTATTTTTAGTGTGCTTTCGCAAGTCTTTCTGCCCAAGCTGGGAGGCTTACTCCCTGCTGCAATGAAGACATAACCTAATGCTGTTCTTGGGCATTTGAGGAACTAGTTATGGAAATTCTAAACTACTTAGAGGGGTTTTGTAACTGGATGGGATGGAAGAATAGTAGATTTCACATTACAGGATGTAGAAGAAACTGGTGTCAGATTAGCAGCCGTGTTAGTCTGTATTCGCAAAAAGAAAAGGAGTACTAGTGGCACCATAGAGAGTAACCAGTTTATTTGAGCATAACCTTTCGTGAGCTACAGCTCACTTCATCGGATGCGTTAGTGGAAAATGCTCAAATAAATTGGTTAGTCTCTAAGGTGCCACTAGTACTCCTTTTCTTTTTAAGAAACTGGTGGTGGCTGAGCTAAAATGGCAAACACCTCTGTAACCTAAATATGGATGTAATTCAGAAATTTTGTTGCAACTCACCCCTAATAGTAGTGATGTGGTCAGGTGTGGCTTTGTGGGAGGCTGAGAAGTTGATATGTACTGAGTTGCTGATGTTTCAAGGAAAAAGCAAATGCTTGGCTTTGGCGAAAAATGGAGCTATGTAGCTTTGTTTTTTAAAAGGAAGAAAGCGTCAGACTCCTCATAGGCCTGTTTAGGAAAACAGCGTTGGAAGAGAAATAGGAGTTGAGAAATCAATAGAAAGAGATCCGTCACTCCTAGGTTTTTTTGTCGTTTTCTTTCAAGGTTACTGTCAAATCATGACTTGCAAACAAACTTTTGCACCTGTGTTGTTAACATCTACATAAATATCACACTCTTCTGAACTCTTTTTACTTACCCTTGTTACAAGTCATAAAGAATAGAGAAGAAATTATTTTTTAGTTTTTTACTTCGTGCTTTTGACAGCACGTTGAAGTCAGTTTCACTGTTTCCTCATTCTAGTCATAGTTCCCCTATTTGTGTGAGTCTTTAATATAACAATAAGGAAGAGAAAAACATTTAAAAAATAGGAACTATGATGGTAAACCTACAGTGTTCCTTTTACAAGGCTAGATGAAAATTTTAAAATCCAGTATACTTGTAAAAACGAGGAGTCCTTGTGGCACTTTGGAGACTAGTAAATTTATTTGGGCATAAGCTTTTGTGGGCTAAAACAGGACTCCTTGTTGTTTTTGCTGATACAGGCTAACACGGCTACCACTCTGAGACCACTATACTTGTAGGTATTCATGCTCCTTGTTAACGTTTTTCATTTCTTTCAGCTTGGAAACGGAAAATCAATTTCAGTACTGTTTGTAGTCTGTTTAATTTTCAGGTGCTCCTTTCTGAGAGTTTAAAACATTGCCTGGGAAAGTTTGTGTTCACAAACAACTGTTTTCATTTAAATTATTAAAAATATAGAAACATTTCTGTTGGTAAAAGCTTTAGTTTTAAAATAGTTTTACAGTGAGGCCAAATTTCAGTTGACAATGTCCATTTAAGACTGCACCTATTTTTAAGTCACTTAAAAAAGCAGAAATTACTTCTCTTTACAGTGAGCATACCTAATGTAAGGTATTTGCTGTCTTTCTGGACTCACTGTAATGTTCTTTGGTAGCCGCCAATCATGGGGAGAAAATGAATGGAGGGCATGGGAACTTGCTAATACGCTGCTGGTTTCCCAGAGCTGTGAACGTTCCTTTTAACGTTGTCATGATGCTGCAAGTGCACAGGTAGAGAAGTAAACAAAGTGAAACCCTTTTTTTTCTTGCTGATGTATTAAGAAAAGTCAGTTTGTTAAATGACAGGCAGTTCGTAGGCAAGTAACTTTATATCTGAGTGCTGCTATTGGGTGCTTTTAAAACCAGGTATGGGGAGTTGTGAACTTCAGCTGTTGAAATAGGTGTCCGTTTGGTGAATAATTAAACTTATTTAAAATTCATCAGGTAATAAAACCAAAGTTTTTCAGCTTTTCTGATCTGTAAACCATTTACTTCGGGTATTCATACAGGGTATTTTAATGAAAAAGTTTTAGAGAGGTTGTGAGAATACGACCTGTCTGCAGAATTTTTTGCTTTTCTGGGAAAACATGTCTGATATGAATATCAATATCAAATAAGTCTGTATAGTTACTGACATACAGTAGGTCTGCTTCTTACATAGCTGGATAGTTTCAAGAGATAACAGCCTGTGCCATTTCCTATTGTAGCTGACCCAGAGAAATGACTGTTCTTTGTTTTTGACTTGTCTGCTTCCTTCATGTGGTTTCCCTACAACACACCAAGAATAGTTTTAAACCCAATTGTTTAAATAACAAAATAGATCTGTAGGAGCAATAATGGTGCTATCTGTAGCTTGCTTTGGGGACATGGTTTGGATCCTTCCATGCTGCAAAGTGAAACTATGGTCTCAGAATACAGTTGTCGTAGCTTGGTTCCCTGATAAGGTTAATTTTACGATGTATGAAAGAAGCACCACTCTTGTGATAACTCCGCTCCTTGTTTAGATCTCCTAGTATTTGTCAGTTCAGACTGGAGGGGAAGTTTACTTGTCTAGATTATTTCCCACCTATACATTCGGTGATCCTCCAGAGTGTAATTCCTTCTAATTATGAGAATCCTATTCACCTGTGTGAGACTTGGTGCAGTCAGGCAGTCATTCCCTTGATGGAAATCGAAGTCTCTCAGTGGAGCCATGCATAATTGGAAGACATGTGTGACCTCTCCACACTGTTTCTTGCACCTATCCTAAAAGGCTGAGTGAAATGCTAGAGTTCCATTTCAGACTAAATTAGTTATTTGGTTTAAATATTTACTGTTCAGTCACAGCTTGTGAGGCAAAAGTAGTGGAATAAGTGTTTAAGTGTGTAATATAGAGAGCCAGTTAATTTTTTTCAGAATGTTACCTGGTGGCATATAGTAGGTTTTTTACCGGATTTTGTGTTGGTGATGCACTGCATAGCAGCACCGGGTTATTCTTGGCGCTTTCTTATCTACCTTCCTAAAGCCTTCTGAAGAAAGTGATCTTCTGCAGCATTTTTATGAGATCTGCTTTGTAATATTCTTTTGCACATCACTGGTGCCAGTTTAGACCTCAGTCATGCCTTTTGATATTAGGAAGTCAAAACAGTGCTTTTATACTACAGTAGAAAGCTTTAGGAAATTATTGCACCAGCCTTATTTTTTGTTTGAGGTAAACGTGCCAAAGACTAGAGCTGTTAGTTGAGTCTTATTCCCAATTGCCTGTTTTTTGTCTTTTCAAAAAGATGGCTTTAGAATTAAAGCACTGAAATTGCTTTGTCATGCTAAGCTGGTATTTCAGCACTTGGTTGGAGCTCAGAGAGCCCTAATAACTTTAAAAGTTGCATTATGCCTTCTGTAGCTAGCTTTCTCTCTCCCTTGATTAGGTAATAGAGAATCTTGGCTGTTCTGGATACAAATGAGGCCTTTCTCTGTGAGGTGTATGATCCTTTTTTAAGACTGTTTTTCCTATTGATTAAACTTGTTTTCATGAGCTTTGTCATGTAGTCGCTCTCTTGCAGACCACTAACATTTCGAGAGCTGTCTGGTCATATACGGTTACAGCATCAGCATTCTCTTTGCAGGTTGAATGAAATTTTTCTATTCAGTTACGGTGCCTAACCTGTTATGTAGAAGCAAAAATAGATGCATAGAAAATGGCAAAAAGTTTCCTTACTGATAAGCCTATTAATTTGTTTTGCACAGTGTACTTGTGGAATAATTGACTCAAATTCTTACTAACTAGGAACGTGTAGATAATCTCACTGCTGTAATACAAATTAGAAAACCTTTCCATTAGAAAGCAATGTCACTGATCATCTATTTAAACAATATTTACTTGTAATTTTTAAATAGTCTTAAAATCTCAAAATGGTGACTTTTTCCATTATTCATTTATTGCAGGTGGTGCGTTTATGTCAGAACCCAAAACTGGCACTGAAGAACAGCCCACCCTATATTCTAGATCTGCTACCTGATACGTATCAGCATCTACGAACCATCCTGTCACGTTATGAGGGGAAGATGGAGACCCTAGGAGAAAATGAGTACTTCAGGGTCTTCATGGAGAACCTGATGAAGAAGACCAAACAGACCATCAGCCTCTTTAAGGAAGGGAAGGAGAGGATGTATGAGGAGAACTCTCAGCCAAGGTAATGGGGAAAAGTTACTACAAATACTTGTAGCACCACTGCTAGCTGAGTGGGTGAGACCTTGAACTGAACAGCTTGGTAGTTGGTATGTGGGAAGGAAGAAATCAGTGAAGAGATTTAAGGTTAGCTGGAGAGGGTAAAGTTTGAAGTAAAATATTATTCTGTGCTGGAATGAAGGCAACGAGAGGACATGAATATGAAGAGAGATTCATATTCCAGATCTGATCATTCCTGGCTGTGGCTTAGCTTTCATTTGAGTCGCACTAGTATAAAGAATAAGATTATTTATGTTCTGAATGGGTTTTCAAATTTATGTATGAGATGTACCTGAGTACAGCTCCATGCCAAAGTAAAGAGCACCAATAAGGTTCTTTTGTCTGTAAATCTGTAAAGACTTTAGAATAGCTTGTTCTGAGGTTTAAAACTATGTACTTAATATTGAAAGACTTAATTTTACAAACTTTAATAGTTGGAGTTGTGACCTCTGCTCTGTTAATTTGATTGCAGTTCTGGAGGTTTGATGAAGTACAAAACAATGCCCTGTAGCATAGGAGGCAGAGGGAAGAAAATCATGAGATTGTCCTAAAATTCTCACTTCCCTTTCATACCATACTAGAATTTGAAGTTAGGGTGAAGCTCTGATTTGCACATAATTGATCTATTTTGAAATTAAAGGAACCTGAGCATATTCAGAGGTCTCCGAGGGAGAGGAGTGTTTTTTTGGCAAGTCACTTTATCAATGGCTTAGAATTTTATAATGCTATTTTATCCTTGGCTGTCAATTAAGTTGTCCCCAGACATCATATTTTCCCCCCCTCGCTTTGGCCTCCATGTCACGCCTGTTTAGAGATGGACTGCAACAGCTCTCTGGTGTCCTGACTATTGTCATGATTTGAGAGACTCAAGGTTTTAGAAGCACTTCATTTATCAGCTTGTGTCCTAAAGGATGCAGGTCATGAGCACATGTCCTATTACTAAAAGTAGTATGCATACATGGCCGCTACTTTAGCTGTTTGATACAATGGAGAGCAAGGTTTCGTTGACTAACGTCAACAAAGTAGGGATAGACAGGGCTGCTCTTGGGTGCCTCCATTTGTTTTTCGTTGAAGATTCTCAAAGGGTAGTGGTGGGGAATTTTTCTCCTCCCTAAAAGTGCTGTCACAGGTTCTATAGGGTTCCATGTTGTCACCCTTCTCATTTAATCTGCATACATGGATGTTGCAATGTTTATCGAGGAAACATGGTGTTTTTGGCATGCTGATACTTTACATTTCATCTGGCCCAGCCATAGTAGTTCAGTTTGCTGCCTTACATAGTGACTTCTTGAGTCTTTTTGGAGAAAAGGATGGAGGGCTAGACTGTCCGATAAAACATATGGCAGTGGCTGGTTGGCTTGGAAAACAACCATAAAATGTGATGAGGAAATGTGCTCCTTTGTCAGTGAGCGTACATGTGTTTGCTTGCAGTCTGGGTGGCTGGTTAGACTTCTAGCTGCTTTTACATGGTCAAATGTCAGTCACAGCAAGAGTGACTTTTCTCCACCTGCAGATGACCATGAGTTTGACTGTTGTGGATTCAAATGTTACACCTGTCACCCATGCCTTTATTACCTCAATTTAAACTACTTCATTACTGAAGCTGGTGCAGAATTTGGCAGACCACTAATTGAGGTATCTCACCATAAGCATGTTACACCAGTGCTCTGTGATCTGCATTGACTGCCTGTTGGTTTCTGGGTGTATTTTTTGTGGTTAGTTTTGAATTATAAACTCTAAATAGACTGAGGCCTGCCTACGTGAGGTACCTCCTCCTTCCTTGTGCCCAGCTGTCACAGTTGAGATCAGCAGACACTTGAGCTGGAGTCCCCTAAGTATAAGAAATGGGAGCTGGGGATGGGGGTGGAAAGGTTATCAGCAGGAGGTCCTCTTTGTAGGCACTTTGACTTTGGAACTTGCCCCTCACTTGGACCGAAATGGTCTGAATCTGAAGGGCATTGCAGCATGCCTTGGAGGTTATCTATTTTCTCTGGCTTTTAGGGAGGGAGGAGGGGTATGGCCACTTTAAGTGGCAAGAGGTTGATGGGGGGCAGAAGGGTTAATGCTGATTTATATTTATTTAGCCATTGGTGGTACAAGATAATGGAGGGAGTTGTAAAAAGTGTATATTTGTATTGAACTATTTTCAAAGGGCGCCTAGGGTAGTGGAATAGGTACAGTTTATTTTTTATGTACAAACTGAAGTAAGTAGAAAAATGTGGAACTAGCTGGATCAGTTGAATTTCGTTGCAGCTGAATGACTTAAGTGAATGAAGCCTTTGCAGCTATTTGCTTCTAATATTTTGAAACCAAAATGGGAAGTGATGGAGCCACTTTGCATAAATGTTTCTTGATGATTTTTTATTTTAATGTGTTCATGTAATATGGCTTCATTATTACTGTTTTGATTTCCCCCTTTCCATGGCCACTGAGGGGTTTAAGTATTATTCTGTCAAGTTATTTTACTTTTAGATGTTGCCTCACTAAAAATCTTTTCATAGCCATTTCAAGTTTTCAGGTAATTTCTTGAATGTGGGAGGTGAAAATGGAACTAAAAGCTGCTGTTTAGCATGGCTTTTTGACAAATTTGTGATTTTTGATTTGCAAGGATTATGCTACTTTTCACAGTTTGCTTCAAAGCTGTAAATCTGTCTGCCTTTAAAATTTAATTCCAATTTTCTGTATAAGGATTTCAAGGTTTGGGGCCAGTATAATGAGTGAAGCCAAATCAAACGACCAGATTGTCCCTTACGGGAAAATTGCTGCTTCTTTAGACTCTGATTGACTCTTCATAGATATCGGAATTGAAACTGGGGGTAGGGCACGGAAGATTTCTCAGCTAGAAACACTTGAATATGCATGAAAAGTTATAAAAAATAGTGGATGTAATGGGGAGGGGGCTTGAGCACGCATGCCTCGGGGATAACACACTTTTAGCATGACATTATGGGAGTGAGAATGTTTAATGTAAAACTGCAGTCATTTTGGATTAGCTCAAATTAAAACGTGCATGATGCAAGAAGCATTTGTCACCATGGATTAACTGTGTAAACTGTATTTTAATTAAAATTGGCCTTTGGGTCTTTTGCTGGAGTTTTCTATCTTGCTGGAAAACCTTTTGGGACACTGACAACCTGTGAACCCAATGTAAGGCTGTAAACCGCTCTGCAGTGTAGTGAACTGCAGGAACGCTTTAATGTAAGGTTAATTTTAAACCTTTTGTTAAGAGCTTTTTTTATTGGAAACTAGCTTGCTTTGGGCTCCTGTGCCATCACAAATGACCTTGCCCAGATCAATCCACCTCCAGTACTAGGCTCAGAAGTGGTACAGTACTGAACATGCACTAAAGTACACTAACCTGTTGATTGTTTCAGGATTCTGATCATCATTCTGAGCAGATGCCAACTGACAGGCGACATCAATTGTTTAAGTCCAAAATTTTAGTCACAAGAATTGATCTTCTGACTTCTGTGCCTCAGATAGTTCCATAGCACTGACATGAGAGAAGCAAAGAAGGAAAAAAAATATAACTATTTAGAGTTAAAACAAAAATGCCTATTTCAACTAATATTCAAAGCATGTTAATTGACAAGATGGTACATATGAGTTGCAAAACCAGTGCTTTTGCAGTCAGTTTTACCGTCTGCCAGATGGGATCTGACTAGCAGTCTCTCTAGAGTTATGCTTCTGAAGGATTGACAATCAAACACTACATCAACAGAAGTGAAAATTTTTGGCCTGTCAGAACTGGTAAGCATGCTGGTGTAACTAAATCACAGCCCTGCTACTTTCACCTTCTCCTTCCCTACTCTCCATCCATCTCTCAACCCAGAAAGACGTAGTCACCCTTGTGTGGATTAAGCAGCTTTCCTCCGACTACACTTTAGGCATGTTTTAGCCAGTGGGCAGTCATGAGCTTGGTAGCTCTCTCACTCGTCCCATATTTATTCAATGGATAAAAAGGCACGATTGGTTAGAATAGTCTATAACGTATGAATGATTCAGGCACTAACTCAGGATATCACGTGTACAGAATATGGATTCTCTGGTTCAGATGGGAATGCTTTTAGATGTGCTTGTTGAACCCTCTGTTTTCAGCACTGTGCCCGTCAGGCCAGTTATTGCGTTCTAGCTTGCTGTTAGGTGTCATTTAGGAACTGATTACTGTAAATTTTGGAAATCAACCACAAAATCATAGGAGATTTAAGGTAAATTGGTTGTGCTTTAAAAATAAGCTGAGCTCCCCCAATTGTTCTAGAAGTTTGTCATCAGCTGTTTTAGAACAAGCCAGGAACCCTGAACAAGAGTCTGGCATTCAGTTGAACTTCCGTTATGAGGTAGCATTATATACATCCTCTTGGCAAGGAAAGATGTTTCTTATTTTGCTCTTTCGTTGTTTGTTTGCCCCGGCCAGTTAGAACATGTTTGAAAACATTCTGTTTTTTCCTATCTCAGTTTTGCTATCATTCAGCCTATTAAATGTTATTGCTTTCCATATTCTCCTTTACCCTGGTTTGCATGTTTCCTGTAGTGCTCAATTTAAACATTTACCTTTCTTCCCATCTTCTGAATTTAGCAATCACTTTGTTTCCTTCCCCAAAATTTCTCATGGTTTAGAACAAATGAAGTATTTGGACATTTGCATAACTCGTGTGCAAACTGTGCATGTGTCCCTTTCCAATAAATGCAACACTGAGTGGCAAATGACAAAATAAATCATTCTTTTTGATAAGATAACTAGGTTTCTTTAAATCTTTCTGAATTCAAACTATTTTTGATCTCCAAACCAAGGAACAGGGTTCCCCCCAAGCAGCTTAAAATGATCCCCAATGAATTCTTCCAAGAGCTGGATTGAGGCAGAAATGAAGAGAGCCTGTCTGGTTGTTCATGTGCCATTCAGTAGAGTTACAGTGGCTACAGATGTGTGCTGCGTTATGACTTTATGCACATCGAGGAGTGTAATGTTTGGCTTTCTTGGGCAGATTGGCATTTTCTTTTTAGTTTGTTAGACCTTTCGCTGACACTCTACAGAGCAACTTCATTGTGTGTCATCTAGCGTGGAGTCACTTTGCATTTCATGGTACACTGTACAATATATGATGCTTACACCAGAGTTGTGTAGAACCAGAATATGGCTGCTAATTGTTAAGTGTTTACTGTAAAATGAAAACTTGGCTCAGTTTAAAATGTAGTAGCAGGAAGTGAGATTAAATTTACATTTTAAGGGTTTAGAAAATTAAGTTTCAAAGATCAGAGCACGAATCTTTGATGTATTTATTATATCTAACTTTTTTTCTTTGATGCACCTGTTCCTCTGTTGTGTTCAGGAAATTATAATAGACTTGTAGAAACACTCGGTTTAAGGGATGGTGGCTGAAAGTCTGGGCTCCATTAGATGTGATCAGAAAATCAATCAAATGTAATTTAACCTTTCTATGCTATATACTAACAATTGTTATGCAGAAAGTATCCTCCTAGGGTGGCTAAAACAAAGGTGAGGTTTAGCTGACTTCCAGTGCTCAGTGTTCATAGCACTTGCTTTTCCTAGGACTGTAACGGCTGTTTTGTAGCTTGCAGCAATGTGGTTTGGTATAAAGTGCTTCAGTGGAAATTGTTGTTGGTTTCCATAAACTGTTATACAGTATTTATATATTTGGTGTTGTTTTTTTAACTCAGCTATTTCGTTCTGACATCTTAAAGATGTCATCTAAATTCTGCTTCAATTTACATGTCTGTTTAAAGATTACAGCAAAATCATGGCTGCTTTTTAAACTATGCGAGCACTACTTAACTGTGGTATGTACAAAGCCGTGAATATTTTTGAATTGGCACTGATCATGGAAGCAATGAACAATAGTTTGTGCTTCAATTTAGAAATGAGAAGTCCCTAAGTACACTTTTAATCTTATGGGGATGTTGCATCTCTTATGCATATAGTCAATCAGTTGTGGGAAGTGAGGCCTGTGTGGGTTAAGTTTGAACTTGCTACTCAGGAACCAGGTTTCTAAATACAGATTATGTATTTGGGAGTTCAGTAAAACATAATTGCAGTATCTGCTGGCCCCTGATTTTGAAAACCACTAGTGTTTAAAGGTTTACTTATTCTGGATTTTTTGGTCATACTATGCCCATGAGAAAATAAGGGTGGATTGCTAGATTCTTGTGGTTAATATTTGTTCTTTGTGTTCTGACCAACAAAAAGTTCCCCGGGATGGGAGTTGATCATTTTTTAGAAAAAAGTCAGTTCCTATTCTGTCTGAATATACAATATCTCCTGATCATAGATGGGGGGAAAGATGGAGTCTGGTGGGGGGCATTTCAGTTATAGTGCATCATTTTGTGGAATGGCATACTTTTCTGATTATATTTGTTTTCATTAGCACTCCCAAACAAAAAGGCAGAGCTTAATCCAAAAATTGGAAAGAGAGTATTGGGTGAAATGTACTGTACAAGTAAAGTGATCACAAGGTGACTGTCCACAATTTAATACATTTCTAAAAATGTAGACTGTCCCAGGTACCCCACAATCTTGCTGTAATCAGCATGTTAGTCTCATGTTTCACCGTAGAAGAGGGTCTCCATAAGGGATTTGAGTGCAACAGGCTTTGTGGCTGAGTTCAGAAAGGTTGTTCCATGCATTGAGGGCATGTGGAAGAAAACTCAGATGCTTTTAGGAGAGGCAACTCCGTGAGGTATCAAGGTTTCTATAATTGGATCAGAAGAGGTAAGGGCGATGTGAAGAGAGAGATCTGCAGATAAGTAGGGATGGGCAGGGTCCTGAAAGCAGCACCCAAGGAGCTTAAACTTAACATGGTAGAGAGTGATAAGCCAGTACTGAGATTCAGAGTGTGGAGTGTAGATCAGAATCAAGCAAAGAAGATAATTTTAGAAGTTTTATTTTGTGTGGACCGAAGCGGGTCCATTAGGGGTGACAAGGAGGCCAAAACGGTGGAAGAGGAGTTTGAATGAGAATTCTAGTTGTAGGGGTAGAAGGAAAAAGGCCATATCAGTTGTGCCATCTTGCAATGTGTTTTCCCATATGTCCTTACTAGATCTCAGCCCTTCTTTTTTGTGTGTGGAATCCTCTTGTAGTGATTGTGTTTGAAACAGACTGAATTGTGTAATGAACACCTAGTGGGTTGCAAGTTATATATCTGGACATATGGGACCCAGGAGAGTAAAGAAAGGTGGCGTATGGTACATCTGTGTTATTAACAACTTTAACCCTGAATGCCTAATTTGGATACATGATAGCAAATGTACTGCTTCTGTGGGGCTAGACAAGCATGGAAACACACACCAAAACATTCATGTTCCTTTTTATTTGGAAGGTGGGAACCAAAAAAAGTGCATTTCCTGCAGCAATGCAAGGTTTAGTGGTTCCAGTTAATCTAATACAATAGTACCTCTTCATGGCAATGCTGAACTTGCCCAACTGTTCACGGTATAGTTTTAACTCACCTTAACTGCAGTTCATGTTGGAATGCTTTTATTTTTATCACAGGTTTCAGAGTAACAGCCTTGTTAGTCTGTACTCGCAAAAAGAAAACGAGTACTTGTGGCACATTAGAGACTAATAAATTTATTTGCATCCGATGAAGTGAGCTGTAGCTCACGAAAGCTTATGCTCAAATAAATTGGTTAGTCTCTAAGGTGCCACAAATACTCCTTTATTTTTATCACAGAAAGTTACAGGTACCTGCTGTAGAAATGAAAGCGATAGTTTACACAAGAGTTGCAATTCATAAACTCACCTGGCTGTGTAAGCTAGAGATGTCTCTTAATGAACTGTCTTTTTGCAGTTATCTAATATCTTGCTTGGTGGAGAATATAGGAAAGGCAAATAATTTACCCATCCATAAATGTAGATATGAAGTGTCTCAATTGCTGGGTATTAATATTCTCTCTAAGTAGTGGGAATAGGCTCTGCTTCTATCCTCCAAATCGGTTGGTAGGACAGTCCACTGCCGATAGAATTTCCATTTTATCTTTTGAAACAAAATTCAGCCTTCAAACCTTGTATAATACAAGTGCTACCGAGGCACGGCTGTGGCACTGTAGTGTAGATGGAAGGGGGTTTTCCGTCGCGGTAGTAAATCCACCCCTTCAAGAGGCGATAGGTTGACGACAAATCTTCCTCTGACCTAGCAGTGCCTGTACCAGGAATTAAGTCAGTTTAACTACATCTCTCAAGGGTTGACCTAAGCTTTAGGTGTAGACCAGACCATAGTCTCTCAGTGGCTGAGGATGGAGATATATATATATATATATAGGTGGTGAAAGGGAGGGTTAGAAGTTGAAAAGGAGGCAGTGTGGTGGAAGGGAAGCGTTAGAAGTTGAGAAAGCAACTGTAGATAAGGTGTTAAATGACACAAGTATTGTTTGCTTGCTTTTTGCTATTTGCACAGGTAGGCTATATAGCAGTGGTTCTCAAACTTTTGTATTGGTGACCCCTTTCACATAGCAGGCCTCTGTGTGCAACCCCCCCACCCCGGCCCCCTTATAAATTAAAAACACTTTTTTACATGTTTACCATTATAAATGCTGGAGGCAAAGCAGGCTTTGGGGTGGAAGCTGACAGCTCGCAACCCCCCATGTAATAACCTCATGACCCCCTGGGGGGTCCTGACCCCCAGTTTGAGAACCCAAGTGTTCATGAAAGCTTATGCTCAAATAGATTTGTTAGTCTCTAAGGTGCCACAAGTACTCCTTTTCTTTTTGTGAATAGAGACTAACACGGCTGCTGCTCTGAAACCTTGCTATATAGTTAAGGTACATTAACTAAAAAAACCCCTGGTTTTCTGTGTGAGAATATATATTGATAGATTATGTGCCGAGGATGCTAAAATTCTCTGAATTTAACATCAAGTTGCTGACTTGAGAAATTGGAACATGTTTAATTGTCATGCTATCTGACAGCAAGACTTAGTGATGCTGCCTCAGTAGGATTTCATACTCTAGCCTTGCTCCAGGGTATAGAATTACTTATCCATGCAGGAAGAAAGCTGTAGATATTTACTGTCTTTTATAAAGGAGAGTACTGACATGTGTCTAAAAGAGGAAGGAAACAGATCCCACAGAAAGATATAAAAAAGCTTGGTTTGTTTGCTTTAAACCATTGATTCTTAAATTCTGACCCACAAAATGTCCAACAAGAAAACTTCTTACTGGACCAACAGACATGTCTCCTAACACTCAGGGGGAAGGGGAAAGAAATGAGGGGAAAAAACATCTAGTGAATGAGGTGCAAAAGAGCCTTCCTTCTGTCACTTCCTTCTGATGCAGCTAACACTTCAAAAAGAAAGAAATGGGGAGAAAAAGAAAACCCACAACACTACAATACTTGTGGAGCCTACATCTGCATTTAAATGAGAACATCTTGAAGACAAGAGCAGGCTCAAAGGCTGTCCACAAGAAAGGTTTCCTTGCCAAGCTGCGGCATATAAGCCCTAATTGCCTGCTTGCAAGGAGAAACCATTACCATTTAAATTTCTGGGGGGAAATATGAATCTGTTCCTTACATTTGGGCTTTAATAGAGAGATTAGGTGTTGAATTTCATAGTCAAAACTGTAACCAGTTACAGCTATTACCAATGTAATAGCATAAACTTTCATTATTTTCGCTTTCCTCCCATTATAAATAACAACATTTTTGTGCAGATGCAATTCTGTAAGTGAAATTGAGCTTTTGGATTCTTGCACAGTAATAAATGGATGGGATTTTGATCTCTGGGTGTGTTTCCTCTGTGTATCTGAGTCTAAAATAAGTTTTCTAGGAAATTAGTTTACCTCATGGACTTTAGTTTTGTGGCTGGCACTGCAGAAGCAATCATCCAGTTGATCACAGATCATTGGTTAAAATGTTGATCAATTTCTTGGGGTTTGAACCTGTGCAGTTAGCTGTCTGACATCTGTGTTTTGTACATCTTAACTTCTTGTGTGAGGCATTGTCACGTTTTGGATTGTGCTGTTCGACATCAGATTGTGCCTTTGCTAAAGGAAGATTACTTCAGCCTGATAGGATGCTGCTGAAAAATTGGCTGAGCTTCATGAAAGATGGTAAGCTAAACTAGAACAGCTCCTTTCTAATATTTTGAAACACTACCTTGTGACCTATAGAACAAGTTCATGAACCTGCAGACATTTTGCTTTCTTCATGAAATGGGGATAAGGTTGCATTTTCAGTTAGTGTACCACTGACTTGGCTGTGTGATTCATTGACCACTGGCTGTCTCTAAAAAGCGTGGCTAGAAGTATAGTGGTGGTGTTGGCAGAGTTTTTTTGGAAACAGCACTATGAACAAAAATGGATTGTTGTTTCCAAACCTAGTGCAGGGGGAGGACTGCAGGTTGACACAGGCGCTAGGTTTCTGTGCCGTCTGGATTCTTTGTTTTCAGGTCTTCAGAGATTTCCATTCAAAGACATAAAGTAGATTTAAATTCTTTGGGAATTTTTATCCCTGTAGCAAAATGTTTTGCCTTCACTTGTTTGACAAGATTTAAGAAAAGGGAATGAATGGAGGTTTTAAGAGTGGAGATGGGCAAAGAAACTTTTCAATGAAAGGATGACACTTGCATCCCTCAGGCAGTCTGTTAATGGTATCGTGCATGAACGAGGAGATTCTACCCATCCTCAAGTTCAAGGGAGGGCAGAAAAGATTGAGGAACTGGAGAAGCTTTGGGCAGGAATAGGAGAACCCTATTTGAATTAAAAGTGGAGGGGTCTGGGTGGGGAGGGAGAAGGGGATCCAGAATTGATTTTAGCTATAATGACTTATTGCATTGTAACACATAGTCACTAATACTCCATTGTGGTATGGTTCCGACTGTAATCCAGAGGGTAAGTGGCCTAAGATAGGTATATTGAGGAGTGTTGCTGTTAAGAGATAATACAAGCGTCAGAGGTCAAGTCTTGCTATTATATTTCAGAGATCACCATAAAGGAATACATTTGTTAACTAGATATACTATTGTCCTTTATCCTTGCAAATCCTCTGAGGAAGCGTAGAACTCCCTAGCCTAGTCTCTGATTAAGTCATTTTAAACCCTGCCTCTTCAGCACTTTATAATTAAGCATTTTAAATATCCAAATCCAGCAGAAATGAACTGGTGATATATTTTTTTCTCTTCACCATAGAAAGAGCAAAGTGGCCTGTTAAAAGTGATCTGAACATAAGGATCAGAAAGTCCGGAGCTGAGCTTGTTATTCCAGGCAAAGCCAACACAATGTTGTGGTTAGAATAGTGGGTTGTTCAGGAGTTATTAAAAGCTGATGTCATGTGTAGGCTCCAGATATCTCATGTCCTTATGCATAAACATAACATGTGAGCCAAAATTGTCCCACCTCCATTGTTTTGCAGTATTTTGTGTGTAATATGTTAAGTGATTTGTTGCCCTGTACCCCAATAGATAGTTGCATTTCAGTGTTGCTGTTTACACAGTTTCTTGGATTGCTTTAGGAGACTGAATCGAAAGGGTGCATGCATGTATCGGGATAAATGTATTTAATATTCATTTCTGTAGAAAGTTTATTTCATAGCACATATGTAAAATTAAAGGCATTAGCCTATTTAAGCTTTTGTAGTCTTTTGAAACACAACTTAGGAAGCTACAATTAAATGGTCAGTGGGGCTGTCTGTAGCTTTTATTTTTGAGTGCTTTTTTTCCAACCGCACTAGAACGCATGTATTGTAGGTGTTAAGGTTTTGAATGCTGTGCGTGAAGACAAAGCTTTGAACTAGTAAACAGTCACTTTTTAGCCAAGGACCTGCAATTAAACTAAGATTCTTTATAGCTATGGAAATTGGTGGCCACAATGAAAAGGGGGTTGTATAAAAAGAGAATAGAAATAGCTAGTGTTACACTTGTTAAATGTCCCCCCTTACAGTCTTGTCCGGCACAAAAAAGGAGTGTGTGACGAGAAGGAACAAATGCAAAACAAATTGTTACTAACTGCTTTCTGTAAGTGTACAAAGAATGGAACAATGAATATTCCACTTTTAATGTATCTTTTGTAAAAACTTTACAAGAAAGCAGGGAGGGTGTTTTGACCTATGCCTTTTCTTGATAGCAGCCCTATTGCATCTAATTAACGTGCTAGATCCCTTTTTCCCACTGGAGCCTTAATGAATCAGTCCACAAAATCAGTGCAACCAACGCCTGCTGACTCCTTCAAAATAGTATAACGTGGGCATCTATTCTGCCGGTTCTAAGGCTATGGATACATCACGAGGCTTTTAGCAACATGGCTGTGCCGCTACAGCCATGCTGCTAAAAGGCGCGCAGTGTAGCTGCTGTTTGTCGGCAGGAGAGCTCGCTTCTGCCGACAAAAAACTTCCACCCCCCACGAGCGGCAGCAGCTTTGTCACTCCTGCTGGCAAAGCGCTATTCCCACCGGTGCTTTTTGTCGCCAAAACTTTGGTCCTGTGGGGGTGGTTTTTTGTTTTTTGTTTTTAACACCCCTGAATGACAAAAGTTTTGCCGGGAAAGTGCCAGTGTAGGTGAAGTGGGCTGTAGCTCACGAAAGCTCATGCTCAAATAAATTGGTTCGTCTCTAAGGTGCCACAAGTCCTCCTTTTCTTATTACTCTGGGAGGTGACTTCTGCTGTTGAGTCAGTAGTAGTTAAATGGAATGTCATTCACTTCCTGTGCTGGAAGCTTTCTTGAAAGTAGTTCCGTTGTATCTATTTTTAAAACTGATTACTGTGTGCAGAGGACTCTGAAGCTGCCACTGAGTTATAAATGTCATCTCAGGATCTCTTTAAGCATTCCTACTTAGTATTTGTGTGTAAGGGTCAGTTATATTAACACTAAGAGCACAGTTGTTGGCTGACATAGTGCTAGGAAATGGCATACTGCTATTCTTCCTGGAATTCTGTGCAGCCGTTTATCTGAGTCTGACTGACTATTAGTATCTGGCGTATAAGCTTTAAAATATGACAGGGTATGGGCTATGTGATAGCTTTCCTTTTTGGTGGCATTTGTAAAGTGCATTTCACACTCTTGCATGTTAGAGGGTTAAAGAACGTAATTTCAAATGTTTGAATCCTTAAATTGTCAAACTATCAACTTGCAACACAGCTTAATTCCTAAAAAAAATTCTGGACTAACTGTTCTATACGTGTCCAAACATATTAGGGTCTTGAACCCACAAGTGTTAACAGAGGACTGGAAGTTAGGGAGACATCAATTCTATTTTTCTCCTTGTGTAACTTGAGTTGCGTCAATTAGCCTCGGTGTGCCTCAGTTTTCCCCAGCTATAAAAGGGCAACACTGACCTCATTTGGGTGCTGTAAAGCTCGGCTGATACAATTAGGGGGCTTTTTAAAAAAATGCTGGGATCCTCTGATAAGTTTCTGTAATTGCAAAGTATTTATTAAACATTTGGGGAGAAAGCTGAGTTTTACTACTATAAATCTTCAATACTCTGTTCCTGTCACAGGAAAATCCAGTTTCGTCATAATTTTTCTGTAAAGAGTAGCTTTCTCTCAAGCTATGGCAGATCAAAGCAGTCAGCTGACCCACTAACTATGACTGCTTACAATTGCTGTGCGTGAAGTTAAGCACAACAGAGTATGAGTTAACGTCACATGTAGGCAGTGTTTACAGCACCCAAAAAGATAAGAGTACTTTTTGGATGTAGCAGTTCTAAATTTGAGTGTGTGCTGCTGCATACCCATATTACTTGTTGAGACTTCTTTGTATAAATGCCATCTAGTGTTCATTGTGTGGTGCTGATCTAAGTCCCTTGAGAACTACAGGGTTTCTTGCAGTACTTGCCAGAAGTACCTCATACTCTGGAGGAATGAATATGCAATTAGGAATTGGAAAGAGTTGTGATTGTACTTGACCACTAACTTGCTGCATGGCCTTTGCCAGGTCACTTCATCTCTGCTTCAGCTTTCCCATCTGTAAAATGGGAACAACACCTCCTTGTCTCACAGGTTTATTGAGGATAAGTTAACTCTTAGTTATTTGGACATGTAAAGTGCTGAATAAATTCTTACCAAAGAGCTGCTTAAGCAAAACTGTGAAGGAGCAGGCAAGAACTTCTCAACCAGTGAAGTAATTACCAATGAACTGGAACATCACATTTTCTTCTATGGAAGCAAAGAAAATGTCACACATTCAAGACATCATTCAGTACTTGCAAAGCAGTATTTCAAAACTGAGCAGGAGCAGCTGGGCTGCAAGAAGCTGTTTAAAATACATGTCTTCAGTAATATTGGGAAATAGCACAATGACTGCCAAGTGCTGTTACCTTTTTATTTGGCTAAATGTTCTTCTGGTTTTCTAGCCATCCTTTTTGATGATGGACTCTTGTATTGTGTAAACAAAATGCTTGCAGGAAGGAAATCAACTAGATGGGCTGTCCCCAGTATATGTATCCGAGTCTTCCTCAATATAAATAAGGAGCCTATAAATCTTTGTTTTAGAATTGCATCAGGTTTTTTTCAAGCTCCTTTGTTGCCTTTAAAAATACATTAAAGAACTTAGTATTTAGAGATCAGACTCTTCCAGCATTTTGTCAGGCTTCTTTTCTTCACTTTTCATTAGAGTAAAAAAGTGAATTCTTCTCAAATCTCATTTCTTCTTTTCTGGAGCTTTTTCACAAATGAACTTAGCTATTGCTTCTAATTTGTTGTCATTAGCCACCTATCCAGGTCATGTCCCTTTTTAATGGTCCACTTAAAATATTAAGCCTCCCCTTTCCCTTTCAGTTCTGCATAGTCAGGAGTTGTACAATAACTTGGTTTTATTCCTCACAAGTGTTTCCCTCCAGAGAACCCCACACTCGGGTCAGAATTACTGACTTAAGATCTCTGCCAGCCTCAAACTTTGCCAATTTCATGAAATTACTTTAAAGAGAATTCTACCCTAAAATTGGTTGTAGTTATGATGTTAATCAGGTTACTTTTAGTTTAGATTTTATTTGACAGCCAACATTGTCCTGTAATTACATATTCAGTTTTTATGTGAACTTGAACATTGCCACATGTGAAAATGCGTGCTGTTTATTGAAGCTGCTCAACTTAGTAAGTATTGTAATGTCCCTTGGTGGGTACTCAGAGTGTAATTTTCACAGGTGGTGAGGACTCTCAACCCCAGTGTATCTCAATGGAGGCTGCAGATGCTTAAGCACCTCTGAAAATCAGGCTGTAAGCAACTGTTAAGTCTACAAGAAAATTTCAAAAAGGAGAAATGAAGAGCTCTGACATTGGCTAACCTTATGCTGCATCCTTTAACTCCTTTCATGCTGCAGGAACTCTGGTGCACTTTCAATGGAATAAGCTTCCCAGGATGATCGTATTGTATGCACACTTCAAACTATAATAGCATTATAGCTGTGCGTCGCAGTGAGAACTATATAAATCCTCCTCTGGAACAGTCTTTCTGTACAGACTGCTGCACACGAAACATAATGTTACACCAGTGCCAGGCTCTTGTTAGCACTGAAGGAGTATTGGAAGAAAGTAGCAAGATGATAGTGTGACCTTAGTTTTAGGAAGGCTTTTATAAATGCAGTTTATGAACTGCAGCAGTCATTGGCTATTTGTGCAAAGAGGTGGGTTTTTTGTAACCCGGTGGAATTTAAATAAGCAAAAAATGTAACTTAAAAAACCACTGAGATTAAAGTCTGCCTCTACTATTGACTGTTCTGCAAGACTGAGCTCTTACAGTGGAAAAGTGCTTTCATCCAACAAACAGGAAACCGGAAAGGAACAGCCTGCTGCAGGTCAGAGGGGACCAACATCAGAAAACCAAACTGGGAGAAGCTGAGGCCCATAGGGAGGCCACACTGAAGGATTTCAGTAGGATTGGAAGTACTTGATTGACCTGTTGACTTCCTGTGAGACCCGGGGAGCAGAAATAATCATTAAGTGGGAAGGAAGTAGCATAACCATAGGGGATGGGGAGGAGAAGGAGAATCAAGCAAAGTATCTGTTCGGTCTTGAAAAACCTTCCATGGGGCTTAAAACTGGCTCAGCACATATTAATTGTCTGACTTACTCAGTTATCTGGTCACACTGTATTTCACTATGCTATTTCTTTTTAGTCTCTCTACAAAAGTTACTTGAGGCTTGCCCCTTGGGGGACTGGACAGTATTCAAGGGAACAAAACTAAAAGCACAATTCACACTGCAACTACCCAGTCTGCATTTAGTAATACTTAAGTGTAATTGTATGTATTATTAAACTATCTTTAAACATTCTGTTAATACCTAAAGAATGGAGGCTCCAGGCTACAGCTGCAGAAGTTTATTAGCTAATAAAATACTTGGACTTTTTTAGTAAGTGCAGAAGTCGTTAGTTCTTTGAACCTTTCTTCTTTCTGTCTCTAGATTGCTTAATTTCCCAGCAGTCAACTGTTCTCTGTCTCTCTGTCTGTATAAAATCTCACTAACAGAAGTGTGGTGTCCTATCCAAATTGCAGACACTTCAGTTTGAACCTGATGGTAACCACTGAACAGAAGCATCATGCAAATTTTACTTCTGAAGCTTAGTTTTTACAGTTGCAACTGAATCTACTACAAGTAGTGGAGAGATCTGACTTCTGCAATGTTTGCAGTCTTAGGGTGCTGTTTTCTAAAATGCATAACTCAGTGAGATACCTAAATCCCATTGACTTTCAATGGGATTTCTACACGTTAGTCGCTTAGGAGCTTTTGAAAATTTTACTCTTTATCAGTAGAAGCCAAGTTGCCACTGTCATTTCCAGTTGTTTTGGATGAATATTTACTATTTGATTTTGTTTTGAAGCAGCAGTGAGGGTGAGAGTTGTCAGTGTTACCAATACTAAAAATAAGTTACAACCATAACCTTGATATGCCATAAACAGCTAACATATATTTGCTAACATGTATTTGGGCTGTTATTTCTTTACAAAGGTGATGTAGCTTTTAATTTTTCTGTTAATTTGTGTAATTGCAAAGCACTGGCAGTTGATATATTTCAGCAGTTGGTCACCACGTAGCAAAGAATGGTAAGTTTCCGTAGGCTCTTCAGAGAAGCTGTTAGTAGGGCTCCCCCTCCCTTCTTTCATTTTGATGATTTAAGTGATGCTTGTCTGAAAATGGCAATAACTTGGACTGCAGCTGAAGTTATAAATCCGTAGACCTTGGTAGAATTGTTTTGGAAACAATTTGTAGATCAGCATTTGAGAGTAGAATTGAAAAGTGTTGAAACTTAACTTTATTCAGCTCCAAGGCCTTTTGGTTATTCACCCCTAAGCCTGTCAGGATACTGTGTTCCTTTTCAAACATTCATAACCCTGCCTGCCAGCCGTAGTCGTTGGGGACATTAACTTTCCCCCAACCCTTCATAAACTACAGTGTGTATGTCCTGAATCATACTTATGAACTGTGCTGCTTTAGTAGCAGAAATCTAGTGTTACCAAGCTAGCTCAGCTAATCACCTTGCTCAACTTCATGGTGTTACTTTTCTGGAAACTCTTTCCATCAGTGACGTGCAGCGAGGTGAGATACCACTTTTCCTGTTACGATTTACACTTCAACTTTACAAGAAGGTTCTCTGCATTTGCTGATGGTTTGAATTAGTTTGGTTACTTCTTCCATGTCAGGCTGTTGGAGAAACAAACATATCGTTGGTTCAGTCCTTCACTTTCCATTTGCTTTTATTTATTCAGTTGGTTACATGCTCTTCTTCTGTAGCAACTAGGTGTATCCTCGATAAAATGCAGATTCACACTGAACAGTATAAGCATCCCTTTCCTCCACACGCTGCTCCTATGTATGATGTGAACCAATACATGTCTTTAATCATGCATTTGCTTGATCAAAAAGATGCTGTGTACCATCTGATGAAGATCAGTAAACTCAGTGGGTAGTCAGAGGGAACAAGTTGCATGGCTGGGGCCCCTTAACTCATTATGTCCCATGTCTATTAGTCAATGTGTTTTTAGGGTCTGTCAACAAAAGAACCCGTCGTGATTGTTAGTAGAGATCCAAATCCCAAACCACACTGTTCTTTATGGACTCAAACCAAGTCCCATTGCCCCTGTTAGCATATAGGAAGGCTTCTAGTTTACGGAGTCCAGCTATACTTGGTTCTTCTGGGCTGCTGTAGAAAGCATGAAAACTTTTGTAGGAGTATAGTTTTTTACCCAATGGAAATGAGGACATTTTCCAAAAGCACCTGATTGGCTTAGAAGCTTATGTCCCAGCCACCTGCGTTACTTTGGTGCTTCTGAAAATTTTATACTTTGTGGGGGCTGTGAAGTACTTTTCACTATCCTTTTGAGTACTTGTAACCTAATATTTTTACCGTTTCATGTATGTTGTTGAATGTAGTGTGTGAAGCTCTCAAACAGCTGAAAGGAGAAACACCTTGCATTAAAAATAAACCTTCCGAACTTTTCTTTGTATCACTGAACATTAGTAACTTGATTTCAATTAAATGAAACTTCCACTATTTACTTTGTTCCAAACATGATTCAGTTAGTGAGTAGTACCTCATCAGCTAATATCTTTATGCACTGCCACAACATTTGACTTCCACTGACAATTTTCCTTCTTTAGAAATGCTGCCAGTAAAATTCTCACTTTTGCAGAGGCAGCCCAGCTTTCTAAAAATGCAAGGTTGAGTTACTGATGCTGCTGAATGTTAATGTAAGTTCCCTGCACTTGCCATGCCTTCTGAAATCATACTGCACGACTAAAGCAAGATACACACACTAATAGTCTTGGCTTTAATAAGTGACTCTATATTCCCCTCTAATTGTAGGCTTGTTCAGGTATCCTTTACCCAACCTCTGTACAATAAAGAAAACTGTACAAAGACTTGCAGCATCTAGAACCATATGATCAGTGTGTTTGTGCTACTTTAACATAAATCTTGGATGCTGTAATAGGTCTAAATAAGACTGTAAAATTGTGAGACTACTATTAGAGAGAGCTGCTTCCTGCAGAGCACCTGAGTGCACCTTCCAGCTGGTACTTTGTGTTCAGCCTGAGCATCTGCTGGGCTCACACCTGATAAAAAGTGGGAGAGAGCAGATGCCTTTAATCCCAAACTAGCATGTTCCATACATGTGCCAAAGAACTCCATTAGCAAAGGCAGAACATGAAATGATTAGGAATGAGAACAGGACAAAGTGACAAAAAATGACACTTCCAAATAGGGGCTCAAAATTTTGACTTCATATGGCTATGTGGAATGTGAAATACTCTTTCCAGACTTTACAAAACTCTAAAATATTGGGGATTTAAAAAAACAGGTGAGTGACTATGGGGGTAATAAAGTGAGCATAGACTAGCTCCAGTTTGGGTTTGAATTCTGGGAATATTAGAGGAAAAGAAAACTCTAACTCATGTGTTTTAAATGGTCTCATTCTACATTTTGGGGCACAGGTCTATGGAGAAGTGTTTGCAAATGGTAATAGAAGGGGAAGTGAAGAAGTAACTGACTCTCTTGATGGGCTGAAGCTGGAGTCCAGTTCTGAAGTGAGTCAGGATGGCAGAGCTTGCACTTGAATGAGCTTATTTCACCTAGGAGGGCAACATGAGCAGAATGGGGACATCTGGCTGAAAACTATAGTTCCAGTTTAGAGACCGCAGATGGCATCTTTCACAGAACTAATCAAAACAATGAGTATTCAAAATCAGTGAAGAAATAGCAGGTGCATCCAGTGTACATCCAAACTAACTGCATTCAGGGATGTATTGCCCTACAATAGTGTCCTTAAAGATAACATGTTTAAAAAATGATTCCATGTGAGTGAATCCCCTTCCCACTGTGGTTCAATAGTCAAGGCATTTTTAGTGCTGAGGTGAGGGAGCTTGTTAGGCCACCTACTGTGGCCATTGAGCAGGCTCTGCAGCTCTTCTGCTGCTGAAACCCACTGATCGCTAACAATCTGCCTAAATTGTCTTTAGAAAAAGCATTAATCAAAGCAGCACTCTCCCTGTTCCACCTGACACCAGCATTCATGCCAGTAGTTCTTTACCATCTCCCATATGGAGGGGGACAGAAACTACTGGACTACCCCCATTCCTAATCTGCAGCTCTGTCCTTCCCAACACCCAGTGGTGTGGGGAGGAGGAAGAGAAAAGGAGCCTTCCCACATAAAGGTGAGGGTGAGGAAAGAGAGCAAATAAACACACCTTCCATCCGGAGCCATCTCTCTTACGTTTCTATCATGCCATCACTGTCAGTTTCATCTAGGCTCTTGCTCTCAGCCAGGAAGAGTGTTATTTTGACTCCTTTGGAGGAGAGGGTGTGCTCTCCTATAAGACTTATGACTTTGGGGGTAAGGGAGGAACTAGGCTGTGCCTTAGTTTAGTTTTGCCTAACTAAAAAGTGGCGTCCCTTACAGGCAGCATGGTGTAAGGACTTGAGCATGAGACATGAAGTCAAAACCTCTTGAATTCTAATCCTGCTCTGCCACCTGACTTGCTATGTAGCCTTGAGCAAGTCTCTTAACCTCTCTCCTAACTACAAAACAAAGCTTAAAATATTCCCCACCTCAGAAGGGTAGTGAGGGTTAGTTAATTAGTCTATGTGTATCCAGCACTTCCAGAATGTAAATCTCTTTAAGTGGTATGTGTTGGACAAAATGTGCTGAGAACTATAAATGTATGTTTGAAAAATGCTCCCAGTGGGGGATTTTTCAGTTGGGGGATAGTTTCTGGATTTCTTCAAGCTATTTCTGCATCTGGCTGACTTGCCCACAAACAGTGTAAAGTCACATTTTTCTTTTTAAAAAGAAACTTCTGCCTTTGTAATCTCTTGCAGGCGTAACCTGACAAAATTGTCCCTGATATTCAGCCATATGCTGGCAGAACTGAAAGGCATTTTCCCAAGTGGCCTCTTCCAAGGAGATACGTTCCGGATCACCAAGGCAGATGCTGCAGAGTTCTGGAGAAAAGCTTTTGGGGAAAAGTAAGTTTCTAAATGTGCTTAATATAAGAGATGCAAGAACAAAGTTCATAGATGTATTGTTTTTTTAAATGTTACTTCTGCTTTATGGAGTATGATGATGATCTTTTGTCAAATTAATCATAAAATTAGTGATGGGAAAGACCTATTAGATCATCTAGTCTATTCTCCAAGGTCCAGTGCAGGATTGTTCCCTATGTTATATTTTTCCAGTTCCTTGTCCAGTCTTTATTTAAATATGTCAAGTAATGGGTCTTTCCCCACATTCTGTGGGGGATTATTTTACTGTTATGAAGTTTCCCTGGACATTCAGCTTCAACTTTCCTTTTCTTAATTAATCCCATAACTTCCAGCCATCCTAAATAATTCCTCTTCCTGCCTGCAAATGGTTCTCGTGCTCCCCACATTAGTTGTCTGCTAGCCAGGCTGTTCATATTAAGTTATTTTAGCTTTTCCTTTAGTTAGTCTTTCCAGTCTCCTAATCCCTTTTTTTCTCTAATAATATTTAGCATTTGTGTATTGCTTGTCTTGCTCAGTTTGCATAATGGTCAAGTTAAGATGGAATAAAGGAGAAACTTAAGTGCAATGTATATTTAGGTACAGGCCAATGAAATGTCAGATTTATTTTTTTAAATCTAATAAAACACTGATTGTATTAATTTTAGAAATGTCCTCCACTATATTAGAGGAGAAGGTTTACTGGAATGGGACAATGACTTCTGACTAAACAAGACACACCATATAAACAGTGTAATTAGTACATCACAGATACTAAATGAATATATTAACAGTTAGGAGTCAAAAAATGAAACCAGTTGGACTTGACCAAGAGATAGGAGCCTGAAGATTGGTAAGCTCTTTTCAGGGATCTTTTTATAGACTTCCACTATATATTTCAAAAGGGAAAAACGCTCAATTATATAGAAAGTTCAGGTTCTGGTCTCCAGCATGTAGGAAGGCATCTAGTTTATGGAGTCCAGCTATACTTGGTTCTTCTGGCCTGCTATGGAAAGCACAAAAACTTTTGTAGGAGTATATTTTTTTACCCAATGGAAATGAGGAAATTTTTCAAAAGCACCTGAGTGGCTTAGAAGGTTAAGTCCCAGGCATGTGAGTTACTTTGGTGCTTTTGAAAATTTTATTCAGGCAAATCATCTCTCTAGATAGCTGTGTGCTGTCATTTGACTGTCTTGGTCTCTGCTCCAGGGAGACTTAAATTAACTCTTCCTGTGCCTGCTGCTGAAAGATGAAATGGATCAAATTATGACAGCAAGTGCTGTAGATGCTGTTTTTCAGTGTGAACTGTTGGCTGCACAGGCGTTAATGGGATGGGGGAAAGAGAGATCAGAGCTGGGCTTGCAATTCCAACATTTTACTTTTTGCAGAGTAGTGAATTGAAAGATGGCTGGTTTGCTGCTGCTTGCTGGTGATGCAGGGAAGTTTCTCCCTCATGCTTGACAGGAGTAATTTTCTCTCTGAGTTCAGTTGGATTTGTCTTTCTTTCCTTTTCTAATTGGGGGTGCCTGTGTGTACACAACTGTATATATCATATATAGAGTGTGACACTATGGCATTGCATGATGATGTTTCTAAGTGCACACTTGCGGATTTTTCCCCTCCTCCCCTGCCAGGACTATTGTCCCATGGAAGACCTTCCGCCAGGCCTTGCATGAGGTGCATCCAATCAGTTCAGGACTAGAGGCCATGGCTCTGAAGTCGACTATTGACTTGACATGCAATGACTACATTTCAGTGTTTGAATTTGATATCTTTACCCGACTCTTTCAGGTAAGGGCAGAGGAACGTGAGTCACTTGAAACACTTTGGAAATATATGTAGCCTACTGCTTAGATAGACCTTTACACTAGGCCTTAAATAGTAAAATAACACTGTTAATACTAATAAGACTTTTCTTTTCCCCCTATATATATAAATGAAAATATAAAAATATTTTTAAGATTTAGAACTCTGCTGTTCGGTAGCACTGTGTGATATTTCTTGCCAAAGGGGGGAAAAAGGGCTTTCTAAAAATAAATCGTAATTGTAGCACACTTTCAATATCCCTCCCCGAATCAATTTTTCCCACTTTAAAGGTCAGTTTTAAAACTGAGGTTATGATAAACTTCTGTAAGCCAGGAAATGTGAAGCTCACTCAATCAGTCCATCCCTAACTCTCCCTTGTGCCCTTTTATTGTTGGATATTTTTTCTGTGAGGGCGTATTTTGGTTGGAATGACAATATGGAACTTCAGATTTCCTGGCTTTTGAGTTGCCACAACCAAAATGTTATATAAACATATCGTGTTTTCTATATGAAATAAACATCTCTGTTGTTGAATGGAATCAATATTAATTTTGGGTGAAAACCTAAAATAAATCTGTGTCGTCAGTAGTACTTGGATAAAGAATGCAGCTTCTGATGGGGCAATTGGATATTTACAAGTACAAACACTTACTACTTGGGCTCTGACTTGCCTTTTTCCCCCATGTGATAGGGTGGGTTGTAATTAAGATGTGTTTAGCTGAAAGTTCCCATATGCAGTGTTGTTTTGCGGCTGGTCAAATTATGTACTTCTCTCTACTCTAGTATGTGAAGAGGTGGTTTAGGAGGAGTTACAGTTATGAGTATTGTAAACTGCTATGCTTAGTCTCTTGACTTTGTGTGCATTAATAACAACAGCACTTAGCATTTGTACATTGCTTTATCCAGTCACAGCATTGTACAGACAATATTCTCACCACACCCTTGTGAGATTAGGTCATTAGGTATCGCTCTCCATATTTCACAGACAGAGAAACTGAGACAGAAGTTAAGTCACTTTCTTGAGGCCATGCAGCATGTCAGTGACAGAGCCGAGTCATAGTTTCTGGTTTGTAATCCTTCGCTTAATCTTCTGAATTACTCGTCTCTATCCCTGTCTCACCTCTCAGTTTCCCCAGAATGGTGTGAGTGGTAGCCATTCCTGGGCTGCCTTCCTTGTGAGCAGAATGACTTATCCCTTGGTATTTGTTAAGTGTATTGACTGGGATTTCTGTCCCAGTGGTGTTTGACTACTAAAATGATAAATGTCTCACTTTGTGGTTTCTTCCCCCTTTTTTTTCTACCTGGTAAACATTCTGATTTATCCATTCTTCCTCACCTTTAAGGTTGCCTATCCTTCCATCTATCTAAAGGGGATACAGAAAGTGTTCTTTGATTTTGTGTTTTGGTCCGGTTGCTAGTTGAACAGAGTACACCGAGTTGCATAGTTTTGTTTCTGTGAGCGCTAGTAGATAACAGCAATATTTATACCTCATTCTTCTCCCCCAGGGATGGCCACCAATCATAGCCTTGCACTGGCAGACTATAACAGTGTTATCTCCAAGCTTTGCGATACTTTTTGTTGCTCCATCACCTTATGGGCAAGTCCACTGTAGCCTCTCTGATTGTATTATCACAGAGGTGTGGCGGAAAGGGATTCTTGGGATGCCAAGACTTAGCTAAGGAAATTTTTCCTGTGTAGTTAAGGGGAAAGGGCCAATGTCTCTATAACTGAAACACCTCACTATCTACGTTTCTGGCTTTCACTGCTTCCTTTTTGTTGCTGCTACACTTTGCATGTTGGTACGATTTGTCACCATCCTGTTGCTATTTTGTGTTGTCTCCAGGGGGTGATACTCAAATCCTAATGCTGCTTGATTGTAAATAAGTTTTAGCCCCTACAATGGAATAAGAACTCCAGTTTATTGAAGAACTGACTTCTTTGGATTAAGGACAATCATGTGCATGGGTACATCTTGGAAGTGCATGGTTAATGGTATTTCTTTTGTTGTTTCTTTAGCCGTGGTCCTCTTTGCTCAGGAACTGGAATAGCCTAGCAGTGACTCATCCTGGTTACATGGCATTTCTAACTTATGATGAGGTGAAAGCTCGGCTTCAGAAATTCATTCACAAACCTGGCAGGTTAGTGCTTGGTAGCAGTTGCCTTTTTGAGGACTCTTGCTAACTCCTCTAGTTAGTTACTTTTGCAGCACCTGCTGTGTCAGAGGAGGGTCGGTCTGACAGAGGGGCCTTACTCGGTGTTTTGCTGGTTGCTGTTACCGTGCGCTGTGGCAGGGGAGGAGATTAGTGCCTCTCACCTCTGGAGACCACAGGTTGCATGCTACTTTTAAAAATAAAAGGAGTAGAATGTACTTGTGTACTTTAAGACCTTAGTCTCTAAGGTGCCACAAGTCCTCCTTTCCTTTTTGCGACTACAGACTAACACGGCTGTTACTCTGAAACTTTTAAAAATGGAACCCTTGTATAATCTTTTAAAAAACTTAATTTGAAACAGCAAGTGAGTGTGAGGACACTCACCCTTATTGCTGTGGATTCTGTGTTTAACTGAGCGTGCGCACGCATACACGAGCTTTTAGATGCTTCACTTGTATCAGACTGCGGGGTTCTCCCTTTGCGCTACAAGTGAGCAAAGTGGCAAAAGCTGGTAGAAACCCTCCAGCTACTTCAGCTTGTCTTTATCTTTCATCTTGAGATAGCTAGACAGAGGCTGCCTACTTGGTTCTTAACGTTTTCTTGGCTGATCCAAGCAAAACGAATTTCTGTTTTTGTCTCTTTTCAGTTACATATTCCGATTGAGCTGTACGCGACTCGGTCAGTGGGCCATCGGTTACGTCACTGCAGATGGGAACATTCTCCAGACTATCCCCCACAACAAACCTCTTTTTCAAGCACTGATAGATGGCTTCAGGGAAGGCTTGTAAGTAACTTTGCATCAGCCTGTCACCTGTTGTGCTCTTTCAGTCTGCGGTGAGTGTACAATGCATCCTGTTGCTGTGGCCCCTATGATGTACTGGCCTTAATCCCACCACTAGTTAATGTACCTTTAGAAATGAGTGGGCTGATAGAACGTACCCATCACGTTTCAGTCGCGTGTCATTCTGGCTGGTGGTATGTGCAGCGTTTTGCAGCGGCCATGCAACTGATAGGGATATTGTGCAGGTGAGCATTACGCAGTCCGTCCTCTTTATTTACGCCCTGAATCAGCAAAGCACTTGTAAACCTATTAGTTGTCCTGTTGAGGTCGATGGAACTGCTCACAAGCTTGATTGTTTTACTGAACTGCGTTCCTAAAGAGGGAGTTTGACTCTCAAGAATGTTCATAGAGAGAGCCATTTTTTTCATTGCTTGTCTCTACTCCCAATGCCACTGTTGAAGGTACATGTCTGGTTTGTAGTTTCCTGTCAATGTAGTCTCTTCTTCCATTTGACCCTATACTGATGTCACAAAAATTAGGATTATGAGTTATGACCTCAGTTTTCTTTATTCGGGTGTTATAGTTTCATCATTAAGACATCACTGCAGGGTGGGTCATATAAGAAGAGAAGATTGGGGGCTGAGAGTGCCTTTTATTAAAAAAAAAAACTGAATAATTTGATCATTGGCAAAAGGGAAACCATGAAAACAGATTTCCTGTTTGCGTATTGATAAATGTGGTATATTAGGGGGCTTTCTCTGGTTTGAAAGTTCCTTTTCAAACCAAAGCAGCTTGGATTCCCAAAGAACTGAGATGCTCAGTCTTTACGTGGAAAAGTGCCCCTATGAGACGATCCCAAGCTGAACCTACAGGTAGGTTTTTCTTTTGCTGAGTGATCAGTGTTCAAGTATAGTTGACCTCTGCATTTTTAAAAAGAGATTTAAAAAGGGATTTTAGAAAGAAAGGAAGGTGCCTTTCTTTAAATCTTATGTTATGTTTACTTGTTGTAGTTATTTATTTCCTGATGGTCGGAATCAAAATCCTGACCTGACCGGTTTGTGTGAGCCTACACCTCAGGACCACATTAAAGTTACACAGGTGAGCAAGAGGGCTCTGTCCTGTCAAACTAGCACCACTTCTCTCCATTTTCTGGCCTCCTCATCTGCTTAATACACTGGTTCCTTGTGTATGAAGCAGCTGTATCAGGTCTTATAAGAGACACAAAAATCTTTGAATGGTTGGGTTGGGGAAGACGGATTGAAAACATCAAACAAAACTTCATCTCTGTCTAGGGCTGATAAGTTTTGGGTTCCTTGTTTAGAGTAATATGATAGTGCTGGCAGAAGGACACACTAACTCCTATGTCGTCTTTTATCCCTGACCTATGTGACCTTAAGTTGAACTTGAAGCTCTATACTGGAAGGCTTCTAGGCTCCTTTAGGATAGCTTCAAGTCCATTTTTTTCCCAGAGATTGACAGAAGCATTGCTTACGGAAGTCTCTAGCACATAAAATTGCAATGTAACCTTTGCAAGTGTCTGTTTCTGTTGAGCTGTGGTTTGATGCTGTGATTTTATGATTTTTTTCTCTGTGTGAATATTGGGGGGGATTTCTTGTAGTTACGACTAATGAGGCACGTTATATTCCAGAGTGAATTATCTCTGTTTTCCTTCCCTCAAGGAACAATATGAATTGTACTGCGAGATGGGCTCCACGTTCCAGCTGTGTAAAATTTGTGCAGAAAATGACAAGGACGTGAAAATTGAGCCATGTGGCCACCTGATGTGCACTTCCTGTCTCACTGCATGGCAGGTAAGGAATTGCCCCATTTGTGCACTCTTTCAGAGTGAAGTTGGTCTGTCTTTGGGCTGGGGTGATGTATCTTTTCCTTCCTTCTTCTCAAACTGTTTAGATCAGGGGTGGGCAAACTTTTTGGCCCGAGGGCCACACTGGGGTTGCAAAAGGATACGGAGGGCCAGGTAGGGAAGGCTGTGCCTACACAAACAGCCTGGCCCCCCGCTCCCATCCGCTCCCTCCAACTTCCTGCCCCCGATTGCCCCCCTCAGAACCCCCAACCCATCCAACAACCCTCCCCCCCCCACTCCTTGTCCCCTGACCGCCCCCTCCCGGGACCCCTGCCCCTAACCACCCCCTGGGACCCCACCCCGTATCCAACCCCCCCGCTCCCTGTCCCCTGATTGCCCTGACCCCTAGCCACACTCCTGTGACTCCCACTCCCAACCCTCCCTGTTTCCTGTCCCCTAACTGCCCCCTGCTCCCTGACTGCCCCCCCGGGTCCCCCCCTCGCCCCCTTACCATGCTGCTCAGAGCAGCAGGAGCACGCTGCCTGGCCAGAGCCAGCTGCGCTCCCTGCGCTGCCTTGTAGGAGCGGTGGGCCAGAGCGCTGCCCGCATGGTGGCTGCGGGGGAGGGACCGGAGGTGAGCCTCCCCGGCCGGGAGCTCAGGGACCAGATGTGGCCCGCGGGCTGCAGTTTGCCCACCTCTGGTCTAGATCCTTATGGGTACCGACAATTTGGTGGTGGAGCTGAAAGCATAGTGTGAAATTCATATCAATACATCTGTTGTGCCTTGCTCCAACCGCAAAATAATAAAGGATGCTAGAGTGTTGTCCCCACAGGATGCAGACTTTGGACTCTGTGTTCAAAACTGGTTCTACTCACTAGACTCTCCTACCTTTTCTTCATTGTTGGTGCCCTAGCAGCTACTTTCTTGCCTTAAGAATAGTGTGTGTGGGAGGGAGGGCTTTTTAAAAACCCGTTGTTTTTTTTTTGTTTTTTTTTGGTTTTACTCCAAATGATAAGGATCATGCTGTATTTATAGTGTAGTCTTAATTCCTGTTTCACTCCTTCCCTCCACCAAAATACACCTAAATAAAACCAAATAAAAAGATGATACTAAACTCCTTTGTCTGATAAGTTACTGTCCATTTTACTTGTTTTCATAACAGCCGTTGTTTTAATAGGTTTCTTCCCATTTCCCCCCACCCCCTTCAGGAATCGGAAGGTCAGGGCTGTCCTTTCTGCCGTTGTGAAATCAAAGGCACAGAGCCCATTGTAGTCGACCCATTTGATCCCAGAGGAGGAGGAGGATTATTGCGGCAATGTGCAGAGGGAGCTCCCTCCCCAAACTATGATGATGATGAAGATGACAGAGCAGATGATTCCCTCTTCATGATGAAAGAATTGGCCGGTGCTAAGGTAAAGGCCCCATTAGGCACATGCTGCTGAATGTGGCAATAGACACAGAGTAAGCTGGTTTGAGTCTTGTTGACTATGCACATTGGAGGTGTTGAGCCCCAGAATAGAAACTGCCCTCTGTATTTCCAGGTTGCGGTTGGTACAGAGATGGTAAGTTCCATACTATTGAAACTTACCAGTTCAGTCAGGCGATATTGTTCTACATACCAGAATCTCTGATATTGTATATATTGTCCTGGAAGGTGGGTCTTTGTCCAAGCCATTAGCAGGGTGACATAATTCATCTACTGAAATACAAGACCTATATTTCTAATACTTCTCTGCGTGCTGAGCGATGCTGCTTTTGATTTATGATCTGTAATCAGCCTTATCAGCAGAAAGTCATTTTCCTCAGTGCTGAGTATAAGCAACCAGCTAGAGAAGAAGTTTTTCCAAGGGGCTGATGACTGAACTAAGTAGAGGGCAGTCTGATTTGCTGAGGAAGTCAATTGGACTGTCATCTTTGAATATGTTGTCTGATTAATCTGTGTAATAAAGGTCTGATGACTGCCTTCCATCAATGCCGCTTCCTGCCAGGGAAATGTGTGCAAGTAAGGCATTCTTTATGAATCACTGCACAGTGGGTTTTTTTTTTTCTGTTGGCTTATTGCTGCCACTTGCCCATCACCAGTTAGTTGTTCTGGTGCCTAGGGAAAAAGATTTTGAATCAGACTTTTTTTTTTAAATAGTTAGTTTCACTTTATATAAAATAGGGCCTTCTAATTAAGAATTCTCTGTTCAGATTTAATGATAATCTGCATTGATTCATCCCTGTTATAAATTCTTTTGTAGTCAGCAGTTGAAGTTCCAGGCCACCGTCTTGGAGATGAGTGCTATGCAGCTTGGCATTTCTTGGGGTCAGGATACAGTTCCCTTGACATGACCTGACTTCCATTGTGGTTTGCAGTAGGCAAGTGCTCTGGATGTGCCAGCACCAGATACTTACAAATACTGTCAAGCTGTTCAAAGTTACCATGCTCTAGCCTGTATCATAAAGCAACTCTTATAAAGATAAGGAAAAAAGGAGTGACTGTTCTGATTTGTCAGGTGGTGAAACAGTTATCCAAGGACAAGAAGGAAGGTTTTGACACTGCTCCTGGTGCACGCTAATGATTGCTGTAAGTGCCGTGCCGTCCCGTCATGGCAAAGGGACAACTTGCACACCTCTATAATATAACTCTGCTCACTGTGCTCTGCCATTAATGTAGTGGAGCATGCCCTCTGATGGTGAAAAGAAAATATGCCTACTGCAAATCCAGTACCAGTATTAAAGAATAGTTGGTCCAACCAAACAATTTATCAGCACTTTAGAGCGAGGTTTTTAGGTATGTGCTCATGTGGCTGAGTGCCAGAGTTGGGCCTGTTGGTGATTCACAAGGTTGGTTTCAGGCAAATGCTGCAGTGCTATGAAACAAACATGACCTCGTATTGCATGCTCGGTGTTAATGTAGTAATTTCATTACAAGCTGCAGCAAGGTAAGGTGAGGTGCAGAACTTGAAGGCAAGAGGGGTGTGGTGCTTTAGATAGGATGTCTTCTCTACAGTTTGGCTCTTTGTTCATTTTCTTTATTTTCTCTTTCCAGGTTGAGCGCCCTCCTTCTCCATTCTCAGTGGCTCCACAAGCCCCACTTCCCCCAGTACCCCCACGACTCGATCTTCTGCAGCAACGCGTGTCCATCCCTTCTGGAGCTTCCAGCCCTGGGACCACTTCCAAGGTGAAGTCTTCTTTTCACCCTCCTCCAAGGTCCTTTATTGAATGCAGAGGAGATATGGGAAAAGTGTTGGACTGTCCTTACTCTCTCTTCAGACTCTACCTTTTCTTCCTTCTTCTCCACAAGTCATTTCAGACCAGCTCTTTTCTTCCATCCAAGGAGGGCCCACAGTTCCCCCAGAAAGCAGTTTGTCCTTCTTGGTCTTCAACCAGTACGCCTCTGACTACTCCATGTGGAGCTGCATTTATGGAACTGTGTTTGTTCCAGCTACTAGCCTAGCTGGGTGAAGTTGGTTCTTATATTCCCTTTCCAGGTTTTCCCCCAAGCATTTCTTTTTCCAGAGAGAAAACTAGGGAAGGGGAAGGGCGTTAGAAGGAAGAGATGGTCATATTTCCTTTATGACCAGTAGAAGGAGGAAGCACAGTATTGGTAGCATTGGGCATGTTAGTGGTTGTTGGTTTTTTTTGGAGTGGGTGGGAGAGGCTGTGGGTTGGTGCTGAAAGCTCAGGTGGGAAAATAACCAATCTTATTAATCAGTATTTGATAAAAATTGACTTGTGAATTCAATCTGTACAAGAAGTTCGATGAAATAGTGAGAATTCTGGTAGGGATCCTTTATGGTGCCATTGTGGGCAGCAAGAAAGCAAACCTGGGACTTAGTATGTATTCCTAGCCATAAATGGTTAAATGTTGTATCTAAAGGTCTATGGAGGATATAGCTGGGAGTTATTTCACATTCTACGGCTGCTCTAGAGTTAATTTTGTGTAAGAAGCGTCCTAACTGGGATAAGTGCAGTGGGCTGGACTTCCTGCTTGTTAAGCTGTGGTTTTAAATGTCTGATGTTGTCTTACAGGCTGCTCCTGGTCCCCTCCATAAAGATAAACCTTTGCCGGTACCTCCAACGCTCAGAGATCTCCCACCACCGCCCCCACCAGACAGGCCATATTCCATTGGGGCAGAGAGTCGACCTCAGAGACGTCCTTTACCCTGTACACCAGGAGACTGTCCTTCCAGAGACAAATTACCCCTCGTACCTTCCAGCCGTCAGGGGGAGCCCTGGCCATTGCGGCCAATTCCAAAAGCGCCGTCTGTAGCTCTCAGTCCTAGTGACCCTTGGGCAGGAAGAGAGTTGACGAACCGGCACTCGCTCCCATTCTCACTACCATCTCAGATGGATTCCAGACCTGATGCTCCTAGGCATGGGAGTACACTCAGCTTAGACACCACAGTGGTAAGTCACTTGATGTGGTGGCACCCTGCTTTCTAGTGGTGCAGGCCTGCTTCCTGTGAGCGGGAGAGACGGGGAATGCTGCTTGTATAAGACTTCTCTGAAGTGATGATAAAGCTGAACTGTCATTTTTGTTCACATTTTTCATACACATTATAAGTGCTGGATCAAGAGCTGTGAGCAATAAAATCCTCCCATGGGATGTCATTGCCCTGACATTATGCATCACACCCAGCCCAGAGTGGTCTGTAGGAGGGGAGGCTTCAGTCCTTTGGCTTCTCTTTTGAGATGGCCAGGAAGGTGGTCAGGTAGTGCTGGTTGTGGTGGGCTTTTTTGGGATGTGGTTTCCTTGTCCACTGACAGCTGGACTAAGAGCCCAGCTCATTTTAAATGGTTGCGATCAGTTGGCAGCAATTTACAGTCACTGTTGACTTTGGGTCTGTGTTGCGTGTGGGACTGATACCCCCCCCCACCATCTGTAACACATTGCGATGCAGTATATTTCAGTCGAGAAGAAATGCTTCCCAGAACATGTTACTTTCTTTCATTCTTTAACCCTTATCTGTTGCTTCCTCCAACTCCAAGTTTCTTCAGAGTTTGAAAGCCAGTGTACTTTTTAGATATCAACAAATTCTTTTGCAGGTACAAGGTTTCTTGAAATGGATGATTCAGAATGTCAAAGAAGCTCTCCTTTCTCAGACAAGAGTTGGTGCTTTGGGTGATGAGACATTGATGTCTGTTTGAATCTGCTGACAGAAGTGCTATTTCTAACCTATGGTTTCTTCTTTGCAGAACTTGAACAGTGGCCCCCCAACAGGCTCAGAATATGAGCACCCCAAAATAAAACCCTCTTCATCTGCCAATGCTATCTACTCTCTAGCGGTCAGGTGTGTTACTTTTGAATGAAGGCTCTTTTCTTGTAGTAGAGATAATCAGTTTCAGGATTGCTGTAGATGTAGAGAGGGCAGAAATGTACTTCTGGATCTCTATTTACATCTCAGTACTCTTTGGTAGCAGGGTTAGAATCTGACATTATATAGATGGCCTGAGTTTAGGATTCAAGCGCTGGATTGTTAAGAACATACAAACAAGGAAAAGTAAATCTCTCAGCAAGTATCCTTAGTATTAGATCTACAACTGGTAATTTCGAGTGTTACTGGAATGGTAATTACCCAGAATTGTTGCAGTCTCAGACAACGTGGTGTGCAGTGTCCTGTGCCTTAGACGCAGCAGTACATATGGTATGAGGGAGTGTATATGTTGAAATGAGGTTGAAATGTGAGATCCTCCAGTGGCTAGGATTTCTCTATGGCACTGTTACCACGCACCTTGGACAAGACTTTTGCTTATTATTTCACCGTCAAATCAGGTCTCACAATTACATAGCTCGGAATTCCAATAAGCCAGGTTGTTGCTTCAGTCAGAATCAGTTTGAAAAGCCTGGCTCGAAGCTTTGACTTTCAGTGCTTGAGAGCTGATGGTTGCCATTTTGTTGTTGTTTGGATTAGCTGCTTTTCAAACTGATTTAGTTGTTTGGCTTAACCATGGTTTGTTTTTATTTGCATTAACTGTTTTTCAAACTGATTGCGGTGGTGTTTGGATGAACTGGTTTTCACATGCTCTTGATCCTCTTCCTTCTGCAGACCACTGCCCGTGCCAAAACTGCAACAGGGGGAGCAGTCTGAAAGCGATGAGGACACTGAATACATGTCACCATCCTCTCTGCCTCTGGTGCCTCCTGCTTCTGCCCAACAAAAAACAGAGATCAAGCTGCCTTTGGAAATGACTCACGGTTTACGGTGAGATTATAGTTGTCTGCTGCATTTACAACCCCACCTATCCAAGGAGGCTTGTTCATTTATTCTGGCTGAGGTTTTGGTCCCGTGGTTTATCTGCTGCCTGGTTCCCTCTGGTATTGACCAGATCTAGATTAGAGTAGTGGGGTAAATGAAATGTGAACATTGCTCTGGTCTGAGTCCTTTTATAGTGGATGCAGTTCACCCCTGCCCCCAGGCCATTTTTGTTGTTGTTCCTTTGACATCAGCAGACATAGAAATGTGACATTCCATGTACAGCTTTGTTCCCTCACTTTCCAGGTATACCAGTTACATTTTGATCTGTTATGTTGCAATGGAGACAATGTCAGAATGTGTATGAGAGCAAATATTCTCTGAAAGAAAGTAGGTAGCAGAGCTGTGCTTCATATCACAGTATGCATCTGAGAGGAATCTACGTAACAGATTGTAGGTGAGGAGGAAACTATTGTTGCATATCTTAAGGGAACACTTTTTTCCACTTTTCATTCAGAGAGTTGGAGTGTGATCAGCCAAATAATGTCTGTATGTATGAAGCTATGTACAACATTCAGTCCCAGGCAACATCCGCTGACTTGGAGACCACCAACACTTCTGGTGAGTGGGCATCAATGCATGTTATAAAGCACCCGTGAGAGAAATTGGGTAGGAGTGAATTGATAAGATTCCCAATTTAAATAGCATTTAAGCTATCATTTAACAGAGGTGTCACTTGGTGTTCAAGGTAAATAGTTTGTCATATGTGTAAGTGTTCAATTGGCATTGCCTACAGACTGCAAACTGGGATGTCAGTAAAGAGAACCTAATTTAACATGGCTTTAAGACTCATCGGTTGTTTAAAAGAAATCATCGTTATAAAGGTTTTTGTATGAAGTGGTAGTTGCTGTAGGTAGCTGGAATGGAAAATGTCAGCCCAGACTTGTCATCTTTCTGTTTCCAGCTGTTCCCATTAATTCTCCTCATTATTATTGGTAATTTTTACTGAATTTATGAAATTCGTCCCTGTGTGTGTATCTGACACATTCCTTTTCTAGTGTGATCCATTTCAAGTTGCTGATTCTCAATGGAGTAGGCAAAGGCCTGTGCACCAATGTGGCAGTTGTGATTAGTGGAGATATCACACGGCAGGTCTCTAGGGCAAATTTTTTGGGGTGCCAGCATTCTCACTGATGTCCCAAGGATTTTTCTGTCATTGGAGATCAAGGTGAACCCAAATCTTGACCCTTTTGGGGACTGATGCAAGACCTGTCTCTTCTCACAGCCCGTGCTCCACATTAACACAGCTTCAAAATGACTTGGCTATTGCTTCTTGGAAGGGAATAGCCAAGAATGAGCATGCTCCAGATAGTACATATATTGATGGAGGGATGGCGTGTTTGTGTCCTTTTCCTGGCAGAATGATGAATTCCATTTTGTATTTTATGCCCTGGATACTACTGTGATTGATACATTAGAAGATAGATAGTTAACTTTACTAGAAAGGTAAAGAACAACCCACAGCTGCACACGCAGACCTGCCCGCAGAAGGCTGTTTGGCGGGACACAAAGTGTACAGTGTCTCTCGTGCCCCCTTTTGCTTTCTGCCTAGTTGAATGTCAACTGCAGAAACTCAGGGAGCACTCAGCCAAGGTGGATTTGATCTTAAAGGCATCTGCATTGCTCCGCAAGCATAGTGTAAAGTTTAAAATTAAGCAGGAAAACTGAAGAGTTTGTGTGTTTGTGAGACACCTGGGTTTTTTAAAAAATGTACCATGTGAGGCAGGGGTAGGTATTTACAACTTTTCCACTGTGATACTTTTTACTCACTGCTTCCTGGAAAGAACTTCTTCTGGACTCGGGTTTCAACAAGAGACCCTTAGCTATCTGCTCTGTGAAGGCATGTGGACTGATGTGAATGGAATATATAGCCTGTCTTAAGAAAGGGAAGGCTCTGTTCAAGCACTTGGAGCTAATTGTTTGTGTATTTTTCTAGATGAGGGGGATATGGCTGCAGCCAGTGCTAGCAATGGCCCAGAAGAGTCTGAGAATGAGGAAGATGGATATGATATCCCCAAACCACCTTTACCAATTGCCACAGCTCGTCGCACACTGTCTGATATCTCCAATGCCACTTCTGCCTTCAGCCGAATGTCTCTGGATTGTGATCCCATCACAGGTGAACACCCTTACCTCCTGATTTTGCAGCAGTATGTGGTAATTTGGTACACATCTTTGAAGCGTCTCTGTCACTAACTTGTTATTGCCTTTATGTTAGAGAAGAATCAGTTCTGTATTCCAGAGGTACTCCAGTCCTGAAGGGTTAGGGTTGATTTAGATCTTAACATGTGCTGCACTAGCCATTTAAACCATTTGGTGTTTGGATTAGCAGTTGGCAAAACCCTCCATATTCACCTGGTCATCAAGAATACTCCTCTGTGGAAATTAGGTTTACCTGTAGCACTCACTGGCAGGGGAAGTAAGACACAGACTATAGCTGGACTTAAAACTGAGCTTTCTGATGTTATTGCCCCTAAAGACATTGGTAACTCTGCAGGCAAAGGTAGTAAGAAAGACCAATCTTTGATCTTCTGCATCCGATGAAGTGAGCTGTAGCTTACGAAAGCTTATGCTCAAATAAATTTGTTAGTCTCTAAGGTGCCACAAGTCCTCCTTTTCTTTGTGCTAGGTCAGACTCTTGGGTATCATTCTTTGCCAGCAGATGGAGATAGTGTTCTGAAACTGTTTGGTGATGTCTACTCTGTAGAGAGAAGGGACTTGCTAGTTGTTTCTGTCTCCAGGCTGTAGAAAATAGTGCTGTCCTGGCTCACACAGACTTGGTAAGAGAAAATCAAGGCTCACTCTGTGCAAAAATCTTGTTTGAGCCTGGGACTTCTATTCTGCAACTGTCCAGTCACATCTGTTGGAGGCACTGACCACCTTGGGGTTATTAGTCTTGCATCTTGTGGGGCTACTCTAGTGAGGAGTTCAGCATGCCTGATTTCCCCCCAGGAATCAAAGGCTACCCCCAGAGGAAGAGGATGTGATAGCTGTGGCAAGGGGCTCAGAGGGAGAAGTAGGAAACAGTGCTTCCTGCTCCCAAGTCCTCTAACTTAGCAGAGACTCTAAGCAAAGAGCAGCTCAAAGTAACACCTTGCCTCTCAGATGCTGCTGGCAACACCCTTCAGAGGGTGTCTTCCTTGCCTTGATCAGTGTCTTCCAGATCTTTGCCTGGAAGTTTCAGATTCCAGCTTTCCTTCCTGCAGAGCCTCCAAGAACTTTCCCCTGAGTCTGCTCTTCAGACTTCCAGCTTCCACTTCCTCAGGATGCTCTCCTCCAGCCCTGGGAAAAGCAGCAGGACTTTAATAGGTTCGCCACACATGCCCTTCCCGGCATCTCCTCTCAATGCCCCACAGCGTTCATAGAATACCATGGGTGGGATAAAAGAGGAGCAGAATCTGCCATCTTTCTGTTTCCAGCTGTGCCACACTGTGTCACCATATGGTTAAGGGTCTTCCTGTCTCTGTGCCTCAGTTTCCCTATCTGTAAAGTGGGGATAATGATACTGTCCTTCCTTTGTAAAGTGCCTTGAGATCTACAGATGAAAAATGCTTTAGGGGAGGGCTAATTATTATGATTTTGGGGAGTTTTCATTGCTGTCTGAATCATGGGGTATTGGCTCTTGTTAGAGGCTGGCTACTAGGTGGGATGGACCATTATGGATGACTCTGCTCCGTAAAACATAGCTTTCTATACACTTGTAACAAGGCTCCGTACTCATGGCTACTGTTCTAGCATGACCTGCTGTCTCTGAAACATGATCCAGCTTATGGTGAACTACCTATTTCTAAGGCAAATTGTGGAGGGAGTTCCTGTTTGCAATTGTACAAAAGGCTTTTTGTTTGTTTTTAAGCTGCTTGTTTTTCCTGGAAGATTAGTGAGTTGAACTGCATGTTGATGGATGGGGCAGCTTCAGTGAATTGGTTGCCTGTTGTGCTTTTGATACGTTTTTCAGAGAGCCTGCATCATGGTGACTGCTTCCTTCCTGACACCAGTGCTTCACGGCGGGCTCCTTTTAAACTAGATTGTTTGGGAGTTCTTACTCTAAGGGCTTGTACACTTTTTGCAGAAGTTTACCTATTGGAAAATGCCATCTTCAGGCACCTGAGGGGTTACCCCGAAAGGCAAATCAAACTTTTTCTTAAGATGTTCAACATTCATGTTGAAAAGTTTTCAGTGATTTGAAAAGTAGGACAAAATGTTTTCTTCAGCTGTCAAAGGTTAAAATGAGAAGACAACGGTAAGGAACATCGGATAGCAAACAGTGATATCTGAAGGGGCAGTGTTCCTAGACACTGGGCAGATTTTCACTGGCAAATCAGTGACTGATGTTTTTGTTACCTTTTCACAAGAGGATACAACATGTGGCCCTTGGGAAGGTAGGCGCTGGAATAATTCATGGTGAGGACAGGCTGAAGAGGCTGAGTTTGCTGATCTGCTGTAGCAGGGTTACTGTTGCTAGGTAGGGTACCCTTCCACTGGACCTGTTGCAGAGGGAGTGGGGGATGTGGCAGAGAAGTGCAAAAGCAGGAACAGACCTGGCCCTGAGACCAGAATGGCCAGGTCTCATTAGAAAAGAGCAGAGCCTGATAAATTAGGTAATAAGTGAGTGGTTAACCAGGGGGGTTTCCCAAGCCTTAGACACATACTGGGATGTGTGGTGAGATCTTTTGCATATTCCTTATACTTGCATTGTTTTTCCAGACCTCTTTCTTACTGTCGTTTTGCTGTCTGAGGTCTGCTCACACGCTTACCCAAATAGCTCCCATTTGCTTCGTCTTGTTTCTATAAGCAAAACCAGTCGGGTTTACTAATTATTTACTAAACCTCTGTAACCATTTTTGTGCACCAGGGAAGAGGAGATGAGATAAACTGAAGTTGCAAGGACGGGCTGGCTGGGAAAAGTGGCTTGTGGGGTTCTACAGTGTTCTAAAGCTGCTTGTTCACGCAACAAGCACTTGTCTTCTTCCCAAATAACCCAGGTGTTTCTCCCTCTAGGTTCTTCCGATGGCTCTCAAGTTCCAGAAAGGCCGCCGAAGCCCTTGCCGCGGAGGATAAACTCTGAACGGAAAGCCGGGAGTTGTCAGCAGGGTGGTGCTGTCACCAACACCAGCACATCGCCCCAACTTTCCAGTGAGATTGAGAACCTTATGAGCCAGGGATACTCATATCAGGACATTCAGAAAGCGCTGGTCATTGCCCATAACAATGTCGAAATGGCCAAGAATATTCTCCGGGAATTTGTCTCCATTTCCTCCCCTGCACACGTGGCCACATAGCACATCACCTCCCTGCCTACAACTTCTGTGGACCAACGGCCTGGGCAGCCCATAGCCCAGCTGCAACCGCAAGGAGGAAGGGGTTCCTTGAGAGACATTGTGCTCAATTCAGCCCTGCCTCTTAAGAGAATCAGTTATCAGGTTTCTGTGGTTCCAGATTTCAAAGCAATGGAGTGAAACGGAGCGGATAGATGTTTATACAGTGTGTGTCTTGGCATCGTTTTGGAGTCCTTCACCCCCGCCTCTTGTTTGGGAGTACAGATTTGTTTCAAAGGGCATTGGTAGAAATAGGTATCATGACAAGTGATCCCAGAGCTGATGCTCTGGGGGTGGGCAAGTGTTTTGTGCTGTGAATTCTAACTGAATGCTCGGAAAATGTCTCCAGGTTGATGTGGTGTGTCCTGTGGTTCGTGGTACTAGATTGGGACCTGTTCACTGCTGTGTGTTTGGCTCAGGATTTTTAGAGCAGTCTGTAGGTGGCCCTCTGCTGGGAATACATAGGAGATCTAGGAAGAGATGATTAGATTGCTTCCGTTTACTGTGGCATTTCTCCTGTACTCATAATTATTGCTCACAATTTAAGTCCTCCCCTTTAGCTGGGATACAAGTGTGACTGGCAGCAGTCAGGTATTTTTAACTCCTTAGTGCTGGGAGGTGGATTTCTCTCACCATGTATCGCATTGCTGGCACTGGAATGCAGGGAGTTAGATATGTTGAACTTAGCGGGGTGGGGGGAGAGTCTTTTGGGGAGGGTAGGCATGGAGAACTGGCTGCTGCTTACCTTTTTAGCCCAGAGCATCTTGTTCTTCAGTGCTTCAACTTGCTTACAGCTGTGTTGGACTTGAGTAGCTACCACTGGATACTCCCATGCACACTTTCTATAGGAATGTTGCATCTGGTAAATATGATGATTTATTTATCTTAATTGCATGGTGGCTATAGCACACTAGTGGCCTTCACACACATTCCATCCTCTCCTTTAGAGAGCGCTTGTGGGAGCCACTCACCTGTGTGCCAGGTTTTGTGGAGTAGGTAGGTGCAACCGATGTATCTCATCAGTATCGTATCTGCTTTGTAGCAAAAATGCAACAAAATTCTCTGAGGCTGTCTGTCACAATAATATGGGGCTTGCTTCCCCTTCGTTACACCAGGGAATTGTCAGAGCTTGTGTCAGACAGGAGATCAGAGGAAATTGTATAGTTATGAAGCAATCAAACTGGACTTTAAAAGTTGGTGTTCAACTATTATTTTGGAAAAACCTGACTTGCTAGTATCCTGTTTACTCAGTCCCTTTCAATTTGGGTGTCTTTGGTGTTCGCGAAGTGACTGATTCTTTCAGAGAGGAATTAAATCAAAGAGAGATTCAGAGACCATAGTCTGACAAATGAACAAAATGCGCATGTATTCAGTGCACATTAACTTTTCAGATTGTGCCCGGAATTATTTGGCTCGCTCTTGAATGTCAGTAGTATGAATGAACAGCAGTAGTGACTAAATGACTATTTATGGCTTGAAATATCTTTAGGGGTGCGAGACTGTTTGATGTAATTCATCCCTTTTACAGAATCTGGTAATCCGATCAGGAGCCTGAAATCGACAGAGGGAATTTAACAAGAGTAATAGCAAATATTACAGAAGGGAACAAAGTACTAGATTCTCATTTTATGTGGAACATAATGATTATCTCTGAATCTCCACCCTTATTGTTGTATGTGCAGTGGGATCCAGGTGACATAAATGCATGAACTGTCTGCTCTTTTCTCCTTTCCTCCCTTCTTTGGTAAAGAAAATATCGTCTGGAATGCTAGGGAGAGCAACTCTCTGTGCGGTACAGTCACTGCCCATCAGCATGGCTGCTGTTTCAGCGCCAGAGGTATAATTTGCAAACACAGCTTGATGCTGTGGTTTGTGTTCGTGCAAGGTGGGAGATGCTTACTGTTCACTGTAATAGTGCAAAGTCAAGCCATGTGACTTCAGCGTGAGTTGCATGTGCATCGCTGAGGGCAGAGTCCAGCCCTAGTGAAGTTTTGAGCTGTAAAGGGAAGGGTGATTGTCTGCCCTCCATGGAATATACCTTAATCTGCTGTTCCTCTGCCCGTGCACGTGACAGACGGCAACTAACAGGTCATGTCTTGTTGTTTTTGTGTGAAATGCTGTGACAATAATACATAGCAGGCCGTGGTCAGCATGTCTTTCAGACCTTGTTGGTTGCAGGTTTAGTGCAGGAACAGCTGAGGTTGGTACAAGGGCAGCTCTGTTCTCTTATTACATCTGCATGATGCAGTGGTAGTTCTGATACTGACCAAGCAATTTCTGGAGTATCTGAATCATTTCGTGGTCTGTGCTTGTCCAAAATGTGCTTCAGAAGCAAATAGTGACCCTTCTGACGTGAAGACTACTCTTTTCTACCCTTTCTTGGTATCTGTCTCTAAAGCTGCCACTAACTCCTGGTTGGTTTTGCAGCCACTTCGCTTATAACTTTCTCTGCATGGTTAGCCCGGGTGTTTCAATATGCACTGTGGCTGCATTTTCAGCAGGGTTAGTGCTTCTGCCGTTGCTGCACGGCAATTAAATTTAACCAGCTAAAAAGCCTGAACTGTTGTCCTGCTGTGCAGAGAGCCTGTTGTTCAAAGCAGCAGTCTCCTAGTCCTTGTGGACAGTCCATTTTCACAGGCTTGTCCTGTTGCTAATTAGATCATGCCTAGCAAAGCTTTGACAGACCTCTTTTCAGGGTTCGGCCATGGAGGTTCATTGCCTGTGGACATCATTCCAGGATTAGAGATTTGAAGGCAATCCTTGTGGCGTGGATCTCTGATGTTATTTTTATGCATGTGTCCTTTCTGCCCACTGTTTGTGTCTTAAACTTATCTGAGAAACTTAAGTGGCTTTTTCTCCTTGAACACGTGAATGTTTGTAACAGTCTGCGAGTGTTGCCGAAGCATAGCCGAGCCAACAGCGCTTCCTGAGGTGGTTCTCTGTGGAGTAAAGTGAAGCACTTTGTGGTGTATTTTCCTTGCTGCTTTTCTTTTGCAGAGGTAACCTTATGATTGCCCCATCCCACCCCTGTGTCTTTATTCCAGAATGTCAACGTTTTATTTTACTTTAAAAGAAAGAAATGGAAGAAAGAAGGAAAAAAAAAAAAGCCAAATGTCTAGTGCCTTTAAGAGAATGCTGCGTCTCCAGGCTGGATCTGAGTATCCTCTTGTGAAAACTTAGAGCCTCAACTAGACTAGCCTTATCGATGCCTGTGAGTGCAACTGCTTTGAAGGGGATGGAAGTGGGGGGTGGGCGGGAGGAGAGAGAGAGAGATCGGGGAGAGTCGCTTCAAAGATGACCCTGTGTTTTGTAGCATTTCAACTGTGGAGGTTTCTTACCTTATCCTTGTTACTAACGGTGACTTGTCTGGATTGGTGCTGTAATAAGCTTGGTGTGAAGACAGTAGAATTGTAATACAGGATTCTTTTTGCTTTTAACAAAACCAATTAGAGTTCTGGTCATAAAAATGCTGTTTGTCCCCCACCTCTCACCCCAGGAAACAGAGTAAGCAACGTACAGTCCAGTGAGAGAGGAGTAATAAAATGCAGTGGGACCAGATTGTATTTCACCAAGTGACAATCAGCAGGTAGCTGTGACTGCAGATCTGTGCATCCCATTCCAAGTTTCCAGCCCCTCAAGTGCGTTAACCACCCTTCCAACTGTATGGGAATCTACAAGACAACCAATTCCCACAGGAGGGAGGTAACAGCCATGCTGTTACTCCTGTAGGTGGAGAAATCTGCCTGCTGACCTGCACTTGTCTTGTTCCTCTCTGCAAGAGCTGCAGATTTAAGCATTAAGCAGTTAGTGCCTCTCTGCTGGTTTGCAGTGGCTTCTGCTTTCTTTGTAAGCTTTCCCCATGTGTCCCTAGCTGCTACCCAAATCCCAGGGCAGCTGGATAGGTTGGGGAACAGCACATTGCTTTATGCACTAAGACCCTGTACATCTTTCCAGCTAATCTAGGGGCAGCGTAACTGCTGTACATGTGCATTTTATCTGACTAAGGACAAAAATGCAATTCTTGTGGCTTTTTTTAATGTGCCCCAGTTTAAAATCAGAGCAGGAAACAAGAAAATTATTATTTTTTAAATTCCTAATATAAATCTTTTTTTGAAATTCATGGTGGGGGAGGAAGAGTAGCTTTATTTCTCTTGAATAATGAATACCAATTTATATAATATCAGTGTTAAAATGTTGAGATTTTCACAAAATATTTTAAGTATAATAGTGTCATTAATATAAAAAAAATTTATATTAGCAGTATTTAATCCTTTGAGACCTGTAAAGAATAAGAAAAACAGAAGGTAAATATTCTTACAGAGAGTAGCTGAGCTTTAAGGTTCATTTGATTTAAAGTCCTCGTTTTGTTTTGCAAATACATTGTTAATGTTTAGAAGTTATACTAATGTTATTTATTAATTTTTTTCATTCTTGTATGCAGCCCACTAAAGAGCTTTTTTGTTTTGAATTTCATGCACCTGTGTCAGTTAAAAAAAAATACAAAACAAAACAAAGTTTTATTTTTAAATAAATTTCCTTTGTTGTAGCATATCAGTGAGGTGGTCTTACTGTGATTCATGGACAGTACTGCTCTTGAAACTGTCACAAGCCTATTCAATGTAACAGGGATGCACATTAAACGCTGAGAACTGCTGACTGGGTGTTCTTACCACCAAAGGAACTGATAAAAGGTACCTTATTACGGTTATTTGGTACATCCTAATACAAACTGGTATTAGGGTGGACAGCTCAGGGCTGGTCTACACTAGAAAAGATATACCAGTATAACTGTCTGTGACAGGTGGGATTTTTCCCCCACTGGCATAGTTATACCAGTACAAACCCTAGTGTGGATGAAATTATACTGGTATATGGTGTATTTTGCTTCCTGAACTGGAGTACGGTATAAACACTTATCCCAGTATAGCTGCGTCCACACTAGGGGTTTTTGCAGTGTCAGTCATACCAGTGTAGTTAAAGCAGCAAAACTCTAGTGGAGACAAGCCTTGAGACGCTGCAAGTTTGTCTTAAACTGCACAGCCCTACTGAATGAGGATTCCTCCTCATTCACAGAGCTTTGGTCTTCTGCTAACACATGGGTTGTCAACACTGCCCCTTCTGAGCAAAGGTGGGAAATATAGGAAAAAGGGCCTGTCACCAGCTGCTGGCATTCTAGGAAAGCATGTGCTCCTTAAGCAATGCAAACTGGTATCTGACAGGCCTCATTCTTATAAGAAACTAATGAGAAATGTCTCTCTTGAGTTGTGGGGGGGTACTCTTGACCTCTTATGAGAGAGGACTGTCAATAGATCTTTCCTGAAACACTTGCGTCTGCTTCCTCTCTGGCAGCAGCACAGCTATGGAGTTGTTAAGTGAGGGGTGGGCGAACGACGGGCTGCATCTGGCCTGTCAGACCTTTTAATCCGACCCTCAAGTTCGTGCCGGAGAGCAGGGTCAGAGGCTTGCCCCGCCTTGGTGCTCCAGCTGGGGAGTGGGGTAAGGGTCTTGCTCCGCTTGGCGCGGCTCCTGGAAGCAGGAGCATGGTGGGCATGTCCACCACTCCGGCTCCTATGCATAGGGACAGCCAGCGGGCTCCATATACTGCCCCCACCCCAAGCGCCAGCTCTGCAGCTCCCATTGGCCGGGAGCTGGAGAGGGGACATGCTGCTGCTTATGGGAGCTGCTTGAGGTAAGCGCCATCCAGAGCCTGCATCTCTGACCTCCTCCCGTGCCCCTGCCCCAGCCCTGATCCCCCTCCCGCCCTCTGACCACCTTGGTCACAGCCCAGAGAACACTCCTACACCCAAACCCCTCATCCCCAGAGTCTGCAACCCCAGCTGGAGCCCGCACCCTGAACTCCTCATTTCTAGCCCTAGCCCAGAACCCACACCCCCAACCTCACCCCCTCCCGCACCCCAACCCCCAATGTTGTGAGCATTCATGGCCTGCCATACAATTTCCATACCCGGATGTGGTACTCAGGCCAAAAAGTTTGCCCATCCCTGTGTTAATTAAATCTAAATCAAATTCAGTCTAAGTAGGAATGCAGTAGTAACTCCTGACCCACTTGTGAGCATATATTATAAATGCAGTAGACAAATGAGGGGTGAAGGGAGGAGGAGATGAAGTCACACATTACAGTCCAAGTGTACAATCCGCACCTAGGGAATGTTAACATCCCTAATTGAGTTTCTCACTTCACCATTGTGAATTGAGACAAAGTACAGCCAGTCCTGGAAGTATTTTGGCTTTTTATTTTCACATATATAAAAAAAACCCCTGCAAATATCAGACAAACTCTTAAATTTACACACAAACCAACAAAAATATATATATATATATATATATATAACCAAAGCTTTTGCTTCTGATAATTCTAGCTCACAAGTACAGCTCACCCTTTTTGTTAATGAGTTGGTTGCATCTGCTGCCGCAGAGAGTCTCAATAACCACTGAGGAAGTTGGGTGCATAGGAAAGGAGCTGTTATCGTTTTGCCCAGTGTTAATGTAAGTCTGTTTGTTGCTGAAGAGTTGGAGGAATGGAAAATAAATGGCTGGTTAAGTAGCAGCTATGGGGGTGTGTGCCTAGGTGAAACAAGTTCTGCAACTTGCTTTACTTCTCTAATAGGAATAGAGAAGGAAAAGCAAGGGGCTCATCTCCTCAGTGTTCGCCTGGGGATGAGGGAGAACTCATAGGGCTGATGGAAGCAACAGCGGTATATGCTTACAGGCTAGGTGTTTTCCGTGAGGTGGTGGTCTGTTTGGTATCTCTGAGATAGCACCAGTTCAATAGTCTGGGAGCTCAGTTCTGTCAGTTTCCCTTCTTGTTCACAGTTGGTACCTGTCACCCTGGCCTAGGCCAGAGAGTGGGATTTTAGTCAAGGATATGTAATGTTTTATCTAGTGAGAATACTTTAGGGTTTTTTTGAGGGTTTTTTAAAGAGAGGTGCCAATTTCTAAGCATGGCATAAAGCTTCTCTCTTCATCAGCCTCGACTCTAGACGTGGTCTGCTGGAGGGCCTGCTCATTTCAGCCACGGTACAGCTTAATTAGAAATCTGCCCAGGGTAGCCACGTTCCTCAGGGAGGTGGCAGGTGTGAAACAAGGCCTAAGCCCTCAGCTAAGCAATGCCACATCATGCAGCTTTAAAACTTTCGTATGAATGTACTGTTGGGTCCAGTCCCTGCCGAAACCTCAGAACAACTGGGAGGCCCTGCTTTTTACTGCACATAGAACAGAGATCCTTTCCTTTCAGCTACTTGTTCTCAATAGAGTCACTTGGGAAAACTAAATCAACTCTTCCGAGAATGGAGCGCTCTACCTGCATTTCACCAGTGCAAGTTGAGAGGCTGTGAATCTAAACCAGCAAAACAAGAACAGTTAAGGGAAAAGCTAAGAGAATTAACCATTTGCATCCTAGAACCCACCAGGTAAATTCCACTCCCTAGCTGTAATTCATACTATGCACCCATTGTTCAGAGACTTAGCTGAATGCTGCTAATTTAATACGGGTTGTGGGGTTGGGTTTTTTTCAGTCGGAAGGAGCTCCAATTAAAAGCACAACTCTAGCCAGAGAAACCCAGACTGCCTAGTGCTCTAGCCTACTTTCAGGAGGGCAGGGGGACTTACCTGTTGTGAATTTTCGGTAAAATTGCTTCTAGATTTCCCCCCCACCCGTCTCTCAATACACACACACAACTGGAACAATAAAAAGCGAAGAGTAACATTCCTGATAAGACCTTAAATTCTTCCCCTGTCAGGGTAATGTGGATGTTTCCAAGAATTTGTTTTTGGCCTCTCTGAAGCAGTAAGCCAGTCCAGATTTGCTGCTGCTAGTATGGTATCTTTCAGACCCTTGGCTAGTGTAACGGCCATGTTGGGTGGGGTTGGGGGGTGAGGTATTTCTCCTGGCAGAGCAGTCTCAGCGCTGTGATGCATTTCAAGGTCTCTGGTCACGCTCCCAAGGGGCTGGAGCAGGGTTGGGAGGCGGCGATCCAGGATCAGGAAAGGTTTGAAGGGAAAAAACACATGGCGGGTCCCTCATTCTAGTTCCTCAGGTCGATGTATTTCTCTGCCTTTAAGCCATGGACAAGAAATAAGTAGTTAGAGGCAATCAGAGTGCAGGTTCTCCCTCCTCCCACAGATGAAAGGACCAGCTGCTCAGAGCCAACCCGGGTAAGTGTGACTCCTAGAGCAGTGGGTATTGGCAGTGGAGGCTCCTCCTTACACCATTCTGTGGTTGAGGGATGAGCTGAAGGCTACTGGGGCATGTGCTTGTATATGCCGATTTGCATTAAACCAAGGAACATGTTAGCTGAACTGGAAGTGTCCAACTGGAAACCTCTGCATATTAAAACTAGACAAAGCACTTTAGGATAAACGTCAGGAACAAGCCTATATCAGTGGTGGGGGGGGCTGCCTCTTTAATTGCTTATACCCCATGGAGCAGCTTCCCTGGGGAGAGGGGAAAAACTCCCTAGCAGCAGAACCCACTGGTTAGGGCTGCTACCTTCTTTTCCTCCTCCTTGCAGTCCCATGGCTGAGGACAGACCCTGCCCTGGTGTTTGTGGATCCCATTCTTAGGCACATACCTAGCCTAGGGAGTCTAGGTCCCTACGCGGGCTTTGCGGAGGCCAGAGGTTCTCTAGCTTGTAACACCTACACCGCTTAGCTCCAGACCAGGCTGACCGCGAACCAAGAGGGAACAGGGAAACCTAAGGGCCTGCAACTCTGCTTTCTCCTGGGAGCTAGGGGAAGTGGTCAAGTTCACGGTGAGAGAGCTAAGGAGGGGGAAGGGAAAGTTTTTATAGCAGAAGGGAAAGCAGTTTCAACACCGCTACTTCCCACGAGCATGCAGCAACACATCCACGTCTCGGCCCCGGCGCTGACTGTTGTGCAATGAAGGCTGGCACCATGAGGTCTCTTCCCCACTTCCCTTATTTACTGCTGATGACGATGGATGATGAAGGCCCATGCAAGATGAGGGGTGCTGGGAACAGCAGTTGACAGCTGCTTCCCCAGCTCCAGAGGAGGCCCACCCTCAGTGTGAGCTGTAGGGCAGAGACACCCCCTGTGCCCTTCGAGCATTGCTGCTACTCCTGGCCATAGGCTGCCAAGGGAGAGCCCAGCCCCCGGAAGGTAATTGCATGGAGATCTGTCCTACCTGGTCACCTGCAGGTCTCTTCTCGCTGTTAGCGCCCTGCAGAAGCCCCGCCTCTTCGGGAAGTTTATCTGACTTAACTTCAACTACAATCTCGTCTTTACGGGCATCTGGCCTGGTGCTAGGGGGAGGGAGGTGACAGTTTTCAGAGACGTTTGAGGTACCTGAGCGCCTACAGGCTGAGGTGCGGGAATCTGGGCCCTTTGGCTGATTGCTCCGGACTCCCAGAGGGCAGAAGGAAAAGGAGTCAGAGCAAAATCCAACTATGGTGGGAACCCAGGCTGAGGGAAGCTTTCAACGACTCCAGCAGGAGGTGCTGTAGGGGAAGGGGCAGGAGCCCTGGGATAGCTGCCAAGCTCAGTGCTGCTGGAGTGTGTGTGGCTTGTAGCTACTCTGGTCACACGAGGGCTTGCTGGCTGATGGGGAAACTCAGCTGTGGCTCCCTACAGTGCCTGCTTCAGGAGGCAGTGCCGGGAGCCTTTGCTGCTGGGAAGCTCTTGGCTACTCTACATCCAGGCCTCCCCCTGGCATGAGAAAGGCAGTGAGGCATCCTAGCCCTTCTGAGGGGGGTGGGGGGCAGAGCAAGCTGCCTGAATGGGATGAGATGGGAAGCGTGAATGATTTGGTGCGTCTTTGAGCCAAGCCCTTGCTAGCTGGGAGGCGGGGGAGCGCTGGAAGGGTGTGGCTGGGGCGCAAGCTGTGCTTACATGTCCTGCTTCCCGGTGCGGTTGCAGGGGATCTTGCCTTTCTTGTGCAGGAAGTAGAGCACGGCGCCGAGCACGGCGATCACCAGGATGCACACGATGACTGCCACGATGATCACGCCCTTGCTCTCCTGGGTCTTTTGCTCTGCTCGCAACAGACAGGTGCTGTTACTGCCTGACCCCACGGCTTCCCTGAGAGATGACCGTCACCTGCCACTTGCCGCGGTAGTGGGCAGCACGCTTACCTCTCCCCAGGCTGCATCGGAAGGGCATTGAATGGGCAGGGGGTTGCTGGGGGGCACCAGGAAGAGAAGGGGGATGCATGCAGCAGAGCTAGCAGAATGCACTGGGAGAGCTCTCGGGTTCTGTTCCTGGCCCTGCTGTTGGCTTGCTGGGGGGTAACAATATGGGACGCAACGAATGGATGTTTGTAACGTGCTGTGTATTAAGCATCATCTCCAGTAATGGGAGAGCCCCTCCTGTTGACGGAGGTCATGTCTTCCCTGACACACAGCCGTTGTGCTGCTGAGTAGTGTGCCACGTATCAACAAGCCGTCAGTGACTTCGGGTCCTAAGGCTCGATGCGACTTGGCCTCCTAAGTGCTTAAGCTGCTTTTGAAAGTGGGCCTTAGGCACATCTAAAATCACCCAGCATCTAAAATAAAGTGTCTAAAACCTCGGTCAGGTGGGAAACGCTTTGCTGATATGGAAGCACTTCTCATCCAAATACCGGGTTTTAGGCTCTAATTTAGACCTCCCTCTGCAGCATCTGCCACCCACCCAGTGCCACGGACCGAGGGCAAGAGATCCCAGCTGAGTGAAGGTCAAAGAGTGGGGAGGAAACTAGGGGAAGAATGGCCTGAAGGAGTCACGTGCTCGTGCCTGTTTCTGGGGTGTAACGTGAATGTTGCACTCTGCAAACGGTGGGGGACACACAACCATCAACACAGCTGTAGGCAGAGGGGAAGGCTGGGAGTGGGTGCCTGGAGGCCACAAGAAGGGGTGCGAGGAGCTCACACGATGAAAGCAGGCCGGGGGTCTCAAGAGGAAAGGGACCAGCTGGGAGGCAGGGGGTCCTGTGGGGCACAGTAGCTACTGACCTTTCTTGATGGGTTCCGCTAGAATGCCAATAAAGAATGGAGAGAGAGCGCTGAATGAGGCCCATTCCTCCCGGAGGTGGGAAGGCTCTGGGCAGACATTCACCCCATTGGCTCTGGGACTTAACCGCCCACCCCGGTGCCCCAGGGCAGCTCACAGGGTCTGAAGTTTAGAACTAGGTGCCCATGGCATCTCTCCGTACCAGGACACCAAGGGGTGACTTGAAGGGATGCGGCTGCTATTCCCCATCCATCCCCATCTTCAAGGGGCCCGGGCAGCACTGCTGGGCCATTCTGGGCTCTTGGTCTCATCCCTTCCCTTCCACAGGGGGTACTTAATGTGTGGGTGAGATCTCGTTCCTCTGACCACTGCAGGGGCCATTATTCAGCACTTTCCCTGGGGACGCTTACCGGTAGTGTTGCCAATAGGAGGAGGTGACGTAGTTGTCGTCCCTGTAATGAAGATAGACATTGGCTGGTTGATTTGATTTCCTCCCCTCTCTGGAAAGCTGGGAGTGAGTTAGCATGAAGGGTGCCCCCAGCAGCATCCCACCAGCTAGAGGGAGACTCCAGCCTTGAACCATCTGTCTGTGCACAGTGTGTCATTGAAACGCCAGGGGCTGGAGCGGGCGAGCATTCCCTGCCCCTGGGCAGCCTTGCAGACGTGCTCGTTGGCTTTCCCCAGCCAGTTACAGATTCACCCATGTGCACAGTACCTCTCCCGCCACAGGGACCCAGGGCTAACGATAACGAGATGATGAATCATCTTTTGGACCTCCACTTTCTAGGACCTCAATGTTCAACACAGACGCCGCTAACAAATCGTGCTGAGAACGGATCACGCAGCGTGGGCTACAGCCAAGCAGCTGGGCTTACTCTCCAGCCCAGAGAGACATGGGGAAGAAACATGCAGGAGACTCTACATTTGGAAATTATTAGCCAGCACATGGGAAAGGTCAGTGAGTGTTAAGTGAATTCAAGCTGCCCTCCCTGAAGCCAGGCCAACGGCGATCAGCAACTGGCCTCAGAATTCCCCTCCGTCCTTTGGCAGCTCAGATCGGAGAGCTGTGTGCATTCAGCATCCTACCTGCTGATTTGAAGGACACGAATAAGCACTGACTGCTCAGTCTTCCCCATAGCCCTGCCCAGCCTCTCTTTTAGCTTTTGCATTCTCAATAGTGCCGTTAATTAAATTAAGTTCTGACTGCCTAGTCTCTGCTGTTAATCAGTCCTGAGCTCCAATCAAAGCCAGCAGCTCTTCGGTTCAGGGCTGAACTTGCAAATTAGGAAAATCACTACTTTACAATGAACCCTCTTCCCCCAGCCCTGACCCCACACGCCTCTTTCACAGTCACTTTTCAAGTAGAACCGAGCTTTAAATCTTACAGTTCAGTCTGTCACCTCTCCTTAGCTCATCCTTTGGCGTGAGGCAACCAAGGAAATATTGTAACCCCTTTGGGGCAGGGAATGTCACTTTGTGCAGCACCTAGCACATTGGGGCCCCGATCCTGGACTGTGGTGCACAGCAGCTCCAGTAATAACCTATGGAGACTTTGTAAACACTAACTCTAGAATTCACGTTTTGCCCTTATGGAAGAATTTGTAGGTGGGAGCTTCATACCCTGCAAAGTGGACTTGGCTTTTAGATTGGTAATCCACAGGGAACTGAACCCAGAGCAAATGCTTAAGAACCAACACGTTCTTCCATCAGTGCAGCAAGAGACCAGGGAAATAGATTTAATCCTACCACTGAAGAAAGAGATTCTCTCCACATGTCTGATTCTCTTCACAAAGCTGAGCTCTCTTCAAGTGAAAACAGCTATGAGTGAGAACTCCTTGTTACCTACTTACTCCGGCCTTTTGAGGACACAGTGCCACAATCAGAGTACTTTTCCTACTAATTGTAAATAGAGAGTAAGTGGCCCTCCCTGTTATGGTATTAGTGATCTCTTTTCTATGTACATTTAGGTTCACGGAAGAGAGGAAAACTTGACTTTTACAAAGAGACGGAAAAGTTCCTCCTCCATTAGCAATTCAGGTCCTGTCAATCCTGCTTTCCCTGGACCCGTCTCTCCTGACTGGCCATGTTAGGTGACGCTGGCGCACGTGAATAGTCAAAGGGAGTACTCATGTACTGAGAATCAGGTCTTGGGAGGTGCTGAGTATCCTCAACTCCCATTGACATGAATGTGAGTAGAGGATGCTCAGCACTTGACAGGATTAGGCCTTGACAGAAAGAGGAAGAGATTATTATTAAGATTTTAAAAATGGCAGAGAAGCTCAGAACTTCAGCAAAATCAGACCAAGCCAGACCAGCTACTCCTGAAATGTCTCAAGTGGAACCATCATCATGGACAGGGGGATGTGGGTGCTGTCTGTCTTTCTCCATCACCGTCAGAGTTTTTCTCTCCAAAAATATTTGGGGCAGAATTTTCTGATTTTTGAAAATTCGAGGGACCCAGCAGGTAGAAACACTTTCATTTTATGTGCCCTGTCACTTCTTTCTCCAAAAACCAAAGCTTTGTTTAAAAAATTGAAATTGCTGATATTTTGACAAAACATGTATTACTTTTTTTTAAACCAGCTCTGATCCTGAAGAAGGGCCCAATTCTCATTTACACTGAGGCCCATTTATACCCTGCCACTGAGGCATGAATGATCATCAGGCCTGGAGAATGTAAAGCCCCTTTGCAGATCCCCTATTCTATCCATCTTTGGGTGAACCGTGACTCTTTTCACAGGCAGGCTGAGCGCTATTGGGGTTGTGTGGGCCCGTGCATTGAAGGCTACATGACTTGTCTGATGCTCTTGGTATATTGTGTATTTTGTTTTTAATCAGAAATTAAAAAAAAAAATCATTAAGAAAAAATGGTCTCTGTTTTGTGAATTAAAGCAGGAGGGGAGGACTCCAGTCTGGTCTGGAGTGAGAAAAGGGGATTTCCCACATGGGATACTTCCCCCGTCAAGGTGGCCAGGAGACTTACTCAGCTGCAGCGTAATGTGAAGACTGCTAGTGCCCAGCTTGTTGGTGGCCATGCAGGTGACTCCTGACTGCAGCAGTTCTGGGGTGACCTGGACAGTCAAGTTGCTGATGACGTGGTGATGGTCTATGTGGTTTTGGACCTGGGGGGAGATGGAAGAGAATGAGGGATGCCGCTCAGGAGGGGAAGAAGTGATTGCTAGCCCATGGGTTCCCAACCAGGGCCTACGACTGCCCTCCCTAGTTGGGGGTTCCCCAAAAATATGTAACAGGAGACGCCTGAATGGAAGAGGTCAAGAACCACTGCCGAGCCCCCACGTCCATTCCCTGCACCGCATCCGGTGGGTGGATCTCACCGTTCCATTGATGCTCCACGTGATCATGGGCTCAGGGAGGGCAGTAGCTCTGCACATCAGGGTCACCAGCTCATTCTGTTTCACGGGCACCAGGGAATCCTTGGGACTGATCTGTGGCTTTGCTGTGGGGGAGGAAGAAACACAAAGCAGAGGTGTCAGCGTGGCCTGGGACAGATGGGACAATTTCCTGCAGTGTCCTTGGGAGACTGTATTGGATTACGTTTTTGTATCTTTGGGGCCCCATTGTAATCGATGAACAGTTTGTCTTATTGTGGGCCGGAATTGCGTGCAACCTCCTGAGGGGAGATGTGACAGCGGGGTGTGTGTGTTTCAGAGGACTATACTGAACAATGGGTCAGGCAAGAATAGAGTCTGGGAACAAAATGTGTTTAGTGGTTTTCCTGGGGGAGCTTGGGGGGAATGCAAATTCCCCACCTCTGGTTCTGCAAAACCGCAGCCTTTTGAAGCTACATCCTGTGAAGTGAGCCATTGTCTGCTGATCACCTAGTACAAAGCCAAGATCAAAGCCCAAGACGTACAAAGGAATGACTGAGCTATTTATGGTTGTCTGGAATCTGAGATGCTATGAACTTGTAACAGTGGGGAAAACCCAGGTGTGGGGTTTGACGAACCTGAGGCTGCAATTGGGATGACCTCTGCATAGGGGCTCTTTGCTTGTTTGTAATCGATTTTCTCTGTTATGCTTTCACCTTAAGAATAAATGTGCTTGCTTAGAAAGAGCTGTGCACAGACTTGTGACTACTGGCAATGACAGCTGTTCATAGTCTCTATCGAGGAAGCAAAGCACGGACTGTGCCCTATTCAGGCACTCTGGCTTGCTGGGAATAAACTGCAGCCTGGAAAAACTCAGGAGGAAAAACCTGGAAAAGTCAGGAGGGAGAGAAATGCGAGTCTCTGCCCAAGAGAGGTGACAACTGAGGAGCCAGGAGCCTAGAGTGAGTGCCCTCAAGGGCCCATGGAGGGGGAAATACAGGTGCAATTGTCCAGCACTGTGACATGGGCTCCCTGCAGCCATCTGACCAGGTGAGGGGAGATGCACCACGCCCTCCAGGACGTTGGGAGGCTGCGTTTCTCGTCTCTCTCTGCCCGCTCATTCCTCCCAGGGACCAGCAGGGCTGGGGTGGAAGCAGTCGGGTGTGGGCTGTGTGTACCACGAGGGCAATTCCATGGGCTCCTTGCTGGATTCCCCCCCCCCCCCCCCCCGCCCCGAAGCTGTCCCCTCCCAGCCTGTGCAGGAAGGGGGGACGGGGATATGGCGGTGGCTGGCTCTTACCGTGCACGGCGACGTACACCTGCTTGGAGCGGGAGAGCCCTGGCACCCCAGCCACAGACACTTCACAGCTGTAGTTGCCGGAAGATTCGAGGGTGACGTTGCTCAGTTTCAGTTGTTTTCCGTGCCCCAGTAGTTTCCCCTTCTGGAACAGGAAACGAGCAGGCTAGTGTCCGACTGCTGCGGCCCCGCCTCTTGCCCGGGAGCAGCACATGGCTGAGGGAGCAGCTGGGTCTTCCCAAGCTTTCCAGCTCCACTCAAAGCCCTGCTGTTGGAGGTCAGAGAGAGACTCTCACCCCCTCGGGGTTAGCGGGCAGGGAATGTCCTGCCCCGGGGGGAGTATTAATGAGGTTTCATCTAGCTCTGCAGGTCACTAGAGCACAGCCAAGGCCTCTCCTGCACTGTGCCCAGGTCCCAGCGCCGCTTTGGAAGGGGAGCACTGTGCCATTGTCTGGGAGCAGCCGTCCGCATTGTTCGTTACCTTTTCCTTCTTCCACCGCAACTCCAAGGGCTTGGAGCCTCTGGCGTCACAGATCAGGGCTAAGCCTTCTCCCTGCTGCAGCTGGATGGGCCCCTCAGGGGTTATCTTGAGCCCTTCGAGGTCTAGGGAGAGGGCAAGCGTGGGGATGAGACGTGGCACCCTTCGTGTGGCCTAGGGCTTGCTGTCTCTGGTACAGAACAGAAGCTGGTTCCCAGGAGCCAGCCCGGAGCATGGACACAGGCTGGCTCTGGGTGGAGGCAGCCGGAAGCGGCCATTCTCAAATGCCACCTCCCCCGCACTGGGGAACCGCTCATCCGGTCAGCTGGGGTCACGGGGCCCTGAGTCGCCAGCCCATCGTGCTGGATGGGGGCGGGTGGTGGGCAGGCAGCACGGCACAGATTCATGTGGAGCTCAATGGGAGAAGGGCTGGGACAGCACAGGGCCCAGGGGAACCTCCCCGCCTTCCTCCCCGGCCCTTCCTTACAGTTCACAGACAGCTCCGCCGTGGCTTCCAGGCTCGCCATGGAGTCGAGGTCGAAAGTCCGGCACAGGTATCGGCCGCTGTCCTCCTTCTTGACCTTCCGCAGGATCAGCACCCCGTTACTGGAGGTTAGGTCTTTCTCCTCAGCCTGGGCACCCTCCTGAGGGGCACAGGGCAGACGGGAGTGAGGGTACGTGGGCACACGCGTGGCTCGCCTTTGCACCGGGAGCAGTGGGGAGCTGCTGCTGGTTTGCGGCCCCGTAGTCCATTCCCCTGCCCTGGGCTGGGCTGGAACTGGTGCCCTAGTGTGTGTGGGGGGGGGCAGGGAGGTGCCAGGCTCTGCCTCCCATCTCCTGATCAAGCCCACTCTGCGTGGGGCAGGCGTGGAACCGGTGCCCTGGCACAGAGATTATCCCTTTCCTTGAGCCATCCACCCCTCGGCAATAGATTCCCAGACTGGGGCAGGTCCAGGTGTAGCAAGTGTGTGGAACCCGCAGCCCTCCCCCCAGCGCAGGAAGGGTGAGGATCCCGGTGTACCGGGGAGCACAGAGACAGCAAGGGGGGAGCTCAGACAGGGACTGTCAGGCAGCCCCATATTCAAGGCACACTCTGTCAGTCCCTGGGCATCCAGAGCCAGCCTGCCCCAGCCAGCTGCCCTGCCCCTTTGCTCACCTGCACTTTCAGCAGGTTGTACTCGGGCGGGGGGTTCCCGTCCCCCTCGCAGTGCAGCGTCACCTCGTCCCCCTCCCGCACCTGCGGCTGGGGAGAGCGTATCACCAGACTTAGCTTCTCCGTGGAATCTGGGGTGCAGAGAGAGAGAGAGAGACGTGAAGAGCCTCGGCTCAGCCGGGACCGTGGGGCGGACAGACCAGGGGTCCTTGAGAAACTAGCAAGAGGCAAACAGGAGAGGGGGAATCTGATAGACGGGGCGCTGCTCTGGCTGGAGAGCAGAGTGACTCCGCATATATCCACGCTCAGAAGTGTGAGGGGCCAAGACTTGAGCAGATGCCACCTGTTGCCATGCAGCTCCGGCGACACCTGGAGCTGGGGGGTGGATCACTGCGGGCCCCCGCTACCATCCCCATGTAGAGCAACAGCCGTACGGCGTTCAGGCGGGGCCATGGAAGTTACAGCATCAACCCTGCAGCACAGGGAGTGTTATCACCGGTAGGGAGAGTCACTCCCCTTCCCTTGGGCTGGCCAGGCCTCGGCTGATCAGTCCCAGACTCACAGAACACGGTGACGTTGACCTTCTCGGACACGGCAGTCTGGTCGGCCCCCAGCAGGCAGTAGCTGACCGCGCAGTGGAAGCGGGACTGGCGGTCCTCACGGCTCACACGGGCAAAGAGGGTGCTGCTCACCGTGTACAGCCCGCTGGACTCCTTGATGAGGGTGGAGAGGATGCTGATTTCTGCTGGGCAAAAGCAGGTGATGGGGGCAGTGCCAAGAAGGATTAGGCACCTGCAGACCCTGTTAGCTCCAAAGCCACCCCTGCACCCCTGACTCTAGGATCCAGCCCTTGGAAGGAAGGAATGGGGATGCACAAGCTTCTCGACCCCTGGGCTGAGCAGGATTGCTGTGAGCTTCCTCGCAACTGTGCCCATGGGCACTCCGTTGCTGTGAGCTTCCTTGCAGCAGGATACAGGATTATCCTGAGCATTGAGGTCCTGGAATTGCCTTGGCAGGCCCCTTACCCCAGCTCCCCAGGGCTGGCCTCACCAGGCTACAATGTACCTAAGCAGCCTAAGGAGAAGGAGCTGGTCCCAAAACTTACTTGTGTCATCCTGCCACAGGGGGCTCCCATTCTTGTACCATGTGATGTTGGGGGCCGGAAAGCCGTTCTTGCTGATGCACACTGCGATCTGAGACAGCAAAGGGAGTGCTTGGTGCTCAAAACCTCCAGGTCCCCGCGCAGCGCCCCCTAGTACCCCCCAACACACAGCACATGGTGCAGCTTGCACCTGGACAAGGCAGTTAGGATTCCCCCCACCCCTGCTGGCACTGTGAGCTTCTTGCCAGTAGTGTCCCACCTTCTTCTGGGTGCCTGCCAGCCTTGTGAGCATAGGTGTCGGGGCGGGGCTTGGGGCGGGTTGAGTATCCACAGATGCCGGACAAGTTGGCACCTATGATTGTGAGCTTCCCCCCCAGCAGTGCTCTGGCCCCTTTGGTGCTAGCCAGGCTCTGTGTGGCGCAGCTGGCTCCCCTCACCTTTGGGATCTCCTTACTCGTCACTGGGATGCCCGCGTCGTTCACCTGAATCTCAGGAGGCTCCGGGGTTTCTGGAAAAGAGCAGCATGCCAGGCAGGGGTTTGGTGCCAGGTGGACCGAGAGGGAGGGGAAAGGCAAAGTCCCCAGCCCCTCCCCAGGCCGAGCCAGCACCACGGAAGGGGGGACTAGACCCAGCCCTTGTTCTCAATGCCCTGAGCCTGTTCCCGCCTTCCCACTGCACCGGTAGGCGTTGCGACCAGCGAGGGCAGCATGGCTGGTCCTACAGGGCATGTCACATGCCGGGGGAATGGCAGCAGGGGTTGGAGTGGGCAGCAGCGTCTCTCTCACTAATGCCCACACATTGTGAACTACGGCATGGAGAGAGCCATGCACACGCTGCCCTGCCCTAGGCTCCCGGCTTAAATCAGCCTCCAAACCTCCGTGCCCCTGGGCAAAGCCCTGGCCGGGGCAGGCAGCCCTGATGGGAAAGGAGCATGTCAGCTTGTCTGGTGTCCCTGAGCAGCAGCATCCAGAGCAGGGGCTTGGGCCGAGACGCCAATCAGAGGCTGTCGCCCTGCCCCTCTTTCTCCCCCTCTTCCCCCGGTTCTAGGTCCAGTGGCACTCACTGTAAATATGGAGCTTGGTCCGGTTCTCGCCCACCCCTAAGCTGCCCGCCCCGACCTGGCACACAAAGGTCCTGGCGTCCTGCAGGGTCACCCTGCTGATGGTGAGGGTAAAGTCATCCTCCATGGCCACCCGGCCCTTGTACTCCGTGTCCACCTCAAAGACCTGGCCACGGACCATGTAGTAGATCTTCGTCCGGCTGCGTTTGTCGATCTAAAGAGGGGAACGAGAACTAGAGGGACTCGCCACTCCAGCCCAGGACCCATCAGCTGCTGGGCCCGCTTTGTGCCACTGGGTGGCGGTGGAGGCTTTTGTTAGCACAGCGCCAAGGTGGCTGGGACACTGGCGTGTGGGGAGGGATCTCCTCCAGGGGCCAGGCGGGGAGAGGGGGCAAGACCGTCTCGCTCTGACTAGGACCCCCCACCGCCAGCCTTTGCCAGGCTAGCAACCAAGCTGCTCTAGGGCTCTTATTCCCCTAAAACCCTCCCATGGGAGTCCCTCCTTTCTGCCCCCCACCTACATCTTCCAGTGTCCCCTGCTTCTGCCCCATCGCTGTCCCCCCTGACCTTTCCCGCTGGGGGCCCCCGATCCTGCCCCGTCAGTCCCCCACCCCGGGCCGCCCTGCGGGTGCTGGTACTCACATAGAACCAGTTGATGTAGGCATAGTCGCTCGCCTCAGGGAGGGAGAAGTTGCATGGGATCCTGGCTGTCTGGCCCAACTCCACCTCCACCACCTCCAGCATGGAGACCTCCACCTTGCTGGCCCCACCTGCTAAGACAGGGCACAAGGTGAGGGGGGGGGGATGCCCCACAAACACTGTGCTTGAGGCAAGGGGGGGCAGGAGAACAGATCCCCTTCCCCCCTCCCCGCCCCCAGAGACAGACAAGACTCTACATGCCACTGGGGCCAAACAGCAAAATCGGCCCCTCAGGTGAGATGGGGGGAGTTGAAGCCCCCCAGCAAAGAGCAACAAGGGACAAACCTGCCCCCAGGAGCTGCCTCATCTGCTCCCCGCACCATGCTCTGGCACTCTTGGGGGCACCATGCCATGGCCTGGCGCACAGACCCCACTGCCCACAGCGGCATGGCTCCTGTTTGCGAGATCCCTATGCGAACACCGGCCTGCCTGCCAGTGCCCTGGAGTGAGCTCAGCACCCCTGGGGGCGCCCCAGGAGGAGAATGCTAGCTGAGTGCCAGAGTGGGGGGCAATTTCCAAGCACCGTACAAACCTTACCAGCCCTGTTTGACCCCAAACCAACCCAGGACCCCACCCCTGCAAGCCAGCACAGCCCCACACCTCCCAGGCACCCCCACCCCCACCATACCATCCTCCCCACTCCCAGCTGCTAGACCTGCTCTGCTCCTGGTTACTCTCCGCACACCGCCCCAGATGGTTCCCATTAGGCAGCAGTCACTGCTACCATCCAGCTACCCTGCCATGTGCAGCCACGTCCCCAGCCCCCTCCCATTCCCATTTGTCGCCTCGGCCCTGCCCAAGCGGGTGGGCGTGGGGTGGTGGGGGTCACTACTTACCCAGCGAGAGCTTGTTAACCCCCAGCTGGGCCATCTCAGCCCTGCCTCTCCCCAAGTAGCTGAACACCTTTGTGGTCAAGACAATAGCAGCTGAGGCCACTAAACTCATCACAGAGTGTGGGGAACACTCCGCTTCCTTCCCCTCTCAGGGGCGCTGGCTCCGATCCAGCCCAGGCTGCGGGGCCTGGCTGCTGGGGGAGCAGGCTGGGGCACAGGCCTTTCCCCACGAGGGACCCAGCTGAGGCCAGGGGGAGCACAGCTGTCTGGGGCTGGGTGGGACAAATCTGGAAGGGCTCGGTCGCTTTCCCAATGGCACAGGTGGCTCCCCTCCATAGTCTCCCCAGCCAGAGGGGCCCATGGCTGAATGGGGCCTGGAATCTGAGCTCCGGCCCTCCATGATACTCTCTCTGCCCCCTGCAGCTGGGTGTCCCCTCGCCCCCAGCACTGATCGAGTCAGGAGAATGGTCCCACAGGAGGGTGGGTGCAAAAAGCAGCTCCCCCTCTGCCCCCCAACCCCCAGCGCGGGGAAGGCAGCTGAGCCCAGTAAGTCACTTTCCAGATGCCGATTAGAGCAGCACAGGTGGGGATTAGGCAATGAGCAGCACAAGGGGGACAGTTATATGGGGGGGGGGGGCGGTGCCCTGGCTGCCTTGCTCCTCCCCCCCCGCCCCCAGTTTCCCCCCATGTTCTGGGATGACTTCACTTCTGGGGCAGGATGTTGTGCTTGGCTGAGCGCGAGTCGGTGGCCGCAGCCCCTTTGTTAGGACATCTGCTGGGTCTGAGGTGGCCTGGCTGGCAGTGGGGACGGGGGGCATGCAGGGCATCCGGGATCATGACACATACCCCCCGTGGGGGAAATCCTGGCCTCCTGGTCACATCCGCAGCTTCATCCGGCCCCGGCAGGTGGAGGATCACTCGGGCCACCACTGCCTCAGGCCTGGGGAGCGAGGGGCCCGGGCTCTGGCCATGAAGAGGGGGGCTCCCGGTTGAGATGGCACCCATCAGCTCAGGGGGCTGAGACTGGCAGGAGGCAGCACCTGCCACAGCAGAGGGGGTCGTGCCCGGCCTAGCGTGGGCCATGGTGGAGGGAGGCTGCTGCATCCCACCCATGATGGAGGGGGCAGCATGGTTGCGTCTAAGCCACTGTGGCCCTGGCTGCTCATGGAGCAACCGGCAGAGGAATCACCAATCCACCCCCCATGTAAGCAGGGCTGGAACCCATGTTCGCCCCTCTGCCCTAGGTATATGGACCATTAACCCTGCTCCCTTACGGGGACACTGAGGCACACAGTGTGGGGAAGGGACTCACCCAAAGACAAGCAGGTGATCACTGGCAGGGCCAAGAGTAAAACCCAGGAGTCCTGATTCCCCATCTCCTGTACTAGCCCCTGGATTTCACCCTTCTGGAATGGGGAACAGAACCCAGGCGTCCTGGCTCCTCCACCTCCAACTGTGAACCTACGCCCCCTCTCTGCCTCACAGCCAGCACCCAGGGGTCCTGGTTCCCAGCTGCACTACCAAGGAAATTCTACCGGCTTCCCCTGGGCGCAAAGCAGGGGGCTAGGCAGGGCATAGGTAGAGGATGGCAGGGAGGGGGTGTTATGCTAGGGGTCTGGGCAAGGACCAGATACAGCCTGAGGAACCGGTGGATGCCCACAGCCAATCCTGCCTCAACCTTCCCCAGCACTGACTCTGATCTGCCGGGGAAGTGGCTGTGATCTGTGCCATCTGTTGCTTGCAGGACCTCAGCTTGTCTGATTAATCTGCCCAGCAAACAGAGCTCCCTCTCCCCTCCATGGCCTTTGTAGGGCAGGGAGAACCTCAGGGTCTGCACAGCACCAAGCCCTGCAATTAACAAGAGATGAGAGGGCTCCCCTGGGGGGTGGGAGGGTCAGGGAAGAAGCTTGGAGAGGGTGGGCACAGCACCAGGAATCAGCCCAGCCTGCCCCACACAGCCAGGGTGCCCAGAGTGGGGGGTCACCCCACATTGCAAAGGGTCATGAAGGGCACCTGATATGAGTGAGGACAGCGACCGTGGGGAGCAGAGAGGGAGCCCCCTGCACCTCCAAACAATTGGGTCCTCAGAACGTCTATGGGGGGCTCCGGAGAGATTTCTGAGGCTCCAGCTTCCCATGATGCAGCCACCAGCTCACCCCTCACTGGGGAGAAGCCCCATGGCACCCGTGGGTCCAGTCTAAGCCCAGCTGCCCCTCCCAGGCAGCGACTACGGCTGCACGTGGGACTCTCCCCAGCAGGGCCGAGCTGGTGCTCCCAGCCAGTGATGGATGGTGACAGCCAACGCAACCCGGATGAGCCAGTGATGCTGCTCCAGAGCCCGGCCCATGAGTCACGCCAACAGCAGCCCCCGACACGGGGGGGGGGGGCAGTGCCGAGCCTCCCCCCCAGCACAGCACCCAGGTCGCCAGCTTGCTCAGCTTCCCAGAACCGACCGAGGCACATCTCTCGAAACTGGGTGTCTGGCAGGCTGGTGGCCACGAGGATTCAGCCAGCCACGGGCCCCCCACAGGCGAGAGACGGGCAGGCGTGGCCCCAGAGGGCTTGTCCACAGGTCACACCCTGTCTCCAAAGCCCCCCAGTTCAGAGCCCCCACCCCCAGGAGCAGAGACGAGAGGGCTGCAGGCAGGAGATACTCAGTGATTCACCGCTTTGGACCAGTCTGCTTTCCCCTGGCGTGAGGAGTCATCCTGAGCCCTGCTGCAGGGAGTGACCCACGTTCTTTAGCGAGGGGACCCCCAAATGCCAGCAATACCCTCCGTGAGATTGCACCCCCCCCATCAGCCACGGGCTGGATCCCAGCTGGGAGTGGGCTGTGGTGCTGAGCGGAGGAGTGGTCATGGGGCAGTTACGGCAAGAGGTGAGCGCCCCCCTCTGTAACACCACCCGCCCCTCCAGTGCTGGCCACGTGCCTGGCACAGGAAGTGGTTTCCAAATCTTGCCATGCAGCTCTAGATAGGAAGCGCCTTGTCCTGCACTGGCCCCAACACAAGGGACCTTTGTCCCAGCCCGGCCACTCACGTTTCCAGAGGGGGAGCTACGCACGGCGGCTGCTCTGAATGCAGGGGTTCCAGGCTGCCCTGGCCACAGCCTCGGGAGTTCATATGTGGGGGTTGGGACTCAGCAAGGGGGATGTGGGGTCACAGGGCGGGGGGAGAGCCAAGGGAACGCAGCCAGGGTGTGTGTGGGGGTTGCCGGTTATGAAGAGTGCCAGAGACGCATCTTAGGGCCAGAGGTCCCCAAGTGCCACAGTACAGGGGACACACCAGGGGGCTACACCCTGGGGGCTGGGGTCACAGAACAAGGGATGCCACCAGGGGGCCCAGCCAGGATATAGCAGGGGATGGGGTCATAGTGGAGGGGACGTAGAGGGGGCCACCCCCCTCCCCCTGATGGCTCCTAATTGAAGAGCGAGAACAAGGTCTTTGAAATTGCACCTGCTTGGAGCGAAACCTGCTAAGAGCAAACCCAAATCTCCTGCCTGGGGCTGTGCCCCCTGTCTTTGGCACCTCCCATGCCAGGCCCTCATGTCCCGCACCACATCACCAGCATCAAACCACAGGATCCTAATGCTCTGGTCCAGGGCAGGGGGTGTCATCGCCCTGTGCCCCCCTAGAGGACTGGGACAGGAGAGCGTGGGGATCATGAAGCCACAGATAATCCCCCTGCAGGTCTCCCCCTGCCCCCATCTCCCGCTGGGCTTCATCCTGATCTGTGGAAGGGGACGGGAGGCTGGATAGAGCTCCCAGACCAGCCGCCTCTCTGCCCCCCAGAGCCACCTAATCCTGTCTCACTCTCTTCCCAGCTGGGGAGGGGGTCAGTAGGAAGGGCCCCAGGGAACACTTGCCCCTGGGGCTCCTGGAAATGGGGCCAGGCCCCTCCTGAGTACTGAAGGAAACCGCGGATAACAGGGCAAGGAACCCCTCCCCACCCCTGCACCTGGCAGCCACTTTGCCCCACAGGGCCATCAGTGCAGGATCTGGCCCAGATATGGGGCAGTGGCTTAGCCAAGTGGCTTTGGAGGTTGTGTCTAAGGGCAGACAACCCAGGAGCATTACAGACCAGCGGTGCCAGCTCCCACCCTGAGCGTCCCAGCACCGCTTGTCCCTCAGCAGGATCTCTCCCCGGTCACGCTAGCTGCCAGATCCCACCTGTCCAGGACTGCGTGTGCTCTGCCAGCCGCCCCCAGAGAGGAGAGCTGAACAAACAGGGCTGGACAAAAGGCCACCTGGCTCCCTGGAAATACCTCTTCTCCTCGAGCCTGCTTCACAGGGGTCTGGGACATGAAGGCGACATCTCTCCAGGCAGATCAGCAGAGATCACACACCCTGAGGGAGGGGTAGGAGACGTTGGGAGGAGACAATGGAGCTACAGTATGCATCCTCCAAGCCTGGACCCCAAAGTCGCCACCTCTGTGGAAGGGGCTGACAAAGAGCAGGCAGGTGCTGGAGAACTCACAGAGAAAGTGAGAGGCCCAGGCCAATGCTTATTGGACACACGGCTGGCTGAACAGCAGCTGTATTGATTTAAGCTCCCATGGAAAGAGATTAGCAAAGGGCACAGAGAGGGAGATTGGACAGGGTCCTGAGGCCGGGAAGCCAGAGAAGTGCTGTACCTGCGGGCGAAGGACATGAGTAGCCCTGCCTGTATAGGGGAGAGAAGTTTTATTCGGAAGGCAAGGAGACAAGAAACCCCAAAGAGTCCAACGTGTGTGTAGAACAGGGAAGGGACAGGCGTGTGTTGCCCGGGGTCAGCGGGGGCCCCTAAGAAGGAGATGCCCATGTATGAACTGTGACGGGAATAGACAAGGGCGAAGCACGGCCTATTGACAAGGCAAGGACAAGGGGCTGGTTTGGGTGCCGTGAGGTTGGCCCTATAAAAAGGCCCTGCCCTCTTAAGGGGTAGCAAAGGGGAAGGCATGGGCCACAGTGAGATTGGAAAAAAAGAAGGGGGGTGTCTGGGGACTGGACCATGCAGGAGACTGTCAGGGTAGACGGGGTGGGGATGACTGTGGACCCGGCAGGTGGTCAACCAGGCACCCAGAAGAGGGTGGTAGGAGTTGGAAGATAAAATGCTTAGGACGGAGGGGGCCCAGAGGGACATAGGAACTGCCACTGAAGCAAAGCAAGCTATGGTGGGAACTCAGGCCCTGAGGGAAAGGGGGCTGTGGGATCCTGTGGGGCAAGTGAAGGTGCTACAGGAGAAACGAGTAGCCATGGACCAGGCCCTGCCAATAGATGATGGAGACCCAGAGTACCAAAGGGAAAAGTTTAGGGGTGCTGTGGAGGACCAGGATAATCTGGGTCTCCTAGTGGGTGAAGCAGAACAAGAGAGGGATGCCCTGCTGGCCCTGCTCAGGCAAATGCAGGGCAGGAGGCAGCTGCACTAACCCACCCCCAAGGCTTATGGGCTTGAGGGTGTGAAGATGATTTGAGGTGTCTGCTCCGCACAAGGCCTGAAGGGGTTAAGGTGGCTAGCTGGGCCAATTAACGGCCCAGGCTGCATCTGGAGGAGCAGCCAGGAAGCAGGGATTAATTAGGGAGGAGGTTCAGCTGGACAGGAACAGGGACAGGAGGGGCCTGTATAAAGCCCAGGAGCTGAATGCAGCTGGGATCTATAGGGAAGTAGTTTGCAGTCATTTGCTGAGGGAAGGAAGGGGTGTTTGGTGCTACAAAGGAAACTAGCCTGCAGTGACTCCTTGCCAGGAGGGAGTTTGGGCTGGAAAATCCAGAACTGGGGGGGAGCCAGAGAGGTAGGAAAGGCTCAGGGGAAAAAGCAGCCAGGGACAGAACAGTTCAGACCTTGGCTGTTGATCGGAGGGTCCCAGAGCTGGACCTTGGAGTAGAGGGTGAGCCTGGGTTCCCATGCCAGCCCCTGGGCAAGTCTCACAGAGCAGGCAATGGAGACTGGCCTGCTTGGGACAGTTAGCCCTAAAAGACCTTGCTACCCAGGACCACTGTGACCTGGCTGGAGGCCCAAGTCACAAAGAGGAAGCCACCACTCTTGGAGGTCAGGTCCATTAAAGGCTAGTAGCAGTTCTGGTCACCCCATCTCCAACCAGATCTATTAGAACTGGCAAAGGCACAGAGAAGGGCAACAAAATGATGAGGGGTCTGGAACAGCTTCCTGATAAGGAGAGAGAAGTAGCTCACGAAAGCTCATGCTCAAATAAATTGGTTAGTCTCTAAGGTGCCACAAGTACTCCTTTTCTTTTTGCGAATACAGACTAACACGGCTGTTACTCTGAAACCAGTAAAAAGACTGGAACAGTTGAGCTTGGAATAGGGAGGACTAAGTGGGGATATGACAGAGGTCTGTGAAATTATGACGGAGCGAGTGACTAGGGAAGGGGTCTTTACTCCTTCACATAACACACGAACCAGGGGTCACCAATGAAATGAATAGGCAGCAGGTTTAAAACGCACACAAGGAAATACTTCTTAACTTCAGCACCTGGAAAGATAATGGAGCAAATATTTAAGCAACCAATTTGCAAACATCTAGATGATAATAAGGTGATCAGTAACCGTCAGCATAGACTTGTCAAGAACAAATAGTGTCAAACAAACATAATAGCTTTCTTTGACAGGGTAACAAGCCTTGTGGATGGGGGGAAGCAGTAGACATGGTATCTCTTGACTTTAGTAAAGCTTTTGATACTGTCTTGCATGACCTTCTCATAAACAAACTAGGGAAATGCAACCTAGATGGAGTTACTATAAGGTGGGTGCATAACTGGCTGGAAAACTGTTCCCAGAGAGTAGTTATCAGTGGTTCACAGTCATGCTGGAAGGCATAATGAGTGGGGTCCCGCAGGGATCAGTTCTGGGTCCGGTTCTGTTCAATATCTTCATCAAGGATTTAGATAATGGCATAGAGAGTACATTTATAAAGTTTGTGGACGATACCAAGCTGGGAGGGGTTGCAAGTGCTTTGGAGGATAGGATTATAATTCAAAATGATCTGGAGAAATGGTCTGAAGTAAATAGGATGAAATTCAATAAGGACAAATGCAAAGTACTCCACTTAGGAAGGAACAATCAGTTGTAAACATACAAAATGGGAAATGACTGCCTAGGAAGGAGTACTGCGGAAAGGAATCTGGGGGTCATAGTGGACCACAAGCTAAATATGAGTCAACAGTGTAACACTTTGAGGGGGAAAGCAAACACCATTCTGGAATGTATTAGTAGGAGTGTTGTAAGCAAGACACGAGAAGTAATTCTTCCACTCTACTCTGCGCTGATTAGGCCTCAACTGAAGTATTGTGTCCAGTTCTGGGCACCACATTTCAGGAATGATATGGACAAATTGGAGATAGTCCAGAGAAGAGCAACAAAAATTATTAAAGGTCTAAAAACCATGACACATGAGGGAAGATTGAAAAAATTGGGTTTGTTTAGTCTGGAAAAGAGAAGACTGAGAAGGCACATAACAGTTTTCAAGTACATAAAGGGTTGTCTCAAGGATGAGGGAGAAAAATTGTTCTCCTTAACCTCTGAGGATAGAACAAGAAGCAGTGGGCTTAAATTGCAGGAAAGGAGGTTTAGGTTGGACATTAGGGAAAAACGTCCTAACTGTCAGAGTGGTTAAGCACTGGAATAAATTGCCTAGGGAGGTTGTGGAATCTCCATCATTGAAGGCTTTTAAGAGCAGGTTGGACAAACACCTGTCAGGGATGGTCTAGATAATACTTAGTCCTGCCATGAGTGCAGGGGACTGGTCTAGATGACCTCTCAAGGTCCCTTCCAGTCCTATGATTCTTCATGCCATGCACAGTCAACCTGTGGAACGCATTGCCGGGGATGTGTGATGGCCAAAATTATAATGGGGTTCAAAAAAAAGAATTAGATAAGCGCCTGGAGGGTAAGGCCATCAATGGCTATTAGCCAAGATGGCCATGCTCTGGGTATCCCAAAGCCTCTGACTGCTAGAAGTTGGGACTGGACGACTGGGGTGGATCACTCAATAATTGCACTGTTCTGTTCATTCCCTCTGAAGCACTTGGCATTGGCCACTGTCACCAGTCAGGATCCTGGATGGACCATTGGTCTGACCCAGGGTGGCCATTCTTCCGTTATGTTCTAAGAGCAGCCGTTCCACTTCACTGTATTTCCCCCCGTCATTTCAGGAACCACCTACAAAACCGACCTGCCCTTTCAGAGGTAGTGCTAGCCCTCTGGGGGCCCTAGGCAGGAATATTTGGGGGCCCCCCACAACACATTCTAAAAAAGCAGATAAGGGGCCCCCTTGAGCTGCTTGGGACCCTAAGAAATTGTGTCATGGGTTTATGCCCAGCACCGGCTCTGCTTCTGGTATTTAAACCCCTCTCTCTGCTCTGCTCCCTTTCCAGCTGCCTCCTCACGCAGTCTCAGGGCTGCAGACACAAGAGCTACCTTCTCCTCCCCGGCAGCCTCTGCGCTGCTGGCAGATTTGAAGTCTCAGCTGAGGCCATGTTCTCCCCTTCGCTGGCACCGCTCTGTGGGGCAAGGGGCACCAGCACAGCTCCATGCAGTGCCATAGGGTTACAGCTCATGCCGGGGTGCCCTATGCAACACAGCAGGATTGTGGGAGGGACGAAAGCCCATCAGAGACCGCAGCATGGCCCTTTGGGGGGGCAATGCCCCAGTGTGACAGCAGTCCCAGGCCCCCTGACCTCCTCCCCGCTGGTGAAAAGCAGCGAGAAGGAAACCGAGTCAGGGAGCTCCTGGTGACTCAAGCAAGCGGCACAATGACTGGGTCTCTGCGGCCAGAGTGGGGGGTGACTGAATCCTGATGTCACCAGCCCCCTGCTGCCCACGGGATCCAGAGAGCTCAGGGAAAGGGCAAGCATGAATGGGGCATTATGTCCACAGCAGAGGGCACAGGCCAGGGGGACAGCCAGCTCAGACAGCACAAGTGTGGGGGCTGCCCTAGTCACCCACCAGCCTGGCACTAGGGCCCTGGGCTGTTGGGGGCAGTACAGCCTCTTCACCCTCTGTCTCCAACACCTACCCTGGCATTAGGGGGGAATGCAGCCCCCTCATACCCATTGGTGCTCCCCCTCTGAGCCTGGTGCTAGGGACTAAACGACAGCAGTAAGTTCCCAGGATTAGATGGTATTCACCCCAGAGTTCTGAAAGAAATCAAAGATGAAATTGCAGAACTACTAACTGTGGTATGTAACCTATTGCTTTAATCAACCTCTGCACCAGATGACTGGAGGACAGCTAATGTGACACCAATTTTTAAAAGGGCTCCAGAGGCGATCCTCGCAATTACAGGCCGATAAGCCCAACTTCATTACCAGGCAAACTGGTTGAAACTATAGTAAAGAACAGAATTACTAGACACATAGATGAACCCGATTTGTTGGGGAGGAGTCAGCATGGCTTTTGTAAAGGGAAATCACGCTTCACCAATCTACTAAAATACTTTGAGGGAGTCAGCAAGCATCTGGACAAGACTGATCCAATGGATATAGTATACTTGGATTTTCAGAAAGCTCTTGACAAGGTCCCTCACCAAAGGCTCTTAAGCAAAGTAAGTTGTTATGGGATAAGAAGGAAGGTCCTCTCATTGATCAGTAACTAGTTAAAAGACAGAAAACAAAGGGTACGAATAAATGGTCAGTTTTCAGAATGGAGAGAGGTCAATAGTGATGTCCCCCAGGGATCTGTATCAGGACCAGTGCTGTTCAACGTATTCATAACTGAGCTGGAAAAGGGGGTAAACAGTGAGGTGACGAAACTTGAAAACAAAACAAAATTACGCAAGTTAGTTAAGTCCAAAGTAGACTGCAAAGAGTTACAAAGGGATCTCACAAAACTGGGTGACTGGGCAAGAAAATGGCAGATAAAATTCAATGTTGATAAATGCAGAGTAATGCACGTTGGAAAACAATCCCAACTACACATACAAAATGGTGGGGTCTAAGTTAGCTGTTACCACACAAGAAAGAGATCTTAGCGTCAATGCGGATAGTTCTCTGAAAACATCCACTCAATGTGCAGCAGCAGTCAAAAAAGCAAACAGAATGTTAGGAACCATTAGGAAAGGGATAGACAATAAAACAGAAAATATCATATAAATCCATGGTACGCCCACACCTTGAATACTGCGTACAGTTCTGGTCACCCCATCTCAAAAAAGATCTATTAGAATTGGAAAAGGTACAGAGAAGGGCAACAAAAATAATTAAGCATATGGAACAGCTTCCGTGTGTGGAGAGATTAAAAAGAGTGGGACCGTTCAGCTTGCAAAGGAAACGACTAAGAAGGGCTATGACAGAGGTCTATAAAATCGCGACTGGTGTGGAGAAGTGAGTAAGGAGGCATTCTTTCTTCCTACGCACCACAAGAAGCAGGGGTCACCCAATGAAATTCATAGGCGGCAGGTTTAAAACAAACAAAAGGACATTCTTCTTCGCACAACACACACTTAGCCTGTGGAATTCATTGCCAAGGGATGCTGTGAGGGCAAAAGTATAACAGGGTTCAAAAAAGAAGTAGATAAGTCCATGGCGGATAGGGTCCATCAATGGCGCTTAGCCAGGATGGTCAGGGATGCAACCCCATGCTCTGGGTGTCCCTCAGCCTCTGACTGCCTGAAGCTGGGAGGGGACGACAGGGGATGGATCACTTGAGAGTTGCCCTGCTCTGTTCATTCCCTCTGAAGGACCTGGCTTTGGCCACTGCCGGAAGACAGGATCCTGGGCTAGACGGACCACTGGGATGACCCAGTCTGGCTGCTCTTCTCTTCTAACGTACTAAAAACCTGCGAGGCAACTGGGCCTGTTGCCCGGCATACGGCTTTGTGCCCAGGCTGTGTAGTTGGCTGCAAGGCCTTGCCCTGCTTCCCCACCCTATCCCCTGGGACTGGCAAGTTCCTCCCCCACCCCACCCCAGTCTGGCAGGAGTTTCAAAGCCCCCGAGTGGGTCTTTCTCTTCCTCGACTTTCTACAGCTGCCAAACAAATGGGGGCGAAAGGCAGGCAGCCTGGGGCAACCCATGGGAATGCACCCTCAGCCCATGCTGGAGGGGCAAGGGAGAAATTAACAACCCAAAATTGGTGTGTCCTATATCAGGCATCAGCGATGGCCAAATAATGAGGGGATGGGCTATTCCACCCATCACTGCCTTTGCGGGGCCTTAAGGGAAGAGACTTGTGGGGAAAAAGACAAAGAACAGCTGGCACAAGCTTCTCCATCATACTGCCCCATGTTCCACCTGAGAATAAACAGGGTCAGACTTTAACAGCAGCAGAAACAATGGCAGCTCCAGCCCAGCTTCTCTTTCCCCGCAAAGGCCAGTTATCGCCACCTTTGGCACGAGCCAAGGGACTGTCAGACCCAGGGGCTTCCTTGTAAACACTCCCCAGCTAGAAGGAAAAGAAGCCAGGGCTGTTGTTACAATGAAACCTCACTCACTACCCTACATTTCAAAGGGTGCCACCGTTTTTCCTTCTTTTCTTTATCTTTAATGAGAGGTTGGACGGGTTTTTAATGGGGGCTTTGCCATGGCACTGAGATCTCTGGATACCAACCCCCGAACCTCGTCTACCACTGGACAGCGACTGCGTTACATTAACAGTTTTAGCCCATTTAATCCCTCTAAAATAATACAACTGAGCAGCCAATGGGGATTGGGGGAGCTGCCCCAGCTCTCCTGCCCTGGGATTCTGCACCCTGCCTTTGCCAGGACCAGCCCTGTGTGACCTTGGCAAGTCCAAATCTCTGTATTCCTCAGATCGTCATCTGCAAAATGGGGCCAATCCTGATGGCTCAGGCCGCTTGGTACTGCTCTGAAAGCAGCCTGACCAAGGCCCAGCACCTTGACGGATGGCACCAGAGCATGGGGGATGAAGGATGCTGGCAAGGTGGCGGGCCGGGGACTGGGTTCCTCGGCACGTGTTCCCAGCCTCACAGCGGTAATGGAGTGGCTGGCCGGGCTCCAGAGCTTTGGAGAAAATGTAATGGCTTATCGACCCGGCGCTGGCAGGAGCTGGGGAGCAGAGATGCTTCCCGAACTGACAGGCCAGGGGACGGTAAACAAACCCCGCATGTAAACAAGGGGGTTCAGCCCAGCGTGAGAGGCCCTGGCACTGACCCCCAGCCCAGCCATTCCAAGGCACAGAGAACTCAATGGGCCTGACAGCAGGGCTGGATTCGGCCCAGGACAGCTAGCTGAGCCCTGGAGGGCAGAGGAGGCAACCAGCCACAGAGCGAGCATGCCACACAGGAGAGGGACTGCAGGAAGGAACAGGAGCCATGGGAGTAATCCCAAGAGCAAGATCTCTCCTGCTTCCAAGGGAAGGGAGGAGGCTCTGTCACTTGAGACAGCCCAGTGGTGGCGAACGGGGAGATACGGGGAGTGATCCTGCCCGGATTCTGGGGCAGTCTGGTTGTTAGCGACCCCCATCTCCCATGGAGCCGGGATGAGCCCACTGCTGGGTTGGGGGCACTCCTGCTGCTAAACCAGAGCCCCCAACCCACCACCGTAGGCATGGAAATGCACTGATCTAGAATAGGAAGGGGCCGTGCATGCTGAGTGCACATTAAGCAGTGAGGGCAGGTAATGAGCTGAGGTTAGCAAACGAAGGGAATCATTAACGAGCTGCAGAGGAAGCCTAAGAGACTGACCGTGCCCCAGAGCGGGGGGGGGGGGGGGGGGTGGTTGTTGATGGACCGGATGGAGCTGCTTTCTGCAAAGAGACAGCCCATTTACCTGCTGCCCATGGTCATGCCCCTCCCTGAGGCCAGCAGGGGACCAGGGGGGATGAGCGCCTCAAGCCACAGGTCCTGCACCTTTGCGAGAGCAGCTGGCTGGGACGGCAGCCTGAGGAGACTCCATCCATGTCAGGGCAGCCTGCTGCAAAACCCCAGCGGGCAGAGGTGGGCCCAAGTCCAGATCTCCTGGGCAGAGATGGGCTACAGGCTCTGCCACTGTGCCAGGCACCGCCGCCTAACACACAAAGAAGGGATGCTGGGGGAAGCGGGAAGGAGCAGACCCAGCTGGTGCTGCTGGCCAAAGGCTGAGAGAGAGAGAGAGACAGCTGCCTCTGCCCCGCCCTCCCCAGCCCCCAAGCTCTGGCACGGATGAGAAGTCCAGCCAGTGCCATGAGCTCAGAGCCCAAGAATGCCCGGAATCTGCCACCCGCCATGAGGCAAAGAACGTTCCTTTTGTTGGCGCCTTGGCACACGTGCCGCACCCCACTGCTGGCACCTCGGAGAGCCCACTGCCCTGGATCCTCCCCAGCTCCCCCGGGGCACAGAGAGAGGCTGAACACCACGGCGAGGGGCTGGGCTGAGAGACTTTATGGCGGGGAGGGCAGGCTCAGGGGAGGACTCTGGAGCATGTGGGGGATCTCCCCCGATACCTCTGGATGTACCCCGCTGCCTCCCCCCCTCTTCGCTCAGCAGCTCCCTGACTCAGGTTGACAGTCCCACCCCCTACCTAGGGTTCATCACAGCTTTGATCCCTTCTGTTGGTGGGGAGGGGCCCAGGGCCCTGTGTGGGGCAGACTCTAGGCCTGGGCTGTGAGGAGGAGGAGCCAGGCCCTGACCACCGGAGCGGGAGCCTCGGGATACAGTGATTGCATTGAGGGAACAGTGCTGAGGAGCCCAGAGAACTTTGTGCGCAGGGCAGAGGGCATGGCTGGGGCAGCCCAGGGAACAGAGAGACCTTTCTCACAGCAGACCCCGCCCCCACGCCCACAGAGAAAGGGAAGCTCCCCGCTCCAAACCCCCAGCAGACAGAGAGGATCCATCAGCCAGTCTAACCGCCCTGCCCCTCCCACACACACACCTCAGGCTGGAGAGACGCTGGGCATGGCTTCACTGTAACTGAGGGCCACTCAGCTGGACCAGCCTGGTGTCTCCTTACTTTTGGGGTCCACGCTCAGCGGGGAGAGGGATTTGGAGCAGCGGTGGTGGAGAATGGGCTAATGGGCAGGCTGGGGCGTCTGCCTGGAGGGGGCTGGCAAGGGAGAGGACCCAAGCAGGCAAAGCTGGCTTTGTTTGCACTAAGCCAAGCTCTCCCTGCTTTGAAGAGTCAGGCACACAATGGAAGGCGGCTGGGGATTGGAGATCCTGACTCCCCTGCCTTGGAGGCACGGGGAAGGAGGGGGGCTTACTCCAGACCCACAGCAGCCTGGTGAGTCTTAGGGCAGGTCCCAATGGGACAAGAGGCCCCAAGACTCGAGCACACAACTCAGCAGAGAGCCCAAGGGCTAAACGGCTCCAGAACTCCCCTCACAGCCGCCCATGGGGCAAGCTTGCCTAGGTTGTGACTCATCTCACGCCTAAGGCTGCCAGGCATCAGCTGAGCATTTTCCAGTCCTAAAGATGAGACCTACGGGGCTCTGAGCACAGCGGGCACTGGGCCCTTCTGGCCCTTCGTGCCTCGGGCTTGCAGGCCCTGCCCTGGGAGAGCGGCACATTCAAAGGCCCCATGCTGGCTCTGCCACAGCCTGGGCAGGGAGCCAACAGGGGCTCACAGCCCCCCACCGCCGTGGCGAAGGCAGCCGGCAGCCTGCATGGAGCCATCCTTGGGATCCCTCTTGGGAGGAAGGTCCCCAGTCCTGGGGAAGAGGCCAGTAAGGGTGGGCGCGGCATAACCAGAGCAGGGCCCCGCAGGCTCAGTGGAGGGGCAAGGGCAGGAGTTGGAGCCATGGGGGCAGGGCCAGACGCACAGCTGTTTGCTGTTAGCCACCTCTGGAGGCAGCGCAGGGAGAGCCCAGGAAAGGAGCCCTAGAGAAAGGCTTTGTGGGCAGTGAGGGGCAGCAGCCATCATGGCTCGGCCAGTGGGGCCACAAACCAGGCTGGGGACTGGCACGACGGGAGCATGGCTCCTGGTGCCCGGCAGCCCCGAGTGTGGACCCGTGCCCGACAGGCTCCACCGGCCCGTGGCAGAGAACAAGGGGGTGGGAATGGCTCCTGCACCAAGGGGTCTGGGATTCAGGCCACCCCCACAACGGAACAGTAATTTCCCAAAACCCACCCCCACTCCCATCCCCTCCCCCAGCAGAGAGAGGGCAAGAGAAGCCAGCAGGCATCGGGCCAAGGAGGCCACCAGCAGACCCTAGGGGAGGCTCTCAGTCAGCCAAGGGCATGGTCCAGGGGAGGTGGCTCCTCCCCCTCAAAGCTGCACCGATAATGTCAGTCACCAGAGAATGCCCTGGACCCTCTGAGCAGCAAGGAACCAATCTCATTCGCCCTTCACCATGCACAGGACACCCTGGCCCCCAGCTGCCCCAGTCCCAGCTTCTCCCAGCTCAGGGTGCAGTAGGGAGCAGGGCAGAAGCATGGGGAGCTCCCAGCCCCTCCCAGATGGATCCTGCACAAAACACATGGGACCAGCATGGGCAAGAGGCAGAGAACCCCCAGGAAATGGCCTGTCAGCTGCTCACCAGCAGCGCTATCAAGCCTCAGACCCAGCAAGCACGTTGCACCCTTTTCTCCCAGCTGCCTGGCAGGGTTTCAAAGAGAGCCCTGCAGATTTACAGCTTTCTATTGCAAGAGAGTGGTTAGCTCCTGCGCCTTCCAAGCTGGCTCTCGAACTTCTGGCCTGGAGCCAGCACTGCACACGAACAAAGATCGGCCTTTTACACTTCAGGAGGAAAAAGTACCCCTCCTCCCCTCCTCCTGCAGAGCCCTACCCCCTCCAGCGGGGCTGAGGTGGGCCGGCAGGGGGGCCAGCTTGATGCTTGGAGCCAGCCTTGCACTTACAGGAGTCCTGAAACACTTCCCAGTGGCCAGGCTCGCCCACAAAAATATTCATCAACCAAAGCCCTGATTGATGGGCGCCAGCCCTGCCCCCACACCCTAGCTGGGCCTCCTCACCTGGGTCATTTAAAAACAACAACCCCGCAACAGTTCCAGGCCTGGGAGAGCAGGGTGCGCTGGGGGCCTGTGGCCAGATGTGGGAGCGGAGGTTTCCAAAGTGCTCCTGTTGCTGCTATGAAGCAGCTGCTGGTACTTTCATGCTACTTGTCGGATCACTGCCCTTAACACTCCGCGTGGCCCAGCCCAGGATCTCACACCGGGGGGGCAGGATTGCTGTGCCCCGTTGCTCAGAGGAGGGTGCAGGGAGGAGAAGCGTTTTGCCCCACACCGGAAGTCAGGAGAAGTTTGGCATCCTGACTCCCACTCCCTTGAATCAACTAGTTCCACCCCTACTGCAAGTTCCAGTTCACACCCCCTTCCCCCCGCGCCCCCATTCCGGTGTCAGCCCTTTAAATCTGCACGGGCCCTGCAAACTCTCCGAATGCACATGCAACGGCAACAAGCCACACAAGGGCTGGGGTTCTTCCAGCTGCAGGCCTGGAGAGCCTGTACTGGGGGTTCTGGAGAGGTGTCCAAGGCACTGCAGCAGCATTCAATGCTGGGGGAAGATGGGATATCGCATGGGGCACAGCCGGGCAACCTTACCCCTCGAGGAACATGCCCATGCCCTGACCTGAAAGGGTGCCCCCAGCCTGTCTCTGCCGCTTGTTCTGTCCTCAGCCTGCTGGCAACAAAGTGCAGCAGATACTGCCCATCAAGGACCGGACCAGGACCCATCCGATCACTCTGCTCAAGCCACTGAATGGCTGCGAGACAGTAATGGCTCTGAACTGGGGAAAGGCTCCCTATCCGGTTCCCAGCCCTTGCACTGCTTTGGGTGACCGACTAGCCACGACGTGCAGAGGTGCAGCTCCGATGGCTCGGGGGCTGGCGGTGGGGTTTCACACGGGCTCATGGGAGCAGAATGCAGCCTGGGAAACCCTGAATCACAAGGCGGGTTCATGAGGCTGTGCCTTGATTATCTACATTTAGCTTGCCTGGGAGCAAGACGGGATGTAAACTTGGCCAGGCCAAAGGGACAGGACTTCACAGACCCGGCTAACTGTCTCTATGGAGCCCAGAGCGTGGGCTGGATAACAGAATACCCGGACACAACCTGGGGAGGAGATCGTCTCTCAGCTGAGTGCTGACCCGGGGACGGGGCAAGCCGGCCCAGAGGGAACTGCTGAGCTCTGGCTGATGGGAGAGGAGGCAGCTGTGAATGGAAGGGGAAAAAATACACAAACATACACAGGCTAACAAAAAAACAACCAGCAAGGAGAGAGGATAAAAAAAGAACAAGTGAGAAAGGCCAAGAGAAACACAAGGCTCCAGGGAAAACTCCATAGAAGGGAAAGCCATGGCCAGCTCCCAATAGACCCGACCAGCCCTGGATGGGAATCAATACAGATTCGCCATGCTCCGGCCCACCACAGCCTCCGCTGCCCACCTGCCACCCCCCACCCCCATGGCCCTCGTGTTGGCTCACGCAGCTCCCCTTTCCATGAGCCTGAGGCTGGAAGCTCTTCGGGCCGGGGTTGCTTGCTTTGGCAAGCTGGGTAAACAAACAATTGCAGGAGCCCAGCAGGATCATGGCTAGTGCTCTACACCCCCAGAGCACTGGGCTGGCATGGGAAGGGGAGAAACCCCCTGTTTTACAGGTGGGGATAGCAGGCATATGGAGAGGAGAAGCAACTTGCCCCAGGTGGCTGCGTTAGTGGCCTGGGCTCTGACCTCACTCTCAAGGCTTTGGTGGGTGCCTCCAGCCCCAGAAAGGGTCAGAGACACCTCAGGACCATCTGGAAAAGGGGGCGAATGATAAAAAGGAGTTGCCCTTATTCCATTCCACCCCCTTGCCCCATCTCCAGACTGAACTGCTTACCGCTCCTGCCCTATCCAAAATAGCGAGCCCCCGATTATCTCCGTGCTCTGCCCCCCACTCCAGGAGCCCTGTCTGGGCAGCCCATGCTGTGTATGGCGAGGTCTCTGCCCCAAGCCTGGTACGTGCCTGGTATTTGGCAGCCCTGCGCTTGGCTGCCTAGAACTAGGGGAGACGCGTGTGTCGGCTGGGGCAGGGGGCCAGAGCACAGCTCCAACATTTCGGCCCCGTGCATGCCACCAGCTCAGAGCACGCAGCTCAACGCCCTGGTGGCGGCAGCCACGCCCATGCCCACCCTGGTGCTGGAGTTTCAAGGCACCAGGTTTGCAAGGAGGAGGTCGGCAGCAAGAGAAAGATAAAAGAGGAAGCTGCTTCCCTGTCCCCGCAGATTCGTTGTCTGGGTGGCCACGGCAAGACCACCCTGAAAAAGAAAAGCCAAGCCCTGGCACGTTTCCTTTGTACCATCTCTCTCTGTTGACCCCCCGCAGCAGCACCAGTAGAAGAGTTCCAGCCCTTCCCCATCATACGAGGGGGATTTGGGGCAGGCAGCGGAATTCAAGGTGCTGCTGCGGCAGACAGGAATCCAAAGCTTGGGAAGTATTTTACAGCACAGCTTCAGGGACGAGGGTCCCGTTTGCCATATGGGAAGAGCCTGCAAATTCTTCTCTCCATCTAACGACAGGGATTCCCCCGCTGCCCTAAACCAGCACGTCTCTTTCTGTGTTTGGGGAAATGGCATCGCGCCCCCTGCCAGCTCCGACGTGTCAGTGACCCTAACAGGAAAGCTCAGGAGGTCACAGTAGCTGGGTAAGAGATCAGTCTATATGGAAGTGATGGGTTGGCTGCCTAAACCTTTGTGTGAAACTCCTGGGTTCTTTGGCACCAGCAATTTGAATCCCAGCAGGACTGGACCGAACCCTCCTTCTGAAGCAGACAACATGCAATTTTGCGTGTGGGGTCTCCTAAACACCCTTCAGAAATAATCACAAGCTTTGTCTAGTCTGCATGGCCATTAAGACCCCCCATCATTTCATAAGAGCACAGGTTAGCTCTCATCTCCTTGGCTAAAGTTTCCTCTCTTATTGTGCTGTATAGCTGCCATACCCCACCCCAGAGGCGGCTACATGCCAGCAGTGCTATGTGGAAGCCGTTTGAAATGCACACTTTAAAAGGGACACCGTTAACTGGAATTTTTTTTAAATTGGTTCATTGTTAAGAAATGCATGTATCCGAGAAGAGGCGCCTTTAAACAGTATGTCCTGAGTGGTGGTTTATAACCACTCACAGAGGAGCGGAGGCTAAGGGAGAAAATGACCATACATGTGAAGCAGTGAAAATAACTCTATATAAGGTGGACAAGTAACTGCAAGAATATTGTTCTAGACTGGCATTAAGCGCCTTTATGTGACCAGGTCACTGAAACAATCACAGCCTCCATCCAAAACACAGTCTTGTCACCACCCAAATCAAAGGCACCCAAGGCACATTTGGGCAGAGGGATTTTGCTAGCTATTGTTTCGTGAAAGTTTGTGTCTGGGGAAGAAATGGCAGAAAAGACCAGAGAAGCTGAGATAAAAGACAGCTAGGAAGCACCTGGCACAGTCAGACCAAGCACCGGGAATGTGGCTCTGCGAAAAGCCAAGAGACTGAGCTTTTGGGCAGAGTACAGGAAGGATGAGGGGCTTGGAACTGTGAGCAAAGAAACTGTCTCCTGTTTGATTGTTGCTGTGTTCAGGGAAACAGGACTTTGTCCATTCTTTGCAAATAAACAGAGTTGAATCAAAGATCCCTGACTCGCTCATCAGTTTCTCCTCCTAACTGGAAGACCCAAACCCAAGGTTTTTGGCTACCCACTCAGGCCAAAGGGGCAACACGATTGTTTTTCCTCTCTCTCTGTTAAGCACTGAAGAGTTGTCTTCAGATAGAAAGTGTCCTGGCTTAATCTACATCAGTTTGAAAACTGCTCATATTGGTTTCAAACGGGTTCTCTTGGTTGAGCCTGAACCTGTCCCTTTACAGCTAAACTACTCTAAATCAGGTTCAAACTGATATGAGCATCCAGAGTCTCACCTGATTAATTCAATCACTATCAAATCACACCTTTTATTAGTCCACTATAGCTCCCTGTTTAAACCAGGCTGGAGTTTTCAGATAGAAATGTGATTTGCAACCCCCCATGTCTCCTTTGGCCCTAGATTAGGGGAGACACATATCACCCCTGAACTCCAGCTGAAACTGGCTCCCGCTAGGCATAGGCAGAAACCCTCCATTTATCAGTTCGGTCCAGTGCCCAAAAGCCAAGAGGCAAGGGCTTCCACTCTCTCGCCCCAGGGTCACTCTGCTCCTAGCCCCTTTCCCCGCTCTCTGGGCCAGACAGCTGCTCTGGGTGCACAATCCCCTTCCTGAGCTTCACTTTACAAGGAGCGCAAAGCTGTGAGGGTCTGGCACCCCAGCCCCCTAAGCCCTGCTTTGCCCAGATGCCCCTCAAACCAGCTCCGCTCCGGGGGGAGGGGGAAGACCTGGGCGAATCGGCCCCCACCCTGGAAACTGACCCCAATGGAGCAAAACCGGGCTGCGAGAAGCACTTACCGCTCCACCCAAGCTGTCGCAGGGGAGAGGTCAATTTCCACCCGATCGCCCAACCACCCCGACACAGAGCCGCGCCCTGCGCTGACCCCTCCGGATCAAGGAGCGGTGCGAGGAGGACCTGAATGCACCAGCCTTGTGCTGCAATCCGGGGTGGGGGAGTTGGCAACCCGGGGGCAGGGGGCTGGCTGGGTTCGGATCAGCTTCTCGACACGAGCCCAGCGCACGTGGAAACTCCCAAGCTGAACTGGTCTCAGACACACAGCCCGCCCCCCCCCAAACGCCCCCCTCCCCCGCCCGGGTCCAAGGCACAAAGAGTCGGAGCTAAGCCAACGGGGCGCAGCATCCTCGCCGCAAACTGCCCTGCGCCCCCCTCTTCACCAACGGGGGGGGGCCGAGGGCACCGCACAACAACCCCCCCCCAAAAAAAACCCCCCAACCCCCGCACACAAGCCCACCCAGCTCCGCGCACCGCGCCTCGGGAACACAAGCACTGTCCGTCCCCCCCCCCCCCCCAGCAAACCTGTCCCCGAAGCCCCGGGGGGGGGCTGGGGGCAGGAGCGCCCGCCCGCCCCCCGCGAACCCCCTCGCCCCGCCGCCGCCGGAGGGTCCGATCTGCCGGCGGGGAGAGGCCGCGGCCCGCAGCCCTGTGGGTGCGCGCCCCGCTCCGGCTCACCTGTGGCGCCCCAGAGCAGGAGCCCGCAGGCGAGCAGCAGCCCCGGGCGCCCCGCCGCCCCGCTCCGAGCCATGTTCCGCAGCCGCAGAGTGAGGAGCGGGCGGCTCGGCGGGTTTGGAGAAGCCCAGGGGCTGACGTCAGGGGGGAGGGAGGAGGGGGCTGGACTGGGAGCTGGTCCAAGCGGGGGCCACCGGCTGCACCGAGCCAGCCCATATCTCCAGCCCCTGCCGCACGCGGCAGCGCCCCTCCTCAATCCCTCCAGCGGGGCTGGGGGCACCACGCGGGGGCGGGGGAGGAGCTGTCCCAGGGAGACAATGACCAGCGCTGGGGGATGGGGGGGGGGATTTCTGGACCCCTTTAATGACACAAAGGTGCCTGCGCTTTACCAGGGCCCCCGGCCGCTGCTTTCCCTCCAAGCAGGAAAACCAGGCATGGTCCTTCCCCTGCAGTCTCCTCAGCACAGCAGCTGGTTTGCTCTGTCTCTGGGACCCCTTCCCCCCAAGTGAACGGTGGAGTTGTGGCTGCAGATTTGGCTGGGAAGGTGCAGGGTTGTCTGTCCAGCCCCCCTAAGCTGGCTTGTGTTCCCAGCCCAGAGGACAGCTCTCCCTTGGCTATTTGCAGACACCTCTTTTATTGTTGCCCTGTCGGTTTTGACTCTGCACCTTAGCCTGCTGCAAATAAACAGATCAGTCTGGTTGCAACCCCCAGCCCCTACGCTGCCAGACTGCTGCAGGAACCGGACAGCAGAAGGGCCCATACAGGATGGTTTCCTGCTGAACTTTTGCTAGTCGAGAGGCTTTGGTTTTTGAGATTTTGTATCGTTTTCTCCTCTCCCATCCTCTGTCCATCTTGTCTACTTAAGCTGCCGGGGTGAGGAATCTTTCTCATGATATGTCTGGGCAGCACCTGCCACAATGGGGCCTGCATCTGCAGTGAAGCTGCTTGAACACAGCCACGATTTGAAACAGTAAACAATTCGAGCAATGAGGCTTCCACTGAGACCATCCTACAGCTGAGCAGATCTCGCTGCTTTCCCTGTTATCCAGCCAGTTTTTCCTAACTTCATCCCACGGCTCCTTAATACTCACCGTGCGCCGTGTACCACCTTAAATCATTCCTCCCCTTCACACGCGGCACTTAGCTGCAGACAGTTATCATGTCTCTGCTATAAGTAAATAACATCAATCCCATGTCTCCAGGTTGTTCTCGAGCCTCATAAATAGCCCTGTAACTGGAAACTTAGAGGAAATGCTTTACTGGGTCTGGAAACAGTCCGTTTTTCAAGTGCTTATAACTCTGTTACTGGGGGTTTAATTCCAATTTAGCCTGAAAAATTGCAGCTTGGATGGCTCAGCCGGTTTGGGGTTACAAATGGAGAGGGAAAGTTTGTAGCAGCTGGCTCCTAGGCATCCGAGATGGAAAAAACCCATTGGGGTGCCCTGGTTATCCAGCTGAGCCTAATGTAGGCTTGTTTCTTTAAGATATGTACATCTGATTTTCCACACTGGGGTTCATCCCATCAAGCTGGGACCCTGCTACCATCTAGCAGTGTGAGAAGGGTGGTAGTCATGATCCCCAACAACTTGTTTGCGACCTCCAGGTTAAGAACCCCATTGCCAGTGGTTCGCCCAGTCCGGTTTTAAATGTCCTGAATGTTGGGGCATCTGTAATGACCACCTCCCGCCATGGGTCATCAGCAGGATCCCCAGCACTGTCTCTACCACCAGAGGTAAAGGGCTAGCTGTGGTAGCAGTAGTAGGCTGTTATCCTCTATTGATAGAGGGGATAAGGAACACAAAGCCAGTGTGTTACATTCTGACCTCTTCTCTTGGGGGACTGTCCCACTACCTATTAGACCTCTTTGCTGGGTCATTTCTCCTGCTAATCAACCTCTTTCCCCTTTCTTAATCCTTGTTACACCCTAACTCATTCCTCTCCATCACTATCTATCTGTATAACAGGGACGCCTTGAGGTCCCAGATGAAATCCAGACCCCACTGGGGTAGGCGGAAACCAAATTCTCTTCCCTGTGTTACTGAGACCAACGTTTGGGACTTGAGTGACCCTGGAAGCGTTTGATTTAACAATGATATGTTGGCGGTCAGTGGGAAGTTCTTCAAAACCACAGTGCCTTGTCTCTTACCCCTATGGATAGGACTAAACTTAAGTGTCCTCCAAAGCTCTTGGCCAATTTCTCTGGACACACGGACATCAGCAGAGATGCACTTGTTTAGATCTGCGAAGTCCATTGGCCCAGATCTTCAGAGATATTTAAGCACTTAACTCCCACTGCCTGACATTGTCCCAGCCATTGGATTGCAGACAGGTTCTTGCCCACTTCAGCGGGGTACCTGGGCATCTGCCTACCAGTTTGATAGGTAGGATCGTGTTGAGAGGCCAGGGTTGAAATTTGCCTCTTGCTGCCTCTCTGGGCATAAAGGAGCCTCTGTGGGCCAGGACAGACGCTACGCAATAACTGTGCATTGGACACGTGCAAAGGGCTGAGTTAGCCCTTGGTCCTTTTTAAAATCAGAAGGAAGGAGTCCAGAATTTATCTGGGGGGGGGGGGTGTCAAAGCAGAATCAGATGAGTTTGCTCTTCCGAGGGCCTGTCCGTACACCCAGAGTGATGCAAGATGACATCATAAAGCTCCTGTGTTACATCACAGCATCGTGGTGAAGCTGCCCATCTTTGTCTCCCTGTTAAAGGTGCCCGCCCCTGGGTCGAGGCAGCCTGGAAAGCAACGCCAGATTGGCTGAATCTCTCCTTTTCACGCTCATTCAGCAACACCCGGATTCCAGATTGGAAACGGCCAAGCACAATGGCTCTGTGGAAAGCCCCTTTGGCCCTCGCCCCCTCCCCCACCCGCCCCGCCACCCTCTTCAGCCGAAGCACAAAGCCTCCCATGCAGCTGTTGAATCCTGTGCAGTGCAGCGGCTGTGGGAAAGTTGTTCTCAGGCCTGTACGGGTAGGGAGAATGCGCCTGAGCCCATGTGGCTGGAGGAGCCTTTGATCACTGCCAGAGCTGTGCAAGGCCGTGATTACCCAGCAAAAACTGCCTGTCCCAGGAGCCCCCACAGGGCACTGCTCCCCCAGACTCGTGGCTCCCTCGCTCCTGGGCACCACCCTGTCACTTTCTGTGCCCAGCACGTGTTTGACTCGGCTCTCGTAGCTGCAATGTGGCTCCTGTGACAACAAGCCAGGGATCAGTCTGTGGGGAGCTGGGAGATGAAAATGGGCTGAAAGGCTGTTAGCCTCAACCCCAAAGCTGAGGCTGTCCTGCCTTGAACAGCTCCCCCACAGTATGCTCTAGTGGCTAATGAGCCAGGACTCCTGGGGTCCATTCCTGGCTCTGCCACTGCCTGGCCAGGTGACCTTCGGCAAGTCACTTCCCTGTGCTGTGCCTCAGTTTCCTCATGTGGGAAATGGGGGTCGTAAGGCCTAATCAATGAGATGCTCTGTAATGCACTGCCAGATCCTCGCCTGGATGGTGCTAGAGCAGGGGATGGCACCATGACTACCATGCCCTTAGAAGCTCTTCCCAGTTCCCCCCAGACCTGGAGGGCTCACCCTGGCCCCAAGGACTACACCTGGCTTTACTCAGCAGCTCCTGGATGCAGTAGAAAGCCCCCCCATGCCAGCCCTCAATGCTTGGTGTCTTGGAGCCTTTGCCTCATCTGCCTTTAGCCTCTTCCCTGCTCCGTTTGCTTTTCCTAACACTGCGACTGGGATTCATACCCCACCTGCAAGGCTTCCGTTGGCCTTCCTCTCTGCAGCTGCAAAGATACATATCAGCATCTCTCTGAAAGAGGGAGGAGGGGCAGGGGAGAGAGAAGGAGAAAGGTCCCAATGGATAAGGGGGGCGGGGAATGGAGGTAAAGGATCCACACTTGCATCCGAAAGGGAGGTGGTAAAAGGCCAAGAAAACCAAACAAACCGAGAGTTGTCCAGCAGTGAGAGCTGGAGGGTTGGGGTTCAGGACTCCTGGGTCCTCTTTGCAGGTCTCAGACATGGCCTGTTTGATGATGAGAGCTAAATCCATAGTCCAGGACTCCTGGGTTCTGCTCTTGGCTTTGAGACTGATTCATTGCATGGCACTAGGCAAATCACTTCCCCTCTGTCTCTTCCCTCTGCCTGTGGCTTTCTCTTCAGCTCTCCTCTTATTCGTTCCCCCTCTCCTTCCTTTCTCTCTGTGTGTGTATGTGTCACACAGCAGTCCTTCCCATGCCCTTCTTCTCTGCTTCTAGATGCATTTCTGATCCACTGTCTCTCTATCCTCCCCCTTCCTTTCCAGGACAAATGGGTTTGGATGATTCATCAGAAATGAACAGTTTATTCCAAATGAGATTAGTTGTTTAAAATGGCCTAGTTGGTTGGTTTGCCATATGACTCCAGGTACTGGCTGCTGATAGCAGCTAGAGCCTCGAAGGCAGACCAGGAGCAGGTTAGATTGGACAGAAACAAGTGGAAAGGAATTTATTTGACACCTGGGGGAAGGCAGCTGCAAACTTTACATGTAAGTACTGTTCCAGCCATGCTCTTCAGACACCCTCATAAGGACATACTCAATCAACTGACACAGGAAAACAAGGTGCAGCCAGGTATTTTGATGCAAGCAGGCGGGTGGACGCAGGTACACAAACAAGCATGCACACAAATGTGCCCAGACACACACATGCATGCAAACACATGGACATACCCACCACGGAATGCCCCCCCAACACACACACACAAGTATGCCTGCACAAATAAACACTCACCAATATACGTACAAACACACAGACACACAAAATTGCAAACACACAAATGTACATACACACAGAGAAATGCCCTCATAGAAACATGCACACACAGATGCCCCCTACACATCCATGCCATGCAAATATTGCACAACTGGGTGCCCACACACAAAGGAGGTGTCTGAAACAGCCAGTGGCTGAGGGCAGTGTTTTGGTCACATCCATCTCCCCCTTCCCAGACAGACAGATGGTGCTTTCCGCTGTGCAGACAGACTGGGATTCCAGAAGGCTGATTAGCAGCTCAGTCGGTATTGACCAAGGGCCAGTTGCAGGAGAGATGAAATCATTGCTGCTGGTGGATGGTGGCAGGGCTCTGTTTTGTCTGTGGGTGGAGCCAGAGGGTGTACCTGGGAACCCCAAAGCAATACACTGCTCCGGGGCAGGATTTCTCTCCCCACCCCCACATTGTTTGCACGCTTGGCTGAGCCCCAAGAGAAACAACGGGGCATGGGCAGGGGCGGGCAGGGTAGCAGCGAATGGGTGGGCTGGGCATGGGCAATCTGTGGCACAGCCCAGTCAAGGCACAGGGAGACGGCACCTCCAGATCCTGGGACAAAACCCTGGGAAACCACAGCCTGTCCACAGACAGCCTCACAACAACTGGCTGAACCCCCGTTAATCCACTAGGAGCTCTTCCTTCTACATCTCCAGGCCAGGGGTTGTGCAACTGGGCGCACACCGCAGCCTGGAGGCAGCGTGCAATTCCGCTGGGTTCCTGGGAAAGATGGGGAACGCATGCAGGGTCCCAGCACAGGGTAGAGGAGGATGCTTCTCGCTGGGGACCAGAACGCTCTGAGTCTCTTGGTCTTTGCTCCCTCTCACCTTATCTAGCTTCTTCTGTTTTATTTGCTTGTTTAATGGCTTTGGCTGGAGCCCCGAACAGGCAAAGCTGCAGAGTAGGGGCGGGCCTTCTGGACCTGCTTAGACAGCTGGCAATGGCACATGCGAGCCGGACTCCTAGGTCCGATCCTGCTCTCGCTGAGGTCCGTGGCCACAGGAGTTATGCTGGGATATGCTCCGGAGATGCTTTGTAAAGAGAGAGGGAAATCATTTGCAGGAAAACTTCCGCAGTCCAGATCTCATCCCCTGACACCCACGTCTGCCAGCTCAGCCTACGGGGGCCTGTCCTGCCCCACAGCATAGGCTGCCCTACAGCTAAACACACACATCATGGTGTCACCCATGGCAATAAACACAGGGCCTGATTCTCCACCAGTGACACTCCATTATCCAGTGTAATGGAGCAGGCTTTAAAGGGGAGGGTAACTAGGTTCATGAACTCAAGCTAATTTTGTATCCCTTCAAAAATTAGCCCGAAAGAACCCAGGAGTCCGAAGCCCTGCTGGGCCCCAGCTTGAACCAGTGAATATGCTGGGCCTGATCCACTGTTGTCCTGCACCTCGGGCAAAGGATTATGTCAGCACAAAGTGGGGGCATAATGCAACCATTTTAATAGAACTCAGCACTGGTGTAAGTGGCTGCACAAGGTGCAGAGCAATAAAGCAATAGAGAATGAGGGTCACAATGTCCCAGGCAACATAGCAGAGCAGCTGATATGGGACTCAATTAATAAAGACCTAAAGGAGGGTAACGTAATTAATGCCAATCAACATGGGTTTATGGAAGATAGATCCTGTCAGACTAACGATGTCTTTTTTCTTTTTAAGAGGAGATTGCAAGTTTGGTTGATAAAGGTATTAGTGTTGACATAATGTAAGGCGTCTGACTTGGTACCACGTGATATTTTGATGAAAAAGCTATATAAACGATATAAAATCAACATGCCATATATTAAGTGGATTTAAAAACTGGCTAACTGAGAGATCTCAAAATGTAACTCTAAATGGGGAATCATCATCAAAGGGGTGTGTTTCCAGTAAGGTCCCTTGGGTATCGGTTCTTGGCTCTATGGTATTTAATGTTTTTATCAGTGACCAGGAAGAAAGCATAAAATCATCACTGATAAAGTTTGCAGAGGACACACAAATTGGGGGAGTGGTAAATAATGCGATGGACAGGTCACCGATTCAGAGAGACTTGGATTGTTTGGTAAACTGGGTGCAAGCAAACAGTGTGTGTTTGAATACACCTAAATGTAAACGTATACATCTAAGAACAAATAATGCAGGCCTTACTTGCAGGATGGGGGACTCTCTGGAAGCAGTGATGCTGAGGAAGAGTTGGGGGTCATGGTGGATAATGACCTGAACATGAGCTTCCAGTGTGAATCTGTGGCCAGAAGAGCAAATGTGATCCTGGGATGTATAAAGTAGGAATAGAAGATATTTTACCTCTTTATTTGGTACCGGTGCCCCTGTTGCTGGAATCCTGTGTCCAGTTCTGGTGCCCACAATTCAAGAAGGAGGTTGATCAATTGGCAAGCATTCAGAGAAGAGCCAGGAGAATGACTGAAGGATTAGAAAATCTGCCTTAAAATGATAGATTCAAACAGCTCAATTTATTCATTTTACCAAAGAGAAGGTTAAGGGGTGACTTGATCCCAGTCTATAGCTATCTATGTGGGGAACAGATATTTAAAAACAGGCTCTTCATTTAGCAGAGAAAGCTAGAACATGGTCCAATGGTTTAAAGTTGAAGACAAAGTAAACAAATTCAGACTGGAAATAAGGTGTACATTTTTTAAAAGGGCGAGTAACTAACCAGGGGAACAATTTACCCAGGGTCGTGGTGGATTCTCCATCACTGGCCATCATTAAACCCAGATGGGATGTTTTTCTAAAAGCTCTGCTCTAGGAATTACTTTGGGGCAGGTCTTTAGCCTGAGTTACAAAGGAGGTCAGACTAGATGATCACAGTGGTCCCTTCTGCCTCGGAATCTATGACTTCAGAGCCGGGCATGGAACCCCTGCTACCACTACACACAGCTCCCCCCCGGCCCCTATAAAGCCCAAAGCTCTGCAAGGCTCACCCCAGCTTCCATAAGAGGCATAGTTCTAGCCTGGCTCAAAAGGTTATAAATAACAAGAGGCAAACCCTGATTCAAACTGCCCTGAATTTCAATCAGATCAGAATTTACAACTCTGCCCCATCTCTGATAAACAGAGATTGAAGCAGATGTTGCAAAATCCCACAGGCAACTCAGGAAGAAAAGGGTGAGCCACGAGCTTCATCCAATCACCTTTTCAGGGTGCAGCCCCCCCCCCCTTTTGGCCACACTCCTGAACTGTATTTGGACCAGCACAACTGCAGCATGCAAATCAACTACAGCAAAGCGATGGAGGGCTGATGTCGCAATCCAACCACCCAGTGCCGTGCCGTGCCGTGCCGTGCCTGCCAGAACTGTTTGGAAAGGGAGCCGTAAGTGTCATAAACATTTAGACAATTTTCTAGGCTGTTACTCTGGCTACCGTGGGTTTGACACCATTGCCCTTTATGATTTTCATTAGAAAAATCCCATGGTTTCCCCCCTCCTTGTTAGTCTTACCCCATCCATCAAGCAAACACCAGGTGGGAGAGCAGTGACTCAGGCTGCAGACGGGACTCAGGGTTCAGATAACATTGTCCACAGCTGGGGATTCATGGGCCTGGATACCTTGGTGTTATCTGACCTTCCTGATTTGCAGGCGTAGCCCCAGAGCTGGTAATTACACTTCTCTCTCTGACCATCTGCATGGTGAAACTGATGCTTGTTGCGCAGAGTTGTGTACCGCAGCTGTGGGAAGATCAAGGCTGGTGTGTGCGGGGTTACAATACGCACAGGCAGAAGAAACAAACGGTTTTGTTTGGAGGCCAAACTCCACCTGTGTTCAGTAAATGTACTTAAACACGGTCAGCTTCACAGCTGCCATAAATCAATGGGAACATTCCAGTAGGGTGCAGGTTTGGGCCCCAGGAAGAGGCCTGGTTTGGGACCAGAAGTGACTGAAATATAGGGTCTCTTTGTATGGCTTTTGGAGCTACTGGGCTTCCCTGAGTTGATCCCATCTGCACTGCAAGATGCAATTGGATCAGAACTGGCAGCTGTAGATGGGACCATCTGCTCTCCCTCTCTAACAGACAGGCACAAAGGCCCCTGTTCTGTACAGATTTACACCATGTGGAAGGAGATGGAGATGCAGCTGCCTGGCCATCCTAGCTCCAGATCCATGCATGTGTTTTGCACTTCTTGCTCACCTGACTGGCCCAGGGCTCAAACCGGAGCCTGTCCTACAGTGAGGCTACCCTGCTCCACTCGTCTCTGGGATCTTGAAGATAGAGATGAGTGAGATTATCCAGCGGAGGCCTGGATGGAATGTGGATCTTCTGCTTACCCGGAAGCTTTGTTTCTGTCTGTGACTGGGGTCCTAGTGGATTTACGGCTATTTTCCTCATACAGATATTTGGAGAAACCATCCATAGGCAAATCCTGGCCCCTAGTAGACACAGGTTCAGGATTATTTCTTTCCTGTGACTGGTTTATGTCATCAACTTGACTGAACAAAGTTTTAATATCAACCCCAATCAAAAGATCCTTAGGCAATAACTTCCTTACACCAGCTATAACTTCATGTTGAACACCATTTCATTCCATTCAAGATGGATTCTGGCTAAAGCCACGCTTACAGTAAACTCATAGAGGATTACAATATTCACACTCTGATTTGATAAATAATCTTCCTCTGACAAAATCTGTTTTAACAAGAGTGATGTTAGAAGCTGTAATTTGCCTTAAACAGCTTTTCCCATTGACTTTTACATTCTCTGCACAAATTATGGGGTTACCTTCACCCGAGCTCAGAGTAAAAGCATTTACATAAAAGGTGGAAGTTTTGGGGTAAATTTGGTTACACACAGACAACTGTTTAGAGTCAAACATACCAACATTGTGACAAACTGGATAGATTCCATCCCCATCTTTGTTGTTGAGAGGAACTGGTTTTTCACTGTCATACAGTTCCTGTTGTTCCTTTATTCTTTTGAGTTGGAGCTTGAGTCTGCCTACTTTTGCTTTAGCTTCTAGTTCCTATGATCAAATATATGCCATTCTTTGTTCACATTCAAACCACAGGCATTCTCTTTCAGCAGCTTCTCCTTTCATATCAGCTATTTTTTGCTTTTGTTCAAGTTTGAACCCCTGGTTTCTTAGCACTAACATTTTTGTTGGGTCTTCTTCCTTAGCACTGGCACTGAACAGATTTTTCCGTTCCTGGTCTGGGGCCTGTAGCCTATAGGATTAACCTGCTTGCTTATCTCTCTTCTTATAGTTTAAATATTTTGGCTTATTGTAGTAGGTTTATAGATTTGTATTAAAGTAAATTTGGCTGTAATGCAAAGGGACCTACAGGCCATATCCTGTATGTTAAGCTAAGGTAAAGTTAGCATATCTATATTAAGATCTTTTACCTAGATAAGTACCCACACTTATGTCTTAGACCTTTATCTAGACAGATAGATAATGGAAGAATGGTATAGGGGTTTCCAAGTTTGTACCCACAGAGTTAACAGGTACACCACAAGGAAAAAACTGAAATGACTAAAAAGAACGTGTGTACGTACATGTCATCAATATGCACAAAGATGCTTGCCTATAGAGTAAGCGCACCCTAACGTTCAGTGGGTGAGGAATGAAATTTGGGCATAGGAGGAAGGATTTCCGGCACTTGTGCCCTATTAAAGAGGTGACCTACCTCGCTAGAGTATTTTATTTCTACTCTATCCATGACACTACTAACTATTGGTGGGCCCTACTCATTCTCTTTCAAACTTTAAGTTCCAAGGAGACAAGGCTAAGCTTGGTTTCCCTAAGCGTTTGTTCTTAGTTTTTGATTTTAAGTTTAAGTTAGTCAAGTAAACCCTAAGTTAGCTTTGATAGGTCTTAGAATTAGGTTCTTCTAAGCACGGCATCTCACTCAAGAACTGAGAAACCTGAACCGTGAGGCTGGTCCTGTGTCTCTCACCACCAGGTTACTGAGGAAAGGTGCGAGTATATTAATCAAAGCTTTGTAGCATACAATACTTTATTACCATATGTATCTTTTGAATAGCAGTAATGCAATTGTAACTCTGATTATTTTACCATTTACTTACTATTTCATTGATTTTAATAAAAAGTCTTTAAGGCTATATCTGTCTCAGTGTGAGCTTCCTGTCATACCTCCGAGGGTCCTTTATAAATTCTGTGGAGCCTGATCCAGGACAAAAACTTTTATCTTCTGATCAAACAGATTGGCGAGCCTAAAACCCATACTATCCAAATAAATATTATTAACATCCGAAGGCAGGCAACAGGCCTTTTGCTTAAAATACATCCCTCTGTGTAAGCACAATCTTTCCAGGCATTTTCTGTCAGGATCTTGCTCCTGGGTCACTCACTGTAACTGATTTTTAACTTAAACTCCCCAATGCCAAAATTAAATTTTGACAAGTGTGTGGTTCTGATCCAAAAACCCAATTAATCTGTGGTAATGTGTCTCCAAGCTCAACTACGCCACTGTGACTGGGGTCCCTGTGGGGGCCAGCTGTGGTCACTCAATTAGGGTGAACTGCAAAGAAAGGGGCAGCCAAACCCTAAAAAGCTGGTGGATTTTCCAATACTTAGTTTCACTAAGCCAGACTAAAACAGCTTCTTATCTACTTTACTGGTTACTCAGAAGTCCAAACATTTCCCTTAAAGTGATCCAGCCTCAGGTCTCCATTCAGGTACCCACATCAAATCTGATGAAAATTTCTGTAAATTTTATTTCATCATATAAAAGAAAAGGTTCTACCAATCCCCAAGGATAGGACACGTTACCTCCCGGGTGAACAAATGTTTCAGATCTTACCCAAAGATACGCTACAGCCAATTCTTAACAACTAAATTATTAAAAAACAAGAGAATGGTTAAAAGATCAAAATACATACAGATATGAGTTCAATTTGTTGAGGTGCAGATTCACAGCAGAAACTTTGCAACTACAAAGCTCTCCTTCAGAAATAGTTCATAGGTCATAGTCCACATCCAAATCTCATATTCAGGGCATAGCAGCATAATTGGGACCTCAGTCTTGCAACTCAAAACTTCCCCTGATGAAGCTTAAGCAGATCTGAGAGGACAGAATCAGGATCCAAAGATCTTTTATACAATTTCATGTCTTTTGACAAGTTGGAGTTCCTCAGGTAACAAAAGGTAATTAGGATGATTTTGAAGGAGGTCCACCATCAGTACTTAGCTACAGAATTAACATATGGCTATTCACAGTACAGTTCAAAGAGATAAATACTGAGATATCCTGTGTTTACAAATCGTCTAAATGTTAGGATCTTTTGACCTCTGAATTGTCAGAATACAGCATAGAGAGGGACTGTTGATTACATTGTTGACCCTACTTATACATATGTAAAGACAAAACCACCAACATTATCTCCCCACACACCTTCTGAGGGTTATTTTGCAGGCTGTTTAATCCCTTCTAGCCATGCATCACACTGTCCCCTGCTAAAAGCAGGCAGATCAGCTGGGGAGGGTCAGACCCGCCAGCTTTCTTCCATCCGAGGTTCATGCTGCTCTTTATGAGGTCGGCATGATGCATTATTCAGCAGGACTCGCTTCCTGCCCAGATCTCACAGCTGACGAAAGGCAGATGTTCAGGGAGGAATCTGGACACTGTTCAGTCTTGGACCTCTTCACACACCTCTGCCATGGGAGGGGGAAGAGTCGCCCTCTCCTGGGACACAAGAGGAATTCAGTCCCTCTGAAGTAAGGCCGGAGGCCTAGTCCTGTTACTCCCCAGATGGTGCGCTAGCCTGTCTCCAGCTTGCACCCACTCCACCAGGTGCTGTGGCATGAGAGCACTGGGTCTAAGTCTCATTTACTCCACTGCTGCCAGCCATTGCAGGGAGCTAAGGAGACTTTAACCCACCTTTGCACTCTGTATTCTGAGGCAGGGCTGGGCCCTGCCTGGCCCCATGTGTAACTTAGAGCAACCTCAGGGCTCCTCTAGTGCACTCTGTTTCCCAGGCACCATAGGAAGCAACAAATAGACGCAATGCAGTGCACATGGGCCATGCTCCCTACACCAGGGGCCCTTACATAGCAGCTGGGGAAGCCTCATGTGGAGAGCTGCACAAAGAGGCCATGGGATAACTAAGATCAGGCCTGCTGTGTCCTCTGGGATGAGGGCCCTAAAGTCATCAAAATATGGGTGCTGCTTTTGGACCTATTGGATGTCCCGCAAGTTGTGCCATCATTGGGTCGGAAACCTACACCCCAGAGCGAGGAGAGACCCTCACACCCTTCTCTAGTGGAGAAAGGGGGGAATTCATTCTCCAGGCCAGACTCTCAGCTGGTGTAAATGAGTGTCACTCCTCTGACAATAGGGACTTACTAGCTGGGGATCTAGCCCTCTACATTCATTCGATCCTGGGGTAACTCTGACACCTGCCCCAGTCCTGGAACATCCCCGTCCTGCTGAGTCTCCGTACCAGTTCATGTTGCTCCCCCTCTCTGGGCTCGGATCCCAGTGAATAATTTGTGTGTGTTCCTCACTCCTTCCTCTCTCCCTTGTTTGTGCTTTATTTGAGGATTATTAACCATGGCTACAATAGCTTTTGTTTATACAGTGGGGATGGCGTCTTGGAAAATCAAAATGGGGGAGCGAGCCAGGGCGGAGGAAGGAAAGACGTGAGCTGCGAGGGAGGAAAGGGATGAGTTTAAAATAAAGCACCATCTGGATTTTCAGGTTGGAGGAGCCTGAGATCTTGGGTGCTGCCTCGGGCCCACCTGCTTCTGTGCCATGCACAGTGGCCAAAAGAAACCAGAGTCCCCACGTCAGGGACAAAAATGCTCCTGTTCCACTCCTGGACCCCTCCTACAGGTGGGAGCTGTGGAACAGGGCTTAGCTGCAAAATCTGCTCCAACCAGCCTGTTTGGTGCTGCAGGGCAGGTGGGGTGTGGGGGAAGCCAGGAGCCCACTTTGGGAAGCAGGATTGGGCAGAACAGGTGTCTGGAACGTTGACTCGAGAGGTGACTGGGGCAGAGCCGGTAAAGCCATTAGCCCAGTGAGCCAACAGGTTCCTGACTAATCTGAGCCGAGCAGGCACAAAGCAAAGGGGAGGCCGCTCAGTTAACCTGGAGTCCATCTGAAATGCTGGGTATAGCACCACAAGGAGGGGTGCCCTGGAAAGGGGCTAGCAGCACAGAGGAAAGATAAAAGCTGCCTTGGAGAGCATTCTCAACAGAAAAAAGGAGGTTTTGACGTGACCTAACCTCCCACAGTAGCAGGTCTATTGAGTAGAGCTGACTCCCGCCCAGCTCTGGGAAGAGAGTAGGGTCTAGTGATTAGAGCAGGGCACTGGGAGGCAGGATTTCTAAGATCTGTTCCTGACTCTGCCACTGAATTGTTGTGTGACCTTGGGCATGTTACTCCTCTGTGCCTCATTTTCTCTGTCTGTCAAAGGAGAAGAATTTCACTGACCCAGCAATGTTAAATGCTTGGAGGAAGGGGACAGGGACTAGCTACCCCAATGAAGAGACTATAAAAAAGGAGAAAGCGTGGAGGAAAGGATACCATATTATCCCTCATGGTGGCACATCACTTTGAAGGCTCTCACAATCCCACAACTGAGAAGGAGGCTGAGCTGGTTACAAAACTGACCTGCTTTAGAGGGGGAATGAAGACACCTATAAAATATATATATATATATATATAACTGTAGCAGATCAAGCACTCACTACCTCCACACCCCCTGCTGGTCATCCAGGAATTATCTCCCTTCCAGTCCTCACAGCATCTCCTGCTGGCTGGTGTCTGTCCCACCTCAGGCCCCATATCCCTCCCACACCCCAGTGCCCCTTACCCTGGGGTTCTGCCCCACAGCAGTCCCCATGCTCTGGGTCTCCCCTCCTAGGGGAACCCCCAAAGCCCACCTCACCTCAGTGGCTACTGCCAGTCATGATCTTGCCCCCATTCTCTGGGACAAACTTGCAGTCTGTAATGGCCACTCATCACTGGCAAGGAGGTTAGACCTGCTGCGTTTCTTGACCTAGCTGTCTCCCTGCAGCCCCAGTACCTCCTTTGGCCTTAGAATAACAGAGTTGGAAGGGACCTCTGGAGGCCATCTAGTCCACCCCCCTGCCCAGAGCAGGGCCAATCCCAACTAAATCATCCCAGCCAGGACTTTGTCAAGCCTGACCTTAAAAACTTCTAAGGAAGGGGATTCCACCACCTCCCTAGGTAACGCATTCCAGTGTTTCACCCTCGTAGTGAAAAAGTTTTTCCTAATATCCAACCTAAACCTCCCCCACTGCAACTTGAGACCATTACTCCTTGTTCTGTCATCTGCTATCACTGAGAATAGTCTAGATCCATCCTCTTCGGATCCACCTTTCAGGTAGTTGAAAGCAGCTATCAAATCCCCCCTCATTCTTCTCTTCCGTAGACTAAACAACCCCAGTTCCCTCAGCCTCTCCGCATAAGTCATGTGTTCCAGTCCCCTAATCATTTTTGTTGCCCTTTGCTGGACTCTCTCCAATTTCTCTACATCCTTCTTGTAGTGTGGGGCCCAAAACTGGATACAGTACTCCAGATGAGGCCTCACCAATGTTGAATAGAGGGGAACGATCACGTCCCTCTATCTGCTGGCTATGCCCCTACTTATACGCCCCAAAATGCCATTGGCCTTCTTGGCAACAAGGGCCCACTGTTGACTCATATCCAGCTTCTTGTCCACTGTCACCCCTAGGGCCTTCTCTGCAGAACTGCTGCCAAGCCATTCGGTCCCCAGCCTGTAGCAGTGTATTGGGTTCTTCTGTCCTAAGTGCAGGACCCTGCACTTATCCTTATTGAACCTCATCAGATTTCTTTTGGCCCAATCCTCTCATTTGTCTAGGGCCCTCTGTATCCTATCCCTACCCTCCAGCGTATCTACCTCTCCTCCCAGTTTAGTGTCATCCGCAAACTTGCAGAGGGTGCAATCCACACCATCCTCCAGATCATTAATGACGATATTGAACAAAACCGGCCCCAGGACCGACCCTTGGGGCACGCCACTAGATACTGGCTGCCAGCTAGACATGGAGCCATTGATCACTACCCGTTGAGCCTGACAATCTAGCCAACTTTCTACCTTGTAGTGCATCCATCCAGCCCATACTTCTTTAACTTGCTGACAAGAATACTGTGGGAGACTGTGTCAAAAGCTTTGCTAAAGTCAAGAAACAATACATCCACTGCTTTCCCTTCATCCACAGAACCAGTAATCTCATCACAGAAGGCAATTAGATTAGTCAGGCATGACTTGCCCTTGGTGAATCCATGCTGACTGTTCCTGATCACTTTCTTCTCCTCTAAGTGCTTCAGAATTGATTCCTTGAGGACCTGCTCTATGATTTTTCCAGGGACTGAGGTGAGGCTGACCAGCCTCTAGTTCCCAGGATCATCCTTCTTCCCTTTTTTAAAGATGGGCACTACATTAGCCTTTTTCCAATCTTCTGGGACTTCCCCCGATCGCTATGAGTTTTCAAAGATAATGGCCAATGGCTCAGCAATCACATCCGCCAATTCCTTTAGCACTCTCGGATGCAACGCATCTGGCCCCATGGACTTATGCACATCCAGTTTTTCTAAATAGTCCTGAACCACTTCTTCATTCACAGAGGGCTGGCCACCTCCTCCCCATGCTGTGCTGCCCAGTGCAGTAGTCTGGGAGCTGACTTTGTTCGTGAAGACAGAGGCAAAAAAAAGCATTGAGTAGGTTAGCTTTTTCCACATCCTCTGTCACTAGGTTGCCTCCCTCACTTAGTGAGGGGCCCACACTTTCCTTGGCTTTCTTCTTATTGCTAAGATACCTGAAGAAACCCTTCTTGTTACTCTTAACATCTCTTGCTAGCTGCAACTCCAGGTGTGATTTAACCTTCCTGATTCTATTCCTACATACCCAAGCCATATTTATATACTCATCCCTGGACATTCAGCAAGGCCTCAACCTGGGGACTTCCCAGGCCAGAGCTCCCCTGCTTCAAGTACCTTATACTCCTTCAGGCAGCTAGGTCCTTCCCACTCAAAGGCTGGAATGAGACTGACCCAGTGCCTCCCTTAGCCCTTATATCAGGGCCAGCTGTGGCCTGATTGGGTGTGGCCACAGCTGTGGCCGCCTCCCCAGTCAGCCTACCCTTTTCCCTTAGGAGAGGGGTAACATCCCCGCTACAATAACAAATGGAAGAAGGAGAAATTTGATAATAATAAATAAAAGAAGTTAGGAATTATAGAAAAAAATGGATAAGGGAAGCAAAAGGATCTAAGGAGAAATCTGTGGCCAGCAGAGTTAGGAGAATAAGGAGTTTTTAAAATATACTAGGAACAAAAAGGATCCTGACAGTGGTATTGGTACTAGTTGGAAATGGGAGAATTCTCAATAATACTGTAGAAAAGCCAAAAGTATTCAATACATATTTTTATTCTGTATTTGGGAAAATCACTGATGATATACTCTCATCATATGGTGCTGATAACACTCTTTCCACTTCACTGGCATCTGTGGAGGATGTTAAACAGAAGTTACTAAAGGTAGATATTTTTAAGTCAGCAAGTCCAGATAACTTGCGTACAAGAGTTTTAAAAGAGCTGGCCGAGCAGCTCACTGGGCCATTAATATTGATCTTCAATAAATCTTGGAGAACTGAGGAAGTTCCAGAAGACTGGAAGAAAGCTAATGTTGTGTCAACTTTTAAAAAGGGTGAATGGGATAATGGGTAATTATAGGCTGGTTAGCCTGACATCGATCCTGGGCAAGATAATGGAGCTGCTGATACGGGACTTGATTAAATGACCCTCCTTTAGTTCTTTATTAATTAATGCAAATCGACATGGGTTTATGGAAAATAGATCCTATCAAACTAACTTGATATCTTTTTTTGATGAGATTATGAGTTTGGTTGATAAAGGTCCTAGTGTTGATATAATATACCTAGATTTCTGTAAGGTATTTTACTTGGTACCGCATGGCATTTTGATTAAAAAGCTAGAAGGATATAAAATGAACATGGCACACATTAAATGGATTAAAACCCGGCTAAATGATAGGTCTCAAAATGTAACTGTAAACAGGGAATTGTCATTGAGTGGGTGTGTTTCCAGGGGGGTCCTCCAGGGTTCAGTTCTTGGCCCTACACTATTTAACAGTTTTACCAATGACCTCGAAGAAAACATAAAATCATCAATGATACTTGCAGATGACACAGACATTGGGGGAGTGACAAAGAATGAAGAAGACAGATCACTGATTCAGAGCTACCCAGATTGGTTGGTAAACTGGGTGCAAGCAAACAATATATGTTTTAATACAGCTTAATGTAAATGTATACGTCTGTAAACAATGTGGGCATGCTCCACAGGATGGAGGACTCTATCCTGGGAAGTAGTCACTCTGAAAAAGATTTGGGGGTCGTGGTGGAAAATCAGCTGAATGTAAGCTCCCAGTGTGATGCTGTGGCCACAAGCAAATACGATCCTGCAGTGTATAAAGAGGGGAATGTCAAGTAGGAATGGAGAGGTTATTTTACCTCTGTATTTGTGTGGTGGGGTGTTCACCCCACACTTGTCCTGAAGGGGTTAATGTAGGCTAAGCCGGTGTGCCAATTAACCAGACAGGCCTCAGCTGAGGGAATCAGGTGGCTGAAGTAATCCGACTGAATAATGAGAGAGCCCAGCTGAGAAGGAAAGAGCAGGGCTGAGTTTATAAAGACAGGAAGGTGGCCGTAGATAGAGGGCTGTAGGGAAGTGCACTGTCTGGGAGATGTTTTGGGGACTGGTAACTCCAGAGAAGGGGGAGAGCCCAAAGGTTATTAAAGGCTCAGGGAAAAGGTAGTAAGGTCCAGCATAGTGCAGACCTTGGTTGCTGTGGGTCTCTGAGCTGGACTCCGGAGCAAAGGGCAGGTCTGGTTTCCCCTACCAGCTCCTGAGGAAATGGCATAGAGCAGGCAGTGGAGAGCAGACTGCCTGGGACAGTGTGCCCTAAAAGACTTTGACACCCAAGACAGGGAGGACCCCAGTGACCTGGCCAGAGGGCCAAGTCATAATGAGGAAGCTGCAGGTTCTGGAGCGAGAGGGGTCGCAGGGTGAGAGGACGATGGATGGAGAGACCACCAGAGGAGGGTACAGAATCTGGAAGGAGCTAATCCCCACAGCGGCCAGCAGGAGCCGCCCCGAGCGGTGAGTTGACCTGTGATAATTTGGCACTTGTGCAACTGCTTCTGGAATGCTGTGCCCAGGTCTGGTGCCCACAGCTCAGAATGGATGTTGATAAATTGGGGAGGATTCAGAGAAGAGCTATGAGAATTATTAAAGGGTTACAAAACCTGCCTTATAATGATAGACTCAAGCAGCTCAATCTAACATTAAGCCATGATATGATCACAGTTTACAAGTATCTATGTGGGGAACAGATATTTAATAACAGGCTCTTCAATCTAGCGGAGAAAGGTAGAACACAATCCAATGTCTGGAAGTTGAAGCGAGACAAATTCAGATGGAAAATAAGGTGTAAATGTTTAACAATGAGGGTCACTAACCACTGGAACAATTTGCCAAGGGTGATGGCGGATTCTCCACCACTGGCCGTTTTGAAATCCTGATGGGATGTAATTTCTAAAAGCTCTGCTCTGGGAATTATTTGGGGGCAGTTCTCTGCTCTGTGCTATACAGGGTCAGGCTAGACGATCCCAACGGTGCCTTCTGGCCTTGAATCTGTGCAAGTGCTTCCCTAACAATAACCAAGCATCTGGCCACTTCACAGCTAGGGAAAGGAAGGCACAAAGGGGGAAGTGATTTGCCAGGGCTTCAGTGAGAGAACCAGGAAGAGAACCCCAGAGTCAGCTTGTCCAGTGTCCTTAAGAAGGACTTGCTGTCCTGGGATGGATCCATCCAGCTCCCCGAGTCGCTGTGGAGAAGGATTTTGAAGCAGAGAATGGGTCAGAGGGTCCCACAGGAAATGAACTGGTGCTGGGGGGAGAGTAGGGGAAGAGTCTCTTCCCCCCCACCCCTCCTGGCTAATTTTAACTTCCCTTTTCCTTTGCAAAACTTCTGAGTTCATCTCTCCCTTTAGCTCATGCCCAAGAAAAGGCTCCCATTGTCTGGAGCCGGACAGAGTCGCTGAGACAGTTACTTGCCTTCACAATGGCCGGGATTATACTGCCAGCTGGGGGGGGGGGTGCCGGGGAGGGGAGGTCCCCAGCTGGAGCAGCTGCCTCCCAGATTCTCCCTCTTCATGTGCTAATTAACTAATTAATCCAAATAAATAAGACTGGTTGGTTGGTGGGGGGGAGGGGAAGCAAGGGTGGGAGGCAGGGCTCTGGGGCAAGCAGTGATTGCAGCAGACAGGGAAAGTGAGGCAGGGGCCCAGGTGGCAGGCTGGATGCTGGGGACATTCATTTCCATTACTGGAAATCCCTAGGCTCCGGATAAGATGGGAGAGGGTGTCGCTGTCAATTAGTGTCTGGCATGGTTCTGAGCTGCTCACCGCTTGCTGAGCATACACCGGGGAGGATCAAGGTCTGATTAAACAGGCCCGTGTCTCCCGGGCCCAAGGAAGGAGGGCCCCCTGCCCCGAGAATATTTTATTTTCAGTAATCACCAACACCATGGATTGCTTCCCTAGCACTTCCTCCCTCCTTGCTTCTACACAGGCAGCATTGCCTAGGAGCTAGAGCATGGAACAAGAAGCCAGAGAATGGCCTCTAGTGGCAAAATGCTAGGACTCCTGGGTTCTATTCCCAGCTCTGCCATTAGCTCAGAGATCAGGTGACGCACATGTCCCCTCCCTGGGCTCCAGAAGAGCAAAGCATCATTGATCATGTTGGTTCCCAGATGCTGGCCTGACCCATCCCTGAGTGCCGCTTGGAGGGTCACACCTACATCCAGAGCAATCCTGTGGAGCTGGGACGAGTGGCACCAGGAGGTATCTTTGCCCCATGGTGCTGTATTTCCCAGACTGATCTGTCCGTCTGTCCTGCACTCCACACACTGTCATCAGAGCTGCTTCTTAGGGTACGTCTAGACTGCAAAAAACACCCGTTTGGCAGCGAGTCTTGGAGCTCGGGTCAGCTGCCTTGGGCTTGTGCTGTGGGGCTAACAATGGTAGTGAAGACATTTGGGCTTGGGCTGGAGCCCAGGTTCGGAGATCATGCCCTATAAATAGCAGCAAGAGGCTGGGACACCAGGCAAAGCTGCAGGTACCAACATGGGGTATGTTCTGGGCTCCTCCTCCCCGCTGCCTGTCAGAGCTCAGAAGAGCGTTAAGGCAGCTGATGGTTGTAATGGCTGGTGGGCCAGGGAGTTCTGTGTGTCTGACTTCACACCATCACCTATTCATCAGCAGCCCCCTGGCCGTGACCAGAGGGAAAGTGACAGCTGGGGGAGCCAGGGCCATGCCTGGGTGAGCCTGATGCCTTTGGGTCAGGGGCTTAAATCAAACTGCCTGGTGCTATTCTCATCCCCGTGCTGCATGTCCAGACTTCCCCCAGTACCTCTGCTTACCTCTGATCACTCTTCCGCAGGGTGTATTCTGTGCCCTGGGTCTCAGTTACAGGGCACGTCTCCCATCCCAGAGGCCTCGCGGCTAGTGGATCTGCTGGCCCAGTGGCCAGAGCTTGTCACTGGGCTGCTTGTGCCGGACTGGGGACAAAAGGAATAAAGCTTAATTTGGTAGGAAAGAAAAATGGAGCCAGTGGCAGGGACAGTAGCAGCAACGGTGGGGGGATGGTGGGGTGGGGTTGGGGTGGCAGAAGGGGCTTTGCCCCCCAGGACTAGCTCTATTCTCAAGCCTTGCTGATTGCTCCAGGCAGCAGGAACACAGCCCCTTAAGCCCACTGAGATAGAACCTCTGACATCCTCTGTCCCCTCTCCAAATCCTTCCTGCTGCCTCTGATCCAGAGTGGACTGTGTGCCCTGCCCGGCTCCATCCTCTCCAGGTGCCAGATCCCTTTATTAAGATCCATTGCGTTAGCAGGCTTGGGTTTGGAACATGCTCACAACAGCCCCTGGTCTTTGTTGTCCCTAGGTCTGAGTTTCCTTGCAGGGCTTCATTCTGTCTGGTATCCTCGGAAGGCAGGTTTTGCATCATGCTCTGGGCTGGGGCAGATTGGAGGCAGCCTGGCTAAATTCACCAGCTTAGGGCAAGTTGGGATGTTTTTTATAGGCTGGTGAAATAGTCAAGATGGGGTGTAAGGGCTGGGCAATTTCCTGGTGGCTTTGCCAGGCTGATTCCCACACTCCTCCCCAGCGAAGACTCATCAAAGGACATGCTGACTAGTGAGAAGGAGAGGGCTCCAGCCAGGACTCCGCTCACAGCACTTAGCTCTCCCCTGAACGTGCATTCACAGTGACTACCTAACTCCTCTCCAGCCTGCAGATCCCCTCGTGCTTTATAAAGGCAGGTCACCACCATCGCAGAGGGGGAAACTGAGGCACAGGGAGGGGTAGTTTGTTGCCAAGGGCCTCCCAGTGAGTTAGTGTCAGAGTGGGAAGCCAGACCCAGGGCTCTAGAGTCGCAGTCCGATGCTTGAGCCCCTGGGTCGTGCTGTGGCCCTTTTATCTCTACTCAATTACCCTGTTTATGGCTGAGGTTTTGCAGCTGCTCCCAGCCCCACTCTGGTCACTGAGGCCAGACCTAGTTATGACCCCTGTGGCCTAGAGACATCCTCTCAGCTTAACAGCTAATATCTCAGGCCAGTGAACTTTAGGAAACCATCAGATGGGCTGTAAAAAGGGGCAGAGGGGAAAGGAAGCCCACTGGCTCGGAAAAGCGGGATTTACCCAGGCAGGTTATTCCCATGAATTTTGCATGCTTTTCCCAGCGTTCTTTGGAGAATTTCCAGACAGGATATCAGTACCCCAGCTGCCCCTGCTTCAGAAACCTTGCTCTGGAAAGCCGCCATTCGGAGCTGCGGCCGGCAGAGATCCCCAAGGCTGCCAGTCTGAATAAAGGTGCAGGAGGAAGGAAAGCCCATTCTTTTCCTGGAAAAGACAGATCCTATCAGCTTTATTCTGGGGATCCTCTATAAGGGCCTGACCCTGCATGGAGTTGTTGAGCACCCTCCATTCCCACAGATCCCAAAGAACTGAGGGTGCTCAGCACCTTGCAGGACTGGGCCCTAAATCAATATGTAATTTTCTGCATATAATTTTTTTCTTTGCATCCTATCCTAACTTGTTGTGCCTCATGGCCATGGAGCTGTTAAAACAGCTGCCATGTCCCACTCCAGAGGTGGCTGCATCTTAGTGGTGGGTGAAGGGATTCCTGTACCTTGGGGCTCACCTCTTGAATGACAGGTGCTGGTGAAAGTAAGGCCCTGAGAAATGAAAGGCTTCTCCATGGGTCTGGTTCCCTCTCACCTGCACTGGTGTAAACTGGAGGCAAATCCAACAGGGACTAGGCTGCCCGCATACCTCTCTCCCCACAACCAAGGCTCTCAGTAGGCTTGTTTCAACGTCAACACCATGCTGTGTTGCCGATGGGTCGCTCCTGGGCCTGCCCCAAAGAGCAGTGAGATCATCCTAAGTATCTCTGCTCACATCCATAGAGGAAACAGGAAAACAGGGGCTTCCCCAGTCCCAGAGCAGATACAGCACAATCACCCATTGTTTTAAACAAGTGAGGAAAAAATGAACCCTGCTGCACTCTGCTTAAGAGGCAGGGATCTGGGAGAAGCTTTTTCCCACCCCCTGGGACACGTTCACAAGTAATAGGGGAGGGAGAATTCCGGAGGAGAACTGAACTCAAAGCGGCCAACCCCAAACTGGTCTGGCAGGGTGAGATCGGCCAGTGCTTTGCTGGCTCTCTGCTCCTTCAAAGCATTGCAGGGAAGTTGTGATGGGGAGGGAAGGGGTGGCTTGTGTGTGTGTTATCCCCTCTCCAGCAGCGTGTGCATCTGATGTGAGGAGTGCCGCTTGCCCTGAGCAGAGATCCAGCAGAGTTGGAAGCTGCACATGGATCAAGGAGCTGGGACAGAATTACTAACGGGATGGAGCAAGGAGACTCACGCCCAGGCTGGAGCTGAGCAGCTGGATTTTCACGCAAGAATAATTCATAATAAATGGAGTTTATGGCCACAATCCTGCAGCAGATCCCTGATGCCCCTGGAGTCACACAGCAATATAAACCAGCGAGAATGACAGCTCTGGCCCAGGGGGATTCATTCAGTGTAACCCTTTCAGCCTCGGATGGTTAAAACTTTGGGGTCCTAGTGAAAATCAGGGAAAGACGAGATTCCGTAGATGGGCCCCAGGAGCTAGATTTACCTCTCCAGGCAGAGCGTGTGCTACGACCAGCGCAGTTCCATGCATCCTGCCCAGGGAGCACAGGGCCCCTCACCAGGAAGTCCCGTCTTTGGTGCTTTGGACAATGCTTTGGTTTCCTCTGAGGATCTCATTCATCATCCATCAGGATTTGTTGGAAGTTCCAATCTCCGGCCCTTTGTTCAGGCTCATTCTTCCCATTCCTCTGACATCCCCCAGCTCATTCCTAGCATCCCTGCTGGGCTCTGCCCAGGGCGTGACCCGAAGGCACCCATAACCCAGACAGCTGGCTGCAGGCATGGATCAGGGCTCAGAATTTCATCAGGCCAAGATCCAGAGGAGCTGGTTCTTACCCCAGCTTTGCGGTCCACCAACAGTCCCCTCAATATGAGCAGTAGCTAGAGTGAAGTGTAGAGCAAGCTGGGTCTAGGCAAGTTTCCCCCCCAACAGCTCTTCCAGTGCCCCCTGATCCTGATACTCTATTCCAGCTCTGCCTGTGCCTCATAACCATGCCCTCCGCACCTCAGGGCCACTAGGGGGATGTTCTTCTGCAGATGAGGTGTAGAAGTGGGGTCCTGAAGACTTGACTCTTTGAAAGTAATGCTTATACTGAGCCCTTCTATTGCACGCTGCATCCAGGCATCTCAGGGCTGTATCAACATCCCCATTTTACAGTGGGAGAAACTGAGGCAGGGAGGGGTGACTTCCCCAAGGTCACACAGTAAGTCAGTGGCAGAACTGGGAACTGAGCACAGGTCTCCTGATTCCAGAGCCGGCGTACCCGAGCTCCTCGCGAAGCTTCAGCCGGAGACAAGCGGCTTCATTTCTTGTCTAAAACAATTACACACCGAGCTGCTGAACAGCTGTCCTGTTCCACCCCCAGAGGTGGCTGCATTGCAGAGGCAGGGTCAGTCTCACCACCCCTTACCTAGCAACATCTCTGTGAGCTGGGACTAAGGTTTACAAAGTGCTCGGAAGATGAAACGTTCTATGTACAGGGGGTGCCGGAACAATGTGTACAGTGGGGGTGCTGAGAGCCATTGAACCAAATTGCAAACCCTGGGTAGGATGGAAACCACCTGAAGCCAGGGGGTGCTGCAGCACCCTCAGCACCTGTAGTTCCAGCACCTATGTCTATGTACGTGTTAAAACCAGGCGATCACCATCTGCCCAGGGAGTCCCAGTTTCCCTGTTCCCCTGGGGCTCAGCCGTAGCTGCTGTGAGCTGGAACTCCAGCTACCCATCATGCCAGCTGAGCTCTGGGTCTGTTTCACTGGCCTGCTCACGTCCAAATGAGCGTAAATGACTTCTAATGAGGTTAGGGGAGGCTAATTATTTTGTTCGGCCTGGAGAAGAGGGAGCGGTGAGTTCATTCAGTTCTCGTGGGTGGCTGTAATCGGGTTAGAGCTATGCGGCGCACATGGGGTCGATGGGCTATATCCAGAGAGGCGGGCCAGGGGCTAGCACCTGCTACTGCTGTCGATTCCTTTCCCAAGGCAAATCAGCGTGACCTCCAGCAACTGCCTAGCATGGCCTGCAATAAGCAGAGCTAGCTCAGCAACCTCTGGGGGTCAGGCTGAGAACTTGGAGACGTGGAGGAATTCGGGGAGGGGACTCGGTGCTGGGCTATAATGGAGGTGACACAAAGGAACTTCAGTGACAGGGGTTTCCAGGCAGATGGGATGCAGTCAGAGCTCAGCAACAGGGATTCCTGGATGCTGTGATCTACTTCTTGTGATGCAGTCATCAGCGACAGGGATTCCCAGACGCTGCAGCGTACTGGCGGACGGTGGGAATACAGTCAGTGCCTTCGAGCCGGCAGCTCCTTCGTGCTGGGCTACAACAGTCAGTACCAGGCTGTCTCCGCCCTAGAGCGGCTCCCAGCCCCCTCTCTCCGAGGGGTGACGCACCCCCATTGGAGGAAGGAGGTGTCAGCACAGTCGAAGCAGCCGTGTGCCACCTCTTTCCCTCCCTTTCCAACGGAAGGATGGTGCACACCTGCCCCCCGGGGCCTGGGCCGCAGCTACAGTGACCCCGCATTTGCTACAGGGGTTTTGGCAGCCACACAGACTGGGGAGTGGCGATTCTGCTCTAGCACTGCCTGATGTCAGGAGGGACAGGGAGACTGGGCTGTGGGCAGGAGATGTGGCCATGGAGGAGCTAGGCACAATGAGCAGAGGGTCCATCATGACTGGCTCCCAGAAGAAAGAGGTGGGAGGGGGAGGAGAGGTAAGGAGACAGGAGGGAAGCAGGTGCAGCGAGGGATGGGCTGACATGGTGCCTGCTCGTCCCAGGACGACTCGTCTCCCACTTCCCCAGCTCAGGGGCCTGAACAAATCAGCGAATGAAACTGACAGAGGCTGCCTCAGATTTTTGAAAAAATTGTTAGAAATCCAAACATGACCAGAAATGCTCAAAATATCTCCCTGTATCCCCCTCCCATGGGGAGCCAGGCCCCCAGAGTGGGCGTGAGCCTTGAGGGAACGAGACACACACGGCCGGAGAGAACCCAGGGAGGACACACCCATGTACATGCATGCACCCCCCCGCTCCCCCCTCCCGCAGAATGCCACACGCAGGAAGAGAAGGAGCACAGAATGGGTGGAAAGAGGATGTAGGGAACGCAAGGTGAAAGCCTGAGCAGCAGAAGGGAACCCTGGGGAGGAGGAGTGGAGGATCCAGAGGGACGGGGGTGAGAGAGGGTAGGTTTTGCTGCTCCAATAATTAAGACAATGATCCTGAAGGTGACCAGCATTAAAAAGCGCCCAGGAGTTAACTCCGCGCTGTTTGGGTTTGTTCAGGAGCTGGCACGAGCCCTGGGGCAAGCGGCAGTGCTGGCTAGTGAAATCCTGGAAGCAGCTAGTGAAGGGCAGAGTACTAGGACAGGACACTGCTCGTTTGGACAAAGCATTGCTAGATTGGACTCGGCCCGTCACAAGCCCCTTTCCCCTTTAGGATGGCAAAACACTTCAACAGCCCAGGCAGATTTTGGCACTATCCCCGTTCCATAGCTGGGTAAACAGAGGCACAGGAAGAGGTGGCACGTCCTGCACCAAGGTGACCCAGCACCAGAGCCACAAATAGAACCCAGGAGTCCTGGCTTCCAGCCCCCAGCTGTAACCACTGGCACTTCCCAGAGGTGAGAGAACCCAGGAGTCCCACCTCTCAGTCCTGGACATGAGCAGATTATGCTCCCTGTCAATATTACCAGCAATGCCTCGTAACGCCTGGTACCTCTTGGCCAGTCTAGGGAGTAGCAGTGCAGAGCAGCTCCTAGGGCTGAATAGCTGCGGCCCCCGGATTGCTCATAGCCAGGAGTGCGGCCAGCTCCATGGATAACTTTCCCATGGCTCATCCAGTTCGCTGCTTTCCCCTTCCTTAAAAAGCCTTGGGCTCCAGGTCTCGCACACAGAGCTAACGGCTTGTCGTCACCGGCTCCAAAGCCTGAGGAGCCTGGAATGCGTCTCCCGGGAAGGCTCAGGCTCTGTTTGCAGTTTGCTGTGCAACCTCTGAACCTGCAGTGGGGAGCAGGGGAGTGTTGTGTTGGGAACCAGGGGCTGGAATGTCAGCACAGTCCCTTGGGGTGAGCCTCTGGCACAGCCAGGGTGGCATGGGGCTTATTTTGGATACTGGGGAATTAAAGTAAAAATATCCTTCCCAGCAGCCAATGCTGAGCCTCTGCTGCCAGACCCAGAGACCGTGGGTTCTTCTGACTGCAGGAGCAGTTGGAAGCTGGCCATAAATGTAATGCTTGTGATGAGAAGCTGATAACATTGGCTAGAGCCAGGCGATGCCGCAGGCAGGCAATGTGCAAGCTCCCCCGCTTACCCCCCCCCCCCGCTCTGTAAATATACCTCAACCCCCACCTGCTATTATTCCAGTCCTGGGTCCTCCATACAGCTCTGCCAGCGCACCTCAACCCTGACCTGAAGCCCCCCTTGGTAGTCCAGGCCTGGCCTCCCACGCACCTCAACACTCCTGCTATTTTTCTAATCTGTCACTTCCAGTTGTGCCCGACAGGGCAGGGATTCTGCGACAAGCACAGACCTCCCCTGTGACTAGGATGAGAACTCACTACACTCATGTCGTTGGTGATCTTAACAATATATCAAACCCAGCTCTCCTGAGGCACATGCCTGACGAGTTAACACTCCTTCCACCACCCCGATCCTGCCACCCTTTCCCTTTCTCCTTCAGCTGGCTGAGCACCACCCTCTCACAGAGGAGATCCAGAGATTGCAGCACGCTGCTGGGATGACAATACTGGTGCCATGTGATCAGATACCACGGTGATGGGCTTGGTGTGAGAACCTGAAGAGAACAGAATGCCAGCTGGTCATCAAGCCCTGGCAGTTACCCACTAGTTCTGCCCCAGTCCCTTAGGCTGGGGTCACACGTTGACCCCCATTACTGGAAATCCAGCATCCCCACCAGGCACCTTGCAGGCCTCTGATCACTGTTCTGTTGGGTCCCCCAGCAACACCACCAGCCTGAAGTCCAACAGACAATGCAGCCTCCAATTCTGCTTCATCTTAACCTACTGGCCATCCAGACAGGGATCCACATGCTGCAGAGTCCTTCCCCCCAGCCCAGCAGGTTCTCAGACACTGATCCAAGACGAGAGCGGCCTCAGGGGCAGCTCCCCACCACCTCATCCGCTCTCTCTCCTTTGTTCAATCGACCTGCAAACCTGCCCCCGAGCGGTCATTGAATACAAGGAGTCCTGAGTGGAGATCACCCTTGGGACCCCCCGTAGCAAAACACCTGGCTCGCTGGCTTTCCTGCAGCCCCAGACACATCTTCCTGCACCGCCTGACATCACGAAGGCTGAAAATATTCCCAAGCACAGTGGGAACGGCGGCAGCTGCAAACCCGCCTGAGCGGCACACAGGGCCACCGAGGGGCTGCGCACAGCAGGGCAGAGCCAGTGCCAGGCTTCGGCGTTCCTAGAAGGACGAACTTTGTAACTGTGTGGCACAGGGTCGAGGTCATTCTCCATAGAACAGTCCTGCCGCCAGCTGCCCTCAGATTGCAGGGGGCGGCTCAGACCAGCATGCAAGCTTCAAAGCTGACCTCCCCCTTTCTTTATGTGCATCTGCAAAGCTCCCCATTTCTCACCCCCCCAGGACAAACGCTTTCTAAACTGATGCCAATGCCCGCAGAGCTCCTGAACAGACCCCACAGTAACAAGCCATCATGCCCAGGCCTCATGAGCACCCCTGTCAACCACAATGTAAAGCAACTACGAGCTTCATTTTTAGAGACAAGCCTAAACCGTTATCCCGGATCCAAACATCCCCAGATTGTACAGATGGGGAAATTGATGCATGAGAAGAGGATGTAACTTGCCCCAAGATCAATCAGCATGTCAGCAACACAGCTGGGAATAGAACCCAGGAGTCCTGATTCCCAGACCTGTGATAACCACTTGACTTCACTGCTGCCCTTTAATTACCTGTGGCGCTTTGAAGCCCAGGGAGGCTCATGCGAACCAGCAACAGCGTCAGAGAAAGCTACCCTGGGGCAGTTGTCCCTGGCCATGGGGCTCAGCTTTGCTCTCTGGTTGTTTTGCATCAGCATCTTGCATACCCTCTAATCCTCAGCCGAGGATGCTACATAGGGTGACCAGGTGTCCCGTTTTTAAAGGACAGTCCTGTTTTCTGGGACTTTTTCTTATATAGGACAGTGGGTGGGGGGTAATAGGAGCCTGTTTTTTCACAGTTGCTATCTGGTCACCCTAATGCTACAGGAGTAGGGCTTGTCAGAGCTCAGGGCAAGGGGAGGAAACGCAGGATAGCACGTTAACGAGCAGCCCTGAGCTCGGGGTATCTGGTTTTAGCAGGCCGAATACATTCTGTTAAATCTATTAAAACCTGGCTTCTCCCAGAGAGCCGGGGCTTTGGAGAAAGAGCACCTGTGTAAACAGAACACAAACAGCTTCTCATCATGGAAAAACCCAACCCCAGCAGTGCCATGGGACAGCCCAGGCAACACAGGGTGAAAATCACAGGGTTGGAGTGATGGGGGCAGCTGCTAGAGGTTTGCACGGCAGGACAAAACTGAAGCCGAGAAATTATTCTAGCACATGACATCGGGTTGCAATTAACCCCTTAGTTTCCCTCTGCAACATTTCCCCTCCCCCACATATTTTGCACAGGGGAGGGGCAAGGAATTCAGGGGCGAGAGGTGAAGAATGTGGAGAGACGATGCAAAATGTTGCAACACAGGGATTCCACCCCACACACCTCCCCAAGCTGTATTCCAGGATTTGTTGTTGTTTTTTGCAAGCAAGATTTTGCAGGATATGAGAGGTTGCCTGTGTAGTTTGGGTTGGTTGGTGACCACCTGAGGCTGACCCCAGTCACAGCCATTTGAGAGGAACGTTGTCAGCATCGATCTGTATATGTTAAAAATAATAATTCCTTCTTGTGTTGAGATGATTAAAAGCAAAGCAGTTTTAACGTCTGCTTTGCTTTCTTTCCAGTTCATGCTTGCTGCTCAACCACCACCCCTAACGAGAGGCAGAACGGGCTCTTGATAGGGGCAGTGGGCTGAGAATTGGGAAATCAGTCCCATTAGGATTTGTATTGCACTTGCAGCGATAAGGCAGCAGCTCAGGATGGCCGAGGTGAGAGGCCCGTGGTCCTGAGGCAGCCTGGTCTGGTACAATCAGGGGCACCTCTTCTGTGACACGGCCATATTATGGCCATTACATGTGCTGTCGGGATCTGTGGCTGGGGATCCCAGGGCAGGGTGGGGGAAGGCACCTCTCCTCAGGGAAGGGAATAAAGAGGGGTAGCTGCCCTTGTCTTGGGGGAAGTAAAGGCGGGCTTTGGGGGTGAGAATAAATGGGGTGCTGCCTTTACTCCCTAGGGGGAATAAAAGAAGACCCAGGGGAATGGGTCTTCGACACTAGTGAGGCCTCATCTGGAGTACTGTGTCCAGTTTTGGGCCCCACACTACAAGAAGGATGTGGAAAAATTGGAAAGAGTCCAGCGGAGGGCAACAAAAATGATTAGGGGACTGGAACACATGAGTAATGAGGAGAGGCTGAGGGAACTGGGGATGTTTAGTCTACGGAAGAGAAGAATGAGGGGGGATTTGATAGCTGCTTTCAACTACCTGAAAGGGGGTTCCAAAGAGGATGGATCTAGACTGTTCTCAGTGGTAGCAGATGACAGAACAAGGAGTAATGGTCTCAAGTTGCAGTGGGGGAGATTTAGGCTGGATATTAGGAAAAACTTTTGCACTAGGAGGGTGGTGAAACACTGGAATGCGTTACCTAGGGAGGTGGTGGAATCTCCTTCCTTAGATATTTTTAAGGTCAGGCTTGACAAAGCCCTGGCTGGGATGATTTAATTGGGGATCGGTCCAGCTTTGAGCAGGGGGTTGGACTAGATGACCTCCTGAGGACCCTTCCAACCCTGATATTCTATGATTCTATGAATGGGAGGGAGGCACCATTCCCTAGCCTTGGGGGGTGGGTGGGGTGTACCCATGGGAATAGAGGGGAGTTGTGACCCAGGAACTGGCAGAGGGCACTCTGACGCTTCTCAGGGCAGCCAGGGCTGTGAGTTACCTTGTTGCCACCCGCCTCCAGTGTGTGGGGTTCTTGCCTGTGCCAGCTGGGTGTTAGCTCAAGCACGCTTCTCTGGGCTCCACCAGTCGTGTCTTTGCCCTGTAGGTCGACAATCCGCATACCCCAGCCCATGACTCCTTTCAAAGTGACCCGCTATGGCGTCCAGCCTCTGATCACTGGATACCCACCGAAATCCCAGAGCCTTTGTTCCCAAAGAACAGTGTACCCCAGTTGATTAGTTTTACCTTAGCCCACCCCACCTGTATCATATGCAGCACTTGAGTTCAATGATAAAACAAAAGGAAATTTATTTAAGAAAGAACAGAGATTCAAATATAAACCAGCATGAGAGATGGGAATACATGGTTACATTTAAAGCAACATCATTTCACTCATTCTTGATCTAAAATTTAAACTTCTTTAGACAGGGGGAGAACTTGTTAGTTATCTCCCCAGAAGTTCTCTCCTGTATCTGCAACCAAGCTTAGCTGAGACCCACTTTTTCCGAAACCAACTCACTGCCAGTTTACTTCCTAGGTGAAGGATCCCAGGGGGTGTCTCCAAAATACACAAGAACAGACTTTTGATGTTCACCTGAACATCAGGCTGTCCCACACACCCGCTATTTACCTCTTCCTGTTAAATTTCCTCTTGTTTGAAGATTTCACAGTCCTTCATTAATATTCACCTCAGACTGTAGATGGAGGCCCATTGTGAACCTCACAATACTTAATTTACACGTAAACAGCCAGTGTAGTTGTAGCCGTGTAGATCCCAGGATATTAGAGAGACTAGGTGGGTGAGGTAATATCTTTTATTGGACTAATTTCTGTTGGTGAGAGAGATAATCTTTTGATCTTACACAGAGCTCTTAGATTCATAGATATTTAGGTCAGAAGGGACCATTATGATCGTCTAGTCTGACCTCCTGCACAACGCAGGCCACAGAATCTCACTCACCCACTCCTGCGAAAAACCTCTCACCTATGTCTGAGCTATTGAAGTCCTCAAATCGTGGTTTAAAGACTTCAAGGAGCAGAGAATCCTCCAGCAAGTGACCCGTGCCCCATGCTACAGAGGAAGGCGAAAAACCCCCAGGGCCTCTTCCAATCTGCCCTGGAGGAAAATTCCTTCCCGACCCCAAATATGGCGATCAGCTAATCCCTGAGCATATGGGCAAGATTCACCAGCCAGACACCCAGGAAAGAATTCTCTGTAGTAACTCTGATCCCACCCCATCTAACATCCCATATTTCAGGTCTGGGAAAGGAACTCCTAGTGTCACAACAAACTGCAAGGGGGGGAACAGATTGTTTAGCATAAGTAGTTAGCACATATTGTAAGGGACCATTCAAGGACCATTCCTTTTCCTGAAAGGAAACCTGCACAATACTTTCAAAAGGTGAGTTTGGGAGCTTAAATTCATTACTCAGCTAGACAACAAAAATCATGGACTGAACGTAGACTCTGGATTTATGGCTTATTACAACCATCTGTAACCCACTAACCCCCTCTTTTTGTCCGATGACTGCGAGGGTTTTAACGGACCACTTCCTCTTGAATGAGATTAACAAGGCCTGGGACAGTCCAGTCTGGAAAAGAGACAACTGGGGGGGAATGGTGGTGGGGGATATGACAGAGGTCTATGAAACCATGCATGGTGTGTAATTTACCCCTTCACATAACACAAGAATCAGGGGTCACCCTATGAAATTAATAGGCCGTAGGGTTAAAACAAACAGAAGGCAGTACTTCTCATGACGCACGGTCAACCTGTGGAACTCACTGCCAGGGGGACGTGCGACGGGCGTTAAGTACGGCTGGGTTCAAAAAGAGCACGAGGTAAGTTCAATGGCGGATGGGGTTCACCAAGGGCTAGGAGCCAAGACGCTCAGGGATGCAACCCCGTGCGCCGGCCGCCCCGAAGGGCCAGAAGCTGGGAGTGGACGACGGGGGCGGGACCCCTGGACAATCGCCCTGTTCTGGTCGGGGCAGCGGAAGCATCTGGCCCCAGCCACGGCCTGCCGATCGGATCCTGGGCTGGCTGCTCCACGAGCTGGCCCAGGATCGCCGCGGGGGCCCGGCACCGGCCGGGGGCCACGGGAGGTGAGCCCAGGCTCCGCCTGGGGGTGGCGGAGCCGCCAGGGGGAGAGAGCCCGTCCCCAGCCGCCCTCTGCCCAGGGTAGGGCGCTGTCCCTTTAAATCCTCAGCCCACCCACCCAGCCGGAGCCAGCATTAGCCAATCGCAGGAGCCTTGGGACCCATAGGCCACGCCCCTTCCGTCGGAACGTAAACAGCAAACCCCCCCCCCCGAGTCCTTCAAACAGCCCAATCAGAGCGCGAGCAGGGGCGGTTCTCGCCGCCCATTGGCCGGCGTCCAGCCCCGCCCACTCAAGATGGTGGCGCCCATCCGCGCGGAGGGAGCCCCGGGACGTGGATAAGACTCACCCCCCGCGGGGGGGGAGGGGGGAAGCGATCCGGGGTGCCCCCCCGTGGGAGAGCGGGGTGAGGAGCTGCTCCCCCCCACGCCGCGGAAGGATGGAATCGCCCAGCCGGCACTCCCCCCCCCCCGTCAGAGGACCCCCACCCCTGCGGGATTTCACACCCCCACCCTGCTGGGACCCCTGCCTGAGCGCCCCCCCCGCCTGGTAGCAAGGAAACATCCCCCCACCCCACCCCCCGCAGCCAGGATCTTGAAACGCTAAAGTGACCCCCCCCCCCGGCACATTTAGCCACCAGAGGATCCTCTTCTCCTCCAGCTGCCTGGCAGGACCCTCCCCACCCCCTGGGAACCATCCCCATCCCTTCCGCTTTTCCCATCAGAGCCTGACCCTTCTCTTTTCCTCCAACCCAGCTGCTGTAGTTCACGCCGGGACCCCCCTCGTCAGGGCGCGAGCCATGGATCTAGTGTTCCTGGTCGTCAACGGCATAGGGATGGCCCTGGATTTCTTGAGCCTCCTGCTCGATGTGAACTTCTTCCTGGTCTCCACCTTGGTCTCCGTGCTGGTCTGGCTCATCACGTTCGTCTACAACCTGCCCAGTGCATTGGTGGCTGGTGTGATCCAGTGCTGGAACGGGACTTTGTTCTCCTTGCTGTACCTGGTGGAGGCGCTTTGCTGCCTGGCCCTGGGCTCTGTCCAAACGGTCACTGGCCTGTTCCGAGGCTTCTGCTCCAGCCTGGAGAGTCTGAAAGTGATCGGGAACCTGTTCTCGCACCTGGTCCTGAGAAGCAAGGAACTTGTGCACCGAGGGCTCTGGAATGTGGTTGGCTCTGGCCAGTCGCTCCTGAGGCAGGTATGCGAAGTGTTTACCATTGTCATGAGCCTCCTCGCCTACTTCGTTAACAGCATCATCAACATCTGCCTGATCGGCACCCAGAATCTGGTGCTGGCCCTGTGGGACTCCATCATTGGCCCTTTCCTAAGAGTCACAGACCTCCTCTCTGCTTTCCTTGCTCACATGTCTAGCAGTGCCATTGCCATGTCCATTCTCGTGTGGTCACCCTGCCAGCTGGCATTCGAACTCCTAGAGTCCATGAGCAAACTCCTGGTTAATGTCTTCTTCCTGAATCTTTATGGCCTAGTGTTGCTCGCCCTAATTGTCACAGTCAGCATCTTAGTCCTCAACCCTGAGCTGACAAGGACGCTGGCAAACCATGTGTTGGGATACCTGAATACCTTGCCTTCCTACCACCGCCTGCGGAGGGACATCTGGCGCCTCTATCAGATTGTGCTCTTGTCACTGGGGATGGTCGTGAGCTCCCATGCTTGGCGCAGGGTAGCAGGCTGGGGTCTCCAAATGGCCAACTGGAATGGAGGAGGCAGAGCAACAAATCAACAGGTCAATCAAGAGCCACAAGGTGCAGAGGCCAACCAAGGCAGGCAAGGGGCAGCTGCAATCATTCATAGGCCAGTTGCTCTTGGAGGAGCTCATCAGAGAAGACCAGGGCTGCCTGGAGCCAATCAGCAGGGTGCAGGTGGTGCCCGTCAGGTGCAGCAGCCAGCAGCCAGAGGACATGAGGACCAACATGACACGAACGTTGAGCAAGGATCAAATGTGCAACCAGCCTCTGGTCGAAATGCCACAGCAGGGCAGCGCCTCCAGCCACCAGGCGAAGGACCAAGCACATCACGAGCCAAAGCTCTGAGGAAAGAGCAGCTGAATGCTTCGGAGGAGGACAGCGAGGATGTCGTTTTGGAGAATGACCCGTGGATGCTCCTGAAAGAACAAGAAGAACGTAAAAAATGTGTCATCTGCCAGGACCAAAGCAAGACAGTCTTGCTCCTGCCCTGCAGGCACTTGTGCCTCTGCCAACAATGCACCGAAATCCTACTGCAGCAGGCCATCTACCAGCGCAACTGCCCACTCTGCCGACAGATGATATTGCAGACTCTCGACGTGTACTTGTGAGTTCGGGGTGTTGCTTAATCTACATTCCACCGGGCTTACCCGGTGTGCCAGCCAGCAAGGAGAATCCTGGGACCCTGGCTTCACGGTGGTGTTACTTTCTGTGTTGGTACGCGGCAGTAGCTCAACGCTTTCTATGCCACCAGGAGTTTTCCAAAGAACCGAGAATGGCACTGAAACAGAGAGAACATTAGAAGCTTGGTTTCACTAATATTATGGTGTAACTTGCTTGTCACTGCCACTGGAAAGCACAGCAGCTGGTCTCAATAATGGACTGAAAGGTTTTGGCAGTTGAACATTCTGTATTTCAAGGACTTTTGCCCGGAGTGCAGAATCTTCCTCTGTTGGTTCATCATATAGAGTATCCAAAGCAAGGCTTGAAAAAGGCTCCAGACACTTCCTAGCAAAAGTGTGCTATGAAAGATGAAGGCTGTGCCCTGGTAAGAAACTCAGCTGTTAGGAAAAAGCAAATGCTGGAATTCCAACCCTGCTATTAGGAGCAAGGCAGGCTTGGCTAATGACTGCCTGAAAATCTTGGCATTTCTCCTCTTCTCTCAGCTGTTGAGAGGGAGAGGGAGCTCTTCTTGTTCCCCCTTACCCTCCTGCTTTCTTGTAGGGGGGCAGGAAGGGAGTTGAGTGGCTGACATTGACACGTTCTTGGTCAGTTTCACAGCAGACTACAGTGCTGTCTTATCAATTTCACACTGATGCCCCAGGCTCACAGGTCCAGATTCTCAAAGATATTTAGGCCTCAAATGCCTATCAATTTCAATGGGAGCTGGGCACTTAAATACTTTTGAGGATCTCGGCTACAGCCCCTAGTGAGTGGGCAAGTGCATCTTTCAAGCCTGATCCAAAAGACTGGCTCGTGATCTCGACAGCAAGAGGCCTATTTGGCTTTTGGTTGCAGAAGGACACCCTGTGCAGTCTTTAATCATTTCTTCAGAAACTGTCACAGTATTTTGGATCCTGGTGCCATCTGGGGTCTTGATTTTTTCTTTTTCCCCTTCAAAAGCTGGTAATGCAGGGGGGAAATTACTAGGCTGTGGGATTTTTCCAGCTCATTTTCCCCACTTCTCTCAGGGCCCCTCCTCCTCGAGAGAGACGCAAGTTAGAAGCCAAATGTTGCTACTGGGGAGAACACAAACTCTTCCCAGTTTAACTTACCATAGAGTTAAGTCAGAACCTCATTGGATACACTTGCATGTAATTAGCACAGATCACCTATGCAAGATAGCACATTCCAGACTCCTTGCACAGCTTTTCTTTTCTTTTCTTTTTTTTTTTTGGGATGGGGGGTGTTTGAGTGGGGGAGAGGAAAGCTGACTCTTTTTTCCTTTTGAAGATTTTCTTCTCATGAATGTGGTGCTGTTTTAACAGCCCTGGAGACTGAAGGCCTCCATTTATCCACAGAACAGGTCCAGCTTGGGCAGCAGCAATGCAAGCATCCACATCTCCCTGTACTTCCCTCCACACTCAGAGGGTCCCCTTTAGAAGGGACTTGATTCTCCGTGACCTACTCAACCCATGGCCTTTACTGAGACTGCTCTAGAGCCATCCCGTTGTAACTGTCTTCACTGTCTCCCAGACTGGGTTGGAATTGAAGGAGTGGTCTCCGAGGGGGGAAGCTCCAAATCCCAATGCTGGACCGCTGAGACATGCAGACTCTGGGGAGCAAGTACTTTTCCATGTGGGATGAAGCTGTGATTGCACATATAGGGATTGTAATTTAGAGTGGGATTATATAGTGTTGAGTTTTACCCACAGCCTGAAATGTGAAACATATCATGAGATCTCCTTTGCTTGTGCACCATCCCCTTGCAGTGAAACTTAGCAGTAGTCTCTGGACTGGAAGGTCTGGAGGGCCTGTCAACATTTTGCCAGTAAGCGTAATTCCAAGAGATCAGTGAGCTGACAAATACATATTTAAACTAAAACCCTCTCGTGTTCCCGGATGCTTGAGATGGGTTATAAGAGTGCCAGAATCAATTTAATTGTCAGTACTTACATTGGAAAGAGTCCCTGGACCACAAGACAAGAGGCTGAGGGCTGTTTTTCTTCTCTCTCAAGCTAATAAATAATTGATAGTTGGTCTGACCCCAAATGAAGCCCTGTATTAAGGCCAGAGAGCACTTGGGGAGGGTCGAATGAGTTTGTTTACACTGCAGAATTCTACTATGTCATAACGAGACGTGGGCTAGTCGGTGTGAATGTAACTGAACAGTTATAAGCACTTCGTGGGACGTTGTTACAGCCTCAGGGTGAAATGCTGGCTGTGCTGATGGCAATGGGAAAATTGACTTCAGTGGGTGCAGGATTTACCCCTGGTCTCGCTCTGGCGTTAGTATATGAGGCGGCCCCTGCATGGAGGCCAGAACCGAACAGTTCTACCAAGGGTGGGGCACTGTGCTGCCCTGCAGAGCATGGCACACAACGGCCTGTAGGAAGACCCCCTGTATTTGTGTGCTTGACGGTCTTAGGGAGGCTGATCCAGGCATTGGCGAAGAGTTTCAGGGCGGAGCTTCACCTGGCAGATGAGTGTGAAGGGTGAGATGCAGAACCTGTGAGGTTAAGCTTCTAACCTCGAAAGCTGCAAGGGAGCAGTGCTGCTACTGGGCCACTGACACGTAAAATGATGCAGGTTTCACTTTCTGATCAATAAAAAAAGAATCCTAGACAAGCATTTGAATGGCTGCTGTGTGATGCCGCTGGCAAGGGGATGAAAAATATCCTTCTCTGCCCCTTCTGAGTGCCTTACACTTGAAATCTAGGGTGACAAAAGTGAGATGTCACCGAATCAACTTCTGCCCTCGCTTGTAACCCACGCAGCCAGAGGTACAATATGGGCCCTGCCTATTCTGACACACAGCCAGGCTTGCAATCCTCATGTTTACAATCTCTTACTTTGCTACTTTAGAAAAAAATTTCCTTCCCCCCCAGCTGCAGTCTGTTTCAAATGTTGCTTTCCTCTCCATCTGGCCAGTCCCTTTCATTTTCTGCCTCACCTCCATTTTCAAACACTGCAGGGGGATGTTGAAATCCAAACGGAGAATTGTTTATTTTCTAAAAAGAAAAGGAGTACTTGTGGCACCTTAGAGACTAACCAATTTATTTGAGCATAAGCTTTCATGAGCTACAGCTCACTTCATCGGATGCTGTAGCTCACGAAAGCTTATGCTCAAGTAAATTTGTTAGTCTCTAAGGGGCCACAAGTACTCTTTTCTTTTTTCAGATACAGACTAACACGGCTGCTACTCTGAAACCTGTTTATTTTTTGTGAATTCCCCTGGAAATGCTCTGATTGATTTGTAGAGTTTGTATAACCCACCCCCCAATCACCACAAGAGCGTCTCAAAGCGCAGCAGAATGGTGGCTGTGGGGCTGGGCCAAAGCTCCTTCCCGGTGGTACGTGTGTTCTGTCCCTTCAGAAAGTGCTCCAGGGCCTTAGTGCTGATGGGCTGGGGGGAAAGACCATGCCAAGTAACAAAGCTCATAGCTGCATTGCTAAAATCCCAAGTGTATTTGTGGTATTATTCATGCCACAAATTGCACAGGCACAATCTAATACAGTAGCACGGGTCAGCTGGTGTAAATGGGCAGAGAGCTATGCCCAATTCAGCCTGAGGAGGATCTGGCCGAAGAGGCTTCTTAGGCTCTTGGGGAGGTGCAGCGTCCATAACTGTACGTAATGCTTTCCACCTGCTCCAGCACAGATGAGGCTATTCCACTTCTTCCTAACCATCCCCCTTGGAAGCTGGAGGCAGGCAGAGGCCTGCGCAGCGAACCCGGCCCTCTTGGTAAAGTTAGCCAGACCCTCCCCATTTGTGCCTTCGTAAAAAGCTGGCTCCCTCATGGCTGCTCTCTGGCTGCTCTGCTTCAGGGGTTTATTTTGAGCGATTGCTTTTCTAACGTAATCCCCTGAGGGAGAGAGTTTTGTATCGGGCTTTCTGGGGGACTTCTCTTCCCAGAGCTCACTGCTGCTTCCCTTCCTATCCAGTCTTTTTTGATGTTTTAAAAGTCAGTCTCTCTGCCTTTTTAGGGGCTGTTATTTGCTGTCCAGAAAAGCTGTGTGTTTTAAGGTTAACTCTTTGCACTACTAACCTGACTCTGCACATTAAAGTCTCCTTTGCAAAAACCAAACTGCCTATGGCCCTGTTCTTGGGAGTGCTCCAACTGCGGGAGGGCCACCTCCCCACAGGGATACTGGTGTTGAACTTCATTTCCGCTCATCTCTGGCCCCCTGGAAAAGGGAGAAAGCCCTGCAGCCAGAGATTGCAGGCTTTAATCAGCAGGGAACCTGCAGCTTTAGCAAGAGAGTTCTGAGCAAAAACGACAAGGGTGAAGAACAGGGTAGGACGCGGTGGGGGTGGGCAGAGAGGGCTGGGGGGAGCATGTTCAGATCGTGCACACAACCAGAGAGGGAGAGGAGGGGACCCTTCAGGGGTGTGGTCAGGCCCTAGGCAGATATGGGGATGGTGTGTCAGGGGTGTGCTTGGGCGTAACACACAGTTAACCTTCAACTGGGGAAGCTTGGCCACTTGCATGCACAAGTGCAGCTATGGCTAGTGCCCCCCTTTGCCTCCCACGTCCCAGTTGTGTGAAACAAAACGAGCAGGCAGTAAAAACCGGCCAAGTTCTCTGTCAATATCCCTGCCCTCCAACCTCTTTCAGAGCCATGTTCCCTCACTCACTGGTATCTGTTATTTGTATATATGTTCTTCTTGCAACCAGATCAGGTCTTGGGCAGTGGGGAGAACCCAGCCAACAGGAAAGCTTCAGCGTTTACAGGTCAGCTGGGTTTTGCGTTATGCTGTACGGAAGGGAACAAAAAAAATCTGAAATTAGTTCATTTTTTTCTCAGCAGGAAAAAGCTTTCCCCTCACCCTCTCATAATAAATAATAATATAATAAAATAGTGGTTAGATTTTGCTCTAGCTTTCCAAAGAGAAATCTAGGAAATCTTTGAGCTTAGCCCAAGCACGGAAAAGTTCAACCCCCACAGAAGGCTTTGCAGAAATTTCTGAGCATGCGGAGACATGTGGCTCAGCATAGACGCCACCTTATCTGATACTCTGGGGGGCTTGGGCAAGTTGCTTCCCTTCTCAGTGATTCAGCTTCTCCAGCTGTGAAATGGGGATGATGATCTGGACCTACCCCCCAAGGGTGGATGGGAGGCTAATTTATTCATGCCTGCAAAATGTGACACTTCAGGGTATCTCTAGGAGGCACTATAAGCAGAGAGAGAAGACCCAGAAAGGAGGATGTTTCACTTATTATGTGTCTAGATAACATTTCCTTGTAACAATATGGAAGCCACAACTATCTGGCTTCCTATCAATTATGCTTTGAGGTCTGTGAAAGTGCAGTGGCTGTTTAATGTGTTATCCTTCACGTCCTGTCCTGAGTTGCTGGACGGATATGCATGGGTAAGCATGCTGCTTTTCAACCCAGAGGTGGTTGCATTTCACTAGTGGATGAACTATTCTTGCATATAGTTTGGAGCCACGAAATGGGAAGGAGTTCTGGCTTCCAGTTCCCTGATCTAAATGCTCAACAACCCCAGTCCCAGAGTAAGGAACATAATCCAGGAGTCCTAAAGCTCAGACTCCTCCACTCTAGTCAATAGAAAACACCCCCTCCCAAAGCCAGGACTAGAACCAAGGAGTCCTGGCTCTCAGTGCCTGCTCCAGCCACCTTGAAGGTCTGCGTTCCTTTGGGAGATGAATGTCTCTAATGCTGCCTCATCTCTCTGCAGCCCTTGTGTGGGCGAACTCCCACCCCCACCTCTCGGCACGTACGCAGCACTTCCTAGCTCTGAATATTAGCTAACTCATCCCCTCACCCTCTTCTTCGCTGGGGAAACTGAGACATTGCAAGGTTCAGCCCCACATTTTCCAGGGTGCCCACCATTAGTCCGACACATGATTTCCAGAGATAATCCATGCCCGCAGTGCCTAATGAATTCAGGTAGAAATGCAAGGTGTGGGGGTGCTCAGCACTTCTGCAAATTAGGCACCCCAAACTAGAGACCCCCACATTTGGAGGCCACTGTTGAAACCCTGAGCTTAAAGGGCTTGCCCAAGGCTACAAGGCTAATCCACAGCAGAGCAGGGATTAGAGCGGCTTCGCTGAGGATCTGGTTATCTGTGCAGATGCTACCAGTGCCGACCTCCCGAGCCAGCCGAAGGCTTGTGGGAAGGAAACATGCCATGCTGGAACCTGGCGGTGCTCTCTCTACCCGCCCACCCTGCAGCTGCTGCTGGCCTAGCAGAAGGAAGTTATTTTTTGGCTAACATTCCTGTAGCCCATTAAGACTCTTTATTACAAGCAGCAGAGAGCTGGGTTCGGAAGGCCGGCTCTTCCCCTGGGAGCCATCAGGCCTGTGGTTTTACTTACTCCCTGGCTGTTACAGCAGGCAATTAACAAAAAAATGCAACTGTACATTCCCTGCCGCCCTGCTCCCAGCGAGTCTAGGCAGATCGCAGGGTTATTGATACCTGCACTCAACCTTTTCCCTTAATAACTCACCCATTAAGTGGCAGCTCCTGGACTCGCTGTTCTGGCTGCTGTTAAAAATGTACCTTCCAGCCGGCTTCGTGTTAGCACAGGGCTAGTGAAATATTCATGGGCCGAGAGCTGGAACGTGGACCAGCTGAGGGGTGGGAAAGTGACCCTGCACTGTGATCCCTCAGTGCAAACAACTGTCGTGGTTTGAGCAAATTCCAGCCAGCTCTCCTGTGCCCCTTTGGGACAGTGAGACCTAGGCTATCCCGGGGGATTTGTCCCAATTCTAGCCACCACTGCAAACCCCAGCATGGGCAGGCAAAGCTGCTATAGACTGCCCGATTTGCAGTGGTGCAGCTTAACCCGGTTCCAATCATGCCTGCGGCTCCCTGGTGCAAATCCGGACTTACAACAGCTTTGCCTGTCTGTACTGAGTGTTTCCCTGCTGGAGCTGTACAAGAGCCTGGAATCTCCAGCCTGGAGAAAGCCTTGGTCTGGTGGCACGTGGGGGAGATCTCTTTACACCCCCCGGTCAGATTGCCATCCTACTCCAGACAGGGCATGGGTTAGTGGCTTAAGCATCAGGCTTCACTGCCCACACCCTGGAACAATAGCAGCTGGGTCCTTTGTCCAGCAGAAGGGGAGGAACAGAATTCCAGGTAGCCCTGGAAAGTGTTTGGGTGGAACCCTTAAAAATCCAGGCTCTGTGCAGACATTCACCAGCAAGTGGCATTTATGGTAGGAGTTGGGGTCTTTGGCTAAAATCCACCACCCTGCACTGTTTTAATGTGCGCTGGCCACCGGGCAACTCCCCAGAGGCAGTTGCATTTCAGCAGGGCATTTTGATCCCTGCGTGCATAGCAGGCAAAATATAATTAATCCCTCCCAAAGGGCTTCCCAGCCTCTGGCACACTCCTGCACCTGGAGGTGGATCCAGAGCAGCCTAGAGACTCTTCTCATCCTCTGGCCTCGCAGCTTCAGCCCCGCCAGACTGTGTGGTCCCGAGCAGCCAGTGCTGGCTCCGTGGCTCAGAGGGGGGATGAAGCAGAAGGAAGGGAGATGAGCTGGGAGGGGAGATGCCCTCCTGACGGGAACACATGTGGGAGTTTGAGGCTGGGGAGCTGGACATCTCAGCCTGCACAGCCCAGAGCCTGGCAGAGCTGCCTGGTGCTCACGTGCAGCAAGGGGCCTGGATTGCATTAGTGGGGACGGAAGGAGGAAGAGGCTGGAGACCAGAGGAGGCGGCGTTGAGGTACTAACCAGGGGACTGGGTTACTCCTTGGGATCAGGCTTGGGTCTCTGGCCCATACGTGGCCGCCTGGGTGGACTGAGTTTGGCTGGTCTCAGTCTAGCTCCTGGCTTGCACAGCACAGAACCACCAACTCTGCTGGCACCAATGGTCTCAGAAGGGCCAAGGAGTGACTGGGCTGGTCACAGGTCCCAAGGAGGGGATAGTAATTACAAGCAAACTCCACCTGGAAGAGCCGCAACTCATCTGGCTCCCATTGCCTGAGCAGTAGCCCCTCTCTTGAGCAGCTTCTGCCTAATCTGGGCAAGATACCATGGGGTCTAATCGTGGCCCCAGCTTTAATGAGATGGTGATTTCCATGCTCCAGAGACGGTGGCAGTGTCGGGAGGACAGACAGATCCATCTGCTCTCACCCCCTGCTGCCTCTCTCCACAAGGCAGGTTGTCTCGTGCCCAGTAGGGAGGCTGGCTAATGATGCTATGAGCAGCAGATGACAAATGGCAGCTGGACCACCGGGGACCTTGGCAGTTGTGGGCCTGAGGCGTAGGGAACGAGGTGGGGCAGGAATGTCATGTGCATAGAAGCTCTTTGATGGCACCGTCTGGCACCCCGGAGAAGGCTCCTTCAGCTGTTGATGGGTCAGAACAGCGAGCCCAGATTCAGCCTCCTTCAGCTCGGGATGTGGGAATTCAGATCCTACATCTGGATCTGGCAAATGGCCTCATTGCTGCAAATAGCAAAACCAAACCCTTAGATGCAAACTTGGGGGTGTCCAGAATCCGGATCCAGCACCTGCAGCTAAGCCCATGTCTGCTTGGGGCTGTGAAGGCAGCAGCTGCTTTTCTGCAGTGATGGGACCCAGGGCGGCTGCAAGTCGCCTGTTTTGAGGAGAGCTCTGAGCAGCTGAACCTCTAGGACAGGGGTCCCAACCTCGGGGTCTGAGCCAGGTGTCAAGGGGTCACGGCCACCCTCGCCTCCCGATATTGCTAAGGGGAAAGGGGATTTCCAGTGGGAGGGGAAGGAGGTTTGCGGGGGGTCCCAGCATGGAAAAGGTTGAGTACCACTGCTCCAGGGGCTTCCCCACCCTTCCTGTTTGCCCACCCTCAGCCCAACCGCCCCCTGGAAGTGAGGTTCCCTCCCCCTGCACCATCCTCTGCAGCCCCCCCAGCCCAACCCAGCAGATGAGTTCAGCTGCAAAAGAGGCTTGTCCATCTCCAAGAGCAAGCAGCTCCTGCCATCGATCCGTGGATCCATTTAGCCCCCAGGTGGCTCCGCTTACGGAAACAGATCAAACCCAGGCAGGCATAAGTCGTAAGTCCACTGCTGTCCTCAGGCCGCTTCCAGGAAGGAGGTGCTGCTACCAGAGCATTCGGATACCCGGGGCTCTGGCTAACCAGTCCCAGCCTAGCTTCTAGGGGACCCGGGGCTCTGCAGTGAGCACCCAGCAGCCCCCTAACGCTCTGCAACCATCCCCCACCTCAGCACCAACTGCTGCGCTGCAGCCCCAGAGCCGGCAGGAGGGAGGGGCAGAGACCCGTGCTGGGGCACCTCTGTGGGCAGCACCCCGTGCCCGTCACATCCGGTACATACTCACTCTTCTGTAGCACCCACCCCCTAGGCTCTCAAAGCACTTTACATTAACCCATGGAGTCCCAGAGTGCTCCTTCCCTCCTCCTGCAAGGCACTATCCCCATTTTACCCATGGGGAAACTGAGGCAGAGAGTGGTTAAGGCCAAGGTCGAATGGTGAGTCAGTGGAAGAACTGGGAATAGATCCCAGGAGTCCTGAATCCTAATCTCCAGCTCTAACCACTAGACCCCACTCTCTGCCAGAGACAGGCCTCCCAGTGTCCACTCCACCTGCTCTAACTACTAGACTGCACTCCACCACAATGACCTATGTCGGACACATCCACTGGGAGGGGTCCATGGCCCTTGGGAGTACTGAAAGCTCTGGGTTAAGGAGGGTACCTGGCTGCTTCTCTGGGGGACCAGGGGCATCTTAAATGAACATGAAACTCAGAGGGGGTGAGCCCAAGTCTGGGGGGAGCTGTGAAGTCTCATAGCCCATAGATTCCTGGAGCTCTGGTTAGAGGTCTCCCCAGCTGGTGCGTGGCCCCCTCCCATGAGGGCACTCGGGGCTGGAGAGCTTAGCTCTGGGGTCCAGCCAGGATTTTCAAGCATGGTCACTGATTTTGGGTGCCCACCAAGAGAGCCTAGAGCTGCTGGGCTCCCTTCTGTCAGCGGAAACTGCAGGGGCTCAGCACTTGCTCAAGATCAGGCCCAGAGCATCTCAGCCTGGGCCCCCAACTGGAGTCAGCTGGAGTCAGTGGCCACTTTGGAAAGCACCTGCCACACATGGGGACTAACTAGCCAGGGCAGCCCCAGGAGCGGCCTCTCCCAGGGGATTCAATGGGCACTCCATGCTGGTTCCCGCTGAGGGGAATATTGGGCTAGAATTCCTTCAGCCATGCCTCTGGGCGGCCTGGGAGGCCGGTTGCAATCTCCAGATCTGGAGCTTCCGGGCCAGGAGTCCACAGCTTCCCAGTCCCTTGCACAGGCCTTCATTGGAAGGAAGCCCTCTGTTTGTTCATGCCAGCCTCAGCCCAGAGCTGGAGGAGACGCACCTCTGGGGAGAGAGGGCAGGTCCGTCCCCCTGGCCTGCTCAGCCCTTGGCCCGCTCCTGACTCAGGCCCAGTTAGCGCCAGTGGTTCTGCGGCTGCTAGGAACTGGACTGAGACCTGCCCAGCTCATTCCACAGGGGAGAATGGCTCCCAGCCAGGCCTGGCCTCTGGCTCATTTCACACCAGCAGCTAGAAGCAGCGGCTCCAGGCCCTTTTGCAGGGAGCAGCCGCTGAAGCCAGACTTGCTCTCGCTAACGCAGTGAGCCCTTGGTCCAGAGTTGCTCGGGTCCTGCGTTCCCTTTCCGGGGGCTTTGCTCAGGGGCAGCCCAGGGGTCCAGTATGGGACCCCAAAGACCTGCCATGCAGCCCACCAGCCTGTACCCACAGGTGTTGGCTGCAGGGATTCTAACAAGCAGCAATTTCTATGTCTCAGGACAGACATGAGCCAAATGGGACCCTGAGTGACACCCATTCCTGTAAGATCCTATGCGGCCCATGGGCCTGTGATGGGGTGTCCACTCCACACAAGGCCTGGCCACTTGGGCCAGTTACCAGCTCAGGCTGCACCAAGGAGCAGAGCAAGAATTAATTAGGGATGAGGCTCAGCTGGACAGGAACAGGAGGGGCCCATATAAAGCCCAGGAGCTTGCCTGCCTAAGGGGCCTGTAGTCTGTCAGGGTGAGGGAAGGAGAGGCAGGCTGTAGTTTAGGGATAGAGCAGTATGGTTCAGAGCTGTGCAGACCCTGGCTGCTTGTTGTAGGGTCCTGGGCTGGAACCCAGTGTAGAGGGCTGCCCTGCCACAGCGCGGTGGTGCTGTTAAGGGGCCATGAAAGAGAAAACTGCCCGGGATGGTGGGTCCTGAGATGCTTTGAGAACGTGCCCCTCCTGGCAGGGGAAACTACAGTGACCTGGGAAGGGGCAAGTCGTGAAGTGGGAGCAGTCAAGTCCTGAGAGAGCCAGCCCCAGAGGAGTGATGGAGTGTCCCCTGCAGGAAGGGGTTTTGACCCACAGAGCTCATCCCCAGATATGGCCAGAAGGAGGTGCTCTGGTGGTGAGTCAAGCACTCTGTGACAGAGCCCCTACTAAGCCCGAACACATCCCCCAGTCAGGTGCAGGCGGCCCTATTCCCTCTTGCTGTGGGTTGAGGTTGTAGCCTGCCCCAAAGGGGCCTCCGGTCACCTAGCAGGGGATGTTGTGCTCCTCAGCCTGGGCCCCAACTTTGGCTTAATCCGCAAACCCCCCTGGGACTCAGCTGGACAGTGGGAAGGGGCTGTGCAGCCCCTGCTATGAGGCATCTGACAAGTCCCCAGAGAGAGCTCTCCTCCCTGGGATGGCTCCAGGTGCTGTTGCCCCCTTTTCCCAGCCTTCCTCTCTGCAGACAGAGGTGATCTGCTAGCTAGCATAGCAGAGGGACACAGACCCCTGGCGTTCATAGCTGGGATGGAGAAGGGAGAGACACTTTCTGCCCTGGGGGTGGAGCAGCAGAGTGCTCTCCTATGGGCAACGCCCCAGTGCCATTCCCTCCAGTGCCTCCTGCTGGGGGGGCCTGGGACTGCAGCGCTAGGAGCTCTCCAGCACTGGCTGGCAGGGTTCCCTCCAGCTCTTTAGGGCAGTGTGTGCTGGCCTGCGGCCTTGGGGAGGATCAGTGGGGAGGTAGGAAGTGCCCATACCCTGGATAATGATCCTAGCCCCTCTCCCCATAGGCAGCAGCCCTGGCTCCTCCCTGCCCCCCATCCGTTTGTGCTGCTGCCTAGCTCCCCTCTGGGTAGGTAACCAGAGCAGGGGTGGCTTATTGACCTTGGGCTAATATTTCCTTGAGGCGCGTTCTGCCTCTTGGCTCATCACAGCTGGGGACTCTGGGAGGCTAAGAGGTGAGGCCAGGGGGCACCCTGCTGGGCTGGCCCCATGGGGGACCCTGGCCCAGGAATGGGGGCTGCAGAACAGACCAGGCAGGGCACAGAATATGGCTTTTCTGGTTAGGAGGTTAGGGAAAGGACTGGGGGTAGAGGAGTCTTGGGCGGTGGAGACAGAACCCAGCAGGCTTGGCTCACAGTCACCGCTCTAAGCACTAGCCCATGCTCCTTCCCAGACCCAGTGTATGCTCCCAGGCTGCTTTCAGAGCCTGCAGCTCAGGGACATGGAGGTGGTACAGGGCATGGGGTGTCTGTCTATGCCCAGAGCCTCAGGACCTGCCTGTCCAGTGTCCAGCAGCCATCACAGCTGGCCAGCACCCTCCACGCCCAACTTCTATCCTCAGCAGGGAAGAACATGTACCACCACCCTGCTGCCTTCTTCCCACTCCTGGGCATCCTGCTCTTAGCCCCCGACCCCAGCCCTCTTCCCTGCAAACTGGCTCCTTGTCAGACCCCCCCAGCTTTCTGGGCCTCTAGCTTCCCCATGGGGCCCTGCTCCTCGTCCCCAGGCCACCTGGAAACCGACTGCTGCCGGATGTGCTCATAGGAGGAGAGGGGTGCCCTCTTGTGGAGCTCTGAGGCCATCACCGACCGCAGCAGGGCGTAGCATGGGAGATACACCAATAAGATGTTCGCAAAAAGAAAAGGAGGACTTGTGGCACCTTAGAGACTAACCAATTTATTTGAGCATAAGCTTTCGTGAGCTACAGCTTATGCTCAAATAAATTGGTTAGTCTCTAAGGTGCCACAAGTCCTCCTTTTCTTTTTGCGAATACAGACTAACACGGCTGTTACTCTGAAACCTGTCAATAAGATGTTGTTAGGGTTTCCCCAATTCATCCTTATTCTCTAACTCTCCCCTCAACCAACCCCAAAATGTACCTGAACCCTCCACAATGGCGGCAGTAACAGAGCCAGGACCAGAATTCAGGAGTCTGAGTTCTAACTTTCTCCTGCTCAGACCACCTTCAACTCCCAGAGTTGGGAGAGAACTTAGGAGTCCTGCCTCCCAGGGCCCCATCTCTAATCACTGCAGCCCTTTGACTCCTTCCCATGACTGGAGATAGAACCCAGGAGTCCGATCTCCCACTCATTCTACCCGCTTGGCCACACTCCCTTGCCACGTCCCCCTTCCCAGATCACGCTGTCAATGCCCCACATTAGCAATTTCTCTCCTGCCCCCCAACACTGCTCCCCTCCCTGTTCTGTGGGCCTGGCTCGTTCCCGAGCCCGAGTGGCTTCTTGGGAGGGTCTTTTAAGTGACAGAATCAAACTCTGCTTTTTCATGACGGGGGGCATGAAGCATTCAGTCTGGCACCTGGGCACTGCACACAGATGGCTGGGTGCTATCCCCTGCAATGTTTTAATACCCACCATCTGTTGGTGCTCTCTAGCACTGCTTAGCTTGGCAGGTCATGTAATGAGCCCACCACCTGAGCAGGGCAGGCAGGCGAGAGGGGGATGAAATGCATTGCCTCTTCCCATGCTCTGCTCCCTGTCTGGGCAGCCCTGATTCTCAGGCCTGTGACCCACATGAGCTCAGGCTGGATGAGCACAGCTGTCCTCTCGGGGAGATCTATGATGCCTGCTCCCCCCTGGGAGCTCACAGGGTCCAGACTCATTTGCCATCCCCCTTCCATGCTCTCACAATGGGAAGCAGTCCCCAGCTGGGCGCGATCCAGTGGAATTTAGAAAAGTAGCACCAGGGCTATCTTGGACAGAAGCGCAGAGGGCTCTTCCTTCCCTTGCTAAAAATAGGGACCTTTTCCTGAGCCAGGTCACAACATTCACACTGGAAATCTGCAAGGGGAGAGAGGGAAGGGAAGTGAGACAGTGCTGCCTCAGCAACTCCTGCCCCCAGGGAGGCAGTGAGGGGAGCCAGGCGTCACTCTCTGTGGGAGCTCTGGAGTTCAGAGAATGAGGGCACTGTTCCAGCTCCGGATCTCAACGCACCTCCCAACTCCACTAATCCTCACGGCAGCCCTTGGAAGAGGGTGAGCCCCAGAGGGCAGAAGGGAAACTGAGGCATGGAGCGGCAAAACGACATGCCCAAAATGAGTCAATATCAGAGCTGGGTCTAGAACCCGGGAGTCCTGACTTCCACACCAGGCAGGTTGCTCTGAGAGGCGAGTAAGGCGCTGGCTGATATGCCCTGTTGCTGTGCAGAATGTGGGGTGTGTCGTACCCTGGCAGCGGGGCTGCTAATGAACAGAAGCAGGAGCTAGGTGAGGGGAGGGATAGCTCAGTGGTTTGAGCATTGGCCTGCTAAACCCAGGGTTGTGAGTTCAATCTTTGAGGGGGCCATTTATGGATCTGGGGCAAAAATTGGGGATTGGTCCTGCTTTGAGCAGGAGCTTGGACTAGATGACCTCCTGAGGTCCCTTCCAACCCTGATATTCTGCTGAATTGATGCTTTTGCCCAAGAACCCGCCCAATGTGGGGAGCTGGTGCCCCCTAGGGGAGAGAGGGCTCTGTGCATCTGCCCAAAACTGCGCCAGAGCCAACAAAGCACAAGGGCATGGCCTTGCCAGCTTGGGTGCAAGCAGGGACAGCCTTTGCCTGCAGGAGCAGGCAGCGCTGACAAAAGTGTCTGTAAATGGGGCTTGCTGCTGGCATCCCTCTGTCCTGACACGCGGAAAAGAGCTGACATGCTAACACCCTAACCTACCTGGGAGAGAAGACACAGAAACTGGCCCTGAAACACATACAAGGAAAGACACAAAAAAGCGGACACATGCGAATGCCCTGATGTGCACACAGGAGCCAACACAGGCTAACATGCACTAACATGCATACAAGAGAAGATCCTAACACACTTAGTCTTGCATACAAGAGAAAACACATGACACTCGGTCATGCATTCGTGAGCTGATAATACAGACATGCCCTGGTGAGCATACAGATGAGGCACACAAACATGCCCTGACGGGCATACAACATGCTAACAAGCTGATGAATGTCCAAGAACCCAAACATATGATCATGTCCTGACACGCGTTCCAGAGCAGACACGCTAACAAGCTGACGAACAGTTAAGAGCCCATTTATTGAGAGAGGTCATATACACTGTGAGAGCGACGTCTGGGTGGCATGAAAGCAGGGTGGTCCCTGCTCCTAGCACAGATGAGGTTGGGTGACTTAGCTGGCAAACCTGCCGCCTGTCAACCCAGCTCCTGCTCCACGTCCCAGCCGCGGCCCTATGCAGGGTGTGCTTGGAGCAGGTCCAGCGGGTACTGGAGTCAGGCCACATGTGGTGTCTGCTTGTCAAATGGCAGCGCTCAGTGGGAGCAGGGTCCAGTCCATTGTAACCGGGTCCACCTGGAGCTCCCACGTTGGCTTCAATGGGGTTTCTCTGTATCCCCATGGGTGTAAGTGGGAAGAAGATCCAGCCAGATCCTCAGCCGGCGTACAGTCTTGAAGCTCCGTAGAGGAGCTGTGTGATTTACAGCAGCTGAGGGTCTGGGTCTGTTCATTGGAAGCCCCTGAAGAGCCCTGTTTTTGCTCAGAGCAGGGAGGGTGCAGCCCCAGCAATATGCCGGGAGTTCAGTGCCCATGGCCCACCCAGCCCTTGGAATCTCTGCTGAGATGCGGCGAGTGAGCCCCACAGACACTGGGGGGTTTGTGCCGTGGATGCTGCCCAGTCCTGCTGGGATGCAGCGCTCACACCACAGGGAATATGCTTCAATACTAAATGGCTATGGGCAGTGACATACAATAACCATGCCCTTGCGTCTACATTGCACAGACAGCGCGTGCCTCAGGGAGCCAGGAGATGGGCTGGGCTGAGACCTCCCAAACTTCATGCACCAGTGATAATAGGAACACTTAGCTCTTATGCAGTACTAACTAATGAATCCTCACAGCGCCCTCCCCGCCCCCCGGGGTAGGGAAGCATCATTATCCCCACTGTACGCATTAGTGGGAAGCGTTAATGGTGAAGAACCCACCATGCTTAGGCCACTGGACCCTGATGCCTCTTGGGGGTCCCTCCCCAGGGGACGTGATGGGGTTTGGGCTGTGCGCCGCGGGGACGGCACTTCTCCATCTCTCCCCCCGCCCCGGGCAGCTCGGGTCTCAGGCGAAGACAGCTGAGTTCTGCCAGTAGGTGTACACCAGGAAGCCGGTGAAGGTGCTGTCCGTCTTGATGCTGGAGTAGAAGCCGAAGTAGTCACCCACCCCGACCTGAACCCACACCTCGTCCTCCGGCTCCAGGCGCACCAGGGCGCCGCCTGACAGTGACGTGGGCTTGGGCCAGTTGCCGTAGAACTGGAAGAAGGAGGCCACCGAATGGCCGTTCTTCATGATGTCAAACTGCAGGCTGGTGCGGTACACGGTGGCGTGGACAGCGAAGTAGTAGACGCTGGGGATCTCACAGGTGAACTTGCCCGTGTCCGCGTCATAGTGGCCCTGCTCATTGATCAGCACCACGTCGAAGCGGATGGGCTGGTCCGCCAGGGGTGGGCTGCGTGACTCTGAGCGCTTGGCGGTGAAGGCTGAGCGGGGAGCCACCGCGCACTCCCCCTGAGCCCCCTTCTCCCCAGTCAGACCATTCATGCCGGGGCTGCCGCTGTCCCCTCGGGGACCTGGGACTCCTGAGGGCGAGGAGAGAGAACATTACAGGGGGCAGGAGAGAAGCCCAGTGCACTGGAGCCACTAATAACCAGCCAGCCCATCCATCTCTGGATCTAATTCGTGATACACCCATCACCATGGGATCTGTGCCCCTGGTTGCATGTCATGGATACCAAACAGAGCAGACAGGACCTACTCCCCCCTCACATCAACTACATGGCATCTTATTTATTCCCCCTCAAAGGATAAAGACTGAGACCCAGGGACTTTGCACCTGGTGCTTAGCCCCTTTGGATCTATCTGGTTGGCTGGTTAACCCAACTGCTCTAGTGTGGTAGCCATGGGTCTACCACTGGATCCTCCTTCATGGGGAGCAGGGCTCCAGTTCCAGGTGCATTCCCCAGCAGGGAGGTCTCCTTACCGGGTTGCCCGATCTCTCCCTTCTCTCCCTGCGTCCCAGCCACTCCGTCCCGGCCGTCACGTCCATCTCTGCCTGGAAGACCCTGGCTTCCATGGCTGCCGGGCGTGCCTGGGATGCCGGGCTGCCCAGAGCACAGGCTCGGGATCTTGTTGTCCTCAATCTGGATGGAACTGGCGATCAGCCCGAAGAGGAAGAGGAGCTGCTTCATCTCAGCTGCCGTGGAGGGGCTGGGAGCAGAGTGAACCATTATGTCTCTAGCAGGCTGAGAGGTGGAGGCCCTGGCTTGACAGCTCTGATTAGGGTCTGTGGGCTGTAGGTTCCCCTCACTCCACAGCAACGCTCCGACTGAGCTTGGGTACCAGAGACGCTGGACACTGGACTTGATGGACCAGCGATCCGGCCCAGAAGGGAGGTATGGGATACTGGCCTGGGTAGGCCACGAGCCCAGTCAGTCCAGTCCAATCTGCCCCTCACCAGGGTATCTGGGAACTATGGCATGACAGGAGGGAGGACAATGGGCTAAATGGGCCAGGTGTGTGTGCTGGGCTGGAAGGGGTATGTGTGTGTGTGTGAGTTGTGTGGATAGTGTTCTATGAGCTATGCGGTGGGTAGGTGCATGGTGGGTTGTGAGCTGGATTGAGGGGTGTGTATGTGGTGAGTTGTGGGCTGTGAGCTGTGTGAGCTGTGGGCTGGGTGTGTGGTTGTGGGCTGTGTGTCATGGGTTGTGAGCTGTGGGGCGTGTGGGTGGCTGTGGGCTGTGTGTCATGGGTTGTGAACATGGGGCGTGTGGGTAGTTGTGAGATGTGGGTGGTTGTGGGCTGTGTGTGTCATGGGTTGTGAGCGTGGGGTGTGTGGGTGATTGTGAGCTGTGGGGTGTGTGAGTGGTCGTGGGCTGTGGGGTGGATGGGTGCTTGTGGGCTGTATGTGTCATGGGTTATGAGTTGTGGGGTGTGTGGGTGGTTGTGGGGTGTGTGTGTCATGGGTTGTGAGCTGTGGGGTGTGTGGGTGGTTGTGGGCTGTGTGTGTCACTGGTTGTGAGCTGTGGGGGTTGTGGGCTGTGTGTGTCATGGGTTGTGAGCTGTGGGGTGTGTGAGTGGTTGTGGGCTGCGTCTGTCACTTGTGAGCTGTAGGGCGTGTGGGTGGTTGTGAGCTGTGGCTTACGTGAGTGGTTGTGGGATGTGGGGTGTGTGGGTGGTTGGGGGCTCTGTGTGTCATGGGCTGTGGGGTGTGTGGCTGGTTGTGGGCTGTGTATCATGGGTTGTGAGTGTGGGGTGTGTGGGTGGTTGTGGGCTATGTGAGTCATGGGTTGTGGGCTGTGGGGTGTGTGAGTGGTTGTGGGATGTGTGTGTCATGGGTTGTGAATGTGAAGTGTGTGGGTGGTTGTGAGCTGTGGGGTGTGTGGTTGGTAGTGGGCTGTGTGTGTCCTGGGTTGTGAGTGTGGGGTGTGTGGTTGGTAGTGGGCTGTGTGTGTCCTGGGTTGTGAGTGTGGGATGTGTGGGTGGTTGTGGGCTGTGGTCAAGGATCCTGTCTCTATTTCCTGCCCTCTAGGGCAGGGGTTCTCAACGTTTTCCTTTCTGAGCCCCCTCACCCCCCGTACAACATGCTATAAAAACTCCCTGGCCCAGCCGTGCAGCCACACCTGGTTTTCTGCACAGAAAAGCCAGGGCCGGGGTTCAGGGGTAGCAAGCAGGGTAATTGCCTGGGGCCCCACGCCACACAGGGCCCCGCAAAGCTAAGCTGCTCAAGCTTCAACTGCAGCTGCAGGTGGCAAAGCTCAGGGCCCCGGGCTCCAGCTCTGCACAGCGAGGCTTCGCCTTTCTGCCCTGGGCTCCAGGGAGTCTAACACTGGCCCTGCTTGGCGGCCGCCCAGACGGCCCCAGATTCCTGGTTGAGAACTGCTGCTTTAGGGGTCCCTCTGCCCCGCACGCTGCGCTCATTCCCCAAGGGGGCTCCTGCTGTGCTGACGGTGACTCCCACGCTCCTAACTCTCCCTTCACACGGGGCGTGAGGCCAGGACCCTTCCAGACCCTCGAAAAAAACCAGAAACTGGGCTTGTTTTTGGCTTAATTGACTTGTGAGTTGCTTGTTGGCTAGTTTTTGGCTTGTAGCTTATTGCTTGTTGTAGCTTGTTGCTTCTTTTTTTTGATAGGCTCCCGGCGAGCAGGGGCAAGGAGGGGAGAGAGCCAGGTGTGCACAGTGGGCCCACCACAGTCCCTGACTCACACCGGGGGGATGGGGGGATCTAGAGTGTTGGGGTTCTTAGGGATTGGCTTGTTTTGGCCTCGTTTTGAAATGGGCTTAGCTTGATTTTTGACTTATTGTGAAAGTCGGGGTGCTTATTTACAGCATGAAAGTTGGCAACTGTGGTCCCTTCCCGGCTCCACGGTGCATTACCCAGGGGCTTCAGCACCGCACCCAGAGGCAGGGTAGCACCTCTCCCCGCCCCCCAAGGCTGTGGAGTGTGGGGACACCCTCCCAGCTTCTGCAGCATTACCACCCTCCCAGTGGGTCCAGAATCCAGCCCTTCCCCCTGCCTGCAAGGCTGGTATTCCCCTCGCTCCCCCAAGCAGGGATGCTATCCAACTCACTTCAGCATTGGCTTCCCCTGCATTGCCACATACAGGCCTCTCCCCAGCCTGGCTCGGAGCGCCCGGGTAAGCAGGGATCCACTGCGGAGCAGGTCTCTCCCCTTCCGGACTCCTGCAGGCCACTTTCTCCAAATAAAAGGAAAAGAAGGAAAACAGAGCCTGCCGCTGGAATGTGTCATGACTGGAGTTGGGACCCAGCCGAGCTCCCGGGCCTGGCCGAGTTGCTAAGGGAAATCCCATGGCCGTCTGGCCGCATAGCTACACCATCAACTTTGTTAGGAGCAGCTGGAGCTGGTTAGCTTTACTTACTGTGTATCCTGGCTCTCTTGCTGCGCCGGCTTTGCGTCCCCTTGTCCTGTGAGCTCTTCCTGACCACTTCAGCTCCGAGGAAAGGCTGTCTCTCTCCCGCACCCCTTCCCCTCCTTGTGTCTCTCCTCCCAAACTCCAAAGGAAATCAGTGACTTTCAGAGCCAAGAGCTACAAGAGGAGGGGAAAAAAATCCCAGTGTCGGAAATGCTGTCACCAGTGGGAGGAGGGTGGGAGAGACAGAACCACAGACCTGACTCGAAAAACCCCTTGACTTAACACATCACCCTGCGGGAGCTGCTGAGGAAAAGAGGCAGAGAAAGAAAAGGAGAGAGGGGAATGGCAGAACAGGGAAAGACAGGAAAAGTGAGAGGAGGGTGAAGGAGGTGGCTCACATCCTCTAGTTTACCCAAGTAGCCATGAATATGTCAGCTCCCCCATTCTGGAAGCATCAGGCCAGTCTTTGTGCTGTGGGGAGTGCTGCCATACCAGAAACCGGCTGGTTCATTTTTGTGGTGCTTTCTCTGGGCGGAGCGGAGCCCAGTGACAGGGCTGGGGAAGGAGGGGGAACGCGAAACAAGCCAAAAACCGGCCTCTTGGAGGGGAGCACTGGGGTGTCTGGGCCAGGCAGGTGTTTTGTGGAAGGTCTTGGAGGAGGAGAGGCTGTGGGTGTGGCAGGTGGGAGCAAAGACCAAAGGGTGTGAGGGCTCCCGCAATTCAGTCCTGCTTAGGGACATCATGAGACATGAACTAAACCACACACCCACGGACGGGACACACTCCACGCGCCGATTGTCACTGTACACGTCACACATGCGAGCAGCAAAGACCACATGGCATGCACTACCCACAGACTACCCACAGACGCACCTCTAAAGCCACGGACCACACGCACAGACCCACTAACGCTGAGCCACACACCCATCAGCACAACACACAAATGTGGGGTGCACACATGCATGCGGGGGTCACACCCTCGCTGGCACAACACGCAAACACTCTCCCCTACTAATGTGAAACACCGGCCAAAGCCTTGTGGTTCCAGAGGCCGCGTGAGACCTTTTACTTGGCCTGGGCTCACATTTCTCTCCGTCAGCTCCCCAGGTCGCTGCAGGTTTCTCCTTGGACAGCAGGCGAGCCGGACGGACAGCAGCAACACTGGGAGCCCAGCAAGGTCCCTGATCGCTTCCACAGGCTGGAGTTTTCTGCCGGGAGGCTGGCTATAAAGCCCCCGTGCTCCCCTTCACCCAGGGCCTGGGGCTCCCAAGCTCCAGGGTATGCTGAGCTCTGGGAGCTGGGGCTGAGCGTCAGCAGGAGTCGGTGCGGCTGATCTGTGAGTGCCCGCAATCCCAGGGAATAGGCCACGGCCAGCTCTGCAGATGGATACAGAGACGCAATGCTGCCAGCAGGCCGGGAACATGGAGGAAACCACCAGGGCAGCCAGTATAGGTGTGAGTGAAGTTCTCTCTCCCCCATCGCTGGAGCACGGGACACAGTGCCTGAGGCAGGCCTTTGAAACGCTTATTTAACTCATTTCAGCTCTGAGCGGAGCCCAAGCGGCTCTCGCCCCAGCTCTGCCTGCCATGGGGTTGGGGGAAGAGGTTCTCCGGCCAAGGAGAATTCCCTGGGGAAGCAGCCAGCCAAAGACCTGTGTGCCCAATGGGTTTGTGTCCCCATCACTGAAAAGCCTGGCTCACCCCTAGCAGAAATTAATGACAGCGAGACTCTGTCCTGGTCTATTGCTTTCAGCCGTACACTGATCCTCACAACCCTACTGAGAGGCAGGTCAGCTTCAGCATCCTCATTTTACAGGTGGGGAAACAGAGGCAGGGGACAGTCACGTGGCTTCTCCAGACAGTCTGCAGCGGAGCTGGGAATAGACCCCTGAAGTCCCAGTCCCGCTCTAACTGCTCGGTCACACTGCCTCCTTTTGGCAATTGTAGCAGAGGCTAAGAACTGAATGGGCCACTCTCAGAGCTAGAGACAGACCCTCCAGATAGAGAAAACACACAACTGGGCATTGGGCTGAAACAGTCCATCTGCCTGATTTCCTGACACCAGTAACAATTCCTCCACTGCCCCCCAGAAGTAGATAGAGTGAAGAATTCTCTCTCCCCCTCCTGTGGACATGTGCAGCAGGTTTTACTCTGGTGGGCTGGTTTTTTTTACAAAAAGCGGCTTAAATATTTTGAGAGTTGTGGATTGCAGTGGTTTGGGGCTTGTTTCCTTTGGAGGGTGCTTACTCGGGCTTTTTTGCAATAGGTGACTTCAACACGAGGCTATAGTTTAAATGTGGTTGTAGGCGTGATGAGCAGGGTGATACACTTCCTTAGAATTTGAGAATCCTCCTATCCCCGCTCCCGTTCAATGAAGAAAACACACCCAAACACATGAACTTAGTGGCCCGCCCCTTGACACATCCTATGTTCGAATTTTTTGTCCCACACCAGGATATGCTCCAGCGATTCAACACGGGAATGTACCACACTGAGGCAACAGAGAGCACGGAGGATGGAAAGAGTGAGAATGACCTTTTTAAATCATGGAAGTGCACACACTTATTATTTTAATATTTTTAATGTGTAACTTAATGTGTGCAACAAAACTAGAACTGCAAAGGATGGAATTTGTAGAAACACCCCCCACGGTCCTCCCTCTGAACCGGGCAGGGCTTCTTTGGAAAGGCGGTGCTGCTTCTTGTCTCTCCTGAGACTTGGCAACAAGGCGTTATTGCAATATGCAAAGGCAGAATGAGGTTGTGAGCTGTAATGTAGCACAGGGGGTGTGGTCACGTCTGGGTGCCAGGGGTTCCTGGGAGCTGTGCACGAGTGGGGGGAGAGTGTGGTCACGTCTTGGTGCCAGGGGTTCCTGGGAGCTGTGCACGAGTGGGGGGAGGGTGTGGTCACGTCTTGGTGCCAGGGGTGCCTGGGAACTGTGCACCAGCGGGGGGAGGGCGCGGTCACGTCTGGGTGCCAGGGGTTCCTGGGAGCTGTGCACGAGTGGGGGGAGGGTGTGGTCACGTCTGGGTGCCAGGGGTTCCTGGGAACTGTGCACCAGCGGGGGGAGGGCGCGGTCACATCTTGGTGCCAGGGGTTCCTGGGAGCTGTGCACCAGTGAGGGGAGGGTGTGGTCACGTCTTGGTGTCAGGGGTTCCTGGGAGCTGTGTACCAGTGGGGGGAGGGTGTGGTCACGTCTTGGTGCCAGGGGTTCCTGGGAACTGTGCACCAGTGCGGGGAGGGTGCGGTCACGTCTTGGTGCCAGGGGTTCCTGGGAGCTGTGCACCAGTGGGGGGAGGGCGCGGTCACGTCTGGGTGCCAGGGGTTCCTGGGAGCTGTGTACCAGTGGGGGGAGGGTGTGGTCACGTCTGGGTGCCAGGGGTTCCTGGGAGCTGTGCACCGGGGGGGGAGGGCGCGGTCACGTCTCGGTGCCAGGGGTTCCTGGGAGTTGTGCACCGGGGGGGGGAGGGCGCGGTCACGTCTCGGTGCCAGGGGTGCCTGGGAACTGTGCACCGGGGTGGGGAGGGCGCGGTCACGTCTCGGTGCCAGGGGTTCCTGGGAACTGTGTACCAGCGGGGGGAGGGCGCGGTCACGTCTCGGTGCCAGGGGTTCCTGGGAGTTGTGCACCGGGGGGGGGGGAGGGCGCGGTCACGTCTCGGTGCCAGGGGTGCCTGGGAACTGTGCACCAGTGGGGGGAGGGTGTGGTCACGTCTTGGTGCCAGGGGTGCCTGGGAACTGTGCACCAGTGGGGGGAGGGTGTGGTCACGTCTTGGTGCCAGGGGTTCCTGGGAACTGTGCACCAGCGGGGGGAGGGCGCGGTCACGTCTCGGTGCCAGGGATGCCTGGGAACTGTGCACCAGTGGGGGGAGGGCGCGGTCACGTCTCGGTGCCAGGGGTTCCTGGGAACTGTGCACCAGTGGGGGGAGGGCGCGGTCACGTCTTGGTGCCAGGGGTTCCTGGGAACTGTGCACCAGCGGGGGGAGGGCGCGGTCACATCTCGGTGCCAGGGGTTCCTGGGAACTGTGCACCAGGGGGGGGAGGGTGTGGTCACGTCTCGGTGCCAGGGGTTCCTGGGAACTGTGCACCGGGGGGGGAGGGCACGGTCACGTCTCGGTGCCAGGGGTTCCTTGGAGCTGTGCACGAGCGGGGGGAGGGCACGGTCACATCTTGGTGCCAGGGGTTCCTGGGAACTGTGCACCGGGGGGGGAGGGCGCGGTCACGTCTGGGTGCCAGGGGTTCCCAGGTGCTGTGCTCTAGCAGAGGGAAGCCCTGCTCTGAGCCTATGGAGAGATAGCCCCTCTGTGCCCTTCCCAGCGGACATCCCAGGCCTGGTGGGTGGCTCTACCAGCGTTTGAGATCACAGGGGTGGTGTTCAGCCAGCTGCACTGGCCTGCGGATCCTCCCAGTGGATGGGAAAACAGGATGTTGTCTTTGGTCAGGAGAAGCTTGTTTGTGGCTTTAAGGCACAGCCAACCTTAGTGGAGTGGTCAGGAGTCAGGCCAGGAGTCCAAACCCAGCTGGCAGCTCCAGCTACGGCCTGCCCCTGCTCCAGAGCAGAATCCACCTTCCCCTTCTTCGGGAGTGGAGCCCCTCCCACCCTCTCCCCAGTTCTTCCCACCCTCTCCAGCTTGGGGAGGGGTTCAGTATTTACAGCTGAGGGAGAATACCCCCACTTTGCTCTGGGTGAGATGGGCCCAGACTGATGCACAGCCAGGAACCCCGTACCCACTCACCCCTGAAATGGGAGGGCTTCGGATAACAAAGGGGCCTAGATCCTATCTCCTTGGCTTTTGGATCTCCCAAACAACACCCCTTCCCCCCACCCCCCCGCAGCCCAGCCCAGCCCTGTTATGAGCCCTACCAAATTCCCGGCCATGAAAAATGCATCATGGACTGTGATATCTGGTCTTTTATGTGCTTTTACCCTGCACCATACAGATTTCAGGGCGGGAGACCAGCGTTTCTCAAATTGGGGGTCCTGACCCAAAAGGGAGTTGTGGGGTATTGTCACCTTACTTCTGCACTGCCCCCAGCGCTGGCCGGCCGGAGAGCGGCAGCTGTTGGGGGGAGCCCAGCTCTGAAGGCAGCGCCCGCCAGCGGCAGCATGTACCAGCCCAGGCCGCCCTGACTTCTGCGCTGCTGATGGCAGCGGCTCTGTCTTCAGCGCTGGGCTCTCAGCCACCAGCTGCCCCTCTCCGGCTGCCCAGCGCGAAGGCAGAGCCGCCGCCAGCAGCAGCGCAGAAGTAAGGGTAGCAGTCCCGCAACCCCCCCCACAATAACCTTGTGACCCCCCCCCCCCTTTTTGGGTCAGAGCCCTACAATTACAACACCCTGACATTTCAGATTTAAATAGCTGAAATCATGAAATTTACGATTTTTAAAATCCTATGACGGTGAAATTGACCAAAATGGACTGTGAATTTGGTGGAGCCCTGGCTATGAGCCCTGTCTGCTTCAGAGAGACAAGGGCTCCTGCTCTCACTCCCCAGCTCCTTGTCCAAGGACCCCTTAGGTCTCGGTTCCCAGTGACCCCTTCCAGTGATTCCGCCCAGCCCAGGCATATTCCAGTGCTTAGAGCAGGGGATTCATACATGGGCTTCCCCTGGGTTCTGCTCCTGGCCTTGCCCCTGACCTGCAGGCAAATAATTTCCCCTCTCAGTGCCTCAGTTTCCCCAGTGTTGACCTGGGGGTAATATTGACCTGCCCTCCCAGGAGAGTGTGAAGCCAAATTATTATTTGAAAGGTTGTAGTTGCAAAATGCTGCAGCTGTTTATTAGACACACAGAGTCGTGCCAAGGGCATTGGAGCCCACGCTGCTGTTCTGGCCAGCACCCCAGGCACTGCCAGCCAAGTCAAGTGGAACACAGTGCACTGGGCCTTGCCTTAGCCTACAGGTCTGCGTGGTGAGCTGATTAACTCTTTACCCTGTGTACAAGTGGCATTCGGGTAAGGTGGAAAGACAGCTGTCCGGTGCCAGAACTGGGCCAAGGAACTGAAGTGTGCCAATTGGTGCTATGTCTTAAGCTGCCGTGGCATTGGGGAAGCAGCCCTCCAGCCCCCTGCTGCCCAGATGAGATGTCAAGTTAGAGGCTCGGGCACTGGAAGGTTTGTAAAACGAAGCGTGATGCTGGGGTAGGTGCCATTTCTTAAGGTGTTTTTTGTCATTCATCTACCTAGGTACTTCTATGGCCCCCGCCATCACAACAGGGCCCCATGTAGCTATGCTTTTATCCTTACAACCCCCTGGTTGTTAGGGAAGTAGCATTGTCTCCATTTTACAGATGGGGAAACTGAGTCAAAGAAGGATTTGTTTTTTCTTTTCCCGCGGTCATGCAGGGGGTGTAGGACGGGGTGTATCGGAGGATGTGGTGGGTGAGAAGGCACGAGCTGGCGGACCCTTTGACCCCACTACAGGACTGGGGAGATGGGGCCAGACGTTGCCGAAGTGCTGTGGCTATGCAGTGTGGGGACCCCAGCAGCCAGTCACTCGCATTCTGGGCACTTAGGGCCAGCCCTGGTGGCTCCCACAGGGGACTGTTATGGGGGATACCATGGGGAGTTATGAGGCAGCAGGCTCCCAGTCTCAGGGTGGGTGGTTTCTTCTCCAGCACCTTTATTTGGGGCTCCTAGGCCCCACAGGCTCTCCCCATGTCCTCAGGTCCCTGAAGGGAAACGCGTTGGAAGGGGAGGGCATAGCTCAGAGAAGGGTTCGAGTCTCCACCCACCCCAAAGCCAGACAGGTCGCGTCTCTGGCCTGGCTGGGGCGGGAAGAGCCAGCCCCACCCTTCCACTCGCCGGGCCCCACCTCCCCCTCATGGCTTGAAGCACTCCACGGGGTCGTTGGAGTCAGGGAGGACATTGCAGTTGATGGGCCAGAGGATGCTGAGGAGGCTGAGGGCCTGCTGGCAGCGCTGCTCTGCCGTCAGGCACACGGAGCGGCAGGGCTGCAGGACGCCCCCGTCCAGCGTGCACTTGGGCACGAAGAGGCTGCAGATCAGCAGGCGCAGGTGCTGGTAGCAGGAGAGCCCCATCAGGGTCTGCAGGGAGAGAGGGAGGCAGTGAGCACCACAAGGCCTGGGGTACTGATGGGGGCGGCTTCCCCGTTTATGGGTGCATTACCCCCTGGGCACTCTACACTGCTGGCAGCTGATGTCCCCACCTTCCACCCAAAGCAAATTCTCCACCCAGCCTGCTTGCTTCCCACTGGGTTTCCCTTCCCGCCCAGCTGACACCCCCGGCCGGGCTTCACAGTCTCCCCCATGGCCCCCTGTGCTGGGCTCACCTTGTAGTCTCGGAGCATGGTGGCCGCTTCCTGCTGGTCTGGGATGGTCAGCCAGATGTTGGGGAAGGAGGTGGTGTTGTAGCTGAGACCCAAGCACACCTCCACTTGGATCTGCTGGCAGGAGGACTCTGCAGGGGAGAGGACAGGTGATACAGGTGGCAGCTCTGAGCTGGGGGGGTGCACTAGCTAGGACGTGCAAAAAACGTTTGCAGGGCCCATGGGCTCCAAAATCTGGATCCTAGCCCAGCAGGTGCCTCAGAGTTGGTGGTCACATTAGTGTGTAAGGACAGAGGTTCCCTGGGTGCAGAGCTGAGGCCTACCAAACTCATTCCACCTGTGACCTGAACCGGCTGAGGGAAACTGGAGGATAAAGTTCCCCCCACCCCATAAGCCAAGTGTTGGTCATTGTAGGAGCTTGGTTGGGCTAGGGGTTGTCACTCACCAAAGGAGGGGAGTGAGACACTAGTGCAGTTGAATTCATCGCTCCCATCCGGGCAGTCATGCCAGCCGTCACACACCGACTCCCGCGCCTGGCACTCCCCGTTTCTGCAGGAGAACTCCAAGGGGCTGCATGTTTCTTGGCGGATGAGAGAGAAAGATGTCGGAATGAGCGGGTACTCGTCTGAGTACAGCGATGGGGCCTACGTGCGATGGGCTGCAGTGTAACTATAGTCACCATGGTGACCCCGCGCTTGCAGATCCAACCGGACACACACGAGCAGTCAGCAACTGTAATTACAATGGGAAGCGGTGCCCAACTCCAGTGTAACTACAATGTAACCATGGTCACTGGATCACAGACCCAACTGGACAGCGCTATCATACCGTGACTAGAGCGAGTGTCCACGGGCCAGGATAGCTACAGTGGTATCAATTCGCCACTTCCCATACAGATGGGAACTCAGGCTCGCTGGGCCTCAGTTCCCATCTGCACAACAGCACTGCTTCACTGGGGTGTGCATGGACAAATGCACTGAGGGGGAGCAAAGGTCCCCTGGGAAATACCTTGGAAAGAGGAAGTGGGGGAAAGGCAGACCTGGAGGGTGGAGGAGTGGACTCTCCTGACAGTCACTGCTAAGATTTCTGGGCACTGCTGCTTTCTGTTTACCCCAGTGATTCCCCGGGGATGGAGCTAGGGAGGCGATCACATTGTTCTCCCTTCGTAACAGCAATCAGCTACTTACTGGGCAGCAACAGGGAAATGACAGGGTGTCAGGCTATTCCCTTGATAAACCCCCCAAGGCAGTTCCCCTCCTAGAAAAAAAACGACCCTGTGATCAGCCTGGCTGAGGAGGTCTCTGTCCCCTTCTCAGGGAGGTGTGGGGAGATGGGACGATCCCACAGCTAGGGAGGCAGACCAACGGCCGAGACCCATGCTGCTTTCACCACATGTGATGCCCAGCTCCGTGCCAGCAATGAACCCACAGCTGAGCAGCACCCTGGCAGAGTGTGCACCTGGGTCAGCTTGGCACCAGGACATGCCACTCAGAGATGGGCGATCCTGCCACCCAGCTGGAGGAAGACCGAGTAGCAGGGAGGGTGCGTTTCAGACCCAGGGACCTACTTTCCGTGGCGTTCCGGGCACGGTAGGTGGCAAAGAACCCGTCCTCCGCCACGCCCTCATCTGCCATGAACAGGACGGTCATGACGTGTCGTGAGGAGGTCAGGACGGGCGGCAACTGGGAGCCACAGAACCTGCCAGGAGAGGAAATGTGATGGGAACGAGGGGGCTGAGGAGCAGGGGAGAGAGACCAGGAGGGAGAGAGAGATGGAGAAAAAGAGGGGAGTGAGACAGAGAGGGAAAAGAAGAGAGGAGCAGAAATGGGGATGGGAATGGACGGTGTGTGGGAAGTTGTGACCGTGCCAAATGCCTCCAGAGACTTTTGTCCCCTCCCTGTGCAGCCCGTCTTCTTGCTGTGTGCAGAATATTGGCTAGTACCTTGGGAAGGCATTGATGCCTAGTGCATAAAGCACTGGACTGGCACTTGGGAGCCCTGGGTGCCCTTTCCCAGCTGTGCCACCGGCCTGCCTTGGGTAAGTCACTTCCCTGCTGTGCGAAACGGAGAGAGTAAAACCGACTTGCTTCGTACAGCACCTGGAGATGTATGGCTGACAGGCAGCTAAGGCTGGGTCTGGGAGGGCAGGACCTGGGTCTCTCCAGTGCTGGGGATGGGGGCATTCAGTCGGGTAGGAGAGAGGTTCCTCTTTCTCCCCAGGAGGTGGCTCTGCAAGGCAGCCCTGCTCAGGGAGTTCTGGCCCCCTCCCCTTCCCTCAATCTCCTGCCCCCAGGGCAGATCGCTGAGCTGCGGGCACCTGTACCTGCCCAGGAGGCTGAGGGCGTCCGTGCCTGCACTGTCGTGCACCTCCACAAAGTCAAAGGTGCAGTCCTCCTGCGACTCCAAGCTGAAGTTGTGGAACTGCAGATCGATCACATGGCCCACGGGCACGGCGATCTGCCAGAGACACAGCTGGAAGAGACCGATGCCAGTAAGCCTGTGCCAGACATCCCTGCCCGTGTCTGGATGGGGAACTGCCAGCTGGGCACAGACCGGGTGGGATGGCGTGGGAATTATTTCATGATATTTTGTATGAAGCGCGTGTGTGCCTCAGTTTCCCCTATGTGGTGTAGGGTTAAGTAGGTGGTGCGAAAAGCTTGTTTCCTCTTTGTAGAGATCCAGAGATCCGGGTGTGTCTGACGCCTTGCTGCCTGCTGCCCCAGGCCCATGGAGAGTCCCAGAAGACAACAGCCACTCCAACTGGATGGAGATTGGGCACCTAGCAACTAACGACCATGGATGCCAGCAGGGTGTGACGAGCAGGGGAACAAGGACAAAGGACCGAGGAGGGGCCGGGTGGGGTTGCTAAATGGGGGCTGCTGGAAATGGGGGAGACGTTCCTGGACTGGGATGAAAGAGGGGTCAGAGGGCTCTGGGCCGGACGCAGATGCTCTACGCTGTAACTTTCTGTTCCCTGTGCTAACCAAGGGCTGTCTACACTGTGTTCCAGACATGTAATAAACCCTGTTGCTGTTACAGTTCTGGCTGAGTCACTGCAGTTTAAGGAAGTTGGGGGCAGGGGGGTACATGGATCCCTTTGGGTGCACACAGCTCCTGCAGGCGGACTCGCTGCAGGGAGCTCACAGTGGGAAGCAGGGGTGGTGAAGGCTCCGAGGTTCAGTCCCCAGAGGCGGGGAAGGCAAGTGGCTCACCCTCGTGAAAGAGTGTGACCCTAAGGGGGCTGGTACACTGAAGGGCTCTTCCCAGGGACTGTTCCAGAGCCGCACGAGAGCACCGGACCTGATCCTTGACACTGGGCATTAAACCACTGCCCACCTCTGGATGGAGGAGCTGCCAGGGTGGCCCAGACTGGGGCATTTCTGGCTCTTCCTGGTGTTCTGGACACAGTGGGGGACCCTATCCCTCTGTGGCTTGAACAGCACAGGGCCAACCTGACCACTCCACCTCCCCTGCCCTCCATAGCCCTGGTTCTCCTTTCTGATGCCAACAGCTGCATGGCAGAGGTTGGCCCTTGTCCTCTTGTGCCAGCTGGGCCACATGACACACCTCCCCGTAGCCTCCACTGCTTAGCACTCTTGCTGCCCCCAGCCCCTGGCTCCCCCCTCACCTGCTGATGCGGGTACGGCTGGGGGTGGCTTGGGGTGGAGAACTGCCCCTCCAAGCTGGTCAGCGACCCACCGCATTCTGGAACAAGACAGACACCATGGGGTCGGATCTCTGCTCTTACCCAGCTGTGACTGGTGCACGCTGGTTATTCTGCCGCCAGCCCTGTGACCCATGGGCTCTCCCCATCCCACCCCTGGCCCGGCACCCCTGGTGCTGTCTGACTCAGTCCTGGCTTTCCAGGGCTCCCTGCACTCTGCAGCACCCGGGCAAGAACATTTCAGACTGTCCCTGCTGAGGGATTTGCTCTGGCCCCGCGTAGTCTGTTAGAGATCGCCCCACCCCACTCAGCCCACAACACATGGACTTTTCCTCTCATGGCTCTGACCAGGCCCCTCAGTCCTGACGCATGGCATCCCCTGTTTTTCCAGTCCTGGATCCCACCCACTTCTGCCAATGCCCCTCAACTGTTACATGCACCGTCCCCGTGCTGTCCCAGGCCTGGGCTCCCACACTTCACCAACGCCCTGTCAGGCTGTCCTGCCTGCCAGCCCTGCAATATCCCTTGGTCCGGGCCCCCAACACCCCATTGCAACTCCAGTCCAGGGCCCCACCCAGCGCTGCTGCTGCCCCTCATGCTGGCCCAGGCCTGCCCCCCACCGCCCCGGCCCAGCCCCTGTGTGGCCAAGCCCTGCCGGAGGCCGCCCGGCTGCCCGTGCCTTTGTGTCTCGAGCTGCAGTTGGCTTCGTCGCTCTTGTCCGTGCAGTCGTGGAAGCCGTCACAGACAAGGCCCAGGTGGAGGCAGAGCCCCTGGTCGCAGAAAAACTCGTCCCAGGCACAGCTCTCTAGGACAGACAGACAGATGGACGAGGAAGAGGGGTGGCTGCTGAAAGCAGGAGCCAGTGGCTGGGTGAGGGCCTAGGAACCTGGCAATGCCCCTTGGTCAGCAGCTCCCTGCCCAGGGCCAGTGCCCCATTGCCTGTGGGTTCACAGATCTGAAGGCCAGAAGGGACCACTCTGATCAGCTGTATAACAGAGCCTCCCCCTGCCCTTGGAAGCTGCCCACAGGTGTCCAGGGCTCGGGGTGGCCCTGCATCAGAGGGCCCCTGCTGCCCTGGGAGGGTGAAGCCCCAGGGGTTGGGGTGGTTGTGTGGTGGGGGGCCGCACTCACTGTCACTGGGCACGATGGCGCGGTAGTGGGCGGTAAACCCCAGGGCACCCACGCTGTTGTCCGAGACGAAGGTGACGCGCAGCCGGTTGGAGTTGGTGTTGATTGTCGGGGGCGCCACGTCCCCACAAAACCTGCAGAGAGCAACAAGTGTGTGCAACCGGTGCCCCCTGCCCCACAGACCCTGGCAAGTGGGGCAGGGAGCAGAGGCAGGCACCTGCCCATTAACCCCTTGAGCCCATATGGCTGGGATGGCCTGGATCCCGTGGTGGGGGGAGGCTGGATCTGCCAGGGTGCCCTCGGAGCAGCAGGGGAGCACAGGACAGCCCCGCTGGGCTCCCTCCACTCCATTCCTGCTGCGCTGCTCTGGGGGGAGAGACCCGCAGGCCCAGGGCAGGGGGCATTTTTGGGCTTATGGGCATGTCAGTGCTGGCTGGAGGCAGGAAGGGTGGACAAGCTTCTGTCTCACAGCTCTGCCAGTACCCCTCAATCCTGACCCAGAACCCCCTGCCATGCCAGCCCTGGGATGCCATGTCCTCCCGCTCCCCAGCTCTCCCAGTACCCCTCAAGCCTGACTCACAGCCCCCTGCCATACCACCCATGGGACACCCTGGCCTTCCCAGGCTCCCACCCACCTCTGCCAGTGCCCCTCAGTCCTGATCCACAGCCCCCTGCCATACCAGCCCTGGGACACCCTGTCCTGCCCCCCAGCTCTGCCAGTGCCCCTCAAGCCTGACCCAGAACCCCCTGCCATACATCCCTGGTCCCCCTGTCCCCCCACAGCTCTGCCAGTGCCCCTCAGTCCTGATCCACAGCCTCCTGCGCTGGGCTCCTGTGATGACAGGTACAAAGTCCGCACTGGATAAGAAGGGGTTAAGCTCTGGGCCTAGGTGGAGGCACCTGCAAAGCCTGCCCAGCTGGAGGCAAGGTATAAAAGGCAGGCAGCGGGACTAGAGCAGATTTCTGGGCTGGGGAAATGCTAGCAGTACAGCCCTGACCAAGATTGCGCAGCAGAGACTGGAGAGACCCAGTGAGCAGGTCAGAAGCTTTGTGGTTCTTTAACTTCCTCTGGGGAAAGGGGCTGTTGGTAGGAAGTGACCTGGGGGGTGGCTGCTTAGCACCCTAAGGTGCAGAACCTGGCTGCCCACCATTGGGCCCTGTATGGGAGCCTGGTGGAAAGGGTGGGCCTGGGCTCCTCTATGCACTCCAAAAGATGGGCCACCCAGGGGGCCTTCTCCTTGGGAGAAAATCCAACTGGAGGAGCCCCTGACTAGCCAAGAGCCTGTGTCCCCCAAGCTATGGGGAAAGCCCTGAAGCCTCTGGGTGCTGGAAGACTTCTCTGTGACTGGTGTCTCTTTGGGGACCCCCTGGAAGGGGAAGCCTGGATTGTGACCCAGCAGGGGAGCCACAGAAGAGGGGTTGCCTCCCCCAACCCCAAGACAGAATTGTAACTGACAAAGGGATGTCGGGGAGGGAGACCACTTGCTACAGCCCTGCTTGAGTGCCAGGCAGCCCTGGGGGTGAGTGCCCCTCTCCACCCCACCCCCTGCTTTACCAGCACACCTGCCCTGGACCTTCTGCAGGCCCAGCTAGGCTGGGGCCTGGCCTGAGCAGAGGGTGCTGCTTGCTCTGGCAGGTTGCCCACCCTGGCAGATGGGAATCCAGAGCACTGCCCCTCTGCAACTGAGAAACCCATGGCCCAAAAGCTGAGGATCTTGTGGCTGATGTGAGCCTGGATGGGTGGGGATATTGGAGGGGGGGGGTCTGTGATTCACCCAGCCTGGCAATGGGGTCCCTACCTGGATGTCCCTCCCCAAGGGGAGCTGCTGGCTGCTCCCAGCTCTTCGTACAGCTCCACCCTGTCGAAGAGGCACCATCTTGTGCCTTCCAGGCTGAGTGACTCGATCTTTAGCTGGATGGCCAGCCCGTCCTCCACCTGGATGCGCCAGACGCACAGGGTGTTGGGTGGGTAGGGGGCAGGGTACCTGGGGGAGCTGAGGGAGCCCTCGGGGCCCTTCAGGGTCCCCCCACAGGCTGCACAGGGACACAAGACACATTGGAGAGGGAAGGTTACAGTGGGTTGCGTTAAGAAGGGGTTCTTTCCCCATATCACCCCAGGATGGGGGGTGCTGTGGGGTGGATGGGGCTCACTCTCTGTGCCCCCAGCCCTGGAGGGGGGTGGATGGGGGGTCCCTTCTCTGTGTTCCCAGCCTGGGTGGGGAGCTATGGGGTGGGTGGGGCCCCTTTCTGTGCCCCTAGCCCTGGGGCTCAATGCTTACCCTAGTCAGGGATGGGGATCCCCTCTGCTCTTAGCTGCTCTCCCCACTGCTCCCCCTTACTGGGATTAACATGGGGCTAGTCAGGGAGGTGAGGAGGGGAGCTGTGAATGTGGCTCCCTGTGGTCTCCCCGGACAATGGGGTCTCGGTTTGGGGTCTGATGCCCTCCTGTGCTCAGCAGGGTTGGGGGTGGATCTCTGGGTCCCCTGGCCTGGGGCGAGGCTCTGCGAGGCCCCGGTACTCACAGGGCTCTGGTGTAGTAGCTGGGGGCGGCTCTCTCTGTGGCTCGGCGGTGCTTGCAGGCGCTGTGGTGGTGGCGTGGTGGTGGTGGGCAGATGCAGTCGCAGAGGAGGGTCCGGCTGAGTGTGAGGACTGCAGCTCTGCTTCCACAGGGAGAGCCAAGAGTGGGGGTCAGCCGCTGGAACCGGGGTCTCTGGGCAGGCAGCTGAGACTCTCTCCCAGGGATCAGACACTGCTGGGGGGGAGGCCTGGCCTGCAGCTGTCTCCCCTGCTTGGCACCCCAGATCGGGGCGGGGGGGGAGCAGGGGCTCGGAGCTAGGTGTTTGGGGGCTGGGGAGTCTCTTCCCTCCACCCCGAGCTCAGTGGATTTCAGGCTGTCAGTAATTCCGGCTGGAGGGTGGACCAGGTGGGGCCAGGGTCTTGATGGGGTAGCAGTAGCTAACCCTTACTCCATTCCCGCAGGTGTGCTCCCAGCCCCACTCACTGCCCTGACCCTGGGGGGGGCGGGGGTGTAAGACTGCAGCTGGGTTGTGCTGCTAGCATGCCGGGCCCCCCACACCTGCTGTCCATCCACATGCCCCAGCTGCCCCTGCCCTGGTACTCACGGGAGATGATGATCCCCAGCAGCAAGGCGAGTAGCAGCAAGAGCAATGCACTCATCAGTGCTACGCACAGCCAGGAGAACTTGCAGTCGGGCCCGTGCTTCCTGCCCGCCCTGCCCCAGAGCCGCTGGCCTGCGGGGGGAGCTGTGTGCACAGCGAGGGGTCACTGGTGAGCATGGCTGGGGGGGCCCCTCCTTCCCAGAGCCCTAGGGGAGAGGTCTGTGGGGCACCCAGCCCTGCCAGTGCTAAGGGCAGTGGGACAGGACCCCCAAGGCTGGAAGAACTGGGGAGGGGACCCTGTGGGGATACACCTGGCTCTGGGTACGAGCACAGGACCCCTCAAGCCATTCTTGGGATACCCAATATTCTGGCCCTGGCAGCCAGTGGGCGCTGTGTTGGGTGGGACCTGTGGGTCACTGCTCCCCCTCTGGTGCTTGTGGGTATACAAAGTGCAGCTGGAGGGCACTGGAATAAGCTGCTGTGGGGCACAGGACCAGCTCCTTGGGGTACACCGAGTACAGGGGGCCCGGCTTGAGGGCACTGGTGTGACCGTGGTGGCCCCCTGCCAGCCAGTACTGTGTGGTGCATGACTCCCTTAGGGAGGACCCTAGGGTCTGCTGGGCCCATCTCCCCCAGGCAGAGGGAGATCCCCTGCCTCTCCTCCCTGTTCCCCTCAGGGGCTGCCCACTCAGAAGGGCCCACTGGTGCGAGGGCCCCAGAGGGCTGGTACCGAGGCCATCCCAGGGGGATCCAGTGCTGCTCCCGTTCTCCCCCGCCATCTGGTGCGGAGTGGGGGGTGCGCAGCCAGCCCCCTCGCTCTCAGGCTCGAAGATGGGATTGCAAAACTCCGTCTGCAAGACACAGAGCAGGTGGTTAAGGGGCTGGTGTGGCTATGGTGGGGGTGGAGCGCATGGGACACAGTGCAGTGTGAGGCAGCAGGGAGGTGAACAGTGCTTTGTGGGGTGGGGAACATGGGGCATGCTGGGCTGTTCATTAATGGGAGTCAGGGCCTTGCTGGGGGGTGGGTGTGCGCAAGGGGGCCAGCCCTGGGTGCTGGGAACAGGTGCACAAGGCAGGGAGGGATCAGTGCTGGGGAGGAGAAGCAGGAGGTATGGTGGGAGTGGGAAGTGAGGTCCTCCCCACACAAGGCAGAGCAGGTTAAATTAGGTCAATTAACCTCATAGGCTGCCCCAGGAGGAGAACCAGGGCTCAGTAAAGCTGAGTGGAAGATGACCTTCAGGTGGGGTGGTCTAAAGGGAAGAAGCTGAGAGCAGAACGGGCTGCTGGGGAAGCAGTTGCTCCCTGGGGGAGGGAGTTTGGGCAGGAATGTGGGGTGCATAGGAAGGAATCCAAGGAGTGCTGGAGCCTGGGAGCAAGCAGACAGCGGCTGCTGGGCAAAGCATTCCAGGGCTGGAACCTGGGGTCGTGGGCAGGCCTGGTTCCCTTCCCTGCTGCTGAGAAAGTGGCCCAGGGCCCGGCTGTGGTGCAGAAGAACTGTCTGGAATGGCAGGTGGGACAGTGGATCCAGGAGGGGAGGACAGTACAGTGACCTGGCCAGGGCGTGGAGCCACAGAGGAAGCCACGTGAGCCCTGGAGAGCGAGGTGGGATGCAGCATGAGCAGCTGTCAGTTATGGGGAGCATCAGACCTGAAAGGAGCAAGGCCCCAAACAGATGCCCCAATGGTGAGTGAATCCCCTGACGGGGGGTCTGTACCAGGCATCGGGGGAGGGGGACTGCATGGTATTGAGGGTGAGCTGGGGGAAGCACATGGCACTGAGGGGTCAGGGCTTGGGAGGTGACTGCCTGGCCCCAGGGGCAGGAGGTGACACCAGCAGCAGGAGCTCTGGGCCAAGCGGGTTCAGGGCCAAGACCCCACACAGCTCCCTCCCCAGTGGCACCTGCTGCCGCCTGTACCTTACTCTGCTCCAGCCTGTCGGGGCACAGTGTGATTTCAGTGAAGTCCTTCATCGCTGGGGGTGATTCCTGGCAGATCTGGCTAGAATTGCTCCCCTGGTGCATTCCTCACCCTCCGGGTCTGGTGGGCCCTGGCCCCTTCCCATGGCCCCTCTGCCGTCGGCATGGCCGCTCCTGATCACTGCGACAGCACAAAGTGGCTCCTGAGAGGTGCGACTGGGGTTTGATCCTTCCCCCGGGACATCCACGTGGCTATTGCGGAGCACTCAGAGCTCTGGGTGAGCTCAGTCTGCCTGCTGTGGGGAATGTAAATGGCCAGGCTGGCTGCTTTGGCTGGTACCAAAGGTTGGAAGCCAAGGAATGGCTGTACTGGACTCCAGGGGGAGGGGGCTGGGAAAGCCACATGGCAGTGAAAGAATTTTAAAAGCATTAAAAAAAACAGCCCAAGCCCCAACCCCTCCTCCCACCTTAATCCAACTCAGCTGAGGATGCTGAGGTCAAGTCCCCTGGAATGGCAAACAGGAGTCTTAAAGGGACAGCACTGTTGAGCTGGCTTGGTTGGACTGGTGCTCCCCAGGAGCTGAGGACCCTAGTGGCTCAGGCAGCTAGATCTGGGATGCATGGAGGGGTCCCCCATCAAGTTGATGAGATGACCTGCCCTGCTTCCCCTGGGCTATGTGGTGCTGTGGGTAGGTAAGCGGCTGTTGTGCTCCACCCCAGAAGTGGCTACATTGTGGCGTTGGCGGTGGTGGAAAGCACCCCTGTATTCACACCCTACATGCCACTGCACAAAATAGGCCTTGTGAGGGATCATTTGAAAACTAATAACTTGCTGGTTGATAACTTAATGTAAAGTTATGAAATCCCCTGTACAATGGCACATGTTCAAAATGCCACAGCCCTGCCCAGGCAAAGGTATTAGACTCGTCTGGTCTGGCCCAAAGAAGGCAATGTGTTTACTTGTGTGCAAATTGAGGGAAGCAGCGTCCTCAAAACTGCAGGGGGAGGAGATAGCGGAACTACAAGTTCTGTTCCCTGCCAACAAGAAGGGAAAGGTGCATGAAGCCTCTTTGCCCACCAGACTCCATGTTGCCTTCCTCACAGCTTGCATAAACTTTGGTTTGAGGGGTAACCTTCAGTAGGACCCACTCCTAAGGTTCCCTGGACTATAAAGGGGTAGAGAACCCCAAGTAATCTCTTTTGCCTAAGACCACCAGGGCCCCTGCACCTTTGGGCCTCTGGGAGAGAGCCTGACCCAGGAAAGGGACAGTCCCCATCTTGTTGGAAGGCTGCGGGTGAGACCATCTCAAACCAAGCTTTGAACCAAAACTTGTTAGATTGTTAGACTTTTAGATGCATGTTCACTCTTCTTTGCTTGTAGCTAGTTTCACCTCTTCTACTTGAATTCACTTAATCCTACCTTTGTTTTGTTTTTGATACTAATCTAAAACAATCCAGTGCTGTGTGTAAACCAAACTGTTTGTTAACTCAAGTTAAAGCAACAAACTGAATGTTGACTCTTTACAGGAGCAACAAACATGAAGATCTGAACTGTTCAGGAGAAGGCAGGTCAGTGCAGAACACACATCTTTGGGGAAAGCTGGGACTGGGAGTGTGCTGGGGTCACCCCGAGAGGAGTAACCAAGGCTGCTGAAAGCCAGTCTTGCTGGACTAGGCTGCAGCTCTACATGGACGCTTGTGGTGTGACTAGGGGTCTGGTTGTGAGCGGTGCAGGGTGGGAGTTACAGCAGCAAAGCTGTGAGGCACCCAGGGTTACAGGGCATGTGATGACCCAACCCCTCACTGGTCTGGACTGCACCCCAGAGTGGGACAGTAAGGTATGCTGATGTAGTACATTCCTGAGGAGCATCTCCGAGCCCCTGGCTTACATTGCTCTATGAAGCCTTAGCCATCCTTGAGGCGCACAGAGCAGTGTCTATGGAGTTTTCTGTAACTGTATGTTGCCAATGTGTGCCTCAGTTTCCCCTTTATTTTTCATGGTTACTGGAGTTGGGAGGGAGACAGTCTCTCAGGGCAGGCTAAGAGACATAAGCATGCATGATGCCTAGCTGTCTGAACCTGAATGGGTCTGTAAAGGACTGGTGGAGGCTGACACCCTATCGATGGAGAATGAGAGGACAATGGCAAACCCTGTCACCAGGACATGGACACCTGGCAACCAATGCCCCAGAGGGAGATGGATTTCCCCACCTCTCTGCAGGGAAGCTGGGCAGAATCCCCCAGCTCAAGAACCAAGGATTGGGAAGGTGTAAAGGGGGGGAATAAAAGTTGTCATCTGGAGGGCAGCTAAGTGCTCACCAGGGATCTGAGGAAGGAGATGATGGTGCTTGGAAAGGGGGGTACGCTACAGTTTGGCTGGGCTCTGGGCTAACCTGAAGGACCTTGAAGACTCTGGGCTAACCTAAGGACTTGCTGTGTTCCCGTTGACAAATAAACTTACTGTTTTGACCATGCTACTTGAGTCATTGCAAAGGCTGGGTGAGGTACATTAGAGGGTGAGGGGGGTCTCCAAGTCTCTCCAGGAGCATTTCTCAGTTGGCCTTGCTGAATAGAGTGCTTGCTGTGAAGGAGGAGTGCTGGTGCCCCAGAGATTCAGTCAAAGGAGGGGGTGAGGCTGCATAGCCTATTCTCTGCAGGAAAACTGAGACCCCTTGGGGGTCTGTCCCCCCCAAAGGGGTTCCAGCTAGAGACTGTTCCAAAGCTGGGGGTGGAGCACAGATCCTGTGGAGCTATCAGTAGGTCAGTGCTATTACCCCTGCATTGCAGGGGGGAAACTGAGGCATACATAGAAAATATTAGGCCCTGAAAAAACCTAGATAGGTTCCCCTCAAGGTGCTGCAGTTAGGAGCTAATGTCCCCTTTTGAAAAGTGCCTTTGGAGCCATTGGCTTTCAAGGAGTGTTCTGCTCCTAAGTCACTTGCATGCTTTTGAAAATGATTCTCCTAGTGGCCATCACTGGGGCATCTGTGCACCTGCTTTGCCCAAGGTAATGCAGCCAGTTGGTGGCCCAGCCAGGAGTAGAACCCAGCAGTCCCAACCCTAGCCCTCTCCTTGGTTGCACTGGTGTTAGTGGGTGGGAATTCAAGTCTGCCTCTTCTTTTATGCTTGTCTGATGGGTGCTGCCTGGAACCAAGCTTCAGGGTCAGACATCTTATGAGAGTGTGCCTGGGGTAGGGAGATGGAGCTGGGGCCTTCTCCCATGGTCTTGAGTCCCTCCCAAGACATGATCCTGGCCCTCAAGCTGCTTTTGCTCCCCTGGACAGAGGCCGCTTAGGGGCTTATGTGTGGAGTATTCATGAGATCTCCAGTGGTGGCCTGGAGGCAGCAGGGCTGTCACTGTCCCAGGGGGTCTCAGGTCCTGCACTTCCAGTGGGCTTGTTAGGGGGTGAATGTGTCTGGGGGAGGAGCCTGGTTCTCCACCCCACAGCAGCTGGTGAGCATTCCCTTGCTCCCTCCAGGGCATTACTGATGCCACCAGTGCCCCATGGGCCTGCAGGGAGGGGGGCTGGAGCTGGATGTGGAGTGAGCGAATTCCCCTGGCTGTGTTTACCGTTGGCTGGGCTGGGTGCAGCGTTTCCCTAGTGCCTGGCGCCAAGGCCCAGCCAGTCACATTCCTGCAGCCCCTCAAGGCGAAGCTGTTTCTCTGTTACTAAGCAGTGGAGAAAGGGCTCATTGTGCAGGAGCTTTGGGGAGAGCTGAGCTGCAGGGGGAGAGCCCAGTACTTAGGGCTCCCAAGACTGGGGCATGTTAATGGGTGGCGCGGGGGAGGGTTTACAGCAAAAGGCTTTGCTCTGGGTCTGGATCTCTGCTTCTCTAGCCAGCCCTGGGTCCCTTTTGCAGTCATAGTTCTCATTCTGTTTCATACTGCACAAGCCAGGCTCCGTGGGGCTGCAGGAGAAACTTGCTGCCTGCCTCAGGCCCAGGTTAAATGGTGGTCCCAGCTTGCTTTAGGCTCTGCTATCTTGCTCTGGGGGGCAATGGGAATCTCATAAGCCCTCTGGGCAGCCAAGAGCTGTGCCCTGGCACAGAGCACGGCTCTATCTAGCCCACTGCCACCAGTGAGTAGCCAGTGCAGGAGAAACCCCCTAGCTGGCTGGGCGAAGCTGGCCCGGGGGCGGGTTTCCACAGCTCATGCCCTTGAGCTGCAGCATTAGGCTGGGAGGAGTGCGGTCTCTCCTGTTAGCTTGGGACGCACACAGCAAGGCAAAGCCTGGGGGTGGTGTTCAAGCTAAAATTTATTCCTGTACAAGTCTCCCTTGTACTCTACACTCTTCCGCTCACCTTGCTTACACAGTAAACAAGCAATAACCAAACCAGCAACTCTGCTCTGCTCAGCCTCCCCCCAGCTGCTGTCTGGGCTGCTCCTGTAGCCACTCTTCCCCTGCAGCAGGTGCCCCCAGCCACGTTGAAAGGGGCCCTGGCTAAGCAGTTGGAAAATGTCCCTTTCAAGCTAAGTGTCAGTCCTCTTAGACCTGTTCTTGGGGCAGGGCGCAAGGAGCGGTTGAGGGAAGCAGGCAAAGCAGCCAGGATGCCCCAGCCGTGCAGTGCCAAGAACAGGCAAGTGGCACAATTCAACATGGCTGTGGGGGCATCTCTGAGCATGCCAGGGGCTAGCTTAGCTGTAGGGTGGGGTGGGATGCTCTGAATGAGGCTGGGGGGGAAGGGAGGAAGAGAACAAATTAGAGAAAAGACTAAAAAGGCAATTGAGATTCCCTGGCCAATCCAGGGGAAGCCCAGTGGGGCTGGCTTCACGCCTCTGTGGGAGGGAGAGGCTGCTGCTCACCATTCCCAACTGCTCAGAGACCCTCCCGCCCCCCTCCCCCCCCCCCCAAAAAAAAATAAAAAGCTGGCTCTCAGAAAGCTGCTGGCCCTCATGGCATAGGCTGGGCATGCCCCAGAGGATTATGGGAACATTACTTCAGCTCACATGCCCCTCCCTGCTCTCAAAACATTTTAAGGCACGGTTGTACAGCAGGCTGGTAAACCCACCCAAAGCGAGTCTCTCCCCCATCCCCGATACTCCGAGCAAGGAGGCCCCCTAGGAAACCAGTGTGGGCACTGTGGATTGAGAAAAGTCAATTAAAAATGAACTCAAGAGTATCCCCCCAAAGTGCTGAGATGCAGAACAGTCACTCCAGGACCTGTCCTGGGCTCCCTGTGCACCGCTGGGCGTCATCCACACAAATCCGGTCATAGCCTGGCCAGGGAGTTTCAAATCAATAATTCACTGCTACGACTGCTCTGTGGGCAGAGCCACCAGCCAAGTTGCCTCGGGCTATTGGAGAAGGGTGGCGGGCTATTAGTCCGGTTTGGAGGAGCAGCCCCTGGCTGCAGCGAGCAGGGTGGGGCCGAGCTGGAGAGCAGGTGTGGTGTTTCCATAGTGCAATTCAAGATGGGGTTCCCAAGCAGCAGGCTCCAAATGGTGTGGTTGCACCAGGATGAGATGGAGGTACTCTTGGGTCCCCAAACCCCACTCGTGTCTGCCCCGGGGTGGGAGGGGTTGGTTGCTTGGAGTTAATGGGACAGGCAGGCTTCTGCACCCCTTGGCATTTATTACACACTAAAGAAAAGAGCAAAATAAGCTAAGAATCCAATCCCCGCCCCTAATAGCAGGAATCGTCCAAACTGTCCAGCCCCCTCTGTGCCGGCATCCTCTCCGCTGTCTGTGCCGCCGGTTGGTCTGGGGCTCCACTTGTCTTCAGCCTCAGCCGCAATGGGCCCACGGGCAGGAGAAATCTACCCCCCCACCCCCGGCCAGGGTGCTGGCCCCATTTTAGGGGTGGTTTCTCTTGCGTCTTGTGTCGTTTTTTAAAAAACGAACCGATTAATAGAAATCCCCGCCAGAGTCGTGGCCGTCCTGGGTCTTCCCGTCTCGGCGTGGCCATGCCATGCTCCCAAGGGGCCGAGCGGGGGGGTAGGAGCTACATGTGGGAAGATGGGCTAGCCAGCTCGTAGAAGAGCAGGTAGGCGTCGCTGCTGCGCACGTGGCTGGAGGACATCGGGGTGACGCTGTAGGGAGAGAGTGGCGGTCATGGCACAGGAAGGGAAGCTACCCCCATAGCAGCCCCCAGTCACCCCACAGCTACAGAGCCACCCCCACAACACCCAGAGCCTGTGCAGTCCCCAGTCACCCCACATCTACAGATCTCCCCCAACAACACCCAGAGCCCGTGCAGCTCCCAGTCACCCCACATCTACAGAGCTACCTTCACAACCACCCTAGCCTGTGCAGTCCACAGTCACCCCACATCTACCTAGCTACCCCCACACTACCCAGAGCCCATACAGCCCGCAGTCACCCCACATCTACAGATCTCCCCTGACAACTCCCAGAGCCCGTGCAGTCCCCAGTCACCTCACATCTACAGATCTCCCCCAACACCCATTCCCCATGCAGCCCCCAGTTACCCCACTGTGATGTTGCACTCCATAAGATTTTATGAAAATATGCTAATGAGTGTGAATATAATGTAACTGGAATACGCTTCATGCAAAAGGTCTCTTGTAAGGTATCATTACAAAGCTTATAATCTACTGAGTGTGGTCATCCTATTTGTATGACTATATCATACCTGTATCTGAAAGTAGGAATATAAAACATAACTCTGAGGTCCTATTGTAGTTATGCAAAGTGTGGGCCATTAATGGTGGTTTAGAATCTTGATGGGTTCCATCAGCTAGGACAATTGACTGCAGATGGCTCTGTTACTTGCAAGCCTTCCTATGAGTCAGGCTGGGAAGAATGAAGGCTTGGGGTCTCACAGGACATGTGACCATGTCACCTGGTACTGGAATCCATCTTAAACCTGGTGCTTTTCCATTTAGAAGGAGGGGTGGGGACCCAAAGAGACAAAAGATTGCCGCCTTGTGCCAAAGGTATATAAGGGGGTGGAACAGAACAAAGGGGGCTGCAGTCATGAGAAATCCCCTAGTTTTTATCACCTGAACTGGAACAAGGACTGTACCAGGGAAAGGATTGGGCCCAGACTAGAGAGGAGTCTAGTCTGTGAAAGAAGCTTACTGGAACATCTCTGAGGGTGAGGTTTCATCTGTAATCAGTTTCTTAGTGTATTCTTCTTAGACTTGCGTGTTTTGCTTTATTTTGCTTGGTGACTTACTTTATTGTCTGTTATTACTTGGAACCACTTAAATCCTACTTGTTATACTTAATAAAATCACTTTTGTTTATTAATTAACCCAGGGTAAGCCATGAATTCCTGGGGGCGCAAACAGCTGTGCATATCTCTCTATCAGTGTTATAGAGGGTGGACAATTTATGAGTTTACCCTGTATAAGCTTTATACAGAGTAAAACAGATTTTCTGGGGTTTGGATCCCACTGGGAACTGGATATCTGGGTGCTAGAGACAGGAGCACTTCTTAAGCCGCTTTTAGTTAAGTCTGCAGCTTTTGGGGGACGTGGTTCAGACCTGGGTCTGTGTTTGCAGCAGGCTGGCGTGTCTGGCTCAACAAGACAGGGTACTGAAGTCCCAAGCTGCCAGGGAAAAGGGGCTCTCAGCACATCAGGTGGCAGTCCCAAGGGAGTTTCTCTGACTCAACCTGTCACAGCGGCATAGTCAAGCAGGATCTGTGCACAGCTGATTGCTTTGAAATGCTGGTAGTGATTTTAAGTGAGGTTTAAGTGTGTTGGCTGGAGAACAGACAAAGTGATTACCGGTTAGTTATTTTCTGTTTGCTTATTTTGGGTAAGGGAAATAGGGACAGAAAAGTAAGCAAAATAAGTAAGAGTGAAGATCAGAAGAAGCTAGAACTGCACAAGTTGCAAATTGCCCAGAAAGGCAGAATGCTGGGCGCTGGGAAAACGGGCTCACAGGTAGTCTCAGCACATCAGGTGGCAGTCCCAAGGGGGTCCCTGTGACCAAACCCATCACACCCACATCTACAGATCTCCCCCCACATCACCCAGAGCCTGTGTAGCTCCCAATCACCCCACATCTACAGATTTCCCCCAACACCCATTGCCTGCGCAGCCCCCAGTTACCCCACATCTACAGAGCTACCCCCACAACCCCCCTAGCCTGTGCAGCCCCCAGTTACCCTACATCTGCAGATCTCCCCCACAACACTCATTGCCCATGCAGCCCTCAGTCACCTCAATCCACAGAGCTGCTCCCCACATCAGCCCACAATACCCATCCACCTCCCCACATGCCCATACAGACCCCTGGCCACATGGGAAGTGGGACGGGTGCCTGGGATGCCAAGTGCCAGGATTACCGGGAGTCGTTGAAAGTGTGCCACTCGCCAGACACTGGGCTCTTGCAGTAGGCTGTGTAGTGCCCTCCCATGGTGGTCCCGGAGTGATTTGAGATGGCATACAGGTTGTAAATGGCATGATCTGTAGGGGTGGGGCAGAGCAGAGCAAACCCAGCAATTAGCGAGGGTAGGGTCCAGCGTGCTCATCCGGACCCCTGCTGCTAGAATCCCCTGCCGGGCTGGTATTGTGCCCTTGGGATTCCACTAGCAAGGCACAAAGAGCAAGACCCCAAGGACTGGGCAGAAGAATGGGGGAGGGGGTGAGCCAGGACTCCTGGGTTCTATTCTCCGCTTGGGGAGGGAGAGTGGTCTTGAGTGAGCAAGTGATTGGGGGAGCCAGGACTCCTCAGTTCTGTTCTTAGCTCTGCCACTGGCTTAGTGCATGGCTTTGTGTGTGTCACGTCCTGTGCCTCAGTTTCCACACCTGAAATACAAGGCTAAAGACATGTCCCTCGGGGGCTGGGGAATTCATCCACCACTGTCTGGTTCCCTCGAGGGTGTGGGGTAGAGGGGTGCAGCAAGGCAGAGCGTGCCGTGCAGCCTCTGCTGGGGCAGGACACAGTCCTGGGGAGACAGAACGTACCCATGCCCTGTCTGTGGGATGAGTGCACTGGCAACCAAGGACACGCAGCTAGTGGGGAGAGCTCCCTTGGGGTGGCTCATCAGCCACCAAGCTCCCTGTGCCAGGGCCCGATTCGAGGTGGCTGCAGCACGGGGAAGGTGTGCAGGCTGAAGTCTGTTGGGGATGACTCAGCTTGGGTGGCAATTGCTGGGCTGATGAGGCAATGGGATGGGTAAGTGGAAGGATCTAAGTGGGAGGGAGAGGAAACGGGAGAAGTTCAGAGGGGCAGCCTGGGTGGAGGAGAGGTGGCTGTGGGGAAGTCTGCTTTGCTGGCAGGCCGCAACCCACTCTCTTGACCTTGGTAAGTGAAGAATAAATCCGCACAGGGAGGAAGGGTCACGACTGGGTGTGTGTCTGATCTAGGGCCAGGCCGGGCAGTGTGGCACACTGGTTAGAGACAGGGGTGCTCCGTGACATGCCCCTGATGCCCAGTGGGATGCCGTGAGGGACGCTGCCCCAGCCCTGCCCCATCAGCTACGGGCTTGTTGTCTCCCTGTGCCAGCACACCCAGCCCCCGCCTTGCCCCAGGGCACTCACTGCAGCTCTGTGCGGCAAACTCCCGCAGGTCCAGGTCCTTCAGCTGGAAGCTGATGAAGGTGGTGAGCTTGCTGGTTCGTATCCTGGCTTCAGAGAAGCGCTTCAGATCTGGGGGGGCGGAGTCAAGGAAAGGGGGCAGGGCCAGGACAGATGGATGGGAGGGAAGGGTGGGAGGAGATATGCACAGAGCCCTTTGCCCTCTTGGGGATGGGCCCCGGTCTTCCTCTGGTATGTCCCACTCAGCAGAAGCTGGATCTGCTAATGCCTGGGGGTAGGAGGTGACTCCCACCCATATCCCTTTGCCCCAAGACCCCCCACCCTCCCGCCCCATGGCATATGCTGCCTAGGTGCTGGGATCTCCACTGCAGGGAGCTCCGGGGAGACTGATGGATACGAAGCACCAGGATCTTTGGAAACCTCTGGACGCTGAACTTCTTTGTGCACCTTGTCCTGGTTTTGCAACGACAGCATGTCTGGGGGAGACAAACCAGGATTAGAGGGGGATCCTGATAGCATCACCGGGGGGCTGAACCCAGGAGCCCTGGGCCAGGCCCGAGCGTGCTACCCACAGGGGAACTTCAGCAAATAGGCCCACCGTCTAGCGGAAATGGGGCACAGCGGAAGCAAATCCAAGCCTATCCCTGAGCCAAGATGGTGCCCACCTTGAGGGCAGGCGGCCTCATTCCCATGGGGCTGGGATGCGGGACCAACTGCTACAGCAAAACTGTGATGTGGGCAAATGGCGCAGTGCCGAAGGGTGGTGATCTCTGTACCGCACCTCCTGATCCCTAAACAGCAGTCTGCCTGTCCATCTGTCCCTGCCCATCCATCCCTTCCTCCCACCGTTTCCCCACCCATCCCTCCCTCACTGGCTTCTCGTCTCCATCCAGCACATCCTCCTTGGTGAAGAGCCGCAGGCAGTCCAACAGGGTCACCTCGCCGTAGCTCTTCTGTGGGGAGCAAAAAGTGAGGGTCAGAGCATGCCCAGGCAGGCAGGATGGGGGGACGCTGAGCAGCAGGTGGGGGTGGGGGCATTACCTTGGCAATGGGCAGGGACAGGTCCCAGAAGGGGTCGAAGGCCGTGGAGCAGTAACCACACTCGCTGCAGGTCAGGGAGCTCTTCAGCTGCCCGACGAAGAGATCTGGGGTGGGGTGGGAACGAGAGGGGGTGAGAGATGCCCAAGGCACTGCATGGCCCAGCCCTCACCCGGCAGGGCTCTGACCATCACAGCAACCGTGTCTTCTACCGATCTATCCATTTGTGTACTGGATGTATGGGGTCTGAGCCGGCTGCCTGCCCTCCCCTCCATAGACACTGCAATTCCCCTGCCCGCCTCCACTTCACTCCCTGGGCCTTGCTATCCTTCCATCCACTCCCTGCCCCCATGTCCTCCCCTCCCCGTACCCAGGCACTCACCTCCAATCCGGCTATCCTCCCTCTCCTGGTACTTCTGCCACATCTGCCTCCCTTTTTCATCGTCACTGCAGGGGACAAAGAAGAGACAGAGTGTGTGAGATGCCTGCCAGGGCCAGCGCCCCACCAAGCCCTGAGCTGCTTTGCAGTCTGCAGGCGGAAGCATGCCAATTAGGAGGGAGCTGCAGGGAGCATGCTCTGCCCCCTTTACGGTCACTGGTCCAGGACTGATGCTGGAAAAGCTTCTCTGGTCCTGAACTCCACTACCGCGCCAGTGGGTCTCAAACCCTTAAAAGCACGGCATGCTGAGGGCCTTCGGGCTTTGCATTTAGTCCACTTGAATTTTAGTCCAGCACCGCTGGAGCACTTGATGGCTCGCGAGTTGAGTGACATAAGAGACCAGAGCCTTACCCCCATACATCAAGCCTGGGGACTCCATATATTTGGGATCTGTGACGTGCTAATTCCAGGGCTAGCAATGCTAAACCCTACAGACATCACGGCAGGCAGGTGTGCAGAATGCCGGGCTGTTACAGGGCTGCCGGCTCCCCCGAGCTTGGAACGCGTGGGAAGAAGGGATCCCCTCACATTAGCAGGGCTTTCTTTCTTTTCTTTTCTTTTCTTTTCTTTTCTTTTCTTTTCTTTTCTGGAGGGGACAGTTACCTGCCCAGTTTGGGATCTGCTGGTGATTTTCCTTCCCTGTGGCTCGTTTATTAGGCCCCAATATCCCCTCCGCACCTGCAGCCCCTGTCTCCCCCCAGACCCCATCACAGTTGGGTTCTGGTGTCCTGGGCGTTTGCTGCCAATTTGGTCCAGCCACCACCAATCTGAACTTGCTCAGAATCACCCCAAAGAGAGAGCTGGCCAAGGCAGGCCCCTGGGGTTGGGTTTAGCTGGTGAAAAACACCTCTGGGACCCCTTCTCCAGTTCCAGGCTGGGCGTGAGCCAGCTGGCAGGGAGCGTGGCTCCCTGGCGATGATGGATGGATGCTGCTCTGCACAGGCAGCGTGCGAGAGGCACCAGTCTGTGCCACGGGCGTGGCTCTCTCCTCGCGCGCGCCGCCTACTTACGGCAGGTGGTCCAGGTTGTCCAGGTTGGATCTGGGCCGCACTAGCACCTGGTTCACCTCGCTGTGGAGCCCATCGAGGAGGAAGCGCAGGAATTCCTGAGCATCCTGCTGGCTGGAGTGGACAAGGGAAGGGTAAGGAGCCACTCCCTGGGCTCCACAAGCCCCCCACCCCGCCCCCCGTCTAGCCTAGGCTGTGGCAGAGCCTTACTTGTAGCCGACAAAGCGGGGTGCGTATCTCTGGATCTGGGTCTTGAATTCCGAGGGGCTCACCACTTCATTGGGAGACGAGGTCCAGAGCAGCTGGATCAGCTTTGCGAACTCTGCCAAGAGAGAGTGCAAACGAGGGTTACCAGGGCCTGTAGCTTGCTCCAGCCCAATCCCCCAGGTCCCTGGGGGCGTGTTCAGAACCACAGCCCCATCTACCGGCGGCTCTCCTCTGAGGGGGGACTGTCCAGCTTCTTACTCTGCAGATCTGCTCCCAGCGCATATTCACGGCCAGATCTGCTGAGCAGAGGAGCAGCAGGAAACCTGGTCTGCTCTGCCTGGCCAGGGTCTCACGGAGGGAGCTGAAGCCTACACCTTGGGTATCAGCGGCAGAGCTGGCAAACCTGGAGGAGGAGTCGTCAGCCAGTCAGATTTAAAAAGGGGTCTTATGAATGAGTCAGCGAGAAACATTTTGTCGCCACATGTTAGACACACATCTGGTGGTCATCAGCAGGGTGTTTGTAGCTGCTGGGAGTGGTGCAGTTATTCTATATCATGTCATGTTGAAACCTTAACCTGAAAAAATCATAAAATCACCAAAAAGGCCACAACTTGGAGAAACACGGTCTATTTTTTACCAAAAATTGGCAGAAAGCTTCTAAATTCAATTGCCTACGAACTATGTAGTCAAAATAATACTGTTGCAGAAAGTTTGGGGAATATTTAGCCCCTGGTGACATATTTTATGCATTTTCCCATACTTGTCTGCCTTTGGTTAAAGCAAAAGTCTGTAGTCACACGACAGTATGAGCTTGTTTGTATCATGTAATACATCAAAATATCTGTCATTATTTGTAGGGTGGACTGATTGGAGAAGACTTTCTGTCTGCTATTTTATGACTATTGGCTACTGTGCAATGATTTCTGCATCAGCAACTGATGTAAATACAGAGTACACCAGGATGAAATATTTTCAGGATATGTTCCACTCTCTGGGCCAAGACTGGACTTATGACGTGTATGATGAAGCAATGTATTGCAAAGCACAGTTGATTAAATGGAGGAATCGAACCGAATTTGACAATGACCCCTTTGAGATGGGAGGCGTGCATCGTACAGTGAATTTCCTGGGTGACATAGGCAGTGTGATACAGGAAAGTGGGTTTGAAGACCTCCTTGTGGAAGCAAGCATCGATGGTGCTTCAGTCATCAGCCATGCTGTAGGAGCGAAAGCACATAACCGTGGTGTTAGAATCCAGAAACCTATGAAGGAAGCAATGAATCATTTGAAATGGGTGGCACTGGGCGATTCCATGAACAATGATGTTCTCCCAGGAGATGAGAAGAGACGCATCTTGGAGAAAGCTTGACCTTGCACGGAAGCATTTGAAGATGTGGACAAGGCACACAGAGAAAAGAGCGTGGAAGCACAGAATGCTCTGGCAGACGTCATGAACAGAACCCAGTCACTCCACCAGCTCATGGACACTTACATTACCCAAGGCAAAAACTGCTGAGATACATTTCTGCTCTGGGAAAACTATGTAATGGATAAAGAAAAGGAGGACTTGTGGCACCTTAGAGACTAACCAATTTATTTGAGCATGAGCTTTCGTGAGCTACAGCTCACTTCATCGGATGCATCGGATGCTGTAGCTCACGAAAGCTCATGCTCAAATAAATTGGTTAGTCTCTAAGGTGCCACAAGTACTCCTTTTCTTTTTGCGAATACAGACTAACACGGCTGTTACTCTGAAATATGTAATGGATGTTGCCCAACTCCTGAGGGATACACTGCAGCAAAGAGAGGTGATAACAAGTCCTTGTGGCTTGAGACACTGGCAGAGATGATTGCATTCGAATTGCAGTGTGGTCATATGAGCTATGCTAGATGGGGTTGTGTAAATGTACCAGAAGCCAGATATATGTCCCATGCCAGCTGACAGTCAGGGTACAGAATACCAGACTGCTCCACGGCCATGTCATGCCATATACCACAGAAGCATGTGGCAATCACTCAACGAGGACTGTGAGAAGCATCTGCATCTTTGCACAAAAGATAAGGCGTTGACCAAGTATTACCTGACTGTACATTTTACGTTATTCGCAGTGATGTGTTTTCCCCGAGATATCTGAGAGACAAGGCAGGTGAGGTAATATCTTTTACTGGACTATGGTGAAAGAGACAAGCTTTCGAATACCAAGAAAACTCAGTCCAATCAAAGATATTACTTCACCCACCTTGTCTCTGCACATTTTAAGGCAGCTGTAACATCTACACAAGGCAGATGTGTGGAATGCAGCCTTCAGAAGCAGATCTCCACAAAGAAGTGACCACAAAGGGCATTGCTACAGATGAAACTGCTGTCCAAGATATTATAAAACTTGTGACTGAAAGTATGACAAAACCTTTATGCACTGAACCTGGAACAAGCCCAGACCACAGGCAGCCACTTGTGAACACTGCAACATCTACTGTGACCCCACCTGAAACTGAAGAAAGTTTGCTTGATCACAGAGAACGGCACACAAGGAATGAAACAGTTTGTAACCAGGAGGCTGCAAAGGGGTGAGGGAGATGTCTTTGAGCCCATAAAAAGGCACAATCTCAAATCATTTGATAATCGCAACAAAACAACTGATCAAAAGAAGAAGCAGAGCTGGGAACGGACATGTGTTGTATGTTGTCAAACATTCATGCTGTCAGTAGAAGTGACTCTACTTCAGCTTTCGGTGGCACGGCAGAAAGAGCTGGCTGACGACAGCCGCTGAGCTGGAGAGAGAAGAGAAACCAAAGAGGTCTTTTCTCCCTTTTAAGGTTCCACAGTAGTTCATCTGCCATTGATGGGCCTTCTCTGTTGGGCAGGACATCACACCTTCTGCACACCAGCATTTCACACGACCTGATGTCTTTCTCCTCATTCGTGATTTACAGTTACCAAGGATTACAATGCAAACACTTAAATATTACCTTATACCATTGGGTACAGATATTATAAGCGAGATTAATGCATGCAGCAATTTACAAACGTTTTATAAAATCTAAACACATTCTTACACTTCTAATGTCTGTTTTAACAATATTAACACACAGGTGAGTCAGATGGGTTCCAGCCAGGTATTTGTCAGTGTTCAGGTGAGACCGAGGGGCCTTGGCATAAGCTGTCACCTGGTCTCTCAGTGTCTATTCTGCATTGCCCACCCAGATCTCAGGGCTTGCAGCATTCACAAAGCACACCCATTCACACCTCTGTTGGACTTAGTGATGTCTGTTGTATGAACGCCAGAGCATCCCCACTGTCAGCAATCCCTCTTCTCCACTGGTCTCAGGACTACATGCCCCTGGCATGCCTGTTCTCAGCTCCCTTACCTCCCAGTGCTCTTTGCTTGTAATATGGACCAAGTATACTCTGTCTCCGCTCCCCTCTGTCTCAGCATTGTGGACCAGACCCACAAAGGGGTATAGATGTGGCAATCTCACCATTGCCCTGGCTTCCAGATGCCTAGAAAATCATTGGAACAACAATGGGATTCCCAATGCCTGAGTTAGGGGCTTGGACTCTGTCTTGGAGGAAGGGACAGAGACAGGTACCAAAGAATGGGATACATAAAAACAAGAATGACAGATATGGAACTGATAAGCTAGCCACTGGGACATGCCAAGAAGGGGGGCGGTGCTAAGCCCTGACCCGTTTAGGCAGCTTGGGACCGAGATATATTTGTGATCTGCAGCCAGGAACCCCTCCTGGAGTAAGCTGACTTAGGTGCATGAACCATTTTGTGTCAGATTGATATGTACCTGCCGAAGATCATACAAAACAGATTTGAGCAGAGGGGGAAGGAGGCACAGGCCTTCTGTGTAATTTTAGTGCGATGGTTAGGGTCCTCACAAGGGCTGTGGGGGACCCTGCTGCAAATCGCCCTAGTGCCTCTGCTAAGAAGAGATTTGGAGAGGTGGCAAATGCAGCCCTGGTAGGTGTTCCCAGATCTTTGGAGTTCTGTGATTGGGGGTGGGGTGGGCTGCTTCTCTCTTGCCTGTGGAAGCTGTTCCACTTTAATTAAATGGTATTTGGGCCTCAGGCTGACCCAGTTCCCTCTGTAGGCTGATGGCTAGACTGTGCGCCTTGGGTGGAGGAGATGTGAGTTCAAACCTCCCTGGGTAGTGTTGCGGGTGCCTCTTTTCTTGCCTTTCAAAGCTGTACCACTTGAATTAAATGGTATTTGGGCCTCTCCTTACCGCAACACCCTCTGTAGGCTGATGGTCACACTGGATGCCTGGGGTGTGTGAGATGTGGGTTCAAATCTCCCCTGGTGCGTGTCCCTGGACCTTTCTCTATTAGCGAGGGGGTTGCCTGCCTCCTTCTTCTTGCCCATTGAAGCTGTTCCACTTTAGTTAAATGGGCTCTGGGCCGGCCTCACAGATACCCTCACTCTCTAGTCCAGTGGTTAGGATACTCGCCTGGGTTGGGGGAGATCCTGGTTCAAATCCCCCAGCTGCCCATTCAGCAGGGATTTGCACAGGGATTTCCTGCCTCCTAGGCGACCGTCCTTTAGGTGGGCCATCCTTGTCCGAAGCCCCTCTCTTTCTCAAGAGGCCGTTGTCTTCTTGGGACGGAGAGGGGATTCGGACAGGGATCGCTCGCCAGTGACTCTCCCCAGGAGGTGGCGGCCCCCAGTTCACACCCCTCAAAAGAGCAGGGGAGTGCCCTGGGGTCTGCCACAACCTGGGCGTGTATCCTGATCAGGGTGGACAAGAGTGAGAGGGGGGTTTTACTGTAGTGCAGCATTGCCTCTTTAATTAAAAAAGCAAGAGGCCCTGTGTCGGGCCTCTTGCTCAGCTAGGAGGGGCCTCCTCTCACCCACCAGAGGCCCTCCTGTCCCACCAAGCGGGGATGCGAACCAGGGTCACCTGCAATCCAAGCAAGCACCCTAACCCCCGTACCATAGAGGGACTTGAGAGCTTAGCTCGCCCCGGTTAATATATAGTTAAAGTGGAAGGCTGGAGCGGTAAGAAATTGAGGCTCCCCGTGCCGTCTCAAGCGACACCCAGGGGAGTTGAACCAGGGTCACCCGCAATCCAAGCGAGCGCCCTAACCCCCATACCATAGAGGGCTTGGAGACTTTTCTTTGCCCCGGTTAATATATAGTTAAAGTGGAAGGCTGGAGCGGTAAGAAATTGAGGCTCCCCGTGCCATCTCAATCGACACCCAGGGGAGTTGAACCAGGGTCACCCGCAATCCAAGCAAGTGCCCTAACCCCCGTACCATAGAGGGACTTGAGAGCTTACCTCGCCCCGGTTAATATATAGTTAAAGTGGAAGGCTGGAGCGGTAAGAAATTGAGGCTCCCCATGCCGTCTCAATCGACACCCAGGGGAGTTGAACCAGGGTCACCCACAATCCAAGCGAGCGCCCTAACCCCCATACCATAGAGGGCTTGGAGATTTTTTTTTGCCCCGGTTAATATATAGTTAAAGTGGAAGGCTGGAGCGGTAAGAAATTGAGGCTCCCGTCTCAAGCGACGACCAGGGGAGTTGAACCGGGAGCACACACAGAGCAGGTGAGCACCTTAACCCCTGTACCATAGAGGGCTTGGAAGGCTGCCTTTGCCCCGATTAATATATAGTGAAAGTGGAACACTCGCGGGGCAAGAGATTAAGCTCCCAAGCCTTGATCTCAACAAACAGAGAGGGGGCTTGAACCAGCAGCTTACTGCTTCCAGGGTACGCAGCGCAACCCCAGGACTATTCAGGGAGTCATAGGGAGCTGTTTTCCCAATTCTCATGTAATATGCACTGAAAGCGGCCAACCTGCAACAGAAAAGCCTGAGGGAGAGCCCACATCCCACTACTTCCTAGGCAGACACTTAGGCCATTTGGTTGAGAGGCAAGTGCTCAACTCCCTTCTCTTGAAGAAGAAGAAGAAGAAGAAGAAGAAGAAAAAGGGGGATGAGAACCACCAACCTCCCACGTGCAAGTCACAGAGTCCAACCACTGGACCACCCAACTCTGCTGGCTCTGCTTTTGCCCCAGTGAATAATGTAACCGAATGTAGCCCTCCTGCAACAGAAAAGACCGAGAGAGCCCCCACAGGGGAAAACCTCCGAGCCCAGCACTTAGGCGATTCGCCTGAAAGGGAGTTCAGATCCCTTCTCAGCAAGAAGAAAGGGGCTTTGAACCCCCAGCCTCCTACTTGCTGGGTACACACCACACCCATCAGACTACAGTGGGCTTCTAGGTGAGCTGCTGGCCCCATGAATATGTCATGTAAGTTGAACAGCTTCAGCAGGAAAAAAAAGAGATAGGGGCCCAAGCCCCCCAGGAGAATCCCTCTTAGTCCAGAAGCTGGATACTCACTTGAGAACAGGGAGATGGCTGTTTGTTTAAGTCCTTCCTCAGCAAGCTGGGGGAGGAGTTGAACCAGCATCACCCACACACTGGGTAAGTACCCAAACCACTGGACTACAGAGGGATTCATGTTGCAAGGCTGGCCCGTTACCACTTCATGGAAGTGGCACAGGCCCGACAAGCTACAACGAGGAAGTCTCCTCAGGCCGTCCTTTACTTCAGTATTGGGGCTCACGCGTGAGAGACTGCAGAGCCCTCTTCAACTCCCCGGCGCCCATCAGGCGGGGAGAAGGAAATCGACCAAGTGTCTTCCTCTCCCAGGTACCGCCCTCTGCTTGCCAGCCACGGCCAGGAACCCCTCAGGTGACTTAGCGTGAGCTGGTTAGGGACCATTTAGCGTGAGCTGGTTAGGGACAAGCCGAACGCCCCACAAAACAGCCCAGGAGACAGAGGCGGAGGCCCCCTTGTGTAACTTTTAACCTAGTGGTTTGGGGCCTCGCCTGTGAGGGAGGCTGGTGGGGGGGAGCGTGCTTCAGGTTCAGCTGGGAAAAGAGACGGTTAAGGTTGGATCTGACAGAGGGCTAGCCAGTCACGACTGGGGTGGAGAACGGGAATCGGGACGTGTTATTTACCCCTTCACGCAACGCAAGAACAGGGGTCACCCACTGAAATGAGCAGGCAGCAGCTTTAACCCAAACCAAAGGCAGTACTTGGCCCCGCAACGCACGCTCAGCCTGTGGAAGTGGTTGCCGGTGGAGGTGGGGTGGGCCAAAACTGTAAGTGGGTTCGAAAAGAAAGACTGAGAAAGTTTGTGGCGAATGGGTCCATCCGTGGCTATTAGCCAAGACGGTCAGGGACGCAGCCCCGTGGTCCGGGCGTCCTTCGCCCGCTGACGGCCAGCTGCTGGGAGGGGGACCCGACGGGACGGATCGCTTGAGAGTTGCCTTCTTCTGTTCACTGCCTTTGATGCAGCCGGCATTGGCCGCTGTCGGAAAGCAGGACAGTGGGCTACCTGGGCCATGGGTCTGTTGCATTATGGCCATTCACGTTCTTACCTCGCTCCTCTGCCTGACGAGCACAAGGGATTTGCAAAGGGCTCACCTACCGCCCGGGTGAGTGCCCTAATCATTGGGTGCTGGGCTACAGCGACCGGAGCACCCTCAGTTGAAGCTGTTACACTTTAATTGAAGGGCGCTGAGCCCAGTTAAAGGCTGCGGCTCCCTCTCTGATTCCATGGTTAGACTTCAGAGAGGGGGTAGGAGGCTGCCTCGTTCAAATCCCCCTTCATCCTGCTGGGAAGGTTGTGGGGGGGGGGTTGACGAGTGCTGCCCTACAGGCTGTCTGTGTTCTGTGGTTCTGTAAATCTAGTGATGGGGGTCTCGTGATCCCTTCCTCTTGCCCGTGAAACTGTTCAACTTTAATGAAATATTATTTGGGCCAGCTAGTTCAGCAGCTTCATGTGTAGTTCAGTGGTTATGCTACTGGTCTGGCTTGTGGGCGCCGTGGGTTCAAATCCTCCCTTTGTCCGTTGCGAAAACTGATGAGATGGCTGGTGGTCCTGGATTGAATCTGTGGTGTCCCTTGCTTTTTGGCCCGAAGAAGGTGTTCCACGTTAATTAACTATTGTTCAGGCAAAGCGCCCGGTACCACTCCTTCCGTGGTCCAGTGGTTGGGCTCCATGTGGGTGCTGTGGGTTCAATTCCCCAGATCTGCTGATGCTGAAAAGAGCTTGAAATGAGCATTTAACACAGGCCTGGTTGGTCTTTGGGTACTGCCGGAGGGGGGCTGCTTCTCTCTTGCCTGTGGAAGCTGTTCCACTTTAATTAAATGGTATTTGGGCCACAGGCTGACCCAGTTCCCTCTATAGGCTGATGGTTAGACTGTGTGCTTTGGGTGGGGAAGATGTGAGTTCAAATCCCCCTTGGTGTGTGTGTGGGTGGCTGTCTTTCTGGGGGTGCCTCCTTTCTTGCCTTTCAAAGCTGTTCCACTTGAATTAAATGGAATTTGGGCCTCTCTTTACCACAACTCCCTCGGTAGGCTGATGGTCACAGTGTGCGCCTGGGGTGCGTGAGATGTGGGTTCAAATCTCCCCTGGATCTTTCTCTATTAGCGAGGGGGTTGCCCGCTTCCTTCTTGCTCGTTGAAGCTGTTCCACTTTAGTTAAGTGGGCTGTGGGTCGGCCTCATGGCTACCCTCACTCTCTAGTCCAGTGGTTAGGATACTCGCCTGGGTTGGGGGAGATCCTGGTTCAAATCCCCCAGCTGCCCGTTCAGCAGGGATTTGCACAGGGATTTCCTGCCTCCTAGGCGACCGTCCTTTAGGTGGGCCATCCTTGTCCGAAGCCCCTCTCTTTCTCAAGAGGCCGTTGTCTTCTTGGGACGGAGAGGGGATTCGGACAGGGATCGCTCGCCAGTGACTCTCCCCAGGAGGTGGCGGCCCCCAGTTCACACCCCTCAAAAGAGCAGGGGAGTGCCCTGGGGTCTGCCACAACCTGGGCGTGTATCCTGATCAGGGTGGACAAGAGTGAGAGGGGGGTTTTACTGTAGCGCAGCATTGCCTCTTTAATTAAAAAAGCAAGAGGCCCTGTGTCAGGCCTCTTGCTCAGCTAGGAGGGGCCTCCTCTCACCCACCAGAGGCCCTCCTGTCCCACCGAGCAGGGATGCGAACCAGGGTCACCTGCAATCCAAGCAAGCACCCTAACCCCCGTACCATAGAGGGACTTGGGAGCTTAGCTCGCCCCGGTTAATATATAGTTAAAGTGGAAGGCTGGAGCAGTAAGAAATTGAGGCTCCCCATGCCGTCTCAATCGACGCCCAGGGGAGTTGAACCAGGGTCACCCGCAATCCAAGCGAGCGCCCTAACCCCCATACCATAGAGGGCTTGGAGACTTTTCTTTGCCCCGGTTAATATATAGTTAAAGTGGAAGGCTGGAGCAGTAAGAAATTGAGGCTCCCCATGCCGTCTCAATCGACACCCAGGGGAGTTGAACCAGGGTCACCCGCAATCCAAGCGAGCGCCCTAACCCCCATACCATAGAGGGCTTGGAGACTTTTCTTTGCCCCGGTTAATATATAGTTAAAGTGGAAGGCTGGAGCGGTAAGAAATTGAGGCTCCCCGTGCCGTCTCAAGCAACACCCAGGGGAGTTGAACCGGGAACACGCACACGGCATGTGAGCACCTTAACCCCCGTACCATAGAGGGCTTGGAGAGCTGCCTTTGCCCCGGTTAATATATAGTGAAAGTGGACCACTCGCGGGGCAAGAGATTAAGCTCCCAAGCCTTGATCTCAACAAACAGAGACGGGGCTTGAACCAGCGGCTTACTACTTCCAGGGCACGCAGCGCGACCCCAGGACTATTCAGGGAGTCACAGGGAGCTGCTTTCCCAATTCTCATATAATATGCACTGAAAGCGGCCAACCTGCAACAGAAAAGCCTGAGGGAGAGCCCACATCCCACTACTTCCTAGGCAGACACTTAGGCCATTTGGTTGAGAGGCAAGTGCTCAACTCCCTTCTCTTGAAGAAGAAGAAAAGAGGGGATGGGAACCACCAACCTCCCACGTGCAAGTCACAGAGTCCAACCACTGGACCACCCAACTCTGCTGGCTCTGCTTTTGCCCCAGTGAATAATGTAACCGAATGTAGCCCTCCTGCAACAGAAAAGACCGAGAGAGCCCCCACAGGGGAAAACCTCCGAGCCCAGCACTTAGGCGATTCGCCTGAGAGGGAGGAGATCAAAGTTCAAATCCCTTCTCAGCAAGAAGAAAGGGGCTTTGAACCCACAGCCTCCCACTTGCTGGGCACACACCACACCCATCAGACGACAGCAGGCTGCCGGGTGAGCTGGTGGCCCCATGAATATGTCATGTAAGTGGAACAGCTTCAGCAGGAAAAAAAAAAGATAGGGGCCCAAACGCCCCAGGAGAATCCTTCTTAGTCCAGAAGCTGGATACTTGCTTGAGAGCAGGGAGATAGCTGTTTAAGTCCTTCCTCAGCAAGCTGGGGGAGGAGTTGAACCAGCATCACCCACACACTGGGTAAGTACCCAAACCACTGGACTACAGAGGGATTCATGTTGCAAGGCTGGCCCGTTACCACTTCATGGAAGTGGCACAGGCCCGACAAGCTACAACGAGCAAGTCTCCTCAGGCCGTCCTTTACTTCAGTATTGGGGCTCACGCTTGAGAGACTGCAGAGCCCTCTTCAACTCCCCGGCGCCCATCAGGCGGGGAGAAGGAAATCGACCAAGTGTCTTCCCCTCCCAGGTACCGCCCTCTGCTTGCCAGCCACGGCCAGGAACCCCTCAGGTGACTTAACGTGAGCTGATTAGGGACCATTTTGCATGAGCTGGTTAGGGACCGGCCGAACGCCCCACAAAACAGCCCAGGAGACAGAGGCGGAGGCCCCCTTGTGTAACTTTTAACCTAGTGGTTCGGGGCCTCGCCTGTGAGGGAGGCTGGTGGGGGGGAGCGTGCTTCAGGTTCAACTGGGAAAAGAGACGGTTAAGGTTGGATCTGACAGAGGGCTAGCCAGTCACGACTGGGGTGGAGAACGGGAATCGGGACGTGTTATTTACCACTTCACGCAACGCAAGAACCGGGGTCACCCGCTGAAATGAGCAGGCAGCAGCTTTAACCCAAACCAAAGGCAGTACTTGGCCCCGCAACGCACGCTCAGCCTGTGGAAGTGGTTGCCGGTGGAGGTGGGGTGGGCCAAAACTGTAAGTGGGTTAGAAAAGAAAGACTGAGAAAGTTTGTGGCGAATGGCTCCACCCGTGGCTATTAGCCAAGACGGTCAGTGACGCGGCCCCGTGCTCCAGGCGTCCTTCGCCCGCTGACGGCCAGCTGCTGGGAGGGGGGCCCGACGGGATGGATCGCTTGAGTGTTGCCCTCTTCTGTTCACTGCCTTTGAAGCAGCCGGCATTGGCCGCTGTCAGAAAGCAGGACAGTGGGCTACCTGGGCCATGGGTCTGTTGCATTATGGCCATTCACCTTCTAACTCGCCCCTCTGCCGGACGAGCATAAGGGATTTGCAAAGGGCTCACCTACCGCCCGGGTGAGTGCCCTAATCGTTGGGTGCTGGGCTACAGCGACGGGAGCACCCTCACTTGAAGCTGTTACACTTTAATTGAAGGGCCCTGAGCCCAGTTAAAGGCTGCGGCTCCCTCTCTGATTCCGTGGTTAGACTTCAGAGAGGGGGTAGGAGGCTGGCTCGTTCAAATCCCCCTTCATCCTGCTGGGAAGGTTGTGGGGGGGGTTGACGAGCGCTGCCCTACAGGCTGTCTGTGTTCTGCAGTTCTGTAAATCTAGTGATGGGGGTCTCGTGATCCCTTCCTCTTGCCCGTGAAACTGTTCAACTTTAATGAAATATTATTTGGGCCAGCCAGTTCAGCAGCTTCGTGTGTAGTCCAGTGGTTACGCTACTGGTCTGGCTTGTGGGCGCCGTGGGTTCAAATCCTCCCTTTGTCCGTTGCGAAAACTGATGAGATGGCTGGTGGTCCTGGATTGAATCTGTGATGTCCCTTGCTTTTTGGCCCGAAGAAGGTGTTCCACGTTAATTAACTATTGTTCAGGCAAAGCGCCCGGTACCGCTCCTTCCGTGGTCCAGTGGTTGGGCTCCATGTGGGTGCTGTGGGTTCAATTCCCCAGATCTGCTGATGCTGAAAAGAGCTTGAAATGAGCATTTAACACAGGCCTGGTTGGTCTTTGGGTACTGCCGGAGGGGGGCTGCTTCTCTCTTGCCTGTGGAAGCTGTTCCACTTTAATTAAATGGTATTTGGGCCACAGGCTGACCCAGTTCCCTCTATAGGCTGATGGTTAGACTGTGTGCTTTGGGTGGGGAAGATGTGAGTTCAAATCCCCCTTGGTGTGTGTGTGGGTGGCTGTCTTTCTGGGGGTGCCTCCTTTCTTGCCTTTCAAAGCTGTTCCACTTGAATTAAATGGAATTTGGGCCTCTCTTTACCACAACTCCCTCGGTAGGCTGATGGTCACAGTGTGCGCCTGGGGTGCGTGAGATGTGGGTTCAAATCTCCCCTGGATCTTTCTCTATTAGCGAGGGGGGTTGCCCGCTTCCTTCTTGCTCGTTGAAGCTGTTCCACTTTAGTTAAGTGGGCTGTGGGTCGGCCTCACGGCTACCCTCACTCTCTAGTCCAGTGGTTAGGATACTCGCCTGGGTTGGGGGAGATCCTGGTTCAAATCCCCCAGCTGCCCATTCAGCAGGGATTTGCACAGGGATTTCCTGCCTCCTAGGCGACCGTCCTTTAGGTGGGCCATCCTTGTCCGAAGCCCCTCTCTTTCTCAAGAGGCCGTTGTCTTCTTGGGACGGAGAGGGGATTCGGACAGGGATCGCTCGCCAGTGACTCTCCCCAGGAGGTGGCGGCCCCCAGTTCACACCCCTCAAAAGAGCAGGGGAGTGCCCTGGGGTCTGCCACAACCTGGGCGTGTATCCTGATCAGGGTGGACAAGAGTGAGAGGGGGGTTTTACTGTAGCGCAGCATTGCCTCTTTAATTAAAAAAGCAAGAGGCCCTGTGTCAGGCCTCTTGCTCAGCTAGGAGGGGCCTCCTCTCACCCGCCAGAGGCCCCCCATCCCACCGAGCAGGGATGCGAACCAGGGTCACCTGCAATCCAAGCAAGCGCCCTAACCCCCGTACCATAGAGGGACTTGAAAGCTTAGCTAGCCCCGGTTAATATATAGTTAAAGTGGAAGGCTGGAGCGGTAAGAAATTGAGGCTCCCCATGCCGTCTCAATCGACACCCAGGGGAGTTGAACCAGGAGCACACACATGCCAGGTGAACACCTTAACCCCCGTACCATAGAGGGCTTGGAGGGCTGCCTTTGCCCCGGTTAATATATAGTGAAAGTGGAACACTCGCGGGGGCAAGAGATTAAGTTCCCAAGTCTTGATCTCAACAAACAGAAAGGGGGCTTGAACCAGCGGCTCACTGCTTCTGGGGCATGGAGCCTGACCACAGGACTACCCAGGGAGCTGTTTTCCCAATTCTCATGTAATATGTACTGAAAGCGGCCCCCCTGCAACAGGAAAGCCTGAGGGAGCCCCCATTTGCCACTACCTCTTCATCAGGCACTTTGGCCTTTCAACTGAGATTTATGTCATGTAAGGTTTTGCAGCGGAGGCAGCCTGTGTCGCATTGGTATCTTCACTGTAATGTGGTACAAAGAAGGAGCTCTGGAGATCGTGGGCTACGGGTTGTTTGCTAAGAAGAACAAAACAAGTGAGAAACTGCTCCCATCAGTGGCCTCCTTCAGGCAGCACCTGAAAAGTGCAAATTATCAGCTCACATGGAATCATGCAACAGTTCGGTACCTTTAAGTCCCCCCTGTTACCCTCGGACGGGTGACAGACAGCACGGGTCGTCTCGTCCCTGCCATTGTGGTGCTGCTGCCTGCTCCAGAAGCCGCCCTGCCCTTTGCGCAGCGGGGCGGTGAGAATGCCCATGCGACGAGGAGATGCGACTGCCGCAGGGAAGATTTGCTGTGCTCCCATGCATGCAGCTGTGACAGGGACGAGTGCAGCAGCAGAGTATCGAACTCAGCGGAGACCCTTGGGGCGAGCAGAAATGTTTCAACTGTCTGCATACTACTGAGACTATGTTTGTGAGTAAATATAGCTCGAAGGGGTGCTGCATTCGACCTTCAATATCCCCTCGTTAGATGTAGAGGTTACATTGAGAGCACATGGCTATTCACAGGATATTCACAGGATATATTCATACAAGACATTCCACAGCCCTTCTGCAAAGTGTCCTTACTGTTTCTAAGGCGTTCACATGGATTGTCATTGTATTCAGTGACAGTAAGAAGATAACAATAGTTGCATCTGTGTGCTTTAGACATATGTCTCCGGTTGAGCAGACAACATCAAAATATATGTTTTATATTTAGGGGGTCGAGGTGTTGTTATCTGTGTAGCTTATAAAAATAGCAGACAGAAAAACATTTCCCCAATCAGTCCATTCTATAAATAATGACAAATATTTTGATGTATTACACGGTACAAACAAACTCATGCTGTCCTGTGACTACAGACTTTTGCTTTAACCGCAGGCAAACAAGCACAGGGAAATGCATACAATATATCACCTGGGGCTATATATGTCCCAGACTTTCCAAAACAGTGCTATTTTGAGTGCATAGAAGTTTTCTGACAATTTTGGGCAAAATTAGACTGTTTCTTCGCGTTATGGCTGTTTTGGTGATTTTTCCGTATTGAATGCCTTGGAACCTTTAAACATCACGTGATACAGAAAGGTTTCAGAGTAACAGCCGTGTTAGTCTGTATTCGCAAAAAGAAAAGGAGTACTTGTGGCACCTTAGAGACTAACCAATTTATTTGAGCATGAGCTTTCGTGAGCTACAGCTCACTTCATCGGATGCATCGGATGCTGTAGCTCACAAAAGCTCATGCTCAAATAAATTGGTTAGTCTCTAAGGTGCCACAAGTCCTCCTTTTCTTTTTGTGATACAGAAAAACGACACCACTTCCAGCATCTGCAAGCATCCTGCTGATGACCACCAGCTATGTGACTCACATGTGGTAGGAACAATTTTCTTCTCGTTGATGGGTTTACCCCTTAGTGCCCCAAATGGGTCCGGGCAGGTAGACTAGTGATGGTGTGGCAAAGGGGTCACCGAGGGCAAGGGCTGGCAGGGGATGTGAGAAGAAAAAAGCCAGCATGACTCTCACATCCGAGGGAGAGTTTTGCAGGAAAATCTTCTTGTGCCCATGTGACACAGAGCCAGAGGACCAAGAGGCCGGGAGCCCTGTTCAGACAGGGTCACTCGCCGGAGGGGAGCTGCACTAAAAGGCCAAGCTGTAGGCACCGGCTCAGCCCCCAGTCTGCCAAAGGGACGGGCCAGGTGGAGCACTGGTATCTCCCAGCCCTGGCTGCGGGCAGCTGGCTCCCCTTACCTGCCATCAGCGCGGTGTACATGCAGCTGTTGCTGTTGAGGTCCCGCACGTACTGGTTCTGCAAGCAGTAGTCCCGGAGCTCCTTCGTGTTGCTCAGACACTGCAGGATCGAGTTCATGAAACACTGCAGGGGAGGCAGAAGAGAAACTATGGCAACAGGAGACAGGACAATCCCAGCTGTGGGGGAGATCCCTGGAAAAGGGGCACCAGTACCAGGGGGCTGGGAAAGCCCACCTCAACCTGGTGTTTCAGGCCACATCACTGGAGGGCACTGGAGAGATGGATCATCTCATCTGATCTATGTCTCTAGAGCAGGGGCTTTTAGCCTTCTTCAGATGGGGGAGACTGCTCATTGGAACAGAAATGTCTGGGGATCCCCCCTCTTTGATCTTGTAACTTCGCTGGACCTGTCTGCAGCCCCCAGGCTGAGAACCCAGGCAGTCTGTGCCATGCAAACCGGGGAGATGTGAGGGAGTTTGTTGGAGGGAGAAAGAATAAAATCAGCATGGTCTAGAAAGGCCACGTGGCTAATACCGACACTACTTCTGGCTCCTCCCGCTCACCTGCATCCAGACAAAGAACACAACCAAGGATGCTTCTACTTAGGTCCTGGTGTGGATTTGCAGGGACTGTGGCCTGTATTTCCCAGTCATAGAAAGCCGGAGGGGGGGCGGGGGGGGACCATCCTGTGTGAGAGGTGTCCCTTGGTAAAATCTCTCAGGAAGCAGGTGGGAGAGCTACTGGAGGAGGTGGCTAGGCTGAGGCCCATCCATGAAACAGGAAGAATTCATTGAAAACATGCACAGGGAGACCCCCAAGGCAGAGGAAGCAATCCAGCTGCAGAGGACTACAATAGTGCCACTGGGGGGGGAGGAAATGGCTCTTGAACAGAGGGGAGGCCGGCTGCTGGCTAGTTCTGGCAGTGCTCCACCCCTGCTCCCAACCCACTGTCCATAGAGAACAAAAACCAGTACGCTGCCCTGGTAACGAGGGTTGAGGAATCTCCCCCAAAGGTGGAGGAGGAGAAGCCATGACTCTGAGCAGATCGGCAGTGAGCACAGGGGTTCTGGCAGTGAGGGTGAAGGAGTTGGGGGTGCAGGCGGTGTTCTCGTCAATCCTTCCAGTCAAGGGTAGGGGCCCGGGCAGAGACAGGCATGTCCTGGAGGTGAACGCACAGCTGCACAGTCATCGTGCTGCCAGGAAGGTTTCCGCTTCCTCAGCAGTGGGATGCTGGTAGCCGGGAAGCCACCCGGCTCCGGTTTAGAAGGGGTTAAAAGCCAGCCCTTAGGGATGGCTGAGACTCAATCAGAAAAGGCTGTGAGGCAGCCAATCAGGGCCAGGCTGGGCCCTATAAAAGAGCTGCAGGGGAAGGGGGCAGTCAGTCTCTCTCTAACTTTAGAGAGAGGTGGACCTGGCTGGAAGAGCAAAGAGTACCTTGGACAGAGCAGTGCTGGGTCGTGCAGGCCTGGTGCCCTCCCAGGCTAAGGCTGGACAGGAAGGTACTGGGACTGCAGGGAAAGGCAGCAGATCCAACCCCCTTGCCAATGATGAGTGGCCATCACAGACTGCACTTTGCCCCTGGTGAGAGGGGGCTAGATGAGGACTGGCAGTGGACACTGAGACAAGGTGGGTATAGGGGATTGGGGTTCCCCTGGGAAGGGAGACCCAGAGAGTGGGGGCACTGCTGTGGGCAGCACCCCAAGGGACAGGGGCTGAAGGCAGGAGGGACACTGGCCAGCAGGACGTACTCCAGGGTTGAAAGAGCTAATTCCCAAGGTAACTAGCAGTAGGCACTGTACTGGTGAGTGCTTGACCTGTTACAATGCTGGTCTGAGAAACTCTGCTGAGTAGAGATGGGGCCCAGTATGTTTGGATACAGACTGGCTAACCTAGTGAGGTGGGCTTTAAACTAGGCTTGAGGGGGCGGGGGGCAGGAGACAAAAGCCTACAGGCAAGTCCAAAAACCTAGAGACCAGGGTGAAGGGTCAGAATTTGGGCAGAACATGGGCAATCACAGCAGGGACAAAGGACAAGAGGGGAAATATAATGAACCTCTTTGCGGTCTCTATGATAAAGAAAGATTTATGGTGATTAAACAGGAAGAACTAGAAATAATAATGAATTATCACAATTATGACCAAATAGGCATCATGAACTAGGGTGGGAAAATTCATGAGTGGAATATTGGTAGAGAAGGGTACAGCTTGTTAAGGAAGGACGGGCAGGGAAAAAAGGGAGGTGGTGTTGCCTTGTATATCAAAGATATCTAGATTTCTCTGAGGTTGAGATAGAAGTGGGAGGCAGACCTGTCTCTGGGTAAGGACAAAAAGGGTAAAAACCAAGGGTGATGTCATGGCAGGAGTCTATTCTAGACCACCTAACCAGAAAGAATAGGTGCATGAGGCCTTGTTAAAAGAAACTAACAATCATCCAAAGCACAGGAGTTGGCGGTGATGGGGGACTTCAACTACTCAGACGCCTGCTGGGGAAAATGAAACAGCAGGGCACAGATTATGCAACAAGTTCTTGGAATGCATTGGTGTTAATGTTTTATTGCAGAAAGCTGGCTCCTCCCTATTAGACAAAATCAAAAGTGGAAGGCAACTTGGGTGAAAGTGATCATGAAATCATAAGAGTTCATGATTCTAAGGCAGGGGTGGGCAAACTTTAAGGCCCAAGGGCCACATCTGGGTGGGGAAATTGCTTGCAGGGCCATGAATGTAGGGCTGGGGTTGGGGTGTGGGAGGGTGTGCAGGAAGGGGCTCAGGGCAAGCGATTGGGGCAGAGGAGGGGTGCAGGGTGTACAAAGGGACTCAGGGAAGGGGGTGGGGTGCAGGAGGGGGCTCAAGGCAGTGGTGCAGGGAGGGGTGTGGGATGGGGCTCAGGGCAGGGGTGTGCAGGGGCTCAGGGCAGGGGGTTGGGGTGCAGGAGGGCTTCGGGTTCTGGCTCAGCACTGCTTACCTGGAGCAGCTCTGGGAACACAGCAAGGCTAAGGCAGGGTCCCTGCCTGCCCTGGTCCCGACTCCATGCAGCTGGCACCACGTCCCTGGGGAAGGGGGGGGGGCGGGGCAGAGGGCTGAGCTCACTGCCCTTGCCTGTGGGTACCTCCCCTGAAGCTCCCATTGGCTGCAGTTTCCCATTCCTGGCCAATGGGAGCTTCCAGGGAGGTACCCACAGGCAAGGGCAGTGCACAGAGCTCTCTCCTCTCTCCCCCCCACCCCGGGATGTGGTGCCGTCTGCTTCTGGGAGCAGCGCAGGGTCTGCAGTGCCATGGGGTGGCCATCCTGTGAGCTGGATCCAAAGCCCTGAGGGGCCGGATCCGATCCACAGGCCATAGTTTGCCTACCCCTGTCCTAAGGAATGGTAGGAGGGAAAAAACAGCAGAATAAAGACAATTGACTTCAAGAAGGTAGACTTTAGCAAACTTGGAGAATTGGTAGGTAAGATCCCATGGGAAGCAAGTCTAAGGGGAGAGTTTAGCAGAGTTGGCAGTTTTTTAAAGACCTATTAACAAAACATTTTACAAATTGATTAAAACAGTAATTTTAGACTGCCTAAGATTTCCAAAGGGGTCTGCACCTCAACTCAAAAATTTTAGGCGTCTGCAATTGAAAAAAGGTTGAAACCTCTTGCTTGTAAAGCAGTGGGAAGACCAAGGAAAGGGTAGGCCCATTACTTGGTGAGGAGGGAAAGGCAATAACAGTAAACGCAGCAGTGGCTGAAGTGTTAAATGCCCTTTTTGTTTCAGTTTTCATCACAACAGTGAGCAGAGATTGGCCAACTAACATAGTGAACATCAGTGTACATGGAGTAGGCTCTGAGGCTAAAATAGGGTAAGACTCTAGGAATTACTTAAACAAGTTAGACTGGTTTTTTGCAGGTAGGCAGTCCTAATGAAATACATTCTAGAATACTTAAGGAACTGGCTGAAGGGATCTCTGAGCAATTGGCAATTATCTTTGAGATCTCATGGAGGACAGGAGACATGCCAGAAGACTGGAAAAACAAATGTAGTACCTATCTAAAAAATGGGGGGAGGACAACTCAGGGAATTATAGACCACTTGTCTTAAATTTAGTACTTATAAAGATGATGGAGCAAATCAAACAATCAATGTGTACATATCTAGAAAAGGTAATGGCCAACATAGATTTGTCAAGAACAAATGTCAAACCAACTACTATCCTTCTTTGACAGGGTAACAAGCCTTGTGGATGCAGGGAAACGGGAGGTGTGATAAAACTTGACTTCAGTAAGGCTTTCGATACAGTCACATGAGCTTCTCCCAAGCAAACTAGGGAAATATAGCTCAGATGAACCTGCTAGAAGGTTGGTGCACAACACATGAGGAGACAAGTTAGCAATGGTTCACAGTCAAGCTAGAAGGGTATACTGAGCAGGGTTCTGCAGGGGATCAGTGCAGGGTCCAGTTCTAATCAAGATCTTCATAAATGATTTGGAAAATGGCATAGAGAGTACACTTATAAAGTTCCCAGTTGATACCAAGCTGGGAGGAGCTGCAAGCCCTTTGGAGGACAGGATTCAAATTCAAAATGATCTGGAGAAATGGTCTGAAATAGGATGAAATTCAATAAGGACAAATGCAAAATACTCCACTTAGGAAGGAATACTCAATTGCACAAATAAAAATGATCTTCTGGGAAGGAGTATTGCAGAAAAGGGATTATTGTGGATCACAAACTAAATATGAGCAAACAGTGTAACACTGTTGCAAAAACAAGCAAACATCATTCTGGGATGTATTAGTAGGAGAGTTAGAAGCAAGACATGGGGAAATCTTCTGCTCTACTCAGCACTGTTAAGGCCTCAACTGGAGTATTGTGTCAAGGTCTAGGTACCATATTTCAGGAAAGATGCAGACAAATTGCTCTCCTCTGGACTTCCTCCAACAAAAATGCTTAAATGTCCAGAAAAGCTGACTTAACAGGAAAGATTGGGGGGGGGATCGAGTTCTTCTTAAAGAGAAGACTGAGGGGAGAGAGAAGTATATAAGACTCTTATAAAGAGGAGGGTGACTTCTTGTCCTGTCTTTAGTGGGTACAGAGAAGAAACAATGGGCTCAAATTGCAGCAAGGGAAATTTAGGTTAGACATTAGGAAAAGCATTCTGACAGGGTAGTTAAGACTGGAACAAATTACCTAGGGAGGTTGTGGAATCTCCATCATTGGAGGCTTTGAAGAGCAGGTTAGACATACACCTGTGAGGGATGATAATACTGAGTCCTGGCTCAGCACAGGGGAATGTGCTGATACCTATCAAGGTCCCTTCCAGTTCTACATGTCTAGAATTTCTATTCTTGTGGCATCTCAGCACCATGCAGCAGCTGGCTCCAAGCCACACTGAGGCAGCAGGGGCAGAAAGCTGCTCCCATCTGATAGTGGCTGGGTGCTCTGGGATTGGTGGGGCAAGTTCCATGTGAATGGGTGTCCACATGCCAACACCTTCCTGCACCTGTGGGCAGCCTCAGCAGAGGGCCCTGCTGCCCTGGTACTGCAGAGCATCAGATGGACAAGTGACAGATACCTGGCCCGACTCCGGAGTGGGATGTGGGAAGTGAGGGTACTCATCTGTACATGGTGAGTGCTGAGCAAGCTCTCTCTGTAAGAAAAATATGACCAAATGCTGGGGATGGGGCAGGGCCCTTTTACCACCTCTAAAGCCAATTAAACAGGGCTGAGAGCCAGGCACACCCAGCACCACAGCTGGGCAATCAGCATGGGGTGGCTTTACTACAGGCCCCAGATCAAATTAATGATGCAGCGCCTAGCACCCACTGATGAGCCACAGGGGAAGGAAGTTTCCAAACAGGCCCTTTCCCCTGGGGTTAATGCCTCCCCAGCAGTGAGAAGGCAAAGCACTGAAAGCAGGCACGGGGTGCTCAGCCCCTTGGGATGGGTGCAGGGCATCCTGGGGCTGTCAGTCCATTGGGGTGGGTGCTAGGGATCCCTGGGATCTCTGCCCCTGCGGGTAGGTACTGGGTATTCCCAGACTCTCAGCTCGTGGGTGGGGGACTGTCTGCTGTCACTCTGGGTTCCTCTTTCTGTGGTGTGGAAGTGAGGGGCAGGCTCAGCACTGGGGGATCCGCTCAGTGAGGCCACTGCCGGAAGTGGTTACAGAAGAGCTGTGTGGTGGGTGGAGCAGGCTGGGGGACCGCTGGCAGAACCAGGAAGGGAGTTCCTCGCATTAGCACAGTCTTTCCTGAGCAGAAACTGAGAAGGCCCTCTGTGGATCGGGTGCATGAGTCAGGGTGGTGGGGTGGGGCTGGGTGCCAGCCCCTTGGGTAATACAGGTCAGGGAAGGGCAGCAGCAGCTTGGCGTGGGTGGGTGATGGTGACTGGGTGCAGGAGCCTGACAAACCAGTCCAGCATTCAGGGCTCCCTAGTGGTGCAGCAGTCACATCAGGGACCATGTCTCCAGGGTGACCCCTGTGAGCATGTGGGGATGGGGCATGGTGCAAGGGGACCACTACCCTGGGGGGGAGCCCAGCAGAGATGCGGGGAAGGGACTCACCGTGTTTCCAAGGTTACGGAGGCCAGTCAGACCCTGCACTGTCTTGGAGTTCTGAAAAGAGAGCACCAGGGGCAGATCAATGATGGGGCTTGGGCAGCTCTCAGGCAGGCAGTCAGTCTAAAACCCCTGGCAGACACAGTGGGGAGCAGTGACCAGACAGCTGGGGGGCCATACCCTCTGTAACCCTTTCTACCCATCTGAGCATCCATGTGAAGATCTAGGCTAGGAGTAAACCAACAGGAAGCTGCCTCCAGATGCTCAGACTCCTGCATATCCACAGCCTCCCCAGGCACAGGCCAGTGTCACTATGTACATGTTACAGATGGGGAAACTGAGGCACCAGGCAGGGTAGACACCTGACCAAGGCCACATGGCCAGGCAGAACTGGGAAGGAAACCAGGAATCCTGACTTCTTGTTCTTTGCTCAGGGTACACCTCCCATTTAAAACAATACTTCAAAGAGCACCTTTTGCTGAGTCTGGGGAGCATCCTTGGCACCCACACTTCCACCCTCGAGGTGGGACTTTAGCCCTTATGGCAGCATGACTGTGATGTTGACTTGAACTGGGACCATATAGAACATTGTTGCAACCAAGGCCCTGTAGTGGCCCCAAATCTTGTACAAAGGGGATAAAAGGAGGTGTCTAAGACAAGGTTATGGTTTGCTGGTTATGATTATGCTATGTGTGCATGCATCATCTTTTGTATTTAAGGACGTAAGTATTGGCTCTATACTGTCTGTATTTCAAACTTATGCTCTGCTTCTGGGTGACACCCCAGACAAGTTGGTGTCAGCTCTGCCTAGCCTGCTTGATGGCCCATTAAGGACCATCAGCTGTACAACTGACCCATTGAGAGGAGGCAGACACGCCTTGCGACTCAGCAAGGTGTGCAGGGACCTGCCTATGGACACAACTCTGAGGTTTTTCCAGGCCATGGGATGGACAGCTTGTCTTTGGGACAAAGACCACATGGCAAGAGACTATAAAAAGCTGCTGCAGCTCCTCCATCTGGTCTTCAATCCAGCTTCCTACCTCTGGAGGGACTTGGCTACAAACAGAACCTCTAAACAAAGGACTGATGACCCATCCCAGCTGTGGATGTTCTCCAGAGCCTTGATTTAAACCTACAGCTTATTCCATCATTGTTATAAGCCTGAACCAAGAACTTTGCCATGACTGTATGTCATTGATTTCATTTAACCAATTCTAGCTCTTGTCTATAGCTTTTCCCTTCTATGAATAAACCTTTAGATTCTAAAGGATTGGCAACAGTGTGATTTGTGGGTAAGATCTGATTTGTATATTGACTTGGGTCTGGGGCTTGGTCCTTTAGGATCAAGAGAACCTTTTTTCTCTTACTGGGCTATTGGTTTTCATAACCATCTGTCCCCATAACAAGTGGCACTGGTGGTGATACTGGGAAACTGGAGTGTCTAAGGGAATTGCTTGTGTGACTGGTTTTACCCCACTGGCTAACCACAAGTTATCACTGTCTAGATGGTTTGGCTTGCCTTACAGGTGGAAAAACCCCCAACCTTGGGCTGTAACTGCCCTGCTTTAAGCAATTTGTCCTGAATTGGCATTCAGTTGGGTCCCACCAGAACCAGCATTGTTACAATGACCTGGGCCCTGCCTCCTAGTGGTCATTGGGATCCAAGTGCCAGAACTCCCCAGGGGACCATGTGAGTAGAGGAGCCTGGCTGAGTGAGCAGTGTCTCTATCCTTCTCTTCCCCCTTCTCCCCAATGGCTGGTGAACATACAGGGTAAAAGCCTACTACTGCTACCTCCTAATGGAGTTACTCCTTCAACTCAGAGGCCTGTGCATTTGGACCTACATTAATTCCCAGCTAACAGTATGGGTGAGTGGTTGTTACACAAACACTGAGGATGTTAACTGCCCCAATGGTCCTGCAGAGACCCCCCCAGGAGAAACATTCCAGCCTGCGGTGGGATAAGAGGGGTAAGCCATGAAAGGTAAAGCATCCGCCCTCCCCTTAAAAGCCCTGCCAGTACCACAATTCACCAGCTGTAGCTGCAGCAGTCTGCATGTGCATGGGGGTGGAGAGGGGTCAGAACTGGAAGCGGGGGCTTGGTGGGACTCAGATTAAATGGGACCTGACTCCTCTGCTCAGAGGAGCATGGCCAAGCTGAGCTCAGCTGCAGCTTCCCCCGAGCACTCAGCCTTCCCCTTTCCCCAGCCCTTGGGAACCAGGAGGGGAAGGGGCCTGTGAGAAGAACAGTGCTGCCCAGCAGAGCCCATCTTGCCCTGCCTCCAGCTTAGCGCTGCCTGGGTAAGGGGCAGGGAAAGTCAAGTTTCCTCCCTGGAGCTCATTAATTCAGGATTCCTCAGACCCTTGCTGCAAGGGCACAGTCCAGAGATTCCTCCAGGCACAAAGCTGGCCCAGCTGCAGATGGGCCTTGGGCTCAAAGTCCCAGGCAGCCTTTCCTCTGCCATCTCCCACCCCCTTAGCACCAAGAGCTCCTGGGAGCAGAACTCTGTATGGCAGAGGCAAAGGCAATCCCCACACAGCTGATCTCTGTCCCCTGGATTTCCAATTGAGTGGATCCTTGGAGGCCAGGATGGGGGTGGCTGGAACATACTGCTGTCCAAAGAGATCCACTTTCTAGTGAGGAAGGATGGCCCAGTGGTTAGAGACACAGGTTCCCAGCTCTGCATCAAACTCCTGGTGTGACCTTGAGCAGGTCCCGGGGGGGGCCACACTATAGCAGGGAGTTAACCCCCCCACTCTGTGTGTCCACATTGCAGCAGGGAGCAAGAGTTAAAGTGGGATTCCTTGGTCCTGACCAGGCTGTTGCTGAAGGACTGGTGAGTACAGTGGCACAAAGAAGCCCAAGGGGAGGAACTTAAATAGCAACCAGCCTGTGCCATCGCTGCCTTTATTAGTTAACAGCTCTGTCTTCCTATGAGACCCAATAGGAAGTATGCCCCTGAAAGTAACAGCAAGGGGGTGGGGGTCCCAGCCTCCTCAGCCCCTGCAGTGTAGCCAGATGAGGGGATGGGAAGCTAGGACTCCTGGGAAACTCTTGCTGCACCCTGCATACACGAGCTGAGCCATAACCCCCCCCGGACAGACCCCACACATCATGTAAAAGACAAACCCCTTGTGGCCAAGAAGCAGTGCACCTGGCACTAACAAAGGGCAGCTGTGCCCAGAGAGCCATGGGCGGGATGCCCATTGCCTGTAATGCTGAATTAGAATGTGAAACCAGCTTCCTGTCACTACTTTCACCCACCCAGCCTGAACTGGGTGCCCTGTTCAGGCAGCCGGAAGAGCCCCACTCAGCATGAAACGCTCCAGCTGGGTGAGCGTCAGGCAACCAGACCTTTGGACTATCCGACTAAAGTACACTTGCTGAACTGCAACCCAGCCAACTCTGCCACTCTCCCTGCTGCCCAGAGTGATGGCGCTGTGAGCTTCCTCAGGGCAGTGCCCTGATTCTATCAGCTAGGAAAGGGCCATGTGAGTTTGCTCCAACTGGTAGGTCTCCAGTAGCATGAGCTCCCTTTCAACAATACCCTGTCATCCCCAGCTAGAACAGCCAGAGCAGAAAGGCATCTCTTGCAGAGACAAGTGACAGACTCCAGCAGCTGGGCAAGTTCAAAGTGACATGCATCCTGGCCATGTTACCAGAAAGAACAAGAGAGCAGGGGCAGGCAGAGAAACAGGCAGTGCTGGGACCAGGAGCCAAACCCATGGGAGCAGAGAACTATGGGATCAAACAGATGAAACAGACATGGCAGGGAAAGGACTTGGACAAGGCACTAGTCAGTTGCAGAACTGGGGATAGAACCCAGGAGTCCTGATCCCCCATACTGCACCGTAAGTGCTAGATACCACTCCTTCCTAGGGCAGAGGCTAGAATCAGGAGCCCGGACTCCCATCCCTGTGCTCTCACTGCTAGCCTGGCCTGCCCCTGCAGGCAGGAGGAGGAGAGCTGGGAGCCCATGGGTGTGAGGTGGCAGAAGGCTGGGCTATGACTCTGTAGCTCTCCAGACACCAGCACCATGCAGTACCCAGGAGGTTAAGGAAGAGACTCTCACCCCCCACCCCCTGTGAAGCTTAATGTCAGTGACGTTACCCCCCCAAGCAGTGAGAGCACTGTGCCAGCAGCTCCAAAATAGCAGCGGCTGGCATGTGTGTGGGAGGCCCCAGCAACAGCCCAAAATAACCCAGCTACAATTACACATGCTGCTTAGTGACAGCACAGGCGTCACAAGCCAAGTCCCCTTGGGGAGCGGGGCCAGGTCACCCTTGCAGGCTGCCCCTATGCAGTCCCTGCCCGCTGCCCTTCAGGCCCTGCCCTGCTCACAACCAGGGCGCCTGGGCAGGTGATGGTGGACCCAAATCTGATCTGAGCACAGCAGGATCCTCCTCCGCACAGAGGCACCTCGCCAGGGCTCTAGCAGTGCCATTGCTGCCAGCTGGGGGCCTCCAGTGATGTGAACTTCCCCACAGCAGTGCCCTGTCACTGCCAGCTAGGGGGCTGCAGTGATGTAATTCTCCCCACAGCCGTGCCCTGCCGGTCCCAGACACTCCTCACCCTGGCTCCAACCCTCTTTAGACACGTTAACCATCTCTCTTTCAGGGCAACTCCTGCTCTGGCCCTGAAGCACCCAGCAAAGCCAAGAGCCCCTCACGATTAGGCCCCAGGGATGCTGGAGAAGTGAGGAATGCCCATGTCTGGGCTCACCCCTCCCTTTGTCCCTGGTGGATTGGACTGGCCGGCTGTCCCCTCTCTCCCACTGCTGAGCGTGAGCTGAAGTCGGGTCAACACCCGCTAAGTAGCACGATAAATGGGGACAAGCCCCAGGGCAGGATACACCTGGGATCTTGCCAGAGGCCTGCTGTGCGGCTACCATGCAGGGAAGCACCAACAGGTGCTTCTTGCTACTTCAGAACTGAATGCTGATAAATTGGTGCAGCCCATCTAACTCGCGCCTGAATCAGCTGCAGGAGACAGGCCACAACATTGCCTGACACCAGTATGCAGCCTCCTGGCTGCTCTCCTCAGGTAGCCTCCGAACCCTGCAAGCTTCCCCTCAGCAGTGCCCTGACTCAGTGGGAGCTGGGCACCTGGTGAAGAACCCAGAAAGTGGTGACTGATCTGGCAGATAGTTATGGAAAAACTGACAAGTGGCCTCCTGGATTATCATACAGGAGAGAGGAGGTGAGGGGAATGAGCGAAGGGAGCGAGGCATGCATGCTGGCTGCCTCAGGTCATTGTAACGCTGCAGGAATTTGGCTGGGTCTGTGCCCTTATCAAAGGGGACTGATGCAAGTGGCAGGGACGGGGCATCTCCCATCCTACAGCCACCAGGGCCATATAATCACCTAGGTAGAACGGCGGGGCCTGGACGTGTGCTCTGGGGAGGAGCTCAGGGGATGACAGCCCAGGGGGAGCACAGACGGAGCTCATTTAACAGCTAGGGTGTCTATGCTGCTGGAAGGGCCCCATGCCTGGCCGGGCCTCTCCCCACAGTCCGCTGAGGCCCACTTTCCCCCCATCAAGGTGCACTCCCCATAAAGCCCCTCCTGGCTCCAACTACGGACCATCCCTGGTTGCTGCCCAGGAATTTGTCTCTCTGAAATCACGTGGGCTGGCTTTGGCCAGCTGGCTCTGCCCCTCAGCACAGGGGCTGGTGAGGCGGGCCGTGGGTGCAGAGGACGAGGAGGGAATGACCAGCAGAGAAGGCTGGAAGGACAGGGCGAGGGCAGCAGGCTGCGGCTCTGGTTGGGGTTGCATAGGGATGGTTCTCTCCTGCTCTTGAGCTCTCCTTTGGGGCCCTGACATACGACCAGCTTCCCCAGCCGCACGGGCTGAAGCTTGCTCCTCTAGTGCAGACTCAGGAACCAAGAGCGCCCTGGGAGGCGAGCCGAGCCAAGTGCTGCTCCCCGGCCATGGACAGGGAGCTCGCACAAGGCGAGCGGCGCTCGCCCTGGCACGGGAGTAGCCAGCAGCCTCTCCCCCCGCTCCCCACAGTGCCTCCTGCTGGGGAAAGGCCAGGACCAGGGTAGCTGGGAGCTCCCCTCCACAGCCCACACTGCTGCCCATTCTGTACTGGGAGACAGACCGCAAATGGAGCTGGAGCAGCTAATGTCCGTGTGCTGTGAGAGGGCAGCTTGCAGGAGATCAGCCGTGCCCCTGGAGTCCTGACCTCTGGCCCCCTTGGGCAGAGGCCTGATACTGCTGGGGAGCGATTGTACAGCATGTGCTCCTCCCCCATGATTCGATGCTGGCTAATCCCCCTCCCCTCCCCGGCCCTGGCCTTTATTTAGGACGTGGGCACGGCCCGGATGGGTGAAATCGAAGTGAGGGGCACGGACAGCAAAGGCAGAACCCAAGATGCCCCCATGCAGGGTTCACTGGGCTGGAGAGATCAGCCAGGACTGGCTCCTGTCTCTTGGCTGCAGGACACTCCCGCTGCCCCCACCCCGGTCTCTTTAGCCCCTCGGGTTTCCCTGCTGGAGCAGAACAGCGGGCACAGCGGCCCCAGCAGCACACGGGGAGCCACAGCGATGGAGCTACACCAGGGCAGGCGACTCTTACATAAGTTCCTGCAGGTTCACACCCCCTTTGCTCTCTCCATTCATCCCATCTAACCGAGGAGTGAACCTGCCCGGAGCCTCGGGGGCTACGGGTCCTGGCCGGAGGGGCCCCCGGGGCGCCCAGAGGGACTCCTCACACAACGGGCCAACGTCAGCCCTGGTTACACTTCACATGTATGGCCCAGGATTCTGCTTGTATGAAAGGGGACACTGAGGCACAGGGAAGGGGAAGAGACTTGGCCAGAAAAGAATCTAGGAGTCCGGTCTCCCACTCCCTCCCTGCTCTGGCCACTAGACCCCACTCCCTTCCCAGAGCCAGGGACAGAACCCAGGAGTCCTGACTCCCAGTTCCTCCATGCACCAGCCATGAGACAATACTTCCTCTCCCAACAAAAGCTGGAGAAAACTGTCTGACAAATTCTTTTCTGACAAACTAGCCTGCAGCCGTCACAAAGCCACAGCAGGGCTGATGTCCCAGCACAATAGACCCTCGCCCCCCTGCCAGCACCCTCCCTCCGGGTCAGTCTTCAGCAGGGGCAGGTCTGGGGAGGGCAAGGGCGGCTACAGGAGCATTAGAAGAAGGTCTGGGCCCTCTGGGATCAGCTGCAGGTGCACAGAGGTTCTCCTCCCAGGCTACCTGTTGCTGTCACAGGTAAGGCCCCGAGGGGCAGCCCTGCTCCTTGCCGAGCTAGGCAAGCGAGTATCCCCACCCCGTTATGGGGTAGGGGCAGGCTGGAACACAGAACACAGCGAGTCTGGGGCAGAGCCGGGAAAAGAACCCAGGCGTCCTGGCAGGAGGCTGCTGATCTCACTCCTAGTCCACCCTGTCTCTCACCCACACAACAGACCTGGCACGGGCAGCCAACAGAGCCTAGGCTCTGGGTGGCCAACCCAGCATGGCCAGCGCACCACCTGGGGGCGGGTGCAGGAGGGGGCGCCCTGACCCCGACAGCATTTAACACCATGCCAAGCAGGGGCATTGCCGGCAGCCTCCCCCATCCCCTGCCAAAGCTAAGGTGCAGGGCAGTGCCCAGGGGGGACGCAGGCCACCCCCGAAGACAGGACAACACAGGGCGGGGGGGGTGGGGGGGTCTCTCTACCTTGGTCTTGTTGAGAAGGAGCCCCACGAAGGTGGAGACCACCAGGGATCCCGGCACGGAGGTCCTGCCGGGGCGCAGCTCCTTGTGCAAGCCGGGGAAAGCGGGGGGCTCCTCGGGCACGGTGACGGTGTAGGAATTCCGCATGCTGCCCGGCTCCCGGAGTCAGAGCCCGGGCATCGGCACGGGGGGGGGGGTGGGCAGCTTCGGGGAGATCCCCCGGTGTCCTGGGCGTGGAAAGTTTGTGCTGCAGCCAGGCGCGCTGGCTTGGCCGCGGCTCAGCACGGCCAGGGCCAGGGACCTGCCTGCCCCCCCCAGCTGGGCGCTCTCCTCCCCGGCTCCCGGCGGCTTGCAAACTCCGCTGGCTCGCCGGCGCCGCCCAGCCCGGCCCCCGCCGCTCCGTGCAAGCCGAGCTGCTGACGGCACCGGGCGGGCTCTGACATCAAGACGGGGGAGGCGCATCCAGCTGGCTCCGGCGGCCCCCACGCCGCCACGGGCCGGGAAGGGGTAGCCGAGGGGGGCACGCGTGGGGCGGCTCTGCAGGGCTGCAGCAGCCCTGTCGCGCCGGGGGATTGAGGGTGAAAGGGCTCCAGGCTGCGGAAAGCTTCTCCGGCCGCCCGAAAGCCCTGCCCAGCACGCTGAGCACTATTGGCTCCTTGCCCGTCTGTCTCCAGCGCCTCGCTCCTGTTTGATCTGCCTTTGATCCGAAGCTCTCCGGGGCAGTGACTGTCTTTTTGTTCCGGGTTTGTACAGCCCCGAGCACAAGCTGGGTCACAACTGGAGCGCCTAGGCGCTACCGCCATGGAAAGACGCACTGAACTGGTTTAAAGCAGGCTTTCAACCTTTCCAGATTATTGGACCCCTTTCAGGAGTCTGATTTGTCTTGCGTAGCCCCAAGCCTCACCTCCCTTAAAAACAGGTTTCAGAGTCGCAGCCGTGTTAGTCTGTATTCGCAAAAAGAAAAGGAGGACTTGTGGCACCTTACAGACTAACTAATTTATTTGCATCCGATGAAGCGAGCTGTAGCTCGTGAAAGCTCATGCTCAAATAAATTGGTTAGTCTCTAAGGTGCCACAAGTCCTCCTTTTCTCCCTTAAAAACTAATTGCTTACAAAATCAGACCTAACAATACAAGAGTGTCACAGCACACTAGTACTGAAAAATGGCTTGCGTTCTCATGTCTACCCTCTACTTACAAAACAAATCAACTGGAATATAAATATTGTACTTACATTTCAGTGTACAGTGTATAGAGCAGCGTAAACAAGTCATTGTCTGTAGGAAATTTTAGTTTCTTGTGGTGCTTTTTATGTAGCCTGTTGTAAAACTAGGGAAATCTCTAGATAAGTTGATGTACCCCCAGAAGAGCTCTGAGAACCTCTACGGGTACATGTACCCCTGGCTGAGAACCACTGGCTTAAACCAGGGCAACTCTGACAATTAAATAGACTAGCATCTGACTTAGAGCAATTTTGCCAGTGTTAGTAAACATAGTTTTCTGACACAGGAAAGTGACCCCAATATAACTTAAAATGCGAGACTTTAAACCATTTCGTTAACCTGGTGCCAAGGGCCATGTAGATTGTATTAGGATTTAAATGAGGCTTAGTGCAGTTTAGTTTATGTCCGTTAGCAATAAAAGAAGCCCCTCTTCTATTGAACACCCAGCTTTCTGCACTAGTTTAATTAGACAGGTTGAAAAGCTGATTCAGGACAGTCTGGTGCAACTTTTCCATGCAGAGGAGTCTTACAAGGAGCAAGTTAAAGTGACAGAATGGATATAAGAGTGGCCACACAGAGGTTTGTATCCATTTTCAAACCAGTTTAAGTGAAACCAGTGCAACTTGTGGATGGAGACAAGCCCACAGGGGGTGTAGTTCTGCTCTTGGGGGGACTCCTGTTTTAGGGCTTGGCAACGCTCGGACAGCTGGTTGTGCCAACAGAGACTCATTAGATGGAGCTGAACTGCTATTTCTCAGTACATTTTTGGTCTCCACATTTTTTGTAATTATTTTCTAATTTTCTTTCTTTTTTCCGCACTAGTAGGAAACAAACCCCAACCCAAATCCTCATGCTATTTATTCCCTTTTTAACAGTCACTGAACCTGTGATTCAGAAATAAAACTGTAATATTGCCTCCAGTATGTCCATGTACTACTGTCCTCTGCTGGATTAAATCAGAACGGCACAGCTGTGTGCCATAGGCCCTGCTTATAGTGAATGGGGATTCTCCTTCGGCTCAGAAAGATGGGCCTGGGCTAGCGGGAGGAATGGGGTTCCATCTTGACTGCTACTGTGCACTTCCAACTGGCCACAGATTTGCTACATTTAGCACTTGTGCAAAATAGGGCTCAATCCTGAAGCTGTTACTCAAGCAAAACTGCCCCAGGCCCTAATGGGAGCTCTGGCTAAGCAAAAACAAAAGGCGCAAGCTCTCCTCTAATCTGTGTATAAGGAGCCCATCACTGTGGTATCCCACGAGAGCCGACTGTGAGGCAGGTAAATATTATTAGCCCCATTTCCAATCTGGGGAAACTGAGGCACAGGGAGGAGCAGTGACTTGCCTGAGTTTCTGCAGCGAAGGCAGTAGCAGAGCTGGGCAGAGAACCCAGGTGTCCAGACTGCAGGGGCATGTTCAGGAGCACAGCTCTCTCAATCACAGTAATACAGTTCTGTGTTAGTCTGTTAACTGACTGACTGCCAGGCGGGTGGGCTGATAGAAAGCACAAGGGGCTGCATTTACATAAGAGCGCCATGGATCAGGTGTCTTTACCTTCTGTTCTGGGTAAATTTCCACTATTAGCCTCAGCATGTTTTCCTCCTGGGTATTTGGAAGAACAGATTGACAGTTTCTGCCCAGCACAAACTGGCTTTCAAGCCTCCAGCTGACACTAAGCAGCGCGGCTCACGTGAGCGGCCCAAGTCCAGCACGCGGGCCGGCCTCCTAATAACCACACTGGGTGAAGCACAGAAGCCACCCCCCTCCGATTACCCCACTCCAGGAGTCAGGGATAGGAGAGGCCCAGGGTGGTTGTTATTTTCATGCTAATTGCTCCAAAACCAAGGTAGCCTCCTCCATCCCCAGATTGAGGCTTCTGCAGAAATGTTCTGGGGGAGCTAACTATAGGTTGGAGGATGAGAGGAGGGCACTATTTCTGGCAGCTTTAAAAATACCTAAGGCAGCGCCTTGCAGTGTTCATCTGCAGGGGACTTAGATTTCCTCATCGAAGTGTGACAGTCATTTAATTTAACACTGTGTGTATATACACACACACAGTATACTGTACACAGACACATACGCAACATGGACACAAATGCCTACCCTTGCTCCCAACTCACAGCCGACAGTGTACACACACACACACACACTGCATACACAGAGGTCTGCACTCTGCACCCCCTGTACGTAGGCTTGGCAGAATTCAATTCTTTTTACATCATTTGAGTGGTACTGTCAGTTTCTTTTTAAACTTCTAACATTTTGTATCTGTTTCAATTGTCAAAGTTGTGGGAAATTATGGGGAGGGGAACAATAAGTATTCTATGACAGTCGACGCTGGGTTTCAGAAAATCTGTCCATTTCAGTGACTATAGATTGAAATGTATTTTCATCAGTTTGTGGGTGTGTGGCGAAATGAATGTTTACCAACAAAAATCTAATCCTTCCAAGCTAAAGTATACTGTCTACACCCCCCCCACCACATGTACACATGCAGTGTACACACATTCACATGCATAGTATATAGACACACACTCTGTATACACACAAACTGCCTACACAGGAAGACACACACAAACAAAAGTGTACACTGTATACATACACGCACGCTGTATAAACAGATGCACACCAAATCACCGGGAAGACCAGGTCAAACCCAACCATGCAACGTGAAAGCCAGACTCCGAAGGATTCCTGTGACAGAGGGTCCACCCTAGCAGGACTGTCCGTGCACCGTGATAGCAAAGCTGGAGTGGACCCACGCTAATACAAACTGGCAGATCACGCACTAGACATGGAAAATGGGAGATGGCGCAAAGCCAGAGAAGAGTGACCATGCAACCAACGAGCCAGGGGTGAGATCCGAAGAGAGGAGGCAGGGGTGCTACATGGTGGAGCTGCCTGTCACCTGCTCAGGTGAGTGCAGAGCGGGAGATGAACCCCAGACACCCTGAGATGGCTCGTGCAGGGAGAAGAGTCAGTGGAAGCTCCAATCACTCCCACGGCAGCTGGTTCACCCACAAACTCCCTGGCGACGTCCCCATGAGGGCATCAGGGTGTGTGGGGGGGGAGGGTGGGGGGGGGTGGAAAGGGATGGCAGATATTTTCCAAGCAGCCCCAGAAAGCAGGGGGCACATGAGCCCCAGCTTTGCCCTCCAGGCCATGCTCGGAGTGTCAGCCAGTTGGCTCTCAGCCACGCTAGTGTTTTCTCTGCACTCCCAAGGGCAGAGGATTTGCCTGGTAGTGCCAAGCCCTCCCTCCCCCTGGCCAGCTTAGGCCTCCCGCTCTAGATGCTCTTGCCTCTCTTGTGTTACGCAGGCGTAGAGAGCACTGACCCCCAAGTTGGGCCGGAGTCACCCACCAGAACTGGGGGGAGCCAGGCAGGGCGCCCCCAACGGAGGTCTGGGAACCATTCTGGGCTGGTGGTGCCCAGGGGCCAGGCTGCTCCAGCTCAGCAGGTCCCACAGCATGACAGGGGTCATTATGAGATGGAGCGCCTGGGGGTGAATACTTTACCCTCCTGGCCCCAACTCACACTGTGCAAACGCACGCTCCCAGGCAGCTTCCCACTCTGCCGGCAGCTCTGCAATGAGCCATCAGCCGCGGCGACAGCCTAAGGCCAGAACCAAGGGACGCAACCCACCCCCTTCCCCAGAGCTTGGGGCCGGTTCCCCTCCAGACCTAGGTCCAAATGGACCCATCTCCCATCCCAGCAATGCAAAGAACAAGTCAGTAAAGAGACACCACAAACCTGGCTCAGGGGCTGGGGAATACGACATGTGCCCTTTCCCCTCTAGCGGGCACCAGCTTCAATCTGGTTACAGGTGGAGAGGACTGGTTGGCTTGGGCGAGTGGGGCATGGGATATGGGACCCTTCCCCTCCGGGGCACTGGAGCCAGTCGCAGCTGAAAGTTGTTACTCATTGTAGGGGACAACCTGTGCAGAGCAGAGCGGCCGCTGCATCCCTAGACCCCGCAGTTTCATGCTGTCCCATCCCCCCCACCCTCAGGGGGTACATGAGGGTTTGCCATGTCCCTCGCTGCCAGTGGGGTAACAGGAGCCAGGGCCATAAGCACACAGCTGTGGCGGCTGCCGGAATCCAGAGAAAGGCCCCTGCGACTCAGCTGACGACAGGCTTCCCGGAAGCCGGGTTATTGATCGAACGCAGCTGGGCTGTGTGTGATCCCAGAGGGGAGCCGAACCCACAGCCCCAGGAGCTGTCGCAGGGGGCAAGACGGGGCGGGCAACATGCTGACCCCGTCGTCCCCACTCTCCCGGGGCCCTGGTGCAGCTCCCAAGCAGTGACCTTCCCAGGAGAGGATGCCAAGAGCCAGCTGGCAGTAAAAGGCCAATGGGTTCAGGCACTGGCTGCAAGCCAGTCCCAGGAGCTGGTTGGGACGGAAGCGTGAGCAGCTGGCGGCAAGTTTATGGGTGGCTGCAGCCACCGGATACTCAGTTCACCTGATGTTCTGGGCAGTTAATGGGGCCGCACAAGTCCGGGAGCTCGACCAGCACAGCTGGGAAGCAAAGGGTGCCCTGCCATCCGGCCCCCTCCGCGGGAGCTGACTGACCGCCTTGCCCTTTCACCCGAGACTCCCAGAGCACTGAAAGGATGTTCGTTCAAGAAGCTTCACAGCTGGGGCCAGGTTGTTGTCCCCAGTGGCAAGGTAAACGGAGGCATGGAGCACTGCAATCACATGGTCAGGGGCAGAGATCAAGACTAGAACTTAGGAGTCCATGCTGCTTTACCACTGGACAACACTCCTTTCCAGAAACAAGAACAGGATCTGGGAGCCCTGACTCCCGTGCCTCCTGCTCTAGCCATTAGACCACACTCCCCTTCCATCGCCAGGAACTGAACCCAGGAGTCCTGACTCCCAGATTCTTGCTCTAATAACTCCTATGATCTTTGCTTTCCACCACCCAACATCCTAAGTAGCCCAGGCTGAGGTTGAGGGGGAAACGGCCCGGGGACCGTGTAGCCAAGGGAGTGCAGCTTCAAAGACGCAACGGCTCCAAAGTGACCGCAAGCAACCAGCGTGACCCACGCCTCCCGGTTAATGGAGCAGAACCGATCGGAAACCTGGGCTGGCAGCCTCTCCTACCCCTCTCCACAAGCCGCTTCCGGCGCTTTGTGTTTGTGGTTTAATTATTATTTATGATTTTGCTTCTTGGCTCGGAAAAAAAAATAAGACCGGAAAACAGCAGAGAACATTAAACTATCAGTGAGCACTATAACCTCCGGCCAGGACAGCTGCCCCCACACTGCACCTCCTGGTCACCCCCCGCCCCGACTAGTACCATCTACATGCCATCATGCCTACGCCCCAAAACCTAGAGCAGGGCTACAGCTGGGCACAACTTCCAATTGAAACCTTTTTGGGTGAAAAATGCAGATTTGGGTCGACCAAAACACTTCACAACTTTGTGTCGATTTCGGGACGTTGTTGACGGGGGGGGGGGGGGGGGGGAGGGGAGAAGGGGGAAGAAAAAAACAGTGGGGAAAAAAAATTCCCAAAAAACCAAACTGTTTTGACCTTTCAATTCAAAACGACCTTCACTTATCTATATCTATATATATATATAAGTAAATAAATAAATAAATAAATAAAAACGGGGGTGGGGGGGAATAAAGCCCAACATCAACATTTAAAAAAAATTTTGTTTGATTCACGGAAAATGTCATTTTCGATTTAACTTGAAACAATTCCCCCCCTGTTTTTCAGACTTGCCAGCGAACAGAAAAATCCATTGCTCATACAGCTCTAACCAAAAGCTTGCTGCTCTGGAGAGGCTCTGACTCATCGCAGGAGGTGGGCCAGGGTCCGGGCTAAGGTCACCATTAAGAACGTACTACGTGTTTTGTTCTAACCCAGTAAACACTAAGGCACTGCCTGGGAAAAGCCGATTGGGATCACAGAGTGGGAGAAAAGGGTGCTCAGGACCAGGGTGACAGAGGGGAGGGAGTCCCTGGATCAGGATGGATTGTAACAGGCATCTGGGGCGAGCCCAGGACACAGGAAGGAGCCTGAAGACAGACTTCTCCTGCCCACCATGCCTGTGTACATGAAAAAGCAGACGTAACCCCATTCCAGGCTCCGGGGAGGAGGTGGGAACGGCCTACCTGCAAAGCGCAACAAATGGGGAATGACACTGCCTGCAGAGGACATCTGATGGGGGGCCTGTGGGGGACCCAGTCAGGCCTCTGAAACCCCCCCACCCCAGTAAATGATCCCCCGCAGGGAGGGGAGAGGCCCCCACAGCTGCCGGATTGTGTCACACACTGCATAGACAGTGGTGGCAGGCGTGAGGCCTAGGGTCCCGAGAGACAGGTCGGTCAGTGCCACACGTAATCCATACCCCATTGCTTGGAGGGGAACCCAGAGCCTGAGTGCAGCCCACTGAGTCAGGAGTTCAAACTTCCCTGACCCTCTGTTCTAGCCATCAGACCGGGTGCTGCAGCCTAGCGGACACCCCAATGCTGCTGTGCGGGAGATGTGTTTGGAATGAGGGGGGGTGGGGGAATGACACCTACTCCTCCCCACACCAGCCATGAATGTAGTGGGAGCTACAGAACTGCCAGGAGAGAGGGAGAGCTGGGTGCGCGTGGTGACAGATCAGACAGACGCTGCTCCTGACTCTCTGCTACCTTGTCTCGTCACTGGCACCTGTGCAGAGCAGGTCCAGAACAAAGCCCCCCTGCCTGGGCCCCCACATGCCGGTGTCAGCGGTTACATGGAGCCGGTAGACCCAGACCCAAGTGCTCTGCAAAGCATCCAGCCCCAAGAGCAGCCGCGCTCTCCCACCCCCTGGCAGACGGACTGTGTGTGGCCAGCCATGTGTTGGAGCCTGCAGGGAGGCGACTAGAGCCTGGCATCAGGATTTGCCTTCCCCGCAACTTGGCCAGTGGCTCCTCCCAGTGCTGGTCATGCCCGGCTGCACCCCCTCCCATCCTGCCCCACGGCTGAGGCCGGAGTTCTGAACTGTTCCCAGCTACACGGCGGTGGGGGAGATGGGACAGGAGAGGATAAATAATCGGCTTTTATGCTCTCAAGGGCCTCACAGGTGATAAACGCAAGGATCCCTCACCTACTGCTGAATGCAGCTGTCTCTGGGGTGGACCATGGAAGGAGGGCACGTAGGGATTTTGACCAAGAAGCACAGGGCAAACCTGTGGCTCTCACACAAAGCTGCACCAGGGAGGAGCAGGGCTTTGACGTGCTGGCCCCAGAGTCCTGCGCAGGGAGGGGACTGTGTGTGATTCCCTGGGGAGGAGAAGGGCCAAGCTGGCCCTGCCAGGGTTCGCCCCTGTGGTTCCAGAGATGCTGGAGAAGCTGTCCCCTCTGGGAGAAAGGGCAGTAAGAAAGAGGACAAGAGCTGAAATAAGAGAGAAAGTAATGGTGGGAAAGTCAGACACAGAGACTGGAGGATTAAGGAGGGATTAAGCCTGTTATGTAATGTCCCTGGTGGGGACCTGCCAGCAAGGGCTGGAGAGAACCTGCCCCAACTCCGCTCCCCAAGCCAGGCTCCTGCACATGGCAAGACAGGGTCAGTCTGGGAGGGGAAGGAAAGAGCTGGGAGGGGGGTTTCTCCTATTTCTGTGCATGCCAGGGAACTGCACAGATCAGTGCAGGCACCCCTTGCGCTCGAGCAAGGCTCAGCCTCAGCCCGAGGCAGGGAAAGGGCTGAGCCCAGCTGAGCATGGTGCCAGTGGGCAACACTGCAGGGGAGACTGGCCCTGGCAAGCTGCAGCCCTGCACGCTGGGGTGTGAGCTAGTGTTGGTGTGCGGGGCAAAGCTGTACACGCGGTTGCTTATGCGAATGCCTCAGCCAGTGCCCGCAGTGCAATGCCTGGACGAAAGAAATCAACAGCCTGAAAACCCTCCTCTTGCCACTCAGGGGTAGACCACCAGGCAGGAAAAGGGGAGTCCCCCAGACTCCTGACCGCTCTCGTCCACTTCCAAGCCTCCAGGACTGGGGCAGGACAGCACAGACCTGGGTTTGCATCTGTGCAGGGCAAGAAAACTGCAGCGTCCCCACCTGCCTGACCAGGGATGTATTGGGGGCTGCTGGAGGCCCCCCAGAGGAGACAATTCCTGGATACAGCTGGGCATTTTCAGGCAGCTTCCCCAGTCCTGCCCCCCCAGATCAGCCCTGGAGCCCAGACACTCTCGTACTCAGCCATGACCTGACGCCTACGGCTGCCCCATCCCGTGGTGTAAGACAGCCTTGGGGCGGGGGGACGAGCCGACATCCCAGCAGCAAGAGGGCTCTGAACATCCCAGGCAGGGACTGAGCCACCCGGCTGCAGACTCACTCACCAGGACTCTGAAACCTGACCCCCTTGGCACTGCAGCCCCACGGACCGGCCCTGAGCTTGCCTGACTCCTGCCTTGCCCCGCCGCAGCCAGTTCCTTCCTGGTTGGTTGTATAACCACTGGGTGGAGATCAGGCCCAGAGTCTCCACTGAGCTTCTCCAAGGCCCCAGGGGCATGCACACCAGGGTTAAACACCTCAGAACACTTCTAGTGGACAAATAGCCACTGACATCAGCCAGTGGCCTCTCAGGATGGACTAACCCACGGGGGCATTGGCTAGCAGCCCTCCGGGTAGGTCCCAGTCACATCACAGCCTCAGTACTGTAGGTGCCTCCCCTACGCGGCATAAGCTAAGCACTAAGGCCCAGAAACCAGTGGGATTGGGAGCCTCAATACCTTTGAGGATCTGGGCCCAAGTGCTTAGGGTCAGGGAGCTGGAGCAACGCGGGTCCTCGTCTCTCCCCCGGCCCAGCTGGTGGTGGCCGCTGTCGGAGGCTGATCTCTGTGGAGCCCGGGCAGCTCCTGTCTTCCTATTGGGGCTATTTTTGGTGCCTGTTACCACTGCCAGGGGCCGGGAGCCACACCTGCTGTGGCAGGCTTTTGCCTGATATCTGCAGTGAGAGAACAGGAGGGATGTGGTTGATGGGGCCGCCCCAAGCAGCTGGATTTTGTTACTGCTCTTCCCAAAGCAATTTCCCCTCAAATACAGATGTGATCCCCGAGTTTAGAGCCCTGGCCCAGCCGCTGGAATTTAGGGCAGGGTGGGGGCCAGGGGTGCACAAGATTCCCCCCTCCCCACACAGCTGATTCTCAGGATCTCTCTCCACTTGTCCAGCTCCTTCTACAAACCCATAGTGAGAAAACAGAGCCCCCTGGGCAAGGGGGGCAGAACTTGTATGAAAGCAAAGCAGCTTGAAGCTAGTCACCGTCTCTTAGCCCAATCCCAAGGCCCAACGGCAAGTCCCAGGCCCAGGGCCCTTTACTCAGCCAGTCTCGTTTCCCCTGGGGAGGAAGGGCAGAGAGGGACAGAAAAAGCGACCAAGGGGCTGAGACGAGATCTTGGAATGAAATCCAAGTGGAAAATTACCAGTCTGGTCCCATGTGCTCACATGATGGGCTGTGGGCGTGGGAGGCTCAGCCCTGGGCTGGGGCTTTGGTGACATGACGTCTCTGATCTGTACCCAGGGTATTAAATGCTCCACTGCCCGCGTCACAGTTCACCAGAAACCAGCAGCCAGGGAAATGCCAGAGAAGGCTGCTGCTCCCTCCCTGGCTAAAAAGTCCCTTGCCTAATGGTGCCACTGAACGGATCCATTGTCCCATACAGCCGAGGCATCTCAGCAGAGAGGAAAGGGACTGGATATTCCCAGTGACAGTCACATGAGAACAGGGCCGTGGAGAGAAATTTGGGTCTCTGGTACATCATGTTTGCTTCCTATTTCACTTAATTTACATGCACGTTACAGATGTTTTGGGGCCCCAGTACAACTGTCCACCTGTTCTCCCTCTCATCAGCTCTGCATGGGAACCCTGTTTTCTGGTCCAGGTGCCCAGCCCCACGGCCTCTGGGATAAGTAGGGCACAGGAAGCTCCAACATGGCACAGCTGGGAGGGGTGCGGTTGGGTTCTGGAAACAGGACTGTGTCCCCATCTTGCACTGTACAGTAACTGGCACACACCAAACCAGCCGCCCCAGATGGGCGTCTCCAGCTGCAAGCGCTGCCTGGTCCATGCCAGACAAGCAGGGCTGATTGGGGTGATTCGTGACAGCAAAGAACGGACTGGGCGGGGGCCAGAGGCAGCGGGTGCAGGTGTGGTGCAAATGTCTCACATACAGTCCTGCCCGGCTGCATCTCCTGCCACTCCAGTCCTTGGCGTCCCACGCACAGCTCTGCCAATGCCCCTCCCTCCTGACCTGCCCTCTCCCCAGCCTGCTGTGACCACAGCTCCAGAGCCAGCGGTTTAGGCTTCCCGAACACCCAGAAACGGGCAGCACAGACCCGCTACCGGTGGGATGATGAAGGGGTTGCTGCAACGGCACAAGGATGCAGCATCAGGGGAGCAGCAGAAGGGGATGGGTTTGACCCCCCAGCTGCCCCAGGGCAGCCACAGTGCGAGGATGTCTGGCTGGACTGGGTCCCTGGAACAGGACTCCCGGAAGAACCTGGCCCTGCACAGCCTAGGCCAGAGGGGGAGGCTTGGAAGCCAAGGGGTGAGTTGGCTACGCGGCTCAGTGCCCCTAATTAGGTCTCTGTGTCCATCTCGCATTCTCTCCCGGACTCCAATCCCCAGAGTTTACAGAACAGGTATAATTGCTTAATATCAGCTTTGGCACGCGCGCGCAGACAAACACACACACGCAGCACGTCAACAGGCAGCTGAGAAGCGCTCAGGGCACGCCTAGAAATCTCTCAGGAGTATGCCACGGCAAGAACCCAGGGCCCCCTCTCTGCCCTGCCTCCTCCCAGGGATCCGTGCACGGGGAGGGTGAGTGAAGCTGGGGCTCAGGGGAGGATCCGCGGGATTCTCTCCATTCCGACAGCAGACCCTAAGGCACCAGGGGCTGCCAGAAACTAGCCACCCCGACCAGGGTCTGGGCCGCGTGTGACGAGCTAACAGGTTTCATGTGTAACACCTGGCCAGCAAGAAGCAGGTGCCCTACCACAGATCACAGCTGCCCCAAGCACGCTCTGTGCCCTGGGATGGAGCCCACAGACCTCAGGTCCCACCCCCGCAGCCATGGGCCGTCCTTCCCGTGGGTGATGAGAACCAGATCAAAGGATTGAAGGGGGTGGGGGCATTGGCACTTCCCCCACCCCCACTTCCAGCTGTGCCCCCGGGTACAAACCCCTCCTCATTGTGAGTGAGCAAGGGATGCTGTGAGCAGACCCCAGCCCGAAACCTCACTGGGATGAGCCAATCCTGCCCATTCCCTCTACTATTGGAGGGGAAAAGACACATGAAGGGGCTTGGGTGGTTTAAAGCCCAAAGGCACTGGAAATCCAGCCCACCCCTCTCCCGAGGGAATGTGAATCTGGGAGGTGCAGCTTGGGATCAGGGACTCCCCATCCTCCCCCCCCGCCGCCCCATAGACAGGGTAGCTCAGTTTCTATGCACCACCCATTCAGTCCTTAGCCTCACTGCCCAGATTGCCAGTAAGGGGGCCGGGCAGTGTCAGCAGTGAGGTGGTTTCAGTGATGGGAACTCGACCGAGCTGATGACTTCACAGCACACGGGGGTGTTTGTGAGGTATCTTTGCACCATTTGATAATTCCACCTAGCTCTTCTCGAGCACGCTCATCAGCAGCTCTCAACGCACTTTACCACAGGGGTCTGTATCATTCTTCCCAAGGCACGGGGAGGTTAAAGTGACTTGCCCAAGGTCTCCCAGCAGGCCAGCGACAGAGCTGAGAATAGAAGCTGGGTCTCTCCTAAGCCCCAGTGTTCTACCCACTAAGCCACACCACCCATCTGAGCCAGGCCGGCTGGAGACCGCAGTTCACAGAGACCCAGGGTGGATCAGCCACTGGCAGCAGGATGTTTTGTTCCAGCCCCATCAGTGAGTCCAGCCGGGCTCACACCCACTCGGCCGCATGCCTGTGGGGCTGCATCACCCCGAGTTGCCCCCACCCAGCTATAGGCTGAGCTATAGCTCAGGGGGGGCATGCACAGCATTTGGCTCCAGGTGTGGCTTCTTCTCAGTGTCTGTGGGGCTCAGGTTTGGGGGTGGGGAACAGCTGCGAAGCTTGGATCAGGAGGTGGATTTGGTTCAGGCTGCTCTATTCTTGGGCCTCCTCCCAACACTTCACCTGCTCTTCCACCTGTGCCCCATGGGCAGCCTCTCTCCTCCCTGTCCCTGCTCCCCATCAGCAGCCCTGCGAGGTTACTTGCCCCCCCCCCAAACACACGAGATCCCCGCGCCAAGCCGGCAGCACCTACCGAGGGGTCCCTGGCTGGGGAGTCTGTCCGGCTCTCACTCCTCTCCCATGGCTGGCTGGGGCAGCGGCTGTTGGGCCGGAGCATAGGGGTGAGCACTTCTTGGGTGGGACTGCGGGAGCAGCCGGGGGTGCGGTTGTCCTTCCTGCTGCAGGACTCCAGGTACTCCTTGACGTACTCGGAGCGGCTGGCGGCCTGATACAGGCTCTGCAGGGCACAGAGCTCCTGGCGGTTGCGGGCGAGGAGTGGGGTGCGGGTGGGTGAGTCCAGGCGGTAGGGTTCGGAGGTGTGCAGCCCGGCGAACTCCCGCGCCAGGTCCGAGTGGCTGCTGGACTTCTTGCGGCTGAGCGTGGATGGTGTCGCCATGTAGCTGGTGGGGCTGCTGGTGGTGCCGGTGTAGGCATAGCACGCTCCCCCGCTCAGGCCCCCGCTGCCCAGAGGCCTGGCCAGCATGCGGCCATAGCTCGGGCTCAGCCTGATGCTGGACTCTGGGCACAGCGCCAGACGGCCCGCATCGTAGCTACTGGTCGGGGAGGTCCCCGAGGTCCGCAGCCGGCTGGAGGGCAGATAGCTGCTGGGGGGGCTCGGCTTGAAGCTGACCTTGTCCTTGTCCGGGTAAGAGGCGACAAAGCTGGAGCCATAGGAAGAGTAGGAGCCGTAGCTGGTGGGGGATTTACTGTAGGAGGAGGCGGGGTAGCGGGAGGTGTCTCCATAGCGCTTCAGCGGGGAGGAAAGCTGGGACATCCTGGAGACCGGGGCTCCGGGGGCACCGCTGGTGGCATTGACTGCAAAGCAAGAGCACAGTGGGCACCTTGAGTCCCTGCCCCAATGGCACCCGCCCCAACACGCTGCACACACCCTGCCCCAGGCTTGGAGGCTGCCCTGGGGACAGACAGGGGCTAGAGACCTGGAATCCCCCCCTCCCCCACATATTGAGAAAAGGCTGGAGACCCCTTATGAGCCAGCATTCGGGGCAGGAGACCCCTGCTGTGGGAGCATGGAGGTGACTTGGCCAATGTAGCTGTGGGAGACTTAAAATCTCTGGACGGGAGAGACAAACATCCCTCTCCAACTGCCGGGGAGAAAACCCCCTGAGCCGGTCACCGGAGGGGCTGGGATGCACAGGGGCAAGGCCCAGCAGGCCCCACAGCGGGGACGCACCAGCTGGTTGGAGCCCTGTGCTGAATATGGCCAAATCCTATGCACAGCAGCGCGGGCCCACTCCATGGCAGCGGGACCTGGCTGTGTGAAGCCAAGTCCATCAGGCGCCCCGTATCCTGAGGGCTGGCAAGGGTAGGAGCATGGGGTAGGCTCAGGAGTGGCACAGCTGGGTTCTAGAGCGGGTTATGGCGGGTGGGATGGAAAGGGGGATGTACTTGTGTGGGGGCAGACAGCAGAGAGGGGCCAATAGGGGGTTGGGATCCAATCCAAACCAAGCCCCCTTCCTAAGTCCCCAGTGCTGGGGTGGGGCAGGTGCTCAGCACGGAGGGCGAGTGGAGCAGACTGAGCCGCGCAGTCCCCACAAACATGAAACCCACTGACCCCACGGCAGGGAAGGAACCACCTTTTTATGGGGCTGCATTTTAGACCCACTTTGCGCTGGGGCCAACGGCGACCCAACGTGCAGGGCAGGGTCACCCACTCAGAGGATGATGAACTAGGTGACGCCATAATGCCCCAGGCCCTTTATGTAACCTGCAGCAGGTCAGGGAGCATGTGTGTGCGTGCACACATCTGTCTGCGTGTCACTGTGCGTGTGGAATTCCTTCCTGACCCCATTTGACAGTCCATTGAAGCCTTGGAGCATGAGCGTGGCTGACAGATTTATTGCTTCTCATGTTATCATTAGCCCAGGACAGCCCAGCCTTCCCCGCTCCCCTCTCCAGTACAGCCACAGAACGTGACTCGATATCCTCTGAGGCTTAGAGCTGACACAACCACTCATTACAATCACTGATCCCAACCAGGTTCAAATCCAGCCTGGCGGGGTGGTGACCGAGAGCTGGTCCCGGCTGACAGCCATTCGGTGGCCACATGGGAAATGAGTTTGTCAGGTCTCAGTCCAGCTCCCAGGGGGACATAGCGCACCACCAGAAATGCTGCTAACTGACCCTAGGTGGGCGGACTCAGCAGAGAAACCAAGGACTGAATGGGTCGTGAACCCCCCTCTCATTCCCAACCCATCCCTAGCTTTGAGGTTCCCCCCCAGAATCTGTCACCAAGACCCCAATAGGTCGGGAGAGATGGTGGGGAAATTCCTGGGATGCTTGGCAGCACCCCCACCCCGATCCTGGAGCACTCACTCTGCCCCACCCACACGGGGGAGGAGGGGACAGAGGGCGGGCAAGGATCTCACACATGCTGGGGATGCTCTGTCCTCTCAATTAGACTCAAACCCAGCGACCACTTGCCACAGGGGGTGCTGCAGAGACGCAAGCAAGTGACAGGGACAGATGGCAGCAGAGAGCAGGAGCCTAAACAGAAAGCAAGGGCCCTGGATTCTCTGCGGCTTTGTTTACAGCAGCCAGTGCCCTGCACCGCACAAGGCAGAGGGGCCTGCTTCTGCCCAGGTGAGCAGAGCTCAGGGTAGGAGAGGTCACCCTGTGCTCTTCTCTGTAGAAAGTTTCGGGAGCAGGGAGAGATTTTCCCAGCACGTCCTCAGAGCCCCACAATTCAAAATGTTTTCGGGGTAACAGTAATAACAGTGCCTTGCTTTACCGAGCTGGGAGTATTCAGAGATGCTTCTAACTCACAATGCTTGGATCTGAATCTCTCCCAAAGTTGAGGGAGGTTTGGGACGTCAGGCACATCTCTAGTGTTATCACCTTTCCGCAGATGGGGAAACTGAGGCATTCAGAAGGGCAGGGACCCGGTCATCTGATGGGTGGGATGCTGGCCACGACCTCCTCCCGGGGCAAAGGCTCGTATGCCAAGGCTCCCGGAGCCCTGAGAAGATGAAAGGGTGTCATACACCCACCAAGAGTCATTACGGCCAGCCTGGCAGAGAGATGAGGGGCAGCCCATAATCCATGCCGCCCGCCCTCCCTCTCCATGGCACTGGTTTCACAGCTGGGGGGGTGTGTGTTTGGGGGAAATGTGACTGCAAGGGAGGGTGCGTTCTCCTCCCTGTCCCATGGAGGGGCAGGACAGGTGCGGCTGGGATCTGCGGGAATGGAAAGAGAGAAGGGAGAGAGAGCTGGAGGAGAGATAAAAGAGCAGGGAGGAAGAAGAAAGTGCAGGAGGTTCAGGGCTGGAGTTGTGAGCCTGTTCCCCAGTGCGAGGACTTGCGGGCTGGAGCCGCTCAGCCCAGGCTCTCTGCTCCGCTGCATCTGACCCCGCTGAGAGCTAGCTGCTCCCATCAATAATTTAGCACCACGCACAAACTGCAGGCTGGAGCCAGCAGCCAGGGCCAGTCCCCCTGCCTCTCCCCACCCGCCTGAGTGGGTTTGCATGGGGGATGATTTCATCAGCTCAGACCATCCTCCCACCCAGGCCTGCCCCGGGGCATTGGTATTCCAGAGACAGAGTCCTGTGGCTATTCAGCAGCTGCCAGCTCCACTCTCCAGCAGCTGTGCCATGCAGCTGAGCTGGCTGGAGATGCCATCCCAGCCTGAGTGGCCAGAGGCCTGCAGGAGAGCAGTAGGAAGGGCGTGCTGAGCTGGGGGGAAGGGTGCTACTGGGCTGACCTGGAAGCCAGCCTGGAGAGTGCAGAGCTAGGCGGTGATGGCCAAGCCCCAGCTGCTGCAGCAGCTCCATGGACTAGGCAGCTCTCAGGTGCGGGAAGTTTTTGCCACTGTGGGAGCTAAGGGTCTAGCTAGGACTGTGCATTAGCATCATGGGAAGCTCAGTCTGCAGCCCTCTTGGGGATGGCAGGGGGCTGCACCTCCAAGGGGCACCAAGCACCAGCCGGGGCTGCCCTGTCCCAAGGATCTGGCCAGCTATGCTCATCTCTGGCCTCAGCATCGGGCTCCATCCACAAGCCAGCAGAGAGCAAAGAGGAGCTCGGATCAGTCCTGAGCAGAGTGCCTCCCCTGGGCCCAGACCGTGCAGGGTCCCATGGAAGGGCAGGGACTGGGTCCCCCTCCTCCCATGGCTCCCCAAACACTGCACAGACAGGAGCCCCATTCTACGCATGGCGAAATGCAGGGAAGTGACTTGCCCACGCCCACCCAACGAGTCAGTGGCAGAGCCGGGAATAGAACCCAGGAGTCCTGAGTTCCAGTACCTAAAAGCACACTATACACCGCGGTCAGGTGGGAAGAGGCCGTGTAGGTGTGAATGTCACATGTGCCAGGGGCTCTCTCCCCAGGGCACCCCCCTGGGCCTGCCCACGTTCACCCTATCAGCTGCCCAGAGATATAAACAGATCCAGCAGGTCATGAATGGCCAGTCGTAGAAGCCGAGGAACTTACAACTAGCAGCGAGGAAGGGGCCCCTGGGCCCAGGCTGGAGTATGGCCAGCACAAGACACCCCCTCACAAGCCCACCAGCAGCACTCGGGCCCCTCCAGAGGAGACACCCGCGACAAACACCATCCAAGACTTGGGTAAAAGTCCTGCCTAGCTCAGCCAATCGGCTTCACTCCCTAGACAAGCTGGGGCTGCCTCGCAAACAGGCCCTAACCGGGTGGGAACTTTGCTCCTGGAATGGGTCCATTGGGTCAGAAAGCAGCTGGCACAGGGCCCGGGGGGACGTTACACCAGACGGGGCTCTGGCTGGTCCCCAACCGGCTCCAGGGATTTACGTGGTGGTTGGGAGGCAGAGGGAACTCCCCGGACGTCTCCTCCAGCCCTGTCACTCCCTCTCTGCTTGTTTTCCTTCCCTTGCAGGACAGCAGCTCACATGGCTCAGAGTCTCTAGTCACCAGGGAAACCGCCCTGGTTCAAAGCCCTTTCAAGGCGAGCTCTCCACGCACCTGGACATGCTCCAACCTGACGTGCTTGCGGCAGGGGACAGGCACAGACATGCTGTCCTCTGCTCAGCCGCGGGACGTGGCCCACACCCCTCATAAGCCCCAAGCTTGTGCAGCACCTCGTCTCGGGGATCTCAAAGCACTTTGCAAAGCCGTTCATTTGGGGTGCTCCCCCATGCCCAGGAAAGGAGTAAGTTGCTCTCACACCCCTTGCACGGGCAGCCAACGAGGCCCAGGAAAGTGAGGTCACCGGCCTGGGGACACATAGCAAGTCACTGAGGAAGCAGACACTAAAGCTTAGGAGACTCTAACCACTACAGCACACTCCTTCTCGGAGGCAGGGGTAGAATCCACGAGTCCGGACGCCCAACTCCGTGCTCTTACCACTCGACAGCCCTCCCCCACTCAGAGCCAGACACAGAAGTCCCAGCTCTGTGCCCTAACCACCAGGCCCCAAGGCCTCCCACGTACAGCTACATGAAAGACCGCCTTGGCTCTCTAGCCAAACCACTCATGGGGGAGAAACTCACCCAAGCTTTTGCACCGAAACTCCCAACCTTGCCCAGCAGAAGCCTCCATCCCTCCCCAGCCTGGTGAGTTGGCGAAGTCATCCCCCAAGCAAGTGCTGTGGAGAGGCCTCGGGAAGCCACGCTCCATTTAAGGCACCCTGCACAAGCTCGGCCCTCAGGACCATGTGTGTGGGTGTGTCCCTACACCCATAGGCATAGGGGAGCACCCTCTCGCTCACCTGGCCTGGTCCCAAGGGGCGGGGCCATTCTGTTGGGAATTGAGAGAGTCTCAAGCTTCAAAATTCATCTCTAGATTCCGAGCTCCCTCAAATTCTGGGGTGTCTGGATCCACTTGCATTTATGGCTCACCCCTTCTGCAGCATTTGGGTCCCTGCCCAGGAATCAGCACCAGCCAGTCCCTAACCCTGCATCCCAGGCAGTATGAGATTCAGCCCCGGAGGCCACATCTCCAAGTGCACACTCACCCTACCCCGCTGCACCCCCCGCAAGGCAGGGGTTCGGCCGAACAGAGCTGCACCCTTCAGCCCCACCGCCGCTGAGAATATGCACTCCGGATTTTCCACTGGCAGCCGAGTGAAACTGAGCCGGGGCCGGGTGTGAAACTGGAGTCAGCTGGAGGGAACGTTACAGATCCACAGGGAGATGAGCCATTTCACCTGCTGTGCTAACCTAGTTCATGCGCTCCCTTGGTCTGGGCTCAGCAATGCCACAGGGAGCTGCCAGTCACCAGCGAGATGAGTTTCCCAGCCTCAGCCCAAGCAGCCACGGAACACAGACCCTTACAGACCCAGGAGCACCCCGTAGTCAGCCCTTGCACACAGGCCTGCAGCAGGCCGTTCTGGCACATGGAACCACTCCAGATCCAGTCCAAAACTAGCCCCACTTGTGGAAACACTTCACCTCCGATCCGGGAATTTACCTGAGATCCTCATCCCCATAGTAAATTGTCTGAGGGACCTAGCTGCTCTAACCCAGAACCTTTGGTGAGCTGTGAAGCTCCATCCAGGTGCACTGGCCCCCGGCAAGGTTGCCAGCTCTCTTGACTTCCTGCTCTTTCCACGCAGTAGTCATCCCAGAGTAAGTAGGAAACTATTTATGAGCAAAAGCAAGTCCAAGTACACAAACCTGTTAGGCAAGCAGGCTGCAGGGTGAATAATCCCCCTGCAGGCAAATACTCCAGTGAGACGCCTGGCTCTTCCCTGCCAGAGCTCAGCCCCTTTACCAGGAGCAGCAGGAGACCAGATGGGCTGGGCTTCCCAGCTGAAGCCTTCATCTGCATAGTGGAGATTTTGCTTCGAGGAATGCAGGGATGGCTACAAAGATGCCAGCTGCATCTGACAGAGGGGCACCGGCACAAGGTTCTGGTACCATCTAAATGCCATGAGAACCCCCTGCTCCCTGGCCAGGCCGTGGGAGCCCAGCATAGACCCCCACCTGCTCCCTGGCCAGGCCGAGGGAGCCCAGCATAGACCCCCACCTGCTCCCTGGCCAGGCCGTGGAAGCCCAGCATGGAGCCAGCTCAGATTTTGCAGGGCTGAACCCAGAACAGACTCCTCAGTGCATCACCGGTATAGGCCCTGGCACAGATCCGTGCAAGGCAGGGACTGTCTGGCCGTGGGCTAAGCTTCCAACGACTGCATCATTCGCTCTTCCCCGCTGCGCCCATATCTCCGACATCCATTTCCGCCTCTAGCCCCTTCCGTTTCGAAAGCCCCTTTCATGCCAGAGACCCTGCCAAACTCTCGCAACTCTGCCAAAGCCCATGGACGTGCATAGGGATAAACGAGGGGTAGGATTTACCCCTTCAGCATGCCAAGGTCACTTCCCTCACCCTTAAAAAGCAGCCACCTCTGGGGTGGAACAAGCAGCTGATCTACAACAGAGAAACTGCTTTTAGAAAGAACACACTATGCCTTTGAAATGAAAGGGGGTAGGGGGCTGTGAGAGTATGGGGCTGTGTGGAGAGGGATTCAGGGGAGACCAGGATGACCAATGACACAGGCTAACACCTCAAGGCTTGCCAAATATGCCAGGAGATCTTAGCAGATCAGAGGGACCAGCTCCCTAAGGTTACTCTTCACAGGAAAGTTTTCTATGTGCAGGAAAGAAAGTCCTGGCCCATAGGACCTGTTCTACCCACCCTACCCCAGGAGGGTCCCTGGGCTGCTTACCGTCTAGGACTGCCACCTTTACAAGAACTGCCTTCCCTGTGGGATTCACAGGACCACGTCACACCATCCTGGTGCCCAGGGCTGCAAGAGACAAGCCGAGCGCACCATGAGAGCCGAGCCGAGGGGCACGAAGCCGGGTGGCTCTCTCCAGCGGCAGCGCTGCCCTTGCACGTACAGCACCTCTCAGCAGAGCCGGTGACTCAGCCTTCCTCCGCCCCCGTGAGGCAGGGACACCCCGCCACTAGCCCCACTGTGCAGCTGGGGAAGTGGAGGCACAGAAAGATGAAGCATCTGGGCTAAGCTCACAGGGCGAGCCAGTGGCAGGGCTGGGACAAAGAACCCAGGAGTCCTGGCTTCACATCTACCGCTTCCACCACCCTGCTCACTCTCCGGTCTATGTTAAAGCTCTAGGGGAGACTAGAGAGCCAGGGCACAGATCCTGCCTCCTTCCATCGCCCCAGACCACCCCCTTCTCCCCATTACCTTCCATTGTCTCCACATGGGACAAGGATGTGACGAAGCGGGACTGTTCTTAATGGTTCCTCTGAATGGTGTGGGGGTGCCTCAGTTTCCCCTGTGCAGTTCTTAAATATCTAGGTGGTGGGGTAAGGGTGTGTGATCGTTGCAGAGCCCTAGAGGGCAGGTGTGTGCAGGGGTCTGGACACAGAGAATGGCCGACACCCTGTTTCCTGGCAACTGATGGCCTGGGCCCTTCCCCCCTGCAAGGTGAGAGCTAAAGGGGTTGGAGAACAAAGGAATCAGATGACCTCCTGGCCCGGGAAAGGGACAAAGCCCAGAGGAGGAGGGACTGGAGAGGGTTTCAGTTTGGGGCTGGCTGGGGACATGGAGTGAAGTGCAGATGGGGTTGTCTGGCTCACGGCCCCCAAAACGGACCCGGCTGAGGGGTCTCGTTCTCTGCACCTACAAGCTCTGTTTTAGACCATGTTCCTGTCATCTAATAAACCTTCTGTTTTACTGACTGGCTGAGAGTCCCGTCTGACTGCGAAGTTGCGGGGCAGGACCCTCTGGCTTCCCCAGGACCCTGCCTGGGCGGACTCGCTGTGGGAAGCGCACGGAGGGGCAGAGGAGGCTGAATGCTCCGAGGTCAGACCCAGGAAGGTGGAAGCCGTGTGAGCTGTGTGTCCTGCAAACAGGCTGCTCACAGAAAGGCGACTGCCCCAGAGTCCTGCCTGGCTTCATGGGGAGCAGTTCCAGAGCATCGCCCGGGGACTCCGGGACAAAGGACTTGTGGGACGGGGAGGGGAGGCTGTGCAAGTCTCCCCCTGCAGCGGGGGAGACTCTCTAGGTACCACGCACAATGCAGACGACAGTCCCTTCCATGAGGACTTTGTCCAGGCCAAGGAGACCCCGTCTGGACACCAGCCAGCTGACACTGGGTCAGTCAGACTGGGAGCTAGAGAGAACCGCAGGGTCTGCCTGTGTCCAGCAGCCGAAGCCCCTTTATACTATTGTCATTACACCAGAGCATCCCACAAGGGAGCCTTCCTAAGCCCTGTCCAGGAAAGCTCAGGTCAGCCCCAGCCTGTTCCTCCACCCAGACTGGGACCTGAGCTCCCCCTGGGAGTCCCATGACCCCAGCCCCTGTCGATGAGGGGCCTGGAGACTACTTCCAGGGCAGAGGAATGGGGGAGCCGAACACTAGCCTCTCCTTGGAGCAGAGCTGGCCAGCTGGGCCTGACACAGAGGTGACCCTGCGGTCTTTGCAGACCTGCAGCATTGGAATGCAGCAGCCAGAGGGAAAACAAATACCCACAGCAGCTCATCTCAGAGGAGCTGCAGGGCAGGCCCCCAGAGGGGCAGCGCCTGGGCCAAATGTCTGCACAAGCCCTGGAGACTGCACTTCCCCTTCAGAGGGGCCCCTCCCGGGCAGGCTGAGGAGCATCAGTAGCCCACTGCAGGACAGCTTTCCTTTTGGGATGAGTCGTTTAGTGCCTGGAGGGGGGCGGGAAGGAGCAGGGAGTCCCCCAGACCAAGCCAGGGGTATGTTATGCCAACAATTCCTCCAGCTGGTTTGATTTGTCCACTCTAAGGGTGGCCCCAGAAACCTCCTCCCAAGATCAGCGCGGAACCTAGCCCGGCTGGCGAGAGTTGCCAAAGGGATGCAGTTTGTCAACAGATAAGAGAACATGCTTAAACCCTCCCATGCTCCCTGCCAACAGCCCACGCCCAGCCCTCCACCTGCAGGGCTCCAGGGGGAACGGCAGTGACGCTAACAGGCTGCAAGTGATTTTGGTAGTGGGGCAAGTGACAGCCCTGGACTCCGGTCAGCCACAGAACAGGGACAAGGTGGGTAGCAACGGGGCAGGCTTCCCACCTATGCCCCTCCGGGCCTGCCCTAGAAATAGGTGCTACAGCCCAGCTCAATTCCTCTCTCTCTGGCCCCCATCACTCACGGCAGCGTCTGAGCACCTCACCATCTGCACTGCATTTAACCTCACCACACCCCTAGTGAGGGTGGGCAAGTGCTGTGATTCCGATTGTACAGATAATAACAATACCCAGCTCTTGTCAGCCGTAGCTCTCCAAGCGCTTTACAAAGGCGGTCGGTATCATTATTCCCATTTAACTGATGGGCAAACTGAGGAACCAGCAGGTGAAGCGGCTTACCCAAGGTCACCCAGCAGGCCAGCAGCAGAGCTGGGATTAGACCCAGGTCTCCCGAGTCCCGGTCCAGTGCCCTACCCATGAGGCAACACTGCTGAGTAAGTGACTTGTCCAGAGTCACCCAGAAAGTCTATGGTGTAGCAGGGAACTGAATCTGGGTCTCCCAAGTGCTAGGCTGGTGCCCTAACCACTGACCACCCTTCCTCTGTTGTAGATGCTAATGAGCATCCATTGCAACCGTGGCTGTCAGCATAGGGACTTGCCCACTGAGAACAAGGCAGAGACCCACCAACTCTCTTCACATGTGTCACCTAACAGCTGGCAGTTGGTGCTAACTCTGGCAACCTGAGCTGGATCTGAGTTGCTGACGACCTGCCTGCCCCCTGCCACATCACCCTAGCACTCAGCAACCCGGTAAAATCCAAGTTATGAAGCCCCCGGTGCGGCCTCGGTTAAAAGTGGCGGAATGATGGAAGAGAAAAAACCTGCTGGCGAAGAGCTCCCTGGACAGCTGATGGGAGCAAACAAGAACATGAGCGGAGTCGATTATTAGCCCACCATGTGCTTCAAGATCTACGGAGGAAGAGCTCGGTATTACCACCACCAGCCAGACGCTTGATTGACTGACAAAGCTCAAGACTTCAGTTGCAGCTAGCGAAGTTAAAGGAAAAGGACCAAATTGGCGATGTGGATAGAACATGGCCAGAAAGGCTGATCCCGGCCCCAGGTCCCCAGATCTTAGCTTCCAGACAACGGAGGCACTTTGCTAAGTCCACCGTGAAGTTTCTCAGCTTGTATTTTACCCTCCCTCCCGGGACCCTCTAACCCTGTCCTCGAGTTTCCCAGCAGCTCCATACACACCTGCGTGTGGGGCAGCAAGACTGAAGGGTAGCGGCTTGTCATGGGGTGACGCCCTGGCTGCTCGGATGGGGTCACCTCAGCGTCCGCAAGGCTCTTGCCCTACAACAGAAGCGAAGGAGAAAAAAGGGATTGAAAATAAACAGTAGTGACTAACCTGTTAGCAGCCGTCCAGGCTGTCTCAGAGCCAGGCTTCTCCAGCGGGCATGGTGGGGGGGGCAGGAGGGGGGGGATCTGGGTGAAATGGCCAGAGGGGCAGAGCCTAAAGGCTGGGGCTGTGTAATCCACTGCAGAAATTCTCGGCTCAGGTTACCGGCTAGATAAATATAGTGTCTTATCTGACCTCACAGGGAGCTGGAGCCCTCCTCTCACATTCCAGCAGCGGGGAGGCTTAAAGTGGCAGCCGGCAGAGCGCAGCCAGAGGGGTTCTCATGTGTCATGGAGGCAGGGCCAGAAGAGGGGTGCTACAGGGAGGAGAGGGGGGAAAGGGTAGCGTTCTGGGGCAATGGGAGAAGTAGAGGCTTTGAGGGTAGGAAAAATGGAGGTTTGGGAGGCAAAGAGAGATGGTGGTAAGGGGTCAAAAGGGAAAGGGGGTTCTGGAGCAGGGGAAGGGAAGAGGGGATCAGGTGTGAGGGGGAAACTGCAGAAGGGGGTTCTCGGCGAAGGGAAGAGGGGGGCTGGGCTGTTACAGGGGGAGGGAGGGGCTGGGGCCAAGGGAGGGGAGATCGGATTCCTGGAGATAAGAGGGAATTGCAGACAACTGCCCATAAGGCTCTGGGGCACCCCAGAGATGCTGCTCTCTGGCCCCCAGTCCAGCCCTCAACTGGTGGGAGGAGAAGCAGCATCCTCCCAAGGGAAGCAGTGGACTTCTCTCCCTGGGGAGTGGAGGAGAGAACACAGGCGGGACAGATCTCAGCCACGGTCCCTATTGAATGCCTGGCACGCACCCTCATCCCACAGTGCTGAGTGTGGTACAGGAACTGACATAGAACAGATGCCTGGTGGAGACAGTTAGGAGGAGCCCGGACAATGCACAGCCCTACGCTGATTTCAAGGGGCAGGGAGTCTGCATGGCACCTATGGGTGCCTCTGGGATCCTCTGACCAACTATGAGTGTGCCACCCCCTGGCCATTAGTCATGGGAGCTATCTCGGCCCTGCTCTACCTGGCAGTGGTGGGACAGCCCACTTGGGGGACAGAGATAGGGCCAAGGAAGCCATTCACCCTTCTGCCCCTTGAGGGCTCTTCAGGGTGAGGGATGCACGGGCTCCACGGACACAGAAGAGCTGGGGAGGTGCCTTGCAAGAAGATCCAGGGTTAAATTCACCCTAGCGTAACTCCACCCTAAGTCAGCTCCATGTGTGAATTGGGTCCAGCTGAGTCTACTCCAGAGCATTGGAAGGCAATGACTCAGTCCCCACCTCTTATGAGTAACTAGGCAGGATGCAATTAAGCCACCACTTCCCTCCCTTCCCTGCTCATCTGTATGTCACAGCCCAGGCATGGCTGTGGGAAAACACTTAGGCCAGTTTTATCCCTGGGGTAACCTCAGGGAGGTCAACGGGATGAGGCCAGGGATCTATTTGGTGCTCCTACTCCTGGTGCTTTAGCCCACCCTCCGCCAGCCACCACCAGAGCCAGATCCTTCACTGCGAAATCCTGAAGCCTGGTGGGTACCTGATGACTGGATCCCCAGACTCACTCCTTGAGATGGACAACCCCCCCCCCCAAAATAACCCAAATCTTCGGGTTATTTTCAAAGCAGCTCCACCCTGAGCAGGGAAAATGTATTCCTCCTCCCAGTGTGTTCAGAGAGCCTCCTCTCTCTGGACCCAGCCAGCTTGGCAGTCCTGGGGCCGCTGGCAGGATGGCCCTACTCCCCATAGCCTGGGGTAGGAAGCTGGAGGATCCGGGTCCAGCCCTCCCAGCAACACATCTTCCTGGGCCACAGGGAGCATTTGCATGGTGCGTACACACACACACACACGGCATGTTGGCATGGTACAAGCGCTCACACGTGGCGAGGCACGAGTGCTCACGCAGGGGGGATGCAGGCCTGGCTCAGGCACACACAGATCACAGGCGGCACTGATCTCGGGTCAGCAGGAATGACGCAGATCGGGTACATGCTCCCACACTTCCCCTGCCCCATAGCCCAGGCAGGCACTGCCTTATTGTGTGTGTTTGGCACCCCCTAAGTGCCCCAGGTGGAGCCAGGCACCCCTAGATCTCCCCAGTCGGGCTGGCACTGGAGGGAGCAGCCCTGGCACGTTCTCCTGACTCCCACCCAAGCCTGTGGGAGGAGGGGCAGGTATGGGACACACCCCTACCACAGAGATGACTCTGGCAGGGGGGGAAGTGGGGGAAAAGAGACATTTTCTTAGTTAGGCCCAAGCCTCACACCCTCCACTTATACAGAGCCCAGTCAGGGGCTGGCATGACCCACAAGGTGCTGGGCCTGCTCAGGTGGTTTTCAGGGGATGGGGGGTGGGGGGTCATTCACACAGCCAGAACGCCGGTGGGAAGTAGAGGGCATTGTCCCACTGCCTGGGGGGGCAGAGAACCCTTACAGACACAGAGCCTTATTCTGCTCAGGGGGGCAGGCACCCCCTCGATCCCCCCCCAGGTGGGGCTGGCACTGCTCGGGGGGGGCAGGCACCCCCTAGATCCCCCCCCAGGTGGGGCTGGGCACTACTCGGGGGGGGCAGGCACCCCCTAGATCCCCCCCCAGGTGGGGCTGGGCACTGCTCGGGGGGGGCAGGCACCCCCTCGATCCCCCCCCAGGTGGGGCTGGCACTGCTCGGGGGGGGCAGGCACCCCCTAGATCCCCCCCCAGGTGGGGCTGGGCACTGCTTGGGGGGGCAGGCACCCCCTAGATCCCCCCCAGGTGGGGCTGGCACTGCTCGGGGGGGCAGGCACCCCCTAGATCCCCCCCAGGTGGGGCTGGCACTGCTCGGGGGGGCAGGCACCCCCTAGATCCCGCCCCAGGTGGGGCTGGGCACTGCTCGGGGGGGGGCAGGCACCCCCTAGATTCCCCCCCCCCAGGTGGGGCTGGGCACTGCTCGGGGGGGGGCAGGCACCCCCTAGATTCCCCCCCCAGGTGGGGCTGGCACTGCTCGGGGGGGGGCAGGCACCCCCTAGATCCCCCCCCAGGTGGGGCTGGCACTGCCCAGGGGGGCCGGGCACCCCCCGCACACACGGAGCCCCGGGGGGCTGGCCGGGCGCGGCTCCCGCACTCACCGGGCTCTCGGGTGGGGATGAGCCGGAGCCGGCCGCTTCCGTGGAGCAGCTGGGGCCCCGACCGAGCCTGATGTCACAATCCGGGCGCAGCTGACGCGGGGCGGGGAGGCTGCAGCTGCCGGGCGGTGTCCCTCGCCCAACTCGCCCCGCACGGCAGCTCGCAGGTGGGGCCGAGGCCGGGACCCGCGGGGGACAGTCAGCCCCTGGTGCTCCGCGTCCCCGGGTGCGGGGCGCGGTAGATTCCAGACCCTGGACCCCCGGCTTTCCCACCCACCCACGGCTCTGCGGGAGAGGAGTGTGGGGCAAGGTACTCGGGCCCTGGGTGCTGCTCCCTATAGGCTGGGGGGAGATCCCAACTCCTGGAGCTCTGGTCCCCTCAGGGGGCTGCATCCCAGCCCTTGGACGCTGCCCCTATAGGCTAAGGGAGAAAGGAGAGGAGGTTTCAGAGTAGCAGCCCTGTTAGTCTGCATCCGCAAAAAGAACAGGAGGACTTGTGGCACCTTAGAGATGAACAGATTTATTTGAGCATAAGCTTTCGTGGGCTACCGCTCACTTCATCGGATGCAGACGAGGAGATCTCCGCTCCTAGGTGCTGCTCTGGGTCCCCCTGTAGGCAGGGGATAGTCCCAGCCCCTGCCGGGGTGTGTGTGGGTCACCCCAGGGGGACCCCCTGTGCCATTCTAGGAGCTTGAGCCCTCCGGCTCCAGGGCCCAGGTGGGGCTGGCAGTGGGAGCGCCCAGGGGCCGAGTTCTGGAGCTTCCCAGCCTGAGAAGAAACAGCGATGGGAGCGAAGCTGTCCCACACCTCCTCTTCCTCGCTTTCCAGACAGAGCATTCACCGCTCCCCTTCATCCCCCCTGCTACTCGGAGCATGTTGGGCCCGCGGGGCTAGCCCTGGGAGCTGGGCCAGTTCCAGAGCACAAACCCACCCGCCGGTGTGAGAGGTGATTTTCTTGTAGCAGTACAGACGCTAGGACACACAGCTAAGCAGTTCAGATTGTCTCCACTAGAGGGCAGGTTGTCCCCAGCCAGCTGTGAGGGCTGGCCCTTACGAAAGCAAATTCAAAGCCCTTGAAATCAGTGCTGAAATAAAGAGGCAGGCAGCTGTGAATCCAACACACGACCGAGGGATTTATTGTGCAGACAGAGGCTCTTTTGTTGTTCTTCCCCCTCCCCCTTGAACAGCATTTCTCCTACACCAAACTGTGGAAACACTACAAATGTTCACAAAACAAGACTAGGACATGCCAGTGTGGGTTGGCTGGGTCTGACACCCCCCTCCCCATTGCATTCCCCGTCAGGTCACGGCTGGCTGGTGGGAGATGTACACGGAGAGATACCTGAGCAGTACATCTGGGTGGGGTAGTGCACTGCACAGTGGAAAAGCAGGGCGCGGGCCGTCTTGGAAGAAAGCAGCTCACCTTAGCCAGCCACCGGGGCTCTTGACACTGCAGCGGCCTCAAGCTCAGCACACACAATTGGAGAGAGGGGCATGTTAGGATTAGCTGGGACCTGACCCCATCCCCACCTCCAGTCACCATTAGCCCTTCCAGTTCCACAAGGTGAGCTCCCAGTTCTTGCCCTGGTCAGTTCTGATGCTTATGATCTTGGCTTCCCATTGTCTCACCTGTGTGGCAGGGGGCTGAGTGGGACCTCTGCTCCCCAGTCCCACAGAGGTTGTTTTAGCCCACCCCTGGGTGAGATGCCTTTGGCGCTCCAAGAGAGCTATGTAATACCCTCTGCCATCTAGCCTGCCCCTGCTAGGTAGGTGGGCTCAGGAGAGTTTCTGCCCTGGTAAGTCCTGGGGCATCGATCCCCAGCTTGCTGGAGGGAAGGCCTGGTCCAGACCCTGTCTCAAACTGGGGATGCTCTCTAAGCTTGGGGTCATTTTGTGGTGCATTAGCTCCCCCTACAGCTAACCACCATCCACAGGAAACACCTGCCTAGGCCCTTTAGGCTCCTAATGAGAGGCAAGGCCATGTTAAGGGACAGGCCTGCACCTGAGTCCGTTAACCTGCAAGGGAGGAAGGCTGCAGTGGGCGCAGGACTGGGCTGAAGGAGGAAACCATGGTCCAGTCAAGGAGTGGAGCCAGGCACGCTGGTCTTGCTTGTGCCTCGAGTCAAACCCAAAGGGTGGCATGCAGGGATGAGAGCTTGTGGCTTGAGGGCAGCCCCAGCTCCTGCAATCTCCCCCTGATCCCCAGTGGGAGACAGCTGTATGTGTTAATGGGGGTATGTGCCCAGAGCAGCTTTGACTGGGGCCAGAGTGGGAGGTGGCAGCTGCTAGGCCCCCTTCCCTATCGGTATATCTCCTCTCTCCCCCAGGATGGTGACTTCTCTGGGAGCGAGCTGTCCTAGTTCTAGGATTGGCAGTCAGGAAAAGACTGGCTCCTTTAAGAGCTAAGGATACACTCCCAGGGTACAGGATCCCGCCGTGACATGAGTGTCTCTTCACCCCCCACATACTGGGGAGGAAGGAATATGCAGCTGCTATCTGGGTCTCTGCCCAGGGGACCACAGCCTGGAGATCACGCCAGCAGTGCAACTGACAGGCACTAACTCAGCAAGGGGTCTCCCTTCACAGCACACAACTGTCTTCACTGAGCAGGGTGAGCTAATGCCTAAGGAGCTCTAGGCCTCGGCACACTGACGACTTTAAAGGGCTACTGCCTCAGTTTCTTAGTTCAGGATTAATAAAAAAAACCCAAACCAACCCCAAAACAACCAACTCCTATAGTAACTGCCATCCCCTGATCTTACGGTGAGGACGTAAGCCCAGCAGAGCGTGGATGTGATGGGCAAATGTTCTTATGCAGGGCTGCAGATGAGCCTCTGTCCTAAAAACCTTCAGCACCCCTTGCTATTTCAGTGCTGTGCCCCGCCCCCCCCAGCTCTCTATCCCTGCACCTCAAATGTGAGACCTTCAGCACCCTTTGCTGTCTCTGTAGTAGGGTGTCCTTGTTGCTCTCAGCCCCAAGACTGAGCTGTTTCAATGCTGGCCCTTTCCTATGCAGGTGAACCAGTCATACCAATGATCATGGCTTTGTGCAATACGGAAGTGTTGGCTGCCAAAGAACAGGCTGAGAGCCCACCAAATTCATCTCACCAGGCAGGATTCAAACCCAGCTCCCCAGAGGTGAAAAACTAGTGCACCGTACTCTATCCCAAAGCTTCCCATTTGCCTGATGTTGCCTAGGTCAGGACAAGTCTTTACACTGGGCAACCCTGCGTTGCTGAGTGAACGTCTGTTCTCCAGGCTGCGGTCGTGGCCAGGACTCCCCAGTTGGTCCCCTAACTCTTTGACCCTCTCTCTTTTACCAGTCAGGTCTGGGGGGCCTGCTGGCTTTCCCCCCTTGAAAGACAAAAAATGGGACAAGAAAAGCTGCTCCCTCGAGGCTACAGATCTCCCTGCCACCGGGGCAAACAAAAACAAAACTTGCTATGGAAGAAGCTGCACCATCTAGCAGAGTGCGAGGGAATGCCGCCATGCGTCGGATCCTTTAATACTGCTTAATACCCCCACCCCGGCCCCCAGCGTGTTTCGGACATGTGGTGTGATGGCGAGGCAGCGCGGGCTCGGTAGATATACAGATATAGACAGAGATATACACAGAAAGATTTCCTTGGTTTCAAATCGTTCATCGTCTTCTCTTGCAAAGGGCCACGTTTGGGCGGTGGGGCTCGGCTGGGCGCTTCGGTCGCTCCTTCCCTTCACAGGGACACGAAGTCCACAGCTTGCAGGAGTGGCAGGGACAGGAGCAGGAGCAGCAGCCATGAGGTGTTCTGAATCAAGAGGCTGACGCCAGCACATTTCTCCAGCTTGTCTGCCAGGGCAGGGGGAGGGGAAAGAGAGAAGAAGCAAAAATGAGATCCCTGGGGAAAGAGGACCGATGGGGTGCCGGGAGCCGGCACACCTGGGTTCTCTTCCCGGCTCTGCCACGGACCAGGTGGGTGACCTTGGGCAAGTCACTTCCCCTCCATGTGCCTCTATTTCCCCTCCCACTCTGTGTCTTGTCTAGCGAGACTGCAAGTTCTTTGGGGCAAGGGAGCACTTCCCACTGTATCTGTCCAGGGCCTGGCACAAGGGGGATTCTGACCTCGACTGGGACCTCTAGGTCCTACTGCAGTACAAACGAGAACGATCAAGTCAGTGCTCCATCCACTCCCCTGTCCTCTCTCTGACAATGACCAGCACTAGCTGCTTCAAAAGCGGGCAGAAGGAACCCCTAGGGGACAACTAGGCAAGATCCTGCCCATAGGGAAGTACCTTCCTGACCCCAGGCCGAGAGAGGTGGGGTGTGAGGTGCTTTGTGGCGCTCTGGGATGGGAAGAGTCCTCTCTCCAGCAGAAAGCTGACAGACGCTATGTTCCAGGTGGACAGCCTTGGAGGCTAGAGTCCCCTCCCTACAGAACAGCCACAGGGTGGGCAGAGGTCAGGCTAGTTTCCCCTAATGCTACCCTGCTGATCTGTCCTGGGGGCCAATTAATACCAACTATGATGGGTTCTTTTGGGTGACATTAGCAACTATCCACTGAGACTCACCAAACTCAGCACACGTGTGGGCCACCGAGCAGCCAGCAGACGGAGACAGTTCTACAGATCTGGGCTAGGTTTGAACAGGCAGCCGGAAGGCACAAGGCTCCGATCTGGCCCATTCCCCAGCGCAGGGCTGGCCCTAAGATTTGCAGGGCCCAGTGGGAAGCTGGATGGGTGGGTGCCTCTGATAGATACCTGCAAAAGGCACAGGGCACTGGAGGGTGAGAAGGGTTTGGCTCCAGGCAAGGATGTGTGTGTGAGGAGGGGTGACTCCGTTGCTGGCCCTGCCCTGGCTGCAGTTGGTTGGAAAGTACATACAGGCCTCTATCTAACAGGAGCATTGGGCAAAGGGCTCAAATGGTCAGAGGGCATCAGGTGGGCCTGTGAGAATCAGTGCCCCTTGTGTACTGGCGCCTTGGCCCAGCAGCAGTAGAGCCGGGAGGACAGAGGGTGATGCACCGTGCTAGGTCAGCGAGAAGCCCGGGGTGGTAGGGTCCCCTCCCTTGCCCACCTTTGATGACGGTGATGTTCCTTATCTGGTTGCCGGTGTAGTCACCAGTGATCTTCAGCTCGCAGATGTAGGTGCCCTCGTCTGCGGTGGTGAAGTCGAACAGCTGCAGGCACAACAGGTCCTTTGACAGGGTGACGTTGGATCGTGCCTTGAGGCTGTTCTCGGGGACGTTCAAGGTGGTCTGGATCACACGCTTCCTGTTGTCCTTGAGCATGCTGAACTCGTAGGTCAGGGGGTTGGCGGTCTTGTTTTCGTAGCGGCAGTCCACGCGCAGGTTCTGGCCCAGCAAGCAGGCGCTCAGTTCCTTGATCTTCTGGCAATGGGCAGCCTGCAGCACTGGGACAGGCCAACAGGGTCAGGGGAGGTGGAGCGGGGCTGGCGGGGGGTGAAGGCAGGAGCACCCCTGCAGTTACCCCTTGCTCCAGCGCATGCAGCAGTAAATCCACATGCTATGGAGACACGTCACAGTTTCTGGCTAAATCACACGCACGCAGGGCTAGAGAAGCCAAGACCTGCTGCTAGCAAAATGAGGGCTGAGCTACGGGAGACGCTCCGTTCGCCTGCAGCAGTAGTTTGGCTTTTAACCATTTTGGTTGTGCTGCTAGCGAGCGAGCTCTCTCCCCACGAAGCCAGTGCATTCCACGGTGGGGTCACTGCAAAGCAGGACAGATCATAACACCCCCCGCCCCCCAGCGTCCCCGGTAGGGGCGGAGGAGGATTCAGCTGGCCTGGCTTTCTCTGGAGTGAAGCATTTATTTAGAAGTTATGTCTGGTCTCTCCAGCTAGCACCACTTATGGTGCATGGCCACTAGATGGCAGCATCATTGCACCCCTGGGCCCCTACCTGTCAGGAGGACAGCGACGCTGATGGTGGGATTCATCTTTCCGCCCGCTGTGCTGGGGCCGTCAGCGGTGGAGAACGGCGAGGGGGGCCTGAGCAGGAGGAGAACATGCTGGTTAGTGACCCGACAGGGATCTGTGCGACCCTACCTGCACACCCACAGACAGGCGCGTGACCACACCCGGGCGTGCCCATAAATCCACACGCAGGCTGTTTGCCAAGCAGAAGAGGGCACTGTAGAGTCTGGGGGCAGAGTTAGAGACATTCTGCGCTGACACCAGCAGGAAGGTCACCCAGTCTGGAGAGGTCTAGATCCCAGTCAGCAGGATACTTTTTTTTGCAAGACCAGCAGCAGGGGCATGCACAAAGGGGGGAGCAAGCAGGGGCACCCCCACCCCCCCAATAATCATCAGGGGCACAGAATTCCAGCCCCGGGGCCACGGTGGTGGAGAAAGTGAGCTCCTTCCACCCCAGGGCTGCAGGGAGGAAAGCGAGGGCCTGTGGGAGCCGGAGAAGGAAGAGCAAGCTCCTGCTGTGAGGGGTGGGAGCACAGGATGTGTCCCCGCAAAAGGGGTCAAAGTTAAATTTCTGTGTACGCCCCTGAGCAGCAGCAAGGAAATACCAGACTGATTCATTCACCCTGAGTGCTCCGTGGAATTCTTAACTATTTGATTTTCTTCCACCCAGAGAGAACAGCCCCATCTGTGCAGTCTTTGCATAAAAGGGCTTCCTGCAAAGTACAGCTTCCATAGGGCAGGGACCGCTCGAGTCTCATTTAGTCCCCAGGACACTTGTCCTTCTGACGCCTTTGACTTTCTGCGGCCCCTATGCATTCAATCGACTCTGCTTACCTCTGGCAACTCCCAGAGATCTCCTGACTCACCCTAGGCACCAAATCCTACTCCCTTCCGAAGTGCAAATGAATCCCAGGGGTATGTGTGTGGTGGATCGGCGCCTAAACGGGGCCCAGATTGGCCCTGGGTGGCCTCATTTGGGCTCCTTACAGTCCCTGCTCCTCTCTTAGGCTACTGTCTTCAATACAGCGATATCTCTGCTTAGCCTAGGTCCAGGGAGAGCCACCACTGCACCGCACACAGCAGCTGTGTGAGCAGCTGATGAGTGGGCCAAACTCTAATTAGAAGCAACGTCTCCCTTGCATGGGGACGGGACTCAAGCTGTGGATAACATTGAAGTCAGTGCTGCAATGAGGACAAGCCCCTAGCCTCACCCATCTTTTCCAGATCCCTCTGCACAGAGGTGGATTAGGGGTTTGTGGGGCCCTGAGCGGAAGCAAGTGGGGGCCCCTCCCCACCCCTTCCACCTGCATTCCCCCCTCCCACCACTCTGGCTGGGGAGCAGGGGCTTGCCCTGCCCGCCGGTCCTGCTGGGGATGGGGGTCGGGGCGCAGCGGCTTGCCCGTCAGGTCCGCAGCCCGCCGCTTTCCACCGCAGCACTGTCACAGGAGGAGCTGCTAAGAGATCGAGAGGCTGAGAGGAGGCGGGGGATGCGAAGGGAGCGTGTCTGGGCTGCGCTGGGGGCCGGCAGCCCTAGAAATGTGTGTGTGGCAGAGATGGGGAAAAGGGGGCTCTTTGCCGGTGGGTGAGAGTGTGACAGAAAAGGGATGTGGGTGCAAAGGGTGTGGCTGTGTGTGCTTGCGGGGGGCAGGGCAGGAATGGAGCAGTCCTGACCCAGCTCCCCAGGGCCTGGAGAATGCAGGCAGCTCTTCCCCGCTTCCCATGTTGGTTTGAGTAAGGCCCAAGCTCAAGATACATGTGTGTGTGTGTGTGTGGGGGGGGTGTCCATTCACAGACACCCTCCCCCGTTTGCAGCCCCCGATCTGGAAACATGCAATGTTCCTTGATTTAAAAACCAGACAACTCCCCCGACCCCTTCTCATTTAGAAAAGAAAAAAAATTGTTTAATTATAAAAATTCTCCTTATTCCTTCCACCAGCAGCCATATCCTGAGCATGTGCAGCAAGGTCCCTCTGCTTCCCCTCCCCACCCCCGGGGGCCTGAAAACATCCCCCCACTCCAATGAACCCAGCCCCAGGGACTCCATAGCGTGGTGACCACAGATGTCTTTGCTCCTACAGCATCTGTCATCAGCAGCTCTCCAGGTGTTCTACTGCGGAGCGCAGGTAACACCTGCCCCATTACACAGAGAGGGGATGTAACCACCAAGGTTACATGGCCAGTCAGCAGCCAGGCCAGGAAAAGAACCCAGGAGTCCTTGCTCCCAGTGCCCTCCTAATTGCTAGCCATTCCCTGCCAGAGCTGGGAAAAGAACCCAGGAGTTCTAGCCACTAGTGCTCCCGCTCCAACCTCAGCCACCACCCTGATGGGCGTGGTAACAAAAACTGCTGACTCCAGCCCTGCCCACACCCACCTGACACATCCTGAGCCCCCCACGGGGACAGGCTGGGCTGGGTGCTGATGGCCCACGGGCTATAGCAGGGGAGCAGAGCTCAGATCCCGGCAGGTAAGTAAACCAATTTCCAATGTCAGTGAACTCTCGACATGAGGACTGGCCTTATTAGACAACCTCCTGCCCAGCAACTGGCCTCTGCTCGCCAAAATATTGACACCTCCCCCCCATCGCCCATGGGGCAGCCTGAACTGAACCCCAACGGCAGAGAGACTGCACACGGGCTGGCCCCCGGAAGATCTGCAATGGGGCGTGTGTAGGGATGGCCACCGGCTTGGCTGAGCGGACGACCCCAGGAACCTCGATGGCCAAGGTGTCTTGCAAGTTGAATGCAATGTGTCCTCTGGCCCCCCCATGGCTGTCCCGCTCCTGGGGGGTTCTAGTGACCCCCAAGTGAGTGTGCTGCTGATTACAGGGCCTGGTTTATTTTTATTTCTGTTCCAGCGTTTTTAGCGCCCCCCAGGCTGTGCTTTCTGGGATCCAGTCTGCTCTTGTCTCATCCGGGTGGGAGCTGGGAGTCGAGTCAGCAGAGGGGAGGAGGTGGAGAGGAAAGAAGGGATGGGGGAGGAGGAAGGCAGCAGGGGCGGGCTGAGAGGGGCACGGGGCAGAGAGGCGGGGAAGGGGTTCCCTGTCTCATCCCGAGCCCCTCCCACAATCTGCTCCCAAGCCCTGATCTGCAGCCAGACCATCCACCCTCTCCCGCCCCCCCACCCCACCCCACCCTGCTGGGTCACCCCCTATCTCCCTCATTCTCCTGGCTTCTCCGGCTGCTCCCCCCCCCCATACCAACGCCCCAGTATTTTGCAGTCATGCCCCCTTTCCCCGGCGCGTCGCTGCAGCCTGCCAGAGACACTGCACCATTCTGCGGCGCAGCCTGCGGCGCCGGGACTGCGGAGCGGCTGGGCTTTGCACTGGTGCATGGCCCCGGCTCGCCACTGCAGCCCTGAGCGCGCTGGGAGCATCCGCAGCGTCGCACTACCAGCTGGGGTCCCCGCAGCACTGCCTGCAGAGCTGGGGGGGGGGGCACCAATGCAATTATTCACCCCGCCGGGAGCCTGCCCCGGCTCCACTCTCTCTGCTCCCTGCAGGAGCTGGGGGAAAAGGCAAAGGAACCCGCTGCACTGGGCCAGGAACCCCATCCCCAGCAGGCTGGAGAGAGGGCGGGGCGGGGCAGGCAAAAGCTGGCGAGCAAGACAGTCAGACGGACACGGGGCTGCGTCTCCGCAGAGCATCCAGCCCCCGGCCCCAATTCCCTGGCTCTCCATCACCGCCCCCAGCTCCCTGCGCCTCTCAGCTGCGACCCTGCCGAGCGGCTGCTGCACTGTCTCGCCCCCTGCCCGCCGCCTCGTTCCCCCAGCTCAGACCCCAAGCTGCGTCCCCCGCTCCGGGCTGCCCGGGCCAGGGGACCCCAGCAGCCCCGCATCCTCACCGGCCCGCGGGCTGCGCTCAGTCTCCGCCCGCTCCCGCTCCTGCTTCTGCTTCTGCTTCTCCTCCTGCGCCGCTCTGCTCTGGTGCGCGCTCCGCCTGCAGTTTGGGGTAGGGAGGCGCCGGCGTCCCCGCGAATCAGGAGTGGGGCTGCCTGCCCAGCTCCACCCCCTGCAAGCCCCTGCAGTGGGGACGGCCCTGCCCTCTGCAGTCCGGCTGCTTCCCAAGGCCTGTTGTCAGCGCCTGGCAGGCTCACAGCCTGGGCTAGTGGGAGCCAGGCGGGCCTGGCTGGGGGCCAGGTGCAGAGGAAAGAGCCCTTCGAGCCCATCTGCCCCGTAGCCCCGGCACGGCCGAGATGCCAAGAGGGCGTTAATGGCACCCACTGCACCCACGGTGGTGATCGCCGGGTGCCTGGGGCGGTTAGGGACATGGCAGCCCACGTTGCTACCCTCCAGGGGCATCCCGCACATGGAAGGTCCCAGGTGCACCCCCTGACGCTCCCCGCATTCCACCCCCCTGTGGAACGAGGGCCCTGCTGCCGGCGTCTCTTTTGTGCAAACAGCCTCCTGCTGGCATCGGGGGGGGGGGAGGTGGGGCACTCAGGATCAGGGCCCAAACCCATCCCGGCTGGACGGGCTGAAGACCCTGCGCCCTAGGACTGGAAGCAGATGTGAACACGGCAGGGGAACCGTTGCACAAACCACCGCCTAAGCCGGCCCTGCCCAATGGGACACGACTTAGGGCAGCAACGACTAACCGCGGAGATGAGGCTGACTGGGCTGAGGGCCCCATGCCCTCTGGCCCAGGCACGCGCAGACAGATAGGAGGGACTGCTCCGGCCTGGCGCCAGCACCCGGGCCACGGAAACCCCAAGAAAGGGAGCGGGGAAGCGACCCTCCTGGCTGGAGTCCCACTGCCTTGCACCTTGAGTTGTCAGTTTCTGCTGTGCACAGGGAGCCTCAAACCCTCCCCTCACAGCAAGGCCGGGGGAAGGCCGAGCCATGGGCTGGCGTTTGACAGGTGGCAATGGGGGGACAAAGCGTAAGGCAAGGGCCGTGCAGCACCTAGCCACGTTCGCTGCAGACCCAGATCGGGCAGGGCAACAGCTAGCACCGACTGTAATTTTGCGACATTCCTCCCTCTACCCCCACCCACAACATTGTGCCACTCCCCCTGCCCCCAGATATACACCCACACCCACGGCCATACACAGACTTGGATGAAGCCACAGCCACCTCCCAGTTCAGTTTTGGCCCCATTTTTGCAAATGAGGGGCTCCCTTTGTGGTGACGTTTCCCTGGTTTCCATGGAAATGTTAATCTTCCCTGGTGCAAAAATGTCAACAGTGTGGGAGTCATCTTACTCCACTCCCACAGGCGGACTGGTCTGATGGGAAAAGAGAGGCCTGTTTTCACTCCCAAACAGGGCCCAGACTCCCTGCTGGGCTGTTTGCACAAGCCAGCCAGTGCAAAAGCAGCTGACACCTCCCTCCTGCATCGAGGAGTGCTTAGATGACGCAGGGCTTCTGTAGCACTCGCCAGTAGCGACTGGAAGAAAATAGATAGCCCTGAGACTGCTCTACTTGACAGGGGCCGGGCTGGTGGTTGGATGGCCCCAGCGCCGGGGATGCTAGGAGGACGCCAAGCGGACACAGACTTTGCCTCCGCCATAGCATCAGTCACTCGGACACGGTTCCAGCAGCACCGGCGCACCCCTCGTGTACACAGGCAAGTGGCAGTTTGCACTCATGGAGCACGCGCTAACGCAGGCAAGGTGAGCAACACACCTTTGCACTGCGTACAGCCCAGGCTCAACCCTGGGCTGGGCCCTTGGGCTTGAGCATAAACTGGTGAAATGCCCCAAGTTCTTGGCAAGGCTGAAGCGAAGGCCCAGCAACCTCACAGGCCCAGGAGCTCAGATGCCGCTGGGACTATTGCACCTTGGCCTTGTGCCTATTCTTAGGCAGCGCACACGCCTCCAGATCTGCCCTGCCCCCAAACGGCCCCCTGGACAAGCTGCTGAACAGCTCTGTGCTGTGACAGTTGATACAGAAGTCAGATTCTGCTCTAGCAAAGGCCAGTCCCCCGGCACTGTCCAAGCACTGAGGTTTTGCTAGCTGGCTGGGCAGTAGGATTTTTGCTAGATCTACAGAATCTTATCTACAGCTGCGCTCTCACAGGGCAGCCTGGTTTCCTAGAGGTGGGGTGGGGGCCGTAAAGCTCGCAGGCCAGAGCACAGCTGTGAAACAGGAGAGGGGACATTGAAAGATGTTGTTGGACTCTCTATCCCCTGGAGGGGAGTCTGAAATGCAAACAGAGGAGAGCCAGAGCTCTCCCGGCTGAGCGGAGCGGCTGACCCAAGGCTTTAATGGAGGCCCAGCGCTGTGTGAAAGACGCACACAGAGACACATCAGAACGCAAACACACCGCATACCACACAGAGGCACACTGCTGTATAACACCCGGCGACACTTTTCAGGGTTACCCGAGGGGCCTGGGGTGAATTAGGACCACCTGCTCCCAGGAAGAGGGGCATTGTCTGTGCCCACCAGGGGAAATTACTGGTGCTGTGCTCTGGGCTCCACCAGCCCTACTCTCTCCCAAGCCAAGCAAGCAATTTACACCCCGCTTTGTTACGCTCCAGTGGCCCAGCCCTTGTCTTCTGGACACCCCCAGGGAACAGTGAGCTACTTCCTCCAGGGAAGCAGTGCCCCCCACGTCACTGGTTTCACCGCAGCCCATCGCTCTCTTTAGCACAAGGCACTCAGACATGTCTATGGTAAAACCAAACAAGTCTATTTCAGAGTGTGTCAGAGCTTCAAATACAAGCAAGTGTAAGGGTTTGGAAACACAAGGTTACAGGTAAAAATATACAAAGTGCAATCGATAGCCTGTACTTCTTAGTGAGTTATTTTCCCAGCTAATAAGGTATTTCTCACCCAATGGTCAGTCCTTGCAGTGCTTCCCCAGGGGCAATCCACCTTTCATGAGCCTCTCCTGCTGCCAGCGTCTCCTCCATAATGAGCAACATCCTCTGCCCGGTCTTCTTCCTTTGTACACTTACAGACTACTGTTCCCTAGCCCAGGGGGGTCCCCTATTCTCTTGGGGGTCTTTTTTCCTTGTACAGGCTCAAGCTTGCATCTGGTCCAGCCACTAAACACAAGATGTGGGCTGGCTCCACAGATGTTGGTTGTTTGGAACACAGTGTCCCACTTAACATAGCTCTGGAATCGTTTCCCCGTACGAACATTGTCATGGTCATTGGTTCCTAGCTTTGGGCAGAGACCACATGTGACCCCCATTGGTGAACCACTGAGAAGATGGTTGGACACAGGGAACACACCTGCCTGGGCATGTTTGTGTCACACAAATCCAGAACCGATTTCACACACAGCAACATGCACAGAGAAAAACAACAGACCCACATCCACGTGATGTAAACACACATCAACACAATAGACAAACACTACATGCACATTACTGTAAGACACCAACGCAAAAAAACACAATTCTGCACACAAACAGTAGCCTATAACAAACACAAACACAAACACACAGCAACACCAATACACGCATGCGATGAAAAGCGCTTGGTGACTTCTAGCCAGGAGTGAGTGTGCAGTTTCTGGGCAGCATTATCCGTTTTTAATCAGTGCCTTTCCTTCCTGTGGGTTTTGCAGCCACTTGGACATTAAGCTCTTACAGAAGTTTATAGGCTGGAGTCTTTACTGCAGATCAGAAGCTGGCTCCCTTCCATACATCACAGAGCAGCAGCCACCCCAGCCCTCCTGGACACATTTGATGAAGAGGGTAGGACTGCTTGTTAGAGTGAGCACATACATTGCAATCACTGGCCCCCCAAGCTGCTCTATGGAGGTAGCACATAGAGGGAAGGGAGGAGAGAGGGCAGAAGGCATGCTCAGCAGTTGTCTCTTCTCTCAAGCCAGCAAAGGAATCTCATGATCCAGGCTAGCCCAAGACAGCTGGGCAGACGTGAAGCTGTAGAAGTGAGGATAAAATGGGGGGAGATCAGATCTCCATGAAGGGGCTGGGGATGGAGGGATATCCCCTAGACACTAGGCAAAGGAGAATGACACGAAGGAAAAGCAGAGAGCTGGCGCAGCCCTCCCCGACCAGAAGTCTGCTGGAGTGATACCTAAGGTGAGAATGCACTCAGAATGTGACAGACCTACAGACAGAGGGGTAGCCAGGGCGGCACAGAAGACCCATAGACAGAGAGGTGGGACAGGGCGGCACGGACAGACCTACAGACAGAGGGGTGGGGCAGGGCGACGCAGACAGACAGACATTCTAGGAGACCAGTTCAGCTCGAACGCCCCAAATCCCTTGCCCTAACAGAGACCCTACCAGACAGATGCCCCCATCACAACACCCCCTCCCATGCCCCCATGCTGGCAGGCTCAGCAGATGCAGGTGAACAAGCAGGCTGTGGAGTCAGACCCCCCTCTCAGCCCTTCCATGTCTCAGTGGAGGTATGTACGGGGTAGGGCAGAGAGCTCACGCTGCCCACGGGAGACCTGCTCTGTGGACAGAAGAATTCCCGTGCCAGGATGCCCTGTTGGGCTCCTTTCCCAGCAGTCGATTCCCTGGAGATCAACTCAAAGCAAGAGCATGAAGTGGCACTGAGCCCCCAGCCCCTGGGGAGCCCCCTGCCCAGCACGGCTGTCGCGGTGGCAAGAACGGTGTGGCTGCATTGCAGTGCTGTGGGAAAGGGAGGGCTCAGGCATTGCCCCGTCAGCTGGGGCTATGGAGCAAGGAGCCAGGCCTGCCCAAGCCACAGCATCCACCTCGGCATCTTACCTAAGCCAGCTGCCCGCTTTGCTCCCCGCACTGCTCCCTCCTCCTGCTGCACCCCGGGCCCGCCCCGAGCTGCTGCACTCAGCCGGCCCACCTATCGGCGCTCTAATGAAGCTAAAGCTAATGGAAACCCTTGGCATCCTCTCCGCTCAGCATGCAGCCATAACCCGCCACAGCCTTCCCGTCACAGGCAGCCAAGTAGTTACCGGACCAAGGTGCTGAGCTCCTCAGGGACTGAGCAAAGAGGCCGGTTCGAGTATCAGGTAATGGAGCCAGAGATTGCAGCTCGTACCCATGCCAGTTAAAATCCCCATCCCCCACTCAGCACTGCAGCCTCCTCCACCAGTCCCTGGGCTCTCCGTGGGAGTCTCCCTTGGCCCCCAGAGCAGCGATGAGTGGGGTTCAGATGTGCTGGGTTTCTGGATTCCGTGTGCGATGCTAGCCTGCATCCAGGAGCCTTCCTGCCCATCGAAAACAAAGCTGCTTAGCTGTGGGGAAGCCATGCCCTCAACTGGGGATATAAAAACCAGCCAGGAGACTGGCTTGGCCCTATAGACACTATACAGACCTCGGCCCACATTCTGCAATGAAATGCAGTCCCTTGGCATTGCAGCACCCCTCCCCCTGGTTCTCACTCCAGTTCTTCCCGATTTTCAGCATGTTTCTTGCTGGACACATCAAATTTAAAACCAGTGAGAGATGCCAGTGCCTGGGGGCCGCACTGTGCATTCCTGGCCCCTGTGGTCGTGCTGGCCTGTAGCCATCTCGCTTCAAAGGGAACAGAGCTAGGAAGTCTGTTGGGTCTCTCACCTCCATAAAGACTATCAGTTCCCACGGGCAACAGGACTCTTTCTTTCTTTGTGCTGTGCTGCCATGTTCCACCCCAGAGCTGGCTGCATCTCAATGCTGGGGAGAGAGCCACAGAAACAAAAGATTATAAACATTTGCTGAGTAACCCTTCCAGCACAAGGGCAGGAGGAGGTAGGCAGGCTGGGGATAACGCAGAAGGAATGGATGAGGGAGAGTAGAGGACGAAGAACGGACAGACAGGAGGAAAGAGAGGAACGGCAGGGGATGAAGAGTCCATGGTGCACTCTCTCTGGAGCGGCACTGGAAGGGCCCCGTGATGAGCTGCAGTCACTGGAGCACACACAGTGGTTCCCTTTAGAAGCCAGACAACTGCTCCTCACACTTAGGTTTGCATCATCACCAGCTCCCGGGTTTGCTCATCTCGACAATTGTGAACAGAGACAAAGGCGGCATTTAACTGGGGAGAGAGATTCCCCCTGTTCCATGCCTTCCACTTGGCCAATCACCCACCCATGCCTTGGCTCAGTCCCCTGACGCCTGCCTCACGAGAGGCAGCCTGGGCCTCCCCTCCCAATCCCCTGCTCTGCCCCACAGATGTCCCCTCCTCCCAAGGGCACATTGGGCTGTGCTGGGAGGGAGAGGGATATTCCTTCCTGCCCTATGCAACAATCCACATGCCCTGAAGCATGAGATCCGATTACCTGGATAGTCTGGAGCACCGCAGAGGTTAGTGAACATAATTACTTGTAGCCTGAACAATTATTACACTTAAAAGATTCTGTATTCAGATGAAACATGCACTTGTCACAGCTAAAAGGTTCTTTTTCTAGGTGGTTACTTCAAGTTAATTGAGAAGATGAAATGGGGTGAAACACACCCAGAAACTGTATTTAATACAGACAACTACAATTGAAATCATAGGCAAGGCTCAATAGCCATGCCAAAGAGAATAGGATAAGTACAGTGTAGCGGTTTCCTGAATTGTTCATACTTACCGTCTTGCACTGTGCATACTTACAGCTTATGGAGACGGCTGGTGTCACGGAGTGTGGGGGAGTCCAGGCCCTGCACCTCTCTTCCTGGGATTCACTGAGACTCTCAGCCAGCCAGTAAAACGGAAGGTTTATTGGACAACAGGAACACAGTCTCAAACAGAGCTTGTGGGTACAACCAGAACCCCTCAGTCAAGTCCTTCTGGGGGAGCAGGGAGCTTAGACCCCAGCCCTGGGGTTCCCTGCGTTCCTCCACCCAGCACCGAACTGAAACTAACCCCCCCCCCCAGCAACTCTCTTCTACAGCCTCTGTTCACATTCCTGGACAGAGGTGTTACCTCCCCCTCCCCCTCCTGGCTCAGGTGACAGGCTCTCAGGTCTCCCGTCCCCAGGGCATATTCCCAGGTCAACACTCCCCCCTCCCTGCTGCGTCACCTCGTCACATCTCTCCCCCCTTCGAGACTGAACTGAGCGGGGTCACTCTGACCAGTGACCTGGGGAAGTTCGGGGCCCCCTCTCCGGGACAGTGCATCTGCTATCAGGTTGGCACTTCCCTTCACGGGGACCGCGTCCATGTTGTAATCCTGCAGGAGCAGGCTCCATCTCAGGAGCTTGGCATTGGCTCCTTTCATCTGGTGCAGCCAGGTCAGGGGAGAGTGGTCGGTGTAGACGGTGAAGTGTCGCCCGAAGAGATAGGGCTCTAGTTTCTTGAGGGCCCACACCATGGCCAGGCACTCCTTCTCGATGGCCACGTAGTGTTGCTCCCGGGGTAGCAACTTCTTGCTCAGGTACACGATGGGGTGTCTCTCCCCCTTTTCATCCTCCTGCATTAACCCCACCCCCAGTCCCGTGTCTGAGGTATCAGTGAACACCACAAAGGGCTTGTCAAAGTCTGGGTTTGCCAGAACTGGGCCACTGACCAGAGCCTCCTTCAGCTCCCGGAAAGCCTCCTGGCACTGCTCGGTCCAGACAACCTTGTCTGGCTTCCCCTTCTTGCATAGCTCAGTGATGGGGGTGGCCATGGTGCTAAAGTGGGGCACAAATCTTCGGTAGTATCCTGCCATCCCAATAAAGGCTTGGACCTGTTTTTTGGTGTGGGGAGCGGGCCAGTCTCTGATCACCTCCACCTTGGCTGGTTCCGGCTTTAGGCGGCCGCTCCCCACCTGATGGCCCAGGTAAGATACTTCAGCCATCCCCACCTTGCACTTCTTCGCTTTTACAGTCAGCCCAGCCCCCTGGAGTCGGTCCAGCACTTGTCTAACCTGGGACACGTGGTCCTCCCAGGTTTGGCTAAAGACACAGATGTCATCAATATACGCCACGGCAAAACTCTCCATCCCCCTCAGTAGCTGGTCCACCAGGCGCTGGAAGGTGGCCAGCGCTCCCTTGAGGCCGAAAGGCAGGGTCAGGAACTCATAGAGCCCCAGAGGGGTGATAAAGGCCGATTTCAGCCGGGCATCTGCATCCAGTGGTACTTGCCAGTAGCCCTTTGTAAGGTCCATGGTGGTAAGGTACCGAGCTCCTCCCAGCTTGTCTAGGAGCTCGTCAGGCCTGGGCATGGGGTAGGCATCAGATACAGTGATGGCACTGAGCTTCTGATAGTCCACACAGAACCGGACCGACCCGTCCTTTTTGGGGACCAGCACCACCGGCGAGGCCCAAGAGCTGGCAGATGGCTGGATCACCCCCAAAGCCAGCATGTCCCGGACCTCTCTTTCCAGGTCCTGAGCAGTTTTCCCTGTGACTCGGAAGGGGGAGCATCTTATCGGCGGGTGCGACCCTCTCTGCACCCGGTGGACAGTCAGATTAACGCGTCCAGGCTGGTTGGAAAACAGCTGTCGGTACGGATGCAGCACCCCCCTGATCTCAGCTTGCTGGGCAGGGGTTAGCTGATCCGAGAGGGGAATTGTTTCCAGGGGGGAGCCAGCTCTGGTCCCAGGGAATAGATCTACTAAAGGGTCATCTCCCTGCTCCTCCCAATGTCCACACACGGCCAACACCACATTCCCCCTGGCATAATATGGCTTCATCATATTCACATGGTACACCCGGCGGTGGTGCGCCTGGTTCGACAGCTCCACCACATAGTTTACTTCATTGAGCTGCTTGACAACCTTGAAAGGGTCCTCCCAGGCGGCCTGTAGTTTGTTCTTTCTCACGGGGATGAGAACCATCACCTGATCCCCGGTGGCGTAGACACGGGCCTGCGCCGTACGGTCATACCAGACTTCTGCTTCCTCTGGGCTCTGGCCAGATTCTCCCTGGCCAGGCCCATGAGTTCAGCCAGTCTCTCTCGGAAGATCAGGACATACTCCACCACTGACTGTCCATTGGGAGTGGCCTTCCCCTCCCACTCGTCTCTCATCAGGTCCAGGGGGCCCCTTACCCTCCTTCCATATAACAGTTTGAAAGGCGAAAATCCGGTAGACTCTTGGGGCACCTCCCTGTACACGAACAGCAGGTGAGGTAAGTACTTGTCCCAATCCTGCGGGTGCTGGTTCATAAAGGTTTTCAGCATCATCTTTAGTGTCCCATTGAACCTCTCCACCAGCCCATTGGACTGGGGGTGGTAAGCTGAGGCCCAGTTGTGCCGGACCCCACATTTCTCCCACAAGCACCGGAGCAGGGCCGACATGAAGTTGGACCCTTGGTCTGTCAAGACTTCCTTGGGGAACCCCACTCGGCTGAAAATGGTCAGGAGCGCATCTGCCACGGTGTCTGCTTCAATAGAAGCTAAGGGCACTGCCTCGGGGTAGCGGGTGGCAAAATCTACCACCACCAGGATGTATTTCTTCCCCGACCGGATCGTCTTGCTGAGAGGCCCCACGATGTCCATGGCCACATTCTGGAAAGGCTCCTCTATGATGGGCAAAGGTCTCAAAGGCGCTTTCCCCTTGTCCCGGGCCTTCCACACCCTCTGACAGGGGTCACAGGATCGGCAATACTGCCGGACCATGGTAAAGACCCCGGGCCAGTAAAAGTTCTGTAGCAACCTCTGCCGGGTGTGCCGGATTCCCTGGTGCCCTGCGAGGGGGATGTCATGGGCCAGGTACAGTAGCTTGCGGCGATACTTCTGGGGGACCACCAGCTGCCTCCTGATCCCACAGGACTCTACTTCCCTTGTGGGAGCCCATTCCCGGTACAGGAACCCCTTCTCCCACAGGAACCTCTCCTGGCAGCCTCTCCTCGTGGTCCGTCCCACACTGAGGTCAGCCAGGTCCCTGAGCTTCCGCAAGGAGGGATCTTCCCTCAACTCGGCCTGGAACTCAGCGGCTGGGGAAGGGATGGGGACCAGTTCCCTCTCATTGACCGGGTCTGAGGCCACAGCCTCTCTGAGCCGTGCCCCTCGGCGCTCCCTCCCCACCAGGGTAGGGTCCTGCGCCTCCGGTGTGGTACCCTCCCCGAGCTCAGGGCGCAGTGCCCCTCTCCGGCTCTGGCTACAGGTCACAACCAGGGCAGTCTGGGGCTTGCTTGGCCAGTCCTCTAGGTCTCCCCCCATCAAAACCTCAGTGGGCAAATGGTGATGTACCCCCACATCCTTGGGGCCCTCCTTGGCCCCCCATTTCATGTATGTGGCCCCTTGCCACGGGCACCTTAAATGGGGTCCCGCCCACCCCTGTCAGGGTCAGGTAGGTGTTGGGCACCACCTGATCTAGGGCCATCACCTCGGGCCGGGCCAGCGTCACCTCTGCGCCCGTATCCCAGTATCCATTGACCTTCCTCCCATCCACCTCCAGGGGAACAAGGCACTCTCTCCGGAGGGACAGCCCCACGTCCACCGTGTAAACCGAGCACCCTGAGTCCAGAGCATCCAGCCTTCTGGCGGAGCTGGCCTGGGGTACTCTTCCCTCCTGAGCAGGTGGTAAACTGGTAGGCCCCCTTTCCTGGGTCGTCTGCCCCTTGTCCAGCTGGGTCCCTACCCAGTTAACCCTGGGTAGGTTGGGTCTGCTCATTCTGTCCCTGAGCCTGGAGCACTGGGTCCGTACGTGGCCTCTCTGGCCACAGTGATAGCAGCTCAGGTCACGTTGGTCCCCTCGAGCGGGTCGGAAAGGCCCAATGCCAGGCGTTCCCCTTTGGAGGGGGTTCTCCCTATTTCCCTGCTGGGAGGTCCCATGGTGACTCTCTCTCTGCATCGGGGGGGGCCTGTTCTTTTGGGACTCCTCCCGGCTACCCCCTGACCGACTGTTCACAAACTCGTCGGCCAGCTGCCCTGCGTGCTGGGGGTTCTCTAGTTTTTTGTCCATCAGCCACAGCCTCAGGTCGGATGGGCACTGTTTATACAGTTGCTCCAGTATGATTAGGTCAACGAGGTCCTCTTTAGCTTGGGCTCCAGCTCTCCACTTGCGGGCATATCCCTGCATTCGGTTGACAAGTTGTAGGTAGGTGACCTCAGGCGTTTTACGCTGACTCCGGAACCTTCTCCGGTACATCTCGGGGGTCAGCCCAAACTCACGGAGCAGGGCGTGTTTGAACAGTTCACAGTCCCCTGCCTCCGCCCCTGTCATTCGGCTGTACACCTCCACGGCTTTGGGGTCCAGTAAGGGGGTGAGAAACTGGAGCCTGTCTGCAGGGTCAACCCTGTGCATCTCGCAGGCATTCTCAAAGGCCGTCAGGAAGCTATCTATGTCCTCCCCCTCCTTATGCTGGGCCAGGAAGCACTTATCAAAGCTCCTTGCAGTCTTGGGTCCCCCCGCACTGACCGCAGCCGGGGCCCCACTGCTCCTCAGCCTGGCCAGCTCCAGTTCATGCTGTCTTTGTTTCTCCTTCTCCTGACATTCCCTCTCCTTCTCCTCCTGCTCATGTTGACATTGTTTCTCCTCATGTTGACGTTGTTTTTCATGGTCCTCCAGCTCCCTCATTTTCATCTCTCTCTCCCATTCCAGCCGCATCTGCTCCAGGGATGGGGAGCTCCGCCGGGAGGATCCCCTGCTGGCTGCTGGGGTCAGGGTGCCCTCAGTATTAGCTGGGGTTCCCCCAACCCCTCCCCCAGGCCTAGGTAGGAAGGGTCTCGGGATGTCCTCGGCAGCAGTCTGACCCCTCCCAGCCCGGTCAGGCCCCAGGGCCCACGCTGAGTCCGCCGGGCGGCTTCCCTCAGGGACAGGGATCGGGTCATCCAAGCGATCCCTCTCCTCCAACTGGGCAATCAGCTGTTCCTTGGTGGACCTCCCGATGCGCAGCCCCCTCTGCCTGCACAGCTCCACCAGGTCGCTCTTCAGGCGTTTAGCGTACATCTCCCTGCTGGCCACTCTCAGGCTGGGCAGCTTTCCACGGTTTCCAGGAAAAACCCCTCGTGTGCCAGTCCTTCTTGAGGTCACCACCTCTTTGTCAGGGTCGAGCTGCAGACTCCTCCGCCCCTGGGACCGCTCGCTGCAATCCCTAGGGGGACCCTGTTACTGCAAAAGTCCTTCTCTGGTCACACACTCCCAGGGGTTAACCACCCCCTGAAAAACTGTCTCTCGCTGAATCTTCAGCACGCCTGGTCCCCGTCAATCCCCCTTCGTTTTACTGTTCCCCAGTCACTTACTGCAGGAAGCGCCATTCACGGGGTGCAGTACATCCCACCTCTGCCACCAGTTGTCACGGAGTGTGGGGGAGTCCAGGCCCTGCACCTCTCTTCCTGGGATTCACTGAGACTCTCAGCCAGCCAGTAAAACGGAAGGTTTATTGGACAACAGGAACACAGTCTCAAACAGAGCTTGTGGGTACAACCAGGACCCCTCAGTCAAGTCCTTCTGGGGGAGCAGGGAGCTTAGACCCCAGCCCTGGGGTTCCCTGCGTTCCTCCACCCAGCAGCGAACTGAAACTAACCCCCCCCCAGCAACTCTCTCCTGCAGCCTCTGTTCAGGTTCCTGGGCAGAGGTGTTACCTCCCCCTCCCCCTCCTGGCTCAGGTGACAGGCTCTCAGGTCTCCCGTCCCCAGGGCACATTCCCAGGTCAACACTCCCCCCTCCCTGCTGCCTCACATCGTCACAGCTGGAAACAGAGATGGAAGGGAAAGTAAGTGGAGCCCATCAGAAAGGAGGTCCTGATTCAGTTTAAACCATCTGGGAAACCAGACGAATCCAAAGAAATGGGAACCATATTTAATTCTTTACCGTGATTACAGTTGTTGGGATTTCCCCCCACCTCTTTCCACTCCACTTCCCAAGAACTCAGCTTGACTCCAGACTGTCACTCAGGGTATCTTTTTCTGACATACAGCAACACTGCGCTGAACTGATCAGACTGAAACGCAGGGGGATGGATGCAAGGTACATTACAGCTCCAAGGAAACCCAGATACCCTCTTCCTTTATGTACATTTACACACCTCATTGCATTTACCAGCCATCGCATCAGACCTTTTAGGATTGGCTTGGGTACGTAGCAGGGACCAAGGCCTGTATCGCTAGCTCTGTCCATGGACTGTCTATGATGGTCTCCCTTGTTATCTAGTTCCTAGTCAACCATTCCCTGGGTGGTTTCCTTCTTACACCTGCCTCAGATGTTGTCTTTCAAGCCTACTGACCTATTTACATAATTTGTTTAGCACAAAAGTCCAGTTTCCAATCTGCTGATTCATTGACCTCCCTAATCCTATCGTCCAAAGGATGAGGCTTCCACCCCCACGTGTTAATGACTCCCGTCAGGCCAGGCCTCAGCTACAAAAAGGCCATTAGTTGCCCTGATCCATATATGGCCTTTCGGGTTTCCATGACTAAGCATCAAGCGTTGATATTCATGATTTACATCACTTCTTTCTTAACCATCCCTTCACATAAGCACAGCCTAACTGCACAGAGACGGCATAGCAACCTCGTTGCAAAAGCCCCCCCTTTCCAGCCCCCGCTTTGCAGAATCCTGCGGTGTACTATTCCCGTTTGTCTCTCAAATGAAAATGCAAAATAGCTGATCTGTGGTTATCGCCTTAGACCAACGGTGCTCAGCTAAATCCCAGCCTTTAGCCTAACTACGCCCATAAAGCCTTCACCGAATAGAACAGGCCCTTAACCACAGCAAGCTGAATAATCCTTTGATACGTGTTCGCCTGCTTGCCCCCCATGCATGTGCCAAGCTCATTAGCAACACACCCTTCAGTCTTATGCTCTGATAACGGCATCTGACCTCTAGCAAGCATACAATTACCCAGAAGACAGGGTCATAAAATCAGGTGGGGAACGGCGGTGGGGGGGGTCAACATACTTGCCTAGCTGCCCCTGATGTGCGGTTCTGAATCCCACCAGCCAGCCACGCACGCCATCACCTCCCTCACCACTTTGCCGGACACCCCCTTTGCTGCAGTGGGACTTAGAAGCTACTTATTCCCTTGGTGATTCCTCCTGCTAAATAACCACCGGTGTCTAGGCCCTAAGGGAGTCTTTCAGGTTTCCCCACCCACTGTGGTTTGCTCCCGGTCAGATTTCCCCACCCACTGTGGTTTGCTCCTATAGGAGGAAGCTCTACTTGTTAGACAGGACAGCTGGCCTTGTGGCTAATTACTAGGACTCCGGAAACCTGGCTTCAACCCCCAGCTCTGCCACAGATCCCCTCTGTGACTTTGTCAAGTCACATAATCCATCTGGGCATCAGTTTTCCCATCTGTAAAATGGAGAGAATCCTTCACTACCTGCACCTCTTCTTGTCTATTTGGACTTTTTGCTCCCCAGGGCAGGGACTGTCTTTTATCATGTATTTGTACAGCACCTGGTGCAGTTAGGTCCTGATCATGGGTTGGTATTTCTAAATGGCACCATAATATAGAAAATCAATCAAAGTTTCTTCATCGACACTTTGTCCAATCCGCTCTTGCCGTGCGCTGCCAGACTGCCATAGGTTTAACAAATAAACACAGGATTTTAACTATTAGATGTTATTGCGCGGGCCCATTTTCTGCCTTTATGCCTGCACAAATCTGGAATAACTGCAGGTGCTGGGCCAGAGTCCTCAGCCAGTGGCGCTATGCTGATGTGGAGCTGATGAGGATCTAGCCCAGGGGAGTAACTGCATTTACATTGGGTAACGGAGAGCAGACTCTGGCGCCTGACTCCTGCCTCTTGCTAAGAAGCCCATTCCCCGTGGTCACTAGCCTCTCCTTAAAATCCTTCTAAGGCAGCTTCTCTTTGCATTTTAAACCTATGCCCCCTAGTTCTGCCCACGGCAATAAACCCGACCAGTGGAGAGCTGGGAGTACAACCCTGGTCTCCTGACTCCCACCCCAGTGCCTATCCAATAGGCCACACTGCCTCTCTGCAAACAGCTAGTACACCTACTTCAAACAGGCTGCTGTTGGGGAACGTTAAGAGCCATCACAGCATATAACCAGCCCCTGGCATCAGACCACATCCTGCGCTGGTGTAAATGACGTCAGTGGGGGTCACACCAATTTACACCAGCTGAAGATTTGACCCCACATGCGGCTCCTGATTCTGCTCATGTCAGCCTTACCCGGGGGTAACTCCAGGAGGCTGAACAGAGCTACTCCTGATTTATATCAGTACAGCCGAGGGTGTGTCTACATTGGGGCTGGGGGTGTCATTTCCAGCTAAAGGAGATGTACCTGCACCGCACTAGCTCTGGTTGAACTAGTGCATTAAAAATAGAAGGGTAGCCAGAGCGGCACGAGCGGTGGGACGGGTTGGCCGCCTCGAATGGAGGCCTAGAGTCTTGGCCGGGTCTGTGATCAGGATGGCTAGTCCCTTAGCAACTGGGGCTACGCTTCTATTTTTAGCCTGCTAGCTTGATCACTGCTAGCCTAGGTATGTCTCCTCCAGCTGGAATGGCACCCCCAGCCGCAGGGTAGAGCCTTCGATCAGGACCTGGATCTCTGTGCGGGAAGACCCTGATGCCCCGAGTCCTTGCCTGACACTGCAGTCCTTCTGCAGCCCATGAATGTGGCTGTTCTGCAGAGTGCTCTAATGAACGAGCCCGCTCGGCCCATGTCTCATTAACAGGCAGCTAATAAAATTTTCTGCGTGGCACCACAATGAAAGCTAAGTGCCAGGCAGATTCTGCTCAGGCAGGCAGTAACCACAGATTCATTATTTCAATGTATTCACTTGCAGCACTAGGACAGATAAATACCTGGCTAGGGCTTGCAGGGAGCGGAGGAAACACTCCCTCAAAGGCCCAATCCTTCTCCGGCTGGCATTGGTGAGGCCCGATTGCCCAATGCCTCACACCTTGGGGAGTTCACCCCACCAGTTCTGGGGCTCGCTGAGGGAATCACTGGGTGAAGTCCTCCAGCCTGTGTTGTGCAGGCCAGACTAGCTGACCCGGGTGGTCCCTTCTGGCCTTAAAAATCTATGAAGCCTTTCCATCTCTGCAAAGTGAGTAGAGACCAAGACCAGGTGGTATTCACCCAAGAGTTCTGAAGGAACTCAAACATGCAATTGCAGAATTATTGACTGCTGTATGTAACCTATTGCTTAATCAGCTTCTGTACCAGATGACTGGAGGATAGCTAACGTGATGCCAATTTTTGAAAAAGGTTCCAGAGGTTATCCTGGCAATTAAAGGCCAATAAGCCTAACTTCAGTACCAGGCAAACAGGTTGAAACTATAGTAAAGAACAGAATTACCTGACACATAGATGAACACAATTTGTTGGGGAAGAGTCAACAGGCCTTTTGTAAATGGAAATCATGCTTCACCAATCTGTTAGAATTCTTTGAGGGGGTCAACAAACATGTGGACAAGGGAGGTCCAGTGGACATAGTGTACTCGGACTTTCAGAAAGCCCTTGACAAGGTTACACATTCAAGGCTCTTAACAAAATAAGCAGTCATGGGTAAGAGGGAAGGTTCTTTCATGGGTTCTGGTCTCCCATGTTTAAGAAGGATGAATTCAAACTGGAACGGGTATGGAGAAGGGCTACTAGGATGACCTGAGGAATGGAAAACCTGTCTTATGAAAGGAGACTCAAAGAGCTTGGCTTATTTAGCCTAACCAAAAGAAGGCTGAGGGGAGATATGATTGCTCCCTATAAGTAATCAGAGGGATAAATACCAGGGAGGGAGAGGAATTATTTAAGCTCAGTACCAATATGGACACAAGTACAAATGAATATAAACTGGCCATCAGGAAGTTTAGACTTGAAATTAGACAAAGGTTTCTAACCATCAGAGAAGTGAAGTTCTGGAACAGCCTTCCAAGGGGAGCAGTGGGGGCAAAAGACATATCTGGCTTCAAGATTAAGTTTGATAAGTTTATGGAGGGGATGGTATGATGCGATAGCCAAATTTTGGCAATTAATTGATGTTTGACTATTAGCGGTAAATATGCTCAATGGCCTGTGATGGGATGTTAGATGGGGTGGGATCTGAGTTACTGCAGAGAATTCTTTCTGGAGTGTCTGGATGGTGAGTCTTGCCCACATGCTCAGGGTCTAGCTGATCGCCATATTTGGGGTCGGGAAGGAATTTTCCTTCAGGGCAGATTGGCAGAGGCCCTGGGGGTTCTTCATCTTTCTCTGCAGCGTGGGGCACGGGTCACTTGCTGGAGGATTCTCTGCACCTTGAAGTCTTTAAACCACAATTTGAGGACTTCAGTAGCTCAGACAGAGGTTAGGGGTTTGTTACAGGAGTGGGTGGGTGAGATTCTGTGGCCTGTGTCGTGCAGGAGGTCAGACTAGACGACCATAGTGGTCCCTTCTGACCTTAAAGTCTATGATTCTATGGGTCAGTAACTGGTTAAAAGATAGGAAACAAAGGGTAGGAATAAATTGTCAGTTTTCACAGTGGAAAGAGGTAAATAGCAGGGTCCTCCAAGGATCTGCACTGGGACCTGTGCTATTCAACATATTCATGAATGATCTGGGAAAAGGGGTAAACAGTGAGGTGGCAAAGTTTGCAGATTATATAAAATTACTCAAGATAATTAAGTCCAAAGCAGACTGCAAAGAGTTACAAAGAGAGCTCACAAAACTGGATGACCGGGCAAAAAAATGGCAGCTGAAATTCAATGCTGAATTGTAAATGCAGAGTCATGCACATTGGAAAACACAATCCCAACCATGCATACAAAATGATGGGGTTTAAATTAGCTGTTACCATTCAAGAAAAATCTTGGAGTCCTTGTGGAGAGTTCTCTGAAAACAGCTGCTCAATGTGCAGCAGCAGGGAAAAAAAGCGAACAGAATGTTAGGAACCATTTGGAAAGGGATAGACAATAAAACAGAAAATATCGTAATACCACTATATAAATCCTTGGTACGCCTACTCCTCGAATACTGTGTGAATTCTGGTCACTCTACCTCAAAAAAGATATTTGAGAATTGGAGAAAATGCAGAGAAGGGCAACAAAAATGATTAAGGATACGGAACAGCTTCATCTGAGGAGAGATTAAAAAGAGTGGGACTGGTCAGCTTGGAAGAGACAGGACTGGGGGCGGGGCATATGACAGAGATCTGTGAAATCGTGACGGTTGTGGAGCAAGTGAATAGGGAAGGGTTATTTACTCCTTCACATAACACACGAACCAGGGGTCACTCCATGAAATTAATAGGCACCAGGTTTAAAACAAACCGAAGGAAGTATTTTGTCACACAGCGCTCAGTCAACCTGTGGAACTCATTGCCAAGGGATGTTGTGAATGGCAGAAGTATAACTGGGCTCAAAAAGGAATTAGATAAGTTAATGACGGATAGGTCCATCAATGGCTATTAGCCAAGACAGTCAGGGAAGCAACCCTATGCTCTGGGTGTCCCTAAACCTCTGACTAACAGAAGCTGGGACTGGATGACTCAATAATTGTTGTGTTCTGTTCCCTCCCCCTGAAGCATCTGGCATCGGCAACTGTTGGAAGACAGGATACTGGACAAGGGGGACCACTAGTCTGACTCACCATGGCCATTCGTATGTTCTTATGTTAATACTCAAAGAATCCCACTCATTAATATAATCATACATCATAAAAGCTACCCACAAAATAATTGCTCTTACACTAAAAGGTAACATAATTAAGGCTGTGAGTTTGTTACGGAGGTCACAGATTCCATGACTTTCCGTGACGTCTGTGACTTCTACAGTGGCTGGTGCGGCTGGCCCGGGGGCAGCTCAAGCAGCCCCTGGGCCAGCTGCACTGGCCACTGCTGGGGAAGTCCCTTGGCCACCGTGCTCCCCTCCCACAGCAGCAACAGGAGTTTAGGTGTGGGAGGGGGCTCAGGGCTGGGGGTTGGGGCACGGGAGTGGGTGAGAGTTGGTTCTGGGCAGCGCTTACTGGTGACACATCCCTCCCTCGGCTCCTAGGTGGAGGCGTGGCCAGGCGGCACTGCACGCTGCCTTTGCTCACAGGCGCTCCCCCCACAGCTCCCACTGGCCGCGATTCCCGGCCAATGGGAGCTTCAGAGTCAGCCCTTGGGGCAGAGGCAGTGTGTGGAGCCGTGTCTGGCCGTGCCTCCTCCTAGGAGCTGAGGGAGGGAGGGACATATCGCTGCTTCCGGGAGCTGCGCGGAGCCAGGTAGGGAGCCTGTCAGCCCCGCCAACCCCCCCCAACCCCAAGCACCCTCAGTGCCACCCTCCAAGATTTAGTCAGGGGTATATAGTACAAGTCAGGAAAGGGCACAGGCCATGAATTTTTGTTTACTGCCCGTGATCTGTCCATTACTTTTACTAAAAATACCCATGACTAAAATGTAGCCTTAATCATAGAATCATAGAATATCAGGGTTGGAAGGGACCTCAGGAGGTCATCTATTCCAACCCCCTGCTCAAAGCAGGACCAACCCCAACTAAATCATCCCAGCCAGGGCTTTGTCAAGCCTGACCTTAAAAACTTCTAAGGAAGGAGATTCCACCACCTCCCTAGGTAACGCATTCCAGTGTTTCACCACCCTCCTAGTGAAAAAGTTTTTCCTAATATCCAACCTAAACCACCCCCACTGCAACTTGAGACCATTACTCCTTGTTCTGTCATCAGCTACCACTGAAAACAGTCTAGATCCATCCTCTTTGGAACCCCCTTTCAGGTAGTTGAGAGCAGCTATCAAATCCCCCCTCATTCTTCTCTTCCACAGATTAAACAGTCCCAGTTCCCTCACCCTCTCCCCATAAGTCATGTGTTTCAGTCCCCTAATCATTTTTGTTGCCCTCCGCTGGACGTTTTCCAATTTTTCCACATCCTTCTTGTAGTGTGGGGCCCAAAACTGGACACAGTACTCCAGATAAGGCCTCACCGAATGTCGAATAGAGGGGAACGATCACGTCCCTCGATCTGCTGGCAATGCCCCTACTTATACATCCCAAAATGCTATTGGCCTTCTTGGCAACAAGGGCACACTGTTGATTCATATCCAGCTTCTCGTCCACTGTCACCCCTGGGTCCTTTTCTGCAGAACTGCTGCTGAGCCATTCGGTCCCTAGTGTGTAGCATTGCATGGGGTTCTTCCATCCTAAGTGCATCATAATAACTTACAGCCTCAATTAAGCCATGGAAAACAAAACCAGAAGAAAACAGTGTGATGAAGTGGGACTGTTCTTAATGGTTCCTCTGAATAGTGTGGGTGTGCCTCATTTTCCCCTATGCAGTTCTTAAGTATCTAGGTGGTGGGGTAAGGGTGTGTGATCATTGCAGAGCCCTAGAGGGCAGGTGTGTGCAGGGGTCTGGACACAGAGAATGGCCAACACCCTGTTTCCTGGCAACTGTTTGCTGGAGCCCTAGGAACTTGGAAAGAGTAGGGGTGCCTAAATTAACCAGGTTAAGCCTTGAGCCCATGGAAGGGTAAAGGTGTCGTGCCTTGGCATGTGTGGGTAACAGACCAACTTCTCTTGGTGAGAGAGAAAGCTTCCAAGCTTACACGGAGCTCTTCTTCAGGTCTGATCAGCCACCCAACACACAAACAAAAAGTGGAACCAACTCCAACTACGCCACAACCCACAGAACACCACGCCCGGAAGAACCCATGGCACCAGTGCCTACCACATGGACGCTGCATGACACCTGGACACCAGCAACCAGACCTGAAGCTGAGTTCTGCGTACCTCAAAAGCGTGTCTCTCTCACCAGCAGAAGTTGATCCAATAAAAGAGATTACCTCCCTCACCTTGTCTAAGTAATTTGTGTCAACCCATTGTTTTTATAATTTTAAATTAATGCTTTCAAATACAGCAACGATCCCAGATCCCTCACAATTTCGTAGTTAATCGTATGTGTCCATGGGGTCTAACTGCCTAGTAACAAGACTGCAAAAAGGCGCTAGCTCCTTGCGTCAAAACAAATGTTAAAAGCCCGTGGTGTTAACAGCACAAATAACTGTACAAATAAACAGTACAAGCTATCACGGGAAGGCAAAAAAAAAAAAAAAAAAAAGTGACCCAGAAGCACACCTACTTTTCATCAGATATGCTAAGCACAAACAACTGTCTGTTAGGATAATATGAAGTTCGCTGTGTGTGTTTTCCTTACTTGCTCCGTGCATGTTCCGAAGCTATAATACCTTCTAGAAGTATTACCCTTTGGCAGTGTTATTACCCACCAAAGGGGGCCTAGCTATGCTGGCGGTTTAGGAAAGGGTCAGCAAGGTGTAAGATACAGTAGTCAAGCACCATTCGGGCCCAGTGTGACCGTGGAACGGGGTCATGGGATTCCTAGAGCACCTATCCCATAGCCCTCAACTCTGGTGTGGGGAGCACTGACTTGGGAACCTGGATCCACAAGGCACGGGGGGCAGCAGAATAGCCCTGGGGGGGACTCTAGTAACTGCAGTGGGGCGAGGCTGATTTACACCAGCTGCTGGCGGGAAGGATCTGTGGGGTGGAGATGACCTGCTATTGCTCAGGGCTGCGGGGCCAGGGAGGATGTGCTGTGTCAGGGCTGGCAAAGCTGCAGGCTGCCTCGCTCAGCTGTTATTTTTCTAGGCTCTGGCTGGCATCTGGTGGCAACCAAGGAGCCCGCAACACTGCGTCTCAGGCAGCCAAAGGACTCCCTGGTTTCCTGCGGTGTGCCCTGGAAAGGTCCCAGCCTCCGCTCTGGAGGGAACGGGTCCAGAGACCACAGCCTATGCTGGAGCTTTGGGACGTGGCTCTGAATTGAAAAGCTTCTCGCCCTCCATGTAGGGGCTGGAGGGTTTAGCTCACCCTGGCCTGGGCATGAGGCAGTGGCTGGCAGGGCCTGGGAAGGAGAGAAGTGCTGCCAGCAGGAAGGGGCTCCTCAGCGAGGCCAGGCTGACACCCAGTGCTCAGCTCTTGGAAGAGCAGGACAGCTCTGCTGACGGGGGCTATGATCAACCATGCAACAGCACTGAGGCCAGCATGCCCCCATGGCCTACCCAGAGTCACCTTGGTTTAACGAAGGGAGCTATTATAAACCAGCCAGGCTAAAACAGAGCAAAAGGCCATGTGGACACTCCAATTTCAGTTTAAACCAGGCTTATTTCAATGCAGCCTAAATTAATTAGAAATCACTAGCCCGACTCTCCAAGCCTCCACGTGGGTTTAAAAACAAAGTCAAACATTTGATTTAAAAACAAACAGAAGTCACAACCAGTGCGACTCCCTCTGTAGGCAGGGGCACAGAGAGAGTCCAGCGAGGGAGTGGAGGGCGGGGAATCCGGCTGCCCCAGACACAGGCATATGGCTCCTTCCTTATCCCACGCACCCCCTAAATGAATTGGAGGAGGGCGTTTCACTCATGCTTTCACTGCCACCCCAGAGCCACTCCTGCCTGCACAGGATCAATTTTCCCAACCTGAGGCCACTATTAGCCATAGTATTACTGTAGGAGCCCCAGTCACGGACCAGAGCCCCATGGTGCTAGGTGCTGTACAAACAAACAGAACAAAATACAGTCCCTGCCCCAAGGAGCTTAGAAGCTAAAGGAATATCCATACTGGAGCCAGGAGGGGCAATTGCAACTCAACAAGACATACCCATGCCAACTTGAGCTCAACTCCCTCCAAATCATGACAGTGGCCTAAACACCATGAGATTATTATTATTTTTATTTATTGTTACTTTTTTCTTTGCTTTGCTTCTGGCTTTGGAGCCTTTAAGGGGGGGGGTGTCACATTTTTCAGCTTTTCTCTGCAACCCCAAGGGCAAGATCTATCTATTTGAAATGAAAGCAGAAACTCACAGTCCCCTGACTCCTGGAGCTGGAAGAAAAAAATACCCACAAATATCATCAGACTCATGCTAAGAAGTTAACCACACTTCATCTGCCAGTGACAAACACCCTCCAAATTTCCAAAACATCTCCCACCTCATGCTTTAGAATTATGTCTTCTCCTCCAACTCCATCATAAATCCTCTGCCCTGACAGGGCGACCCCTCCCCCCAAATGAACACACCCCAACATATCTCTTGCAGATTCTCCAAGTGTGCAGCCACTTGGCTTTGAACATGACAGACACATCCAGATGTTCAGCCTTCTTTTGCCGCCATCCGGGCTGAGGTCTATCGCTTGGGTCCAGGCGAAGAGAAGCCATCTACAGCCAAGAAGCTTTGTAGCTGCCCCACCTCAGGAAGCCCTGTGAGCTCCATCTCATAATGCAGCACCCAAATGGTTCTGCCAGGAACACAGCCCCTGTCATGGCTTCCTGCAGCTGCCTCCCCAGCTGGGACCCACACAGAACCTCCCCATGCCCAGAGACCATAGAGTGCCAAGGGGGGCAACTCATGGGGGCTGTGGGCAGGCATGAAAGAGCAGGAGGTGGCAGGACTCCTCACAGTCTTTCTCCCCATCTGTGCAGTCACACATAGACTCATAGGACTGGAAGGGACCTCGAGAGGCTGTCTAGTCCAGTCCCCTGCACTCATGGCAGGACCAAGTCTCATCTAGACCATCCCTGACAGGTGTTTGTTCAACCTGCTCTTAAAAATCTCAAATGGTGGAGATTCCACAACCTCCCTGGGCGATTTATTCCAGTGCTTAACCACCCTGACAGTTAGGAAGTTTTTCCCTAATGTCCAACCTAAACCTCCTTTCCTGCAATTTAAGCCCATTGCTTCTTGTTCTAACATCAGAGGTTAAAAAGAACAATTTTTCTCCCTTCTCCTTGTAACAACCTTTTATGTACTTGAAAACTGTTGTCCCCTCTCAAGTCTTCTCTTCTCCAGACTAAACACACCCCTTTTTTTCTAATCTTTCCTCATAGGTCATGTTTTCTAGACCTTTCATCATTTTTGTTGCTCTTCTCTGGGCTTTCTCCAATTTGTCCACATCTTTCCTGAAATGTGGCACCCAGAACTGGACACAATACTCCAGTTGAGGCCTGATCAGCACGGAGTAGAGCGGAAGAGTTACTTCTCGTGTCTTGCTTACAGTATTCCTGCTAATACATCCCAGAAGGATGTTCGCTTGTTTTGCAACACTGGTACGTTGTTAACTCATATTTAGCTTGTGATCTTTGATCAACATGTTCCTAAACGCCCTCAGCAGCAGCACGGTAAATTCAGTCTGGCTGGGGCTTTTCCCTGTTGTGCCCTGCATCCACACGTGCTCCTGTGGGGCATGAGGCAAGCTGCCATTACCAGCACCGTGCCCCGTTCACGCCTGCACATGGCTTCTGAGGGCGTAGCCCAATCAGACCATGCTAGCAATAGGGAGTGTGCATGGGCCATACCAAAAGCAAAACCATCTGCAAAACCAGACTGGAAATAAATCAGGAAAAGCTTCATTTCACTAACCCAAGGTTTGCAAACGGGAACTAACTGAAAGTCCAGTAATTACTGCAAACTGCCTGTAATATCCTCCCCCCACATCACGTGGTGGCTGCGGGATCGCTCCCTTCATTCTCCTTAATGCTTAACTGATTTGGCTGCTGAGCCACAAAGGGAGAATTGAAACCAGCCTTGTCCAAGAGGAGTTGGAGGCAGGAGCTCTGCAAATGAGATGGGACTTTATCAGAAGGAGCCCAGCTTGCTGGAGAGCTACCCACGCCTGCCCAGCTGGTGCAGGGAGAGCCCCTCTGCTGTTTGCCAGATTTCAGCACTAGGTCTTGCTCATGGTGACCTTGCTTTGTGGGGTGCAATGGAGAGCCCCAGAACTGGACTCTGCTTCCAAATCCGAGCCCTGCTGATGCAATCCATAGGTGTGTTTTGCCCCATCAGGGACAGTTGGGGTCATGGGTGGGACTAGAGGCCCTGGCTCCCATCAGGGGTCCTGCCTGCCCCAGAGCAGCCGTTGCACCCGCTCAGCTCCCCCCACCCAAGGTGCAGAGGCTGAGGCCAGCTGCTTCCAATGCAGTCACGGATGTTGGGGGCTTGACTTTCAGTGCCATGGGCCTGATTCCCATCCAGGCCAACCCCCACCCCCCAGCCTCCCACTCACATCAGATGGCTCAAACTGGGCTGCCCCAAGCCACCTGCTGGGTCACACTCGCCCAGCGTCTTGCTGGATGGTAAATATGGTGCAGGAGGGAAACAAAACAAACCTGTCACCCCTCGCAGAAATTCTCCCACCTGCCCTGCCTGGCTGTTGTGGAGCCAGCCTCTCCTTCCCCAACACCCAGTTTATCTGCAGGGATCCCAAGGCACTCCGATAGCATCCCCATTCAGGCCAGGACCCTTGTCTGATGCCCTCCCCTCCTCTTTTTCTCTCCTATCCTGTTCATTCCACTCCCTTCTGATCCCACGTCCCAATCTGGCTGCTGGTGAGAGCCCCTTCTCCTCCGCAGGGCCGGACGAGTGCAGAGCAGTTCCCCAGCATCTCTGTGCTTGCCGACTCTCCCTCCACTCAGATCTCATCTCTCCCTGCCCTAGCTTCTGCCTCTCACCTGCTCTCCCTTTCTGCCCTTGTGCTGCTGTGCAAAGCGCTGAGAGATAGGAGCGAGGAGCCAGCTGCATTGCCTGGCCCCAGCTGGGCCATCCAATGGGCCCCTCTGCTAGATCTGGGGTGCCCCACAAGACCCTTCTTTTCCAGATTGGCCTCCTATTGCGAGTGCCTCATGCTTTGCCATGTCCAGCGTATGGCACCCAAAATCAGAGGCCGTCTTGGAAGAGGTGGCTGGGCATGGCTCAGAGATCCAGGCCCCTTGGCTATTCAACCTCCGCTCCCCAGAGCCTTGGGGCTCACACTCTGGTTCCTGCCATTGGTGCAGACAGGCAAAGCTGCTATTTGCACCGGTGCAGTTCACCCCGGTTTCAAACAGGGCTAAGCTACTCCAGTGCAGACAGCGGATTACAGCAGACTGCCCTGTTCATACCAGGGCTTTGGCACAGTCGTGCTAGTGACCCCAGGGGCTGGAATCCGGAGCGGAGACACGGCCAGAGGCTTGCAGAGAAGAGTCTGAGACCCTGAAGACATTCCCCCCACCCCTGAATGTTTATCATTCTTTCACTGAGCCACAAGGCCAAGATGAGAGAGGGGGGTTGCATACAGGAAGAGCAGCTGGTTGAACCCACACCCCCACACACTCCCCCGCAGCATGTGGAAAGTATTAGCTAAGAACAATGAACTGCCACTGCATGCAGACACTGTAATCACCAGCAAAGACTGAGACTGAATCCCTTCATTGCAGAAACAAAGGCCTCCTTTGCCGAAGTCCAAGGTAAGCTGCTGGAGTTGTCTGGGTGAGGCCAGACACTAGAAGGAACCATGACCACATGCACTGAGCCAGTGTATCACACCCAAACCACTGCTCTCTTGTGCCTGGAATGGACGACTTGCTCGACGACCTAATGCAAACACTGGGGCTGAGGATAGAGCTGGTCACCGCCAGGCTTTGGAAGCAGAGGGTCCGAGGTAGAGCTGAGCTACTCACTGATTTTTCAGCTGAGTGGCTGAACCATTCAAATTCAATGAATTGGTTTTGTTTTGTTTTGTTTTGGGTGTTTTTACCCTTTGATGGTTTGTTTCTTTTTTCAAACCAATCTAGCTAAGTTTTGAAACAAAAGATCGTTTCAGAACAAAGGAAAACACAACAATTTAAAAATGGCCAAAGGAAACATTTCAACGTTTTCAGAAGTTGTTATTGGTTTTTTTCCCCAGCTGAAACGGTTCACCACATTCCACACCAGTTCACAAACCCTTTTGATCAACCTGAAAGTGCATTTTCTGGTGAATAAACGACTTGTCTGAAAAATGCCGGCTGCTCTAGTCTGGAGTTCTTTGCTGGCATGATGCTGGCCGGGTTTAGTACATCATAAATGACCCCAGCAAAGCATGCACAGCCAGTGAACGCCCACGAACACCAAAAGGTCACGCCCCCAAGGCAGACCTCGGGGGCTTTCTAAGCTCATGTCAAGATCTAGCATGCAAGGAAGTTCTCAGCTCGACCCCATTTAACTCAAAGAGCTCCCCTGTTTCTGCTGCCTCTTCCACCTTCCCATGGAGGAGAGACCCCCACAAAAACACCTTGGGAAAGACACCTCAGTGCAGCTATAGTAAGGCAGCCCCTTCTGGGGCATTTTCCTGCGGCAGGCCACAGCACAGCAGATGCATCTGCCTCAGTTTTCCTTCTTCCGCCCAGCAAAGGAACAGAGTCTCTCAGTGTCTGATACACAGCCCTCCTCTGGGTGTAATTTATTCCTGCACACCAGTGCAGTCGCTCACCCAAACCCTTGTGGAAAAGCCATTCTCGACAATGCCCCAGTCAACACATAAAAGGCAAAACAGTTTTTCCATTTCCCTCTTCAGGGCAACACCTCTAGCTCACCCACCTGGGAGTCAATAGCAGCAATTTATTCCCAGTTTCTTCAGCCCTGAATCCAGGATCCTGCTCTCCAGACCTTCCTGAAAGTGACCCACCTTCTCCTGACTCCTACCACGGCCCCAAGTCCCGTCTCCTGCCAGAGGGCTTCCCAGCATCTTTCCCAAGCTCAGGGCACATCCCTCCACAGGCCACCCTCTTGCTTCCAGGCTCAGCGTCCCCAGACCAAGCTGCATCTTCCTCTTTTGGCTAAGGACCACTGCCTGAGCCTTCCCCACGTTGGGGTCCAGCTTCGGTCAGTTCTCACCAGGGTCCGTTCCAGCTCTTCTCAGAACTCAGCTGCCTCCCACCGTGTCTCCTGGAGCTCTCTCCCATGCTGCTGCTAAGGTGCACACCCAAAGTTAGCCAGCTGTTCAGCCAGCAGCCTGCAGAGGGTAGCATTGCCTTGCACTGAAACGCACTCAGAGCCGGGCTGGTGCTGCAGTCAATGTGAGCTTGGGAAAAGCAGTGGGACAGGCAGGGCTGTCCGGGTCCTTACAGGGCCCTTGTCGGGGAGGGCGGGCCCCAAAATTTAGGGCTTGGCACAGCTGTGTTGTGCTTTTACATTCAATGCAAACTCGGCTCTCTTTGGAACGGTCCCCTGCACCCGTGCTGGTTGATACCCATCTCCTCTCCAGGACCCTGCTGTTCCCAGGACACAGAGCTGCCTTGTGTAGCATGAGGGTCTGTCTACACCGCACACTAAACCCAGGCTCTGACTCAGGTCTGAGCCCAAGCCCCCCTTCTATCCGCGCACTAATCAGTCTGACTCAGGTCAGCAAGCACTCAGGACCTGGATCCTAGTGTAACCCACACACCTTGTGGGTGTGGTGATCTGTCCCCTCTAGTGGCACCAAGACCACTTAGAGAGCAATTAATGAGTCTACTCTATAGTCTTAGCTCATGCACTAAACTCTAGAGGTCCCAGGTTCGATCCTGATGCCCGGGGTCTGTCAGTGTTATACTAGGACCCCGCTAGGGGGGTGGGTCAGAGTCTGAGTCCCGCAGTGACTCAGGTCCAAACCCTCCTTTTGCAGTGTGGACACAGCTCGAGCTGCAGAGCTGAGGTTGAAGGTCTCCGTAGTGCAGCCTGGCGGTGTTAGCACAGGTTCAGCAACTGGAAGGCCAGGTTTACAAAGCAGGGTGGATGCTCAAGCACAAGGCTTGGAAACAGAGAGTCCATAAGCCCTGGTCCCAAAGACCTGGGTTTACAGGACAGTGGAGCCGTGCCCAGCCTGGTCCCCAGACCAAACCTGACTCCAGCCCTGAGCTATGGGAGGGATGTGGATCGGAACGAAGGGAGGCTGGAACCCCCGCCTCCAGCCACCAGCCCCAGACACCACCTCCCCAGCCAGCTGGCTCCACACTGGGGGCTCAGTCCCAGCTCAGCTCCTACCGAGTGGCTTCTGCAGAAACGTCTTGCAACCACATGGCTGGAGACCGATGGGCTGCATTAAATTGCTGCAAGAGCTTCATGCACAGATCAACGAGACATGTCACATCCCCACTTGCTGCCGACTACGAGGGGCTGCTTGACACGGTGCTGCTGGTTTTCAACTGCCTGTGAGCTGCTGTGGTCCCTTCTTTGCCCCTGGCTGCTTGGGACCCAGGGAGCTGCTTATCTCAACACACCACAGAGGCTGGAGGAATAACCTGCTAAAGGGAACAGAGGAAAGAGCATGGGTAGGGTGGGACTTGCCACTGGAATGAGACACCCGTGTCCCCGCCCCGGGGAATTATAGACCAGTCAGCCTAACATTGATACCTGGGAAGATACTGGAATAAATTATTAAACGATCAGTTTCCCAGCACCTGGAGGATAATAGTTTTATAAGGTATAGCCAGTATGGATTTTTCAAGAATAAATCACGCCAAACTGCCCTAATTTCCTTCTTTGATAGGGTTACTATCTTAGTGGATATGGGGAAAGCAAGAAACGTGATATATATTTATATTAATAAGGCTTTTGACACAGTCTCACATGACATTCTCCTAGGCAAACTAGGGAAATGGGGTCTAGATGAAATTATTATAAGCTAGGTGCACAACCGGTTTAAAGACCATATTCAAAGAGTAGTTATCAATGGTTCACTGTTAAACTGGGAGGGCATATGTAGTGGGTTCCGCAGGGCTAGGTCCTGGTTGTGGTACTAGTCAATATTTCCACTAATGCTTGAATAATGGAGTGGAGAGTATGCTTATAAAATGTGCAGATCACACCATGCTGGGAAAGGCAAGCACTTTGGAGGATGGGATTAGAATTCAAAATGACTTTGATAAATTGGAGAATGGCTTTGAAATCAACAAGATGAAATTTCAATAAAGACAAGTGCAAAGTACTTCATTTAGGAAGTTAAAAATCAAATGCACAATCACTGGCTAGGTGGTTGTACTGCTGAAAAGGATCTAGCGGTTTGTGGATCACAAATTGAAAATGAGTCAACAATGTGATGCAGTTGCAAAAAAGGCCAGCATCATTCTGGAGTGTGTTAACAGGAGTGTCGTGTGTAAGACGCTGGAGGTCACTGTCCCACTCTGCTCAGCACTGGTGAGGCCTCAGCTGGCGTGCCGGGTCCAGTTGTGAGCCCCACACTTTAGGAAAGATGTGGACAAATTGGAGAGAGTCCAGAGGAAAGTAACAAAGAGGATAAAAGGTTTAGAAAACCTGACTCATGAGGAAAGGTTTAACTGAGCACGTTTAGTCTTGAGACTAGAAGACTGAGGAGGGACCTGATAACAGTCTTCCAATATGTTAAGGGCTGTTACAAAGAGGACAGTGATCAATTGTCCTCCAGTGTCCACTGAAGGTAGGACAAGAAATAATGGGCTTAATCTGCATCAAGGGAAATTTAGGTTAGATATTAGGGGGGGAAAAACTTTATAATGATAGTTAAGCTCTGGAATAGGCTTCCAAGAGAGGCTGTGGAGTCCCCATCAGGGGAGCTTTTTAAGAACAGGTTAGACAATCACCTGTCAGGGATAGTCTAAGGTTTGGCCCTGGCTCAGCACAGGGGGCTGGACTTGATGACCTCTGGAAGTCCCTTCCAGCCTGACATTTCTATGAATCTATGATCCCAGCCAGGGTAGGGACAGGCCAGAGAGTGGAGAGGAATGTGGAGGGTGAGGGAAATGCTCACAGAGGGATGGGGAGAATCTGGGTGTCAAGATGCAGGGCGGGTGTGTGGGATGAGGAGATGCAGGGTATATGTGACAATGTGAGGGAGAGAGAGGGGTGGGGAGGTATGGGGTACAGAGAGGGTGGGTAGGGGTGGTGCGGGTGCATGAGACTGTGCACACATGCACAGCTGCCAATTCTCAAGATTTTACCGTGAGTCTCACAATATTTGGTGCTTTTCTTAAAGCCCCAGCTCCTGGAGTCAGGTTTTTGAGAGAACTGCAGATTTAACGCAGAGAAAAAGAGCAAGCGTCTTGCGCTCCTGGTTGCAGAGGCGAAGCTGGAAAATGTGACCCCCAACGGCTGAAAAACCAGTGAGCAAGTCAGAAGACCCCAGTTCAAAAAAAATCTCCTGCTTTTGAAGCCAAGCTCCTGATTTGTTGTGAAGTAGGGACTGGCAGCAGCAGCAATGAGAGAGCTGGGTCTGGGCCCACTTGGTTGGGGGGCACCAGGCGCGACAGCACAGAGCTGAGGAGTGATGGGTGCAGAACAGTAGCCAGGGCGATTGGGGCAGGAGCAGGAGGGAAAAAGGGAACAGTGTCGCAGGTCCTGGAGAGCTGGACCATGAAGATAACAGGTGTCTGGCCTACACACCAACCAGCCTACACTTTTTCTTCTCCTCTATTCTGTTCCTCCCCCCCATGGCTCTCTCACTCCCTGGCTGCAGGGCTGCGTATGGCACATGCCCAGCCCAGTAGAGCACAGGAACAGCCCAAGCCCCTGGCCATTAGCTACTCAGTGCCTGGCTCGGGTTGTTGCCGAGCCTCTGTGCAGCCTGAGGATGGGAACCATGTGAAGAGAGAGCCAGAATGCAGCGAATTTGCTCAGGGGGCTCAAAAAGCGTCACAGAGCAGAGGCGAGGGCCTCCTCCTCCTCCTGGAGCACCAGTGTCAGACTCCCCGGGACCCGCATCTACTCCTGGGGGAATTCTGCGCCACTGCGCATGTGCAGAATTTATCTCCCCTGCAGATTCCTTTGCTTCCCTGCAGAAAAATGACTCTCTGATGGGGAAGCAAAGGGGAAGCCACGAGAGCGGTCATGTGACCCTCCCCAGCAGTATGTTTTGTGTGTTCAGGGCAGCTGGCAGAGAGGTAAATCACTGTGGGGAAGAGGGCTGGTGGGTCCTACCCTGCACCAGGCTCAGCTGCTAGTCCCAACTGGGATGGGGAGGATGGGACTTCCTCTTCCCCTGCATGGCATTCAGGGCCCTGTCAGACCCACCCCCAGATTTCTCCCCCGGCTGTAGAGAAGCTCTTCAAAGTCCCTCCTCCCCACTCCTCTTCCTGCACTCATCGCTCCTCAGCTGCAAGGGGAGGGATCCCTCAGCTGCAAGGGGAGGGATCCCCCATCTGCCAAACCCCTGTGCATCCAGACCCCCTCATCAAACCACCCCCACACCCAGAACCCGCCCCCCCGATGAGCCCCACTCCCCCTGCACCTGGATCACCCCAATAAGCCACCCGCACCCAGATCCCTACCCTACTGAAGCCCAACCCAATGCACCTGGATCCCCACACCACTGAACACCACTCCCTCAGCATCTGGACCCCCCCACTGAGCCACCCAGACCCCCCTTACAAGCTCTGTACCCCCCACACCCAGACATCCCCTGCTGAGCCCCAACCACCCTCACCTGGACCCCCCTGCAGAGTCCCATTACTGTTGCAGCCAGAACCATCCAACAAGCCTCTGTGCATCCAGATCCCCCTGCATCTGGATCCCCCACTGAGCTGCCCACTCCCAGATTGCCCAACACAGAACTCTCTCAACCCACACCTGGATTTCCCCCCACACACACACTAAGCCCCTCCACCCTTGGATCCTGCCCTGCTGGGCCTGCCTGCCCACACCTGGTGCACCTGGCATGGAGGAGCAGGGCCCTGGGGTATTTCTGGGGCAGGCCCGGTCCTTGTGCTGTGTCAGGGTTGAGTGCAGCCTCACCGCTGAGTCCGTGTCCCCCGGGAGGCAGGGGGAGCTGCACAGTGATCTCCCACCTCTGCACAGCCAGTGGCCTGTGCTCCCCAGTGCCATGCTAGAGTCTCCACATTTATTCAACAAATAAAACGTGCAGAATTTTGAAATATTGTGTGCAGAATTTTTAATTTTTTGGCACAGAATGCCCTCAGGAGTACCGGCATCCCAGCGCTGGAGTGTCAGCGACCGGGCCCTTGTCGCTTTCCAGGCTGTGCCTTTCCTTCGGTCCCAGCAGGTGTCCTTGCTGCTGCAGGAATGAGTGAGCCTGGAGGCTCCTTGCCTAGTGCTGCAGCTCTGCAGAGCCGCCCCAGTTGCTCAGTGCCTAAGTGCAGCAGGGGTCTCTAGGTGTCTTGGGACCCCATCTGCGCCCCCCCCACCCCATGCAGAATCAATTTTCTGAAGTGCTGAGCACCCGTGGCTTCCTCTGGAAGTGGAGGAGTCCCCCCACCCCCGAAATAGAGCGGCGGACACGGGACTCGATTAATAAAGAACAAAAGGAGGGTAATGCAAATCAACATGGCTTGTGGAAAATAGATCCTGTCAACCTAATGATGTCTTTTTTTATGAGCTTACAAGTTTGATCGATAAAGGGGACAGTGTTGAGGTGATATACCTAGACTTCAGTAAGGCGTTTGACTGACATTTTGATTAAAAAGCTAGAACGAACATGGCACACATTAAAGCAGACACCTGATCGCTCTCAAAATGTAACTGCATGGAGAGCCATCAGCAAGCAGGTGTGTTTCCTGTGGGGTCCCACAGGGATTAGTTCTTGGCCCTGTGCTATTAACACCTATCAATGACCTGGAAGAAAGCCTAAAATCATCAGTGATTAAGTCTGCAGAGGACACACACATTGCGGGAGTGGTAAATAATGAGGACGGGCCACTGATTCAGCATGATCTGGATTGTTTGGTAAACAGTACAAGCAAACAAAGTGTGTTTGAATACAGCTAAATGTAAACATATGCATCTGTGGACAAATAATGCAGGCCGTACTTACAGGATTGGGGACTCTATCCTGGGAAGCAGGGACTCTGAGGAAGAGTTGGGGGTCATGGTGGATAATGACCTGAACATGAGCTTCCAATGTGAATCTGTGGCCAAAAGAACGAACATGATCCCGGATGTATAAAGAGGGGAACCTTGAGTAGGAGGAGAGAGGTTATTTTACCTCTATATTTGGCAGTGGTGCGACTGCTGCTGGAATAGTTTGTCCAGTTTTGGTGCCCACAATTCAAGAAGGATGTAGATAAATTGGAAAGGGTTCAGAGAAGAACCACGAGAATGATTAAAAGATGAGAAAACCTGCCTTATCATGATAGACTGAAAGAGCTCAATCTGTGTATCTTACCAGAGAAGGTTAAGGGGTGACGTGATTACTGTCTAAGTATCCACAGGGGAACAAATATTTAACAACAGACTCTTTAATCTAGTAGATAAAGGTAGAACATGATCCAATGGCACTAGACAACTTCAGCCAGGAAATAAAATGTAACTTTTTAACAGTGAGAATAATTAACAGTGGGAACAATTTACCAATTGTCATGGTGGATTCTCCTTCACTGACCATTTTTCAATCAGGATGGGACGTTTTTCTAAAAGATCTGCCCTAGGAATGGTTTCGGGGGCAGGTCTCTGGCCTGTGTTACGTAGGAGGTCAGGTTAGATGACCACAGCAGTCCCTTCTGGCTTTGGAATCTCTGAAAGCCAGTTTGGTGGTGGTGGGGAAATGGGAAAGATTGACGTCCCCACCTGTCAGAGGACTCAGAAGGCTGGGACATTCTGGAGCCATGAGCCCATTGCATGAGACAGTGGGAATGGCTTAATGGGCTAATCACCAGGCATGCTATGCCTGAAGCCCCTGGAATCACAGATTCAAATCTAGTGCAACCCACCAAATCCTGCTTGCTTCCCAGTTAGATAAACCAAGCTCTGCCATTAACTGTGTCTTTTACAGACACGATCTTTCAAACCCAGTCTTCTCTGCATGGGTATTAAAGACTGCCCAGGACTTTTCATCCAAGGCGGGTTTTGCTCCAGTAATCTCAACCTCTTGCGCATTCGATTGTCATGCCCCACCCCAGAGGTGGCTGCATTTCAGCGGCGCGGCCACCTGCCAAGCAGTTTCAGGCACCGTACAAACAGAGCTCAGTCTTGTCCTTTGATCCTTTGGAAATTCACCCACCACTGACCTAGCCCCATCATTTCTGCGCTGTTTAACAACTCAACAGCAGTGAAATAAATGGCTCTATTGTTTGTAAAACAAAAGGAAAATAAATAACTCCTCCTGCCCCTTGATGCACAGAACCTCCTTTGCCCTGCTGCAGCCCCGGGTGATTTTCTACGCCAGCTTATAAAGCCTTAGCGCAGAGCGAGCTTTGGAATGGTGACAGGCCTTTCAGCGTAGCTGCTTTAATACCGTGCACCTCAGGGGACGGGATCAGAGGCAGGTGGACGTTTCCAGCTTTTGCCAGGTTTGCCCAGGAGCCTTTATCCTTGGGCTTGCGCAGCATCTCCTACCTGCTGCCTTTCCTTATGCAGGGGGGAGGGGGAGTGAACATTCGGAAATCAACACGTTCTCCACGTACAACAAGGCAACTCCTTGCCCAGCCAGCAAGCTCAGGCGGCCAGTCCTAGTGCTGTGTGCTGGTCAGCAGAGAGCGTCTCTCACCCCAGAGGGAGCTACGCCATTCTTCGTACACAGGCTTTGGGATCCTTCATGAGTAAAGCGGAAGCATAAGGGAATTGGGCACCCAAATCCCAATGCAATTTAATGGGATTCAGGTGTCCAACTCCCATAGGCGCTGGGGAAAATAGCAGCCAAAAAAATCTCTTTGCATCTACTTGCAGGTGCATTTTCCAACAAGGATGACTACGCATGTAGACACAGCAGGCCAAATTCATTTCCAGCACATCATGAGCCCAATGAGCTTCTGTTTGCATAGCAAGCTTCATACCAAAGCCCCTCACTTCAGTCACCATGAAAATGCAGCCACCTCTGGGGTGGAACATGCCAGCTGCTTAACAGCTCACAGCAAGATTAGACACAAGTTCAGCTGCCCAATCCTGCGAAAGGATCAACCGACCTGGAGACCTGCTGCAGTTAATTCAACTCCAGGTAGGCGAAAGGGTCCAGTGGGGTGGATCCCTTCTCCAGCAGATACTCCAGGGGAATTAAGGGTGGCTGTGACATTCAGAGTGGCTGCAGCATGCAGTGAGTCCCACTTAGCTAGGGATTTGTCACAGCAGAGAGAAGGAGATCCACAGACCTCCATCCTTAGCTGGCATAGGCATCTCACGGAGAAGCCCAAAGCCCTGAACAGACACTGATGCATTAACCCTCCCAGTCCCCCTTGGTATTACTGCACCCATTTTATGGCCAGGAGAAATAGAGACCCAGAAGTTTCTGAGCGAGGTCACATGCAGCCTGCTGCGGAGCTGGGGGCGTCGACAGCCTGGAAGATCTAGCTTGGGTCCTGCCCTGCACAGCCAGTGCATCTGCAGGAGAGCTAACTTTCACCTTTCCCTCCGCCCACCAGCAGTATCCCCGCGGGCAGGAGCCTGGTCTGCCCCGAGTTGCCATTTCCAGCTGCTGGCTGAGTTTGTGGCATTGGCAGTTAAGAAAACACAGCCTGCTGGAACCTCCTGCTGAGGGAACTCCAGGGAGCCTGGAGCTAGATTTGACCCACTTAAGCTTTGAGTGCCAAACTGAGCACAGGGCATCTGGGGAAGCAGCTGGGAAAGGATCGCACCCGGGGCCCCACCATGCTGCCATTGGAGACACTGCTCCTGATGCCCTCTACGGCTGGAGAAGGGGATGGGAGACCCGCACTGCTGCTGGCTCCATGGCAGAGGAGGAAGAGACAGAAGGGATTTGATGGATGGAGATTTCCTGGATCCCTCAGCTCCCTCAAACCCCTTGGCTGGCTTGTTTTCTTCTCTAGCCCTCAGCTCTCTCTTACCGTAAATCCTTCAGGATTTAACTTCCAGCTACCGATCCTTCTGACAGTAATGGACCATTAACTAACTCGACATAAAACGGAAAGTGTAAATCCCTCTCCCACGGGGCACTGCAAAGCAGATTTAGGACGCAGGCCATGAAGCGCAAGAGTTCATTGTAATCACAAACGAGGCCTGATTAACTCCGCCTGCCCGGCCTCCCCCAGGTCCACGCGAGTGGAGGAGCAAAGTGGGAAGGAGATGCCCGCCGCAGCCTTTGCATCTGTCCAGTGGTGAATGGCGTCGGTTTGGGCTCATCTCAGGTATGGAGGGAACAGCCACGAGCCAGGCGGTGGGAGAAATGGGTTTGCAGTGGGGTTCTGCTAACCGCGTGATGGGCGCCGTAGAAGCACCGGAGTTAGACTCTAGGACAGACTGGCTGCAGGCTCTGGGGAATGTAGCTTACGTAGGAGGTCAGGTTAGATGACCACAGCAGTCCCTTCTGGCTTTGGAATCTCTGAAAGCCAGTTCTGGTGGTGGTGGGGAAATGGGAAAGATTGACGTCCCCACCTGTCAGAGGACTCAGAAGGCTGGATTTCTGAGGCCCATAGACGCACAGAATAGGCAGGCAAAGCTGCTCATCACCAGGATTTGTACCAGAGAGACTTAACCTGGTTTCAAACTGGGGTGAGCTGCACGGGCGCAAATTGTGCTGCACTCGTGAGGGTCACGGCTACACGAGGGCTTGCATGGGTGGCTGAAATCCAGGCCTAGCAAGGCCCCTGGACATGACTGCAGATCCAGAGCCATCCCTTGGACATCTCTCTGGATTCACACCAGCGTGGCAGAGATGAGTTTGGCCACATGGGTGTAATTGTGGTAGGCGGGGGGAGCAGGAAAAGCCACTCACAGTAAGGACGTGCACGCAGCCCCCCTAACTTCACCGTCTCACCCCTCCTGCCTGCTGCTATGCCCCTGCTGTGCGAGCTACCCCCAGCACGGGGACTGCCACTTCCACGACAGCCTCTGAACCAGGCCCATGCCCTTCCGCTGGCGGTGGCACCCCTGACTGCCGTGGAGATGACTGTGATATCAGCAGCAGAGGATGGGCTCATGCAATGTTGGGTTGAGGCTGTTTTGGTGCCGACATCCCCAGTGACCGAGAATGGGGAGGAACCACACACGCTTGTGGGGGGAGGGGAGCGGAGGTGCTCTGGGCACCCTGGCACGGAGGGATCCTTGTGGGCCTCTGTGGGCTCTTTGACGGGACCGCCTCGGAGACAGGCGGAGGTGCATGCCTTCACCCCCAAAACATCTGCACTTCCAGGCCTGTCCTGGTGCGGGACAGCAAGGCCAGAGACCTCCTTGCTGGCTCCTTCATAGCAGCAAGGGGGAAGGCAGCTCGGCCAGCCGCGCTGGAGCTGACTTATAGCAGAGAGCCGCAGCTCAGCAAGCGAAGCAGAAAGAATCAATAGAGCCACAGTGACTGGAGAATCAACTCACCTGATGAGGGGGAGGGGAGGGAAGGAAGAATGAAGTAGCTGAGACAGAGAGAGAGAGAGAACGAACATGTACGGGCATACCAAAGTGAAGGAAGAATAGAAGAGAGAGACAGGGAAAGAAAGAATGAGCTAGTTGAGAGAGATAGTAAATAGCTGGACAGATGGGAGAGAAAGGAAGTGAAAGAATGAAGCTCCGGAGGGCAAAGGAAATGGACAGAGGCGAAACTCCCACAGGTGAACTTTGCCTGTACAGTAAAACCTCCTTCCCCATCAAGGCTGCTGGCACATCTCGGCCGCGAACTTGTGCATGCTCTCCCACTCCTGCCCTGCTCCCCAGCTGCGTGCTTGCAGCGCTCCCCCAGCAGAACCGAGCACTCTTGCTGGAACCATTCATCCTGAAAACAGCACAAAAGCAACTCAAAAAAAAAGTGTCTAGAGGGGTCTGGAATTTGTCATCCCTGGCAGGAGCCTTTGTGTATAATAAAACAAAGTCTTTTCTCCTGCCTCCACCCCTCCCCTTTGTTATGATGATGATTATTAAGAACCTTAATGCCATCTGTCTCGCTGTTTCATAAATAACCCCCTAATCGAACCGCGCCGGGTAAATGGGCAGCCGGGCCTGTGCAATTTGTTTGACAAAATGAATCCATGAGACTATGAGACTGCAGAGAAATAGAGCAGCTTGGATAACGTGTTAAACAAGAGACAAATGGCTTGGCAGGGCGGCTGGCGCTATATTTATCCACGCAAATGGAACGCAGGGCTCATTTATGAGAAATCAAAACAGCACCCACAGCTGTCGGTAACTTGAGGGGAGGGGCAAGGAAACAGGCAGTGTGGTGTTCAGAGAAGGCATGCTGGGATTCCCCCCCCGCGTGCTGTTCTATTCAATCATGAATACTACCTCAATACAGGGATGGGGCAGGGGCTGTGCTTATCAGGGGCTTTCATAAACCTCCACACTTCTGTGAGGTAGGAAGGGTTTTTCTAGGGATGGTTTTAAAAATTAAGGGGCCTCAGCTGGTTTCCCTGGGCAGAGCTCCACAGGAGCCAATACCAACATGGAGGGTTTGGATTAGTGGAGGATTTAGGAGCCCCAGTCCTGGACCCGGACACCATGGTGCTAGGTGCGGTACAAACAGAACAAAAAGATGGTCCCTGCCTCTGCTGCCAATCTAAACACTAGTGTTCAGCTGGTGTCAGCCTAGTCTGTGGTACTTAGCATCCTTCTGTTCAAGGATCTCCACGTGCCTGATAAATATTAATTCAGCCGCACCACCACCCCATTGTTGCAACTCTTTCTGAGGTAAGTAGTGACAGGGTCCAAGCTGGCGCAGGGAGCCGGGGCAGAGAACCCAGCAGTCCTGACTCGGCAGCCAGGGGCTGAGCCATGCTTAACTGGCCAAAGGGAAACCCAGCGACTGCAGCTCAGAACACCAAGGCCCTGGGGAAGCAAATGACCCGTTTCCACTTGGGGACCCCAGGCTAGCAGCACGCGTAGGACAGGCGGCTGGACCTGGGCTGCACTGCCCAGACAGGCTGCGCAAGGCTCCAGCCTCAGGAGCTGTAAAACGTCTAGGGTCCCTGGGAGCACCTGCCTCACTAGAGAGCCCCTGGCTGGATCTGGCTAGTTTTGCTCAGCTGCTTCGTGCTAGCTCCAGGTGCCAGTTACAGACAGGTCAGTGACTCGCAGAACCCAGGGGAGAGGATCCAGAGCGATGCTCAGGTTTAGGCACAGGGATCTTGAGGTTTAGGTGCAGGGATCGTAACACCTACTTTCCTTCTTTTCTCCCCCCCTTCCCCCTCCCATCTCTCCCACTTTTCCCAGGCTGGGATATGCCTCATTCCTCCTCCCAGACAACACTGCCTCTCCTGCACGCACAGCCCCCGGCAGTGGCTGGCTTACCAGCATCATCAGCACCTTCCCAGAGACGTGACAGGCAGAAGCAAAGCTCTGCCCTTTCCCCAGACCAGTTACCTGTTGTGCAGTCTCTCCCCAGCCCCAGGCGTGATCCCAGCACACTCGGCTGTGTTTGACTTTCTTCCCCATTTCCAGCAGAGGAGACAGAGAGAAATCCTGCCTGTTTGCGGACGCCGGCCTCACTGGCTCCACTCAGCTGCCTCCTCCCAGAGCCAGGCACTGTTCACCAGCTTTCTGGGGACCTGCCCTTCCAGGTTTCTGATGTTTGCACTTCTAGAGAAAAAGCCATCCCCAGAGAACACATCCCAGGTTATATATTGTGTCTAGTGCGTGCCGGGACAGGCCCTTTGGGAGCCCCATGGGGCGGGGAGGGGTCACCCCGGCCTGGTGCATGCCGGGACAGGCCCTTTGGGAGCCCCATGGGGTGGGGAGGGGTCACCCCGGCCTGGTGCATGCCGGGACAGGCCCTTTGGGAGCCCCATGGGGCGGGGTCCACCCCAGCCCGGTGCATGCCGGGACAGGCCCTTTGGGAGCCCCATGGGGTGGGGGGGGGGTCACCCCGGCCTGGTGCATGCCGGGACAGGCCCTTTGGGAGCCCCATGGGGCGGGGAGGGGTCACCCCGGCCTGGTGCATGCCGGGACAGGCCCTTTGAGAGCCCCGGGGTAGCAGAGCACAAGGATCCCCCCCAGCTCTGATGCAGACATGACCAGCAGTGCTCCTAGCTCTGTACCTCCCTATTGAGGGCTGGTGCTTGGATTTGAAGACACTGCACCACTCTGGTGGTGCTCACAGCAGTAATGGGATCCCAGAGGGGGAGCAGGGCGTGAGGCGCAACCCAGCGCGTGGGGAAGAAAGAGCGGCATTTCCATGGGTTGGGCTAACTGATTGCAGAGAACTGGACCCAGGATCCAGCTCATGTTCAGCTCACAGTTCGGTCCATGATCCTGTGGAGCTTCGGGCTGGGGACTGAGGAGACCTGGGGTGAATTTCCAGCCCTGTTCGAGGCTGTGCGCGTCCACTGGCATAGCTCCATTCCGGCAAACGGAGCTGAACCCATATACATGCTGATAATCTGGCTCTCAATCTCTCTGGGCCTCAGCTCCCCAGCTGTGAAATGGGGGTAATAATCCTTCCGCCCATCCCTTGTCCATTCCACGTATTTTGTCTGAACTCTCCTGTCCCTGACTACAGGGGTGTGCAGTGCTGGGCACAACGGGGGCCCCTAGACGCTGCTATAATCCACCCTCAGGAGCAGTTGTGTCGAGATACAGCGTCTGGAGCTGCTGCTGGGAAGCCTCTGTTTCCTCACAATCACTCTGTTTCCCAGCAGAGACCATGAATAAATAGCAAGCGTTTAGCACACAAATGCAAGAGCTGTTCATCCCTCTGCAAATTGATGCCCTTCCACGCTGAGCGGAGCACACAGCGTGTGCCCGCGTGGATGCGGCAACTCCTGCAATAATCTCCCTGAGACACCACAGTGCGGCTGTGTTCAAGCCATGGGGCAGATGGGAAGGGGCCGAGCGTGTGCCCCATGTGGGAGCAGCTCAGCTCATTTCTTCTTTAGAACCTAGCTGCCACTGAATCACTGCTTAAAACGGGTAATTATCACTCTGGGACGGAGCAGCCTTCCCATAGGCTGGAAAGTACCATGGGCCAGATACAATGCTAGCACCACTGGATATAGCCTGGCCTCACAGCCGTGCAGTCCCTTCCAGGACTGTAAACTCCAGACCAGGACTTAGAGGACGGCGTGTTAGCCTGGGAGCTAGAGAACCACAGGATCTGGCTGCCTCCAGCAGTCGCAGGGCATGTCTACACTAGAAAGGTAAGTTGACCTATGTTAGGTCAACTTATTACTGCAGTGGTTCATATCCACACTACGCTTCTCCTGCTTGGGTGCGTGTCCTCACCAGGAGCACTTCCACCTATTTAAGAGGGGCAGGGTGTGGGGGCTGAAAGACTGGGCAGCCCCCCGGGATCTTGGCTCCCTCCTGGATTCTCGACTCCCTGCTCCCTGCCACAGCCAGGTTCCCACTTCAGGGTGAAGGCAACACAAACTGGGTAACCATTGCCAATGTTTATTGGATAAACAGCTTTTTTTTTTTTTATTGGGGGTGTTTATTGGTTAAAACCTAAATCAGAAGCCCTATTTCCATTACAGCAAAGTCCTGTCCCTGGTCTACTATTAGGGGGGCAGTACAGATTCCAGGTTCAGGCTGTATTTTCTATACAGCCAGTAAAGATAACTCATGGAAACACTTGAAGAACTTCTTGCTGACAGCTCTCCCTGTGCCATGTCTTACAATCATGGCCAAGTCTCCTGGAAAGTGATTATATTAAAAAAATTTTTGCACGCTTTTTATTTTTGTAATGGGCCAAAATAAAAATAAATATTCCCACTGCTTGGCCCTTATACTCGCAAATGTCTGAAGTGTCTGTACTCAGACTTTGCAAACTGATCTCCCTGCAGGCCACCACGCCTGGGAAAGATTAGCCCAAGGGGTAGACGTTTTGGAAAGAGAGGAAGTGAATCAAAACAGGGCTTAGAATCAAGGTGCTGCCTCTCTCTCTCACTACCCAATTGCTCGGTGGAGCTGTGCACCAGAGGGAACTGCAGGGTGTATTTTAAACGCTCATCAGGGGAAGGAAAGTTTGTTTGCTGGAAGGCAGTCCTCCCCATCCATCTTTGCAGAGCATTCCCCTGCCCCCCCAAGCAGCTGTGTAACACCTCCGCATATACCTCCTTCCCGGCTCCTTGTGCATACGCGTTTCCTTTTTCAAGCGGCAGACTGAATATTTTAAACAAACATGGCTTAAAATCTATAATTTATGGGCCAAGCTTCAGAAGAGAAGATCAGTCGCTGTCTCTCCCAGAGCCGATCCTATTTTACCGGCTGCATCGGACCGTGCTACGCCTTCTGCATTTCTGTCTGGCTGGAGCTGGGTAACAGAACAGCTCTGGGAAGGGCAGATGCCAGTTTTCAGCTGGTACCCCAAGAAGTTCCCAACTCCCAAGGCCACTTAGATCCATGAAGTTACACAAGGGTGAGTGAGAGGAGAATCAGATGCAAGCGACTGCTTGGGGCCCGGCCCAAGCTCCCAGAGCAGTTTGGATTCTCTGAATGGCTGTAGGCCTGGATGGACAAACAGCTGAGCACGAGAGTGGCTCAAAACCAAGAAGTGTTGTTACGGCTGGTGTCACCAGATGGTCCCGTTACACACAGTCTTCCCTTGTTCTTTTCCTTTGGGTGCAAGCAAATTTTTAGGCTTGGAAGAAACGCTAGTGTTGTTTGTATAATCAAAAACTAAGTTCTGGGCAAAGGCAGCTATGCAAGTCACAGGAGAGCTGATGCTCTGCCTTGTTGATTCAAGTCAATTCTTGGGGCAGAGTTGTTCTCTGGCAACCATGCATTGGTTTTGGGCTGTGATTCCAGAAATAAGGGTCTGCCCAGCAGGCTGTTTGACCCCCACTATTCCAGAACTGGGTATGTGTGAAAATAAAGCAAGTTTAGAGTATACCTATATGCCATGCCATTGATTTTTCCTCTCTGGGGAAGCCAACCTGTAAGGCCGTGGCCACGAGATATTGTTCGGTGGAGAGGAGACACTAGTGTCGGAAAAAGGAGTAACAGTGTTTTTCATTTAAAAAATGCTTCATTTTGTTTGAAGTGCCAAGGAGTTTTTCCAACAGAACATGGGTTTTCCATTAGGTTTCAGTTTGAACAGAAAGAGTGCTTAGCATTGTAGGGTCCCCTGGGGGGGGGGGGGGGGGGAGAAGGGGAGAAAAGGGAAAACCTCCCCTTAAATCCAGAGATGAAACCAATATTTCCCTTTTGAGTCATTTCACCAAGTAAAAATTATAGAAGGAAACTTGTTTTTTTGGGGAGAGTGAGGGTGAGACACAAATTTAGCATCCTCAGAAAAGTCATTTTTCCACCAGAATTTGACAAGTTCTGCGAGGCTTCCACTCCAGCCACAGGACCACAAAAAAAGCCCTAATTTCACCTTGTCTCCCCTCTAGTGCTTTTGCCACGATTCTCCCCAGTCCTCTTCCCTCAGGCATTCAACAAGGGCAGCCCCACCAGCCCAACTAGAACTGGTTGAGGACCAGTTTGCTGGCTGGCCACAGGGATCAGTTATCAGGTGTGGCTCTGTCCAAGGTACCTGTCACCACTGAATCTAAGCAGCCGCTCACTGACTTACAGTGAGCTCCCACCTGATGCCGCATCAGTATGGATGGGGTGAGAAGACCCTCCATGCATACGCAGCACATGTGCCCAGCCTCGGAGGAAGCTGGTAAACTCAATGTCATTAGCCTTCACGAAGGCAGCAGGCCTTGTGCGCCAGCCAGAGCTATCACGGCGAGTTGGCTATGTCTTGCCCACACCTTGCACGCCCCTGGGAACAGGGGTTGTGTAGAACATTGTGAGCAATCCAGTCCCAGAGAGACTTTACAGCTGTCAAAATGGCACAAACCCCAGCTGCTCAGAACTTCATGCCAAAGGCAAGAACAAAACTCAGACCTGCCTACTGTGAAAGATCAGGCTCCTTCAATGAGGGCTGAAGGAAGAGTCTCCGTTAACCGTGTGGGCCTTAGGACACATGGCTGAGTAGTTCAGCTTCCACATATGCACACACATGCCAGTTCAGGGCAATACGCTGATATCTATGTTGCGAGGCAGGAGAAATGGAGGGGAGGGGAAAAATAGGAGCATATTGTAAACTAATGCAGCATATGGCTTCCAAAAAAAAATCCCACAATTTGCTTCTAGCTCACACCTGAACCCAAAATCCACGACAGATCTTTAAATGGGCACGCTCAGAAAGCGGAGATATCCACTCCTTCCATCCCTGCTTCCCTCTTACAGACCCCCCCAACACCCAGATCAGACTGCAGGGGGGCTCTGAAGGGCTAGCTCCAGCCAGACCTCCATACAGAGGTGAACTGAACAAGAATGCTGATGGGGAATGGGGCTGGTGGTGAGGAGGCGCTGCTGGGCATGAAGCTAGAGGGAGAGGGTTTTTGAGCCTGTTTGATAGCAGGCTCAGAAGCATGTGGGAACGGAGATGGAATAGCGACAAATCCCCAGCCCACGTGAAAACACAGCCGCCTAATACCTCCTGGATTAGGGGCTAATTTAGCTCCCTGGCAAACAGACACTTGTTGTGAGGGGCACCTCCCCCGCTCTTAATTAGGGACTGCAGGAGAAGAAGGGGGGTGGGTGGGAGGATGCCGGTAGGAAAGCAAAAGCAGCCTTGGAAAGGCAGGTTTTGTTTGTTACCGATTCATTATCCTCAGTACACACAGGCAGCATGTGCTGCCAGGGACCAGCTGAGTGCCATGGGAGAAGCTCTGCATAGCCAGGGCCCCTGGTTCCACTGCCTTGATGAACAGGAATTGGGAGCTTCAATCTATCCGTTCAGTGGCTGGGGTAGACTGAGGCAGAAAGGGGAAGTTGCTCCCTCTGCTACCAATCCTGCACCCAGCCACCCCCCAGGAATGGGCTAGGTTTGGCTCCTCTCTCCAAATGGGCACCTGCCTTTGGTTTTGCAGGGAGATCAGTCCCTGCAAGCTCATCAATTCCTAGCTTCCAAGGCCAGAAGGGACCATTGTGATCAGCTAGTCAGGCCTCCAGCAGAACACAGACTGCATGGTTTCCGAAATCATGAACGCTTTTCTGCCCTGCTCGGTCCAATCGCAGACACACAGCAGCCACTTACCCAGCGTGCACGAATCCCATCGACGCAAGAGCGGGGCCTGAGCTGGAGCCCTGGGTACCCGAGCCCCACAATTCTGGACCCAGCTCTGAACATGCTCAAAGTTTTAGAGGTGGTGGGAAGTGGAGACCAGTGTTTGGATCCAGCCACTAGCTAAAGGCTCCAGCTGCGAACACCAATCCTAGCCTAGATCCACTTCTAGGAGTCTGCGCCGAGCCCCTTCCAGCCAGGCCAGTGCTCTCCTGACTCTCTGGACAGCAGATCCAGCCAGTTCCTTGAAAAGCCCAGGCCCCGAGCCCCCTGGCCCGCTCCCCAGGCTGAGCTGTACCTGGGAGGGTTTGATGCTTGTTCTTTAATGGGAGCGAAGAGGCTTTTGCTTAGATTAATTAATTTGCTGCTCTTCCCTGTTTTCTGGCCCATCTTTTATTCATGCCCAAGTGGCGTAGATGCTGCTGCTGCTTTCACAGGGTGTTGGCATTAATACTTAATCCCGCAGCCTGCTCATATCGAGCAGAGCTGGTGTCCCATGCAGCTGCCCCCTCTCTTGCCCTGCACCCCTCCCGCTCACAATTCTCCTCGCACCTTGTTTCCAAGCTGGCATCCACCTCTTCCTGCATTGTCTCCCTTCCCTCTGCACTCCTTACAGCTGTGTCCTGTTTCCTCTCTAACAGTCCAGCTGTATTTCCATGTGTCGGGCTCTTCCAGCCCTGAAGAGCTGCCAGGCAGGGGTGACAAGACCAAAAGCCCCAGGAGTCCTCTTGCTCAGTGCAAAAGCACTGGGCTGGGGCGATGGATGGAGAGGCCAGGATCCAAAGAGGAAGCAGTGGCTTCATCAAAACCTGGGGGCATCGGCCCCAGCATTTGGGCCCCATCCCTGGGGTCACTGGCCTTTGGGCCGCAGCAGTAGGAGATGCCGATTTCCCAGGGGCAAGGCTCCCGTCAACTTGCAGGACCAGCGACCCCAGCTAAGGTTAATGCAAAGCATGGCACAATGTTGAGGCGCGAGGGGCTATAGGAAGCATTGCCGCGTGATGCATTCTCCTCCTGCCGCCTGCAGGTGGGCAGGATCTTGGCAAGCTCACTCGGCAGCGCTACCCAGACCACACCCATACTGGAGAGCTGCCACTGGGCCCAGCCCTCTTTCATGATGAGCAGCATTTGGAGAGGCACTTTACACACTGAGTGGCAATGCCATAATCCCCTTCAAATCAGGGCCATTCAGCGTCGGCACCAGGAGCACGCTAAAGCTTTTGCATGCAGGCCAGTGTGACAGAAAGAATGTTTCCTAGCAGGATTGTGGAGGCTTTGTTTGTCTTAATTCCAGGCCCTGAAGGATTATGCCGTCTTCAAAGGTGCTGCTGACTCATTCCCGGCCCACTCATTAGAGCCGCCGTTCCCATACAGCATTGTGTGCCTCGCACTGCCGGCATTCTGATCAGCTGGCTCTGATGTTTAGTTAGCACTGCTAAAGAGGCAGATTAATTGAGTTCCCATTCGCTACAGGTTCTGCTCTGGATTCGAGTGCTGCCTCCTACTTGAGAGCTGGTGGATGGGTCGGAGGTGGGCTTCTGTTCTGGCCTCGCTCTGTTCCGGGGAAGGGGTGGGCAGGAAAGGATGGGCTGGGGGCAGGGGCAAACAAGAGTCCAGGGGGGAAAAATGGGGAGGGGGATTTCAGTGCTTACAGCCTATCAAGGAGAGAGCGGGTGTGAAAGACGGCGGGACCCCAAAAGATTCTGAAGATGGAAGCGTAAGGCAAACAGGTGCCTGATTCCTTGAAACTCTAGGCACGTGGAAGCCAGAGACGAGCTCTCACCTGCTGCCTTGCTCCAGGCAGTGTAAAGTGAAACAGGCCAGCAGCTCAAAATGGGAGAGAAGGAGATGCACAGGGAGGTGTGCGCCCCGGAGTTTCAGGCCTTCCGCCCAGATCTCAGAGCATCCGCGCTCTGGGATGCTTACAACGTGCCGCTTGACACAGGACATGCCTCCCCCATCGAAGCGGCGACTGCAGCTCGGCGAGGAACACTGGCGCGGGCAGTCGCCTGGCCACCCATGTACCGGCATCCCCAAGAGGGGCTTGTTTTGGCATGGCTTAGACCCATTCCTAATCGCTGTCAGCTAGACTGAAATAAGGCCTGGGCTACACAGGTTTTGGACCACTAACAATATTGGTTTTGACACGGATAAGAGTTGAAGTGATTCAAGCTCCTAGCCGGGACACACGTCTCTCAGCGTAAAGGCGCTTGTGAGACTGGTGCAAGGCGCTGTACCAATCTAAAGCACGTCTATCTCGCGACATCCACACTGGCCCTCGCCCTACTTTCGCCACACGGGCACCATGTCATGCTCTGAACCCAAACAGCGGAATTGGAACAAGAGACTGTTTGGAACAGCCCTAGGAGAATGGCTGCACTTGTGCGGCCACTTACTTTGTTCAAATCTGGGTCCGATCACGTCCATAGCCAAACAGGGGCCGTTTCCTCATGTGGACAAGGCCTGATTCAAACTAAGGGGGTGTCTACACTGCAAAAAAGGGGTGTTCTTAGCTAGGTTAAAAGAGCAGCGAAGATGGTGGCCACTTGGCCTTTAGCTCAGGCTAAAGCCTGTCGAGTCGTCTGGGGTTGAATTCGAGCTGCTGAACGGAGTGAAAAGCCAAGCTGCCGTGTCTTCACTGCTCTTTTAACCTGGGTAAAGAATACACCTTCTCCCCCTCCCCCTAGGGATGTACATTACCAGGGCCAACTCCGCCAGCTTGCTAGAGCAGTGCAGTGTGTGAGTTCACAGGGCTCCAAGGGCAAGGGCAGTTGAGTTCTGCCTGCCTCTTGAATTGCCCCCGGCAAAGCCAGAAGTGGCGCAGGAGAGGAGGAGGAAGAAGAGAAGAGTTCTTGGCTGGCAAAAGGCAACAGAGGCGGCCCCGGGTGGAGCCACGCAAGAAGTCAGCGCCATTCGCGGTTCCAGGAGCCAGCGTGCCCCCGCAGACCCTCCCAGAGAGCCATGGTCAACCACATGGGCCACGGCCACCGGAGAGCTGTGGCCTACGTCACCCGGTGCCAGCCTGGCTCACTTCCGTCAGGCTCCCTGCTGCTTCGTAACTGTGAGCAGTGGACTCTCCGCAGACTCCTTAAACCCTCCTGTCCAAATTAAATGTCAGATTTGCATATTAGTTCTGTGTTTTCGGCCCCTTTAGCCAGCAGTGGGGAGGAAGCATGCGGGGATCCAGTCGGGAGATGCAGGCTTGGATGGCGCACCCTGATGGGTGGGAAGGAAACACCCATTCAGTGGTCAGTGTGCTCGGCACGGAAGGGGCCAGCGGTTGAGCGTGTGTCTGCGTGGAAATTTTGAACATGCAAGGAGCTTGGATAGCTGCACTTTGCTAAGGAAGTGCTGCTGTCTTCAGAGACTTCAAAGTGCTTTACAAGGAAGGGCACTGTCCCCTCTCAGCTGGCACAGAGACACCAGTCCTTCAGAATACCCAAGAGATACCATAGACCCCATAGATATTACGGATGGGGAAACCGAGGCACACAGACAGGCAGGGACTCTATCTAAGGCCATTTAGGGCTGTAGTATGGAAGCACCATGGGCATGAGAGTCAGAGGTGCTGAGCCCCTGCACCTCCCAGTGACTTCAGTGAGGAGTAATGGGTGCTCAGCATCTCTGCAAAACCAGGCCTGGTATCTGAGCCTCACACAGCTGCCTCCCCCTGAATCGTACCTTGCAGGCTGCAGAGCATCACCTGGATAGAAAGGGAGCCAGAGTGAGGCAGCTAGCCCATGCTTCCTGGGGTCGATTATCTCATTTCTGTTCCTCCGCTGGGAAGAGTAAATCCCCCACCCCCCAGATTTAGGGATGCAGGAGTGATGCAGGGAATTCATCCCTGGAGCCCCTCTCCTCCAGTATCAGCTGGGTTTCCAAGCGGCGAGTTTCCTTTAATGAACAAACTGTGGCAAGGAAAGAATTGAAGCAATTACTTGTTTGACGAGTTCCTCATTACAGCCAGTTCCTGAAGGGATTAGAATCATGCCTTCCCCAAAGCCAGCCCAAGCCCTGCATTCAGATGAGCAGGAGAGTGCCTTGCTGACCACGGATTCAGAGCGGGGAGGGTAAGAGGCATGCAGAGCCTTCCCCTTCCCCAGCACCCTGGGCGTTGAGGCAGATGAAGCGATTGCTATGTACCGGGGGTGTGTGAGATTTTATATATAGGGGTCTGCGTCAGGATATGCCTACACTGCATTGTAAGCCCGGGTCTGTAGGTCCAAGTCCATGCCTGAGCATGCGTTAGAAACGTGGACTTACGGCTGGCCCTGTGTTAGCACCGGCCTTCTGACTCGGCTCTGCAGCTTGAGCGGCATTCACGCTGCAAAACGGTGCATCCAGAGGGCTCAGCACAGCCTCTGCAGAAGGCACATCCCCCTTCCCGGGCAGCAGGCGGTTTAAGGGTAACCAGGTTCCCAGAAACCCATAGAACCCAGTGCCAAGAGCCCAAGCACCCTGGGGGTGCGGCACAGCAGAGCAGCCAAGGCCGATAATGGACCCTTCAAGCCCTGGAGGTAGCTGGAGGGAAGCCACAGTTGCCCCCTCCATTCACTGAGGCTCTGAAGCTCTGTGCAGGCCAAGAGCCAGCTTAGGGGCAACTGGGATATAGGGCTGTACAGGAACAGCCCTCAGGGTGGGACTCGCGGGAACTGAAACTGGAGGTTCCCACGGCAGACCTGTCTGAGCCCAACCGTCCCAACTTTTAGGGGGCGCTGTAAGACCCCACCTCCATTTAGGCCTTTGCCCAACAGATGCTGAGCATCTCCCCAGCAATATCCCCCTGGATTTGGCCCCTCTTGCTAAGGGAGGAGCCCTGTCCCCCTTTCTGGGGAGATGGTGGCATTGCTGTATTATGCAAGATACCAAGGGGGGCGGGCACATCCCTCAGCAGGGCATGAATAATGTTTAATTTAGGGGGGAGGGTGCGTGGCTCTGGCTGGCCTGAACCCTGGCAATTCTGCACCCTTGCAATGCCCCACTGGGGGCCTCTGAGCTACTGGGCAATTGGGGCAGACCCACCTTGTGCCTCCAGCACCTTCCCTCGTTTGGTCCCTGTGCCAGAGCCTTCGAAGGGCTGACTGGCTCTAGCCCATGGGCAGGGGGATCTGGGCAATATTAAAAAAGAAAAAAGAACCAGAGGGAAGGAGAATGGAAAAGATCATCCACCCTGTAAAGATAATAAAGGGACACAGTCCCTGGCTTTTTGCAGGAGCAGCTCCTCCAGCTCAGGGCAAGGACCTGCAGCCTGGCTCACTTTCAGAGGCCACTCGTCATGGACCTGTCTTAATTGGGTCTCTCCATCCTGCCCTTCTGCTGGAGTGCTCCTGTTGTCATGCCGCTCTCATGCTCGAGGGAGGGCATGACAGCGGGGACAGAGGGCAAGCGGCTGGCAGAGAGCTCCTGGGGAAGGGCAAAGCTAGGCTGGCAGCGCTGGAGGCAACCAAGGTGGGGGCATTTGTTGTGAGAGGGGAGGGGAAAAGGGCAGAAGGGGAGGAAAGTGGGCTGGGGTCTGCGCAGTATATGGGCAATACGTGGGCCTGACTCTCAGATGCCAGAGGCACTTGGAACAGGACCACGCCAGCCAAGGCATGCCTGGCACAGGGTCTCTGGCGTGGATACTGGAAGATTCAGGCATACGAGAGCTTTTATTATTCCCAGGGCAAAAATCTTTGCTGTGCTAGAGTTTGAGGTGGTTTTTCTTCTCGAGAAGCCAGGAGCACTGAGTCTGGCCACCAGGCTCCGTGCCGCAGGGGGCTATTTCTCATTGGCGGATCCCTCCTGCAGCAAGCTGCTCCCAGAGTCACGTCTCCTGGAGGGGGCAGCGTGCTGTGCTGTCCGAAGGCTCCATGGGGACAGGCGATGGAAGCTGCTGGGGAACCCAGGTCTCTCTTTCCCCTCTATCCTGGCCCTGACTGGGTGGGGCACACTGCAGCGTCTCATCTCCTGCAGCTGAAGAGCAGACACCCATCTGCTGTTTCCAGGCTCCCTCCACAGACGCACATCAGATGGACACCAGATTTTAGCTGGTGCAAATCACATTGAAATAATTGACGACAGGTTTCAGGGTAGCAGCCGTGTTAGTCTGTATCCGCAAAAAGAAAAGGAGGACTTGTGGCACCTTAGAGACTAACAAATTCACAGAATGCATCCGATGAAGTGGGCTGTAGCTCACAAAAGCTTATGCTCAAATAAATTTGTTAGTCTCTAAGGTGCCACAAGTCCTCCTGTTCTTTTTATTGAAATCATTGGAGCTCTTCCAATTTGCACCCACTAGCCCACTACCTCTTCTCATCCCTACCCCAGCTGTCATGGCAGGGTTCACAGGGGAGGGAGAGTCACACAAGGATCAAGGCCTTGCAATTAGGGGTCACAATTGTGGGGCTCTGCAGGGCCTCCCATATTTGTTGAAACCAGGTCCAGGTAGGAGAATAGCAGCTGTTTTCTCCCTGTCCTACTGCAAGTCCCAAGTAGGAATACAATTGGAGAGGATTCAGAGAAGAGCCAAGAGACGGATTAAAGGATTGGAAAACTTACCTTACATGACGGAGCTCAATCTATTTAGCTTAACAAAGAGAAGGTTGTTGACATGAGAGATGATTTGATTACAAGGGGGAACAAATATTTGATAAAGGGCTCTTCCACCTAGCATACACAGGTTTAACATGATCTAATGGCTAGAGATGGAAGCTAGACAAATTCAGACTGGAAATAAGGTGTAAGTTTATCAGCGAGGCTAATTAGCCTTGGAACGCGTTACCAAGGGTTGTGGGGGATTTTAAAATCACAGGCAATTTTAAATTCAGGACTGGATATTTGTCAAGAAGATCTGCTCTCAGACAAAGAGGAATTACTTCAGGGCAGGTCTCTGGTCTGTATTGTACAGGAAGACAGACTAGATGATCACAGTGGTTCCATCTGGCCTTGGTATTATTTAATTAAGATCAGTAACTATGCCCCTGGCCAGAGGGGCTACCCAGGATGCAGGGTTTTGCAGGTTATTTTTGTTAGGAAAGGAAATTGATTATGTGACTCATATACTTCTTTGGTGCAATCCTGTTTATTTACAAGCACCACGCACAAGTTCCTGCTTCCCTAACACCTTAGGAACAAAGAGGAGCCGTTTCCTCACTTGCAGTTTCCAAGCCTGCCTTTCCAACCAGAAGTCTGCCCAAGAGAAGCTCTCTTGGCTTCCTTCCAGGGCCATGCTTCCCCTACTTTGTTCCTGGTCTACTCTCTTTCTGGTTCCTTTCAAACACATTCAGACAGACACCAGAACCAATCAATGCTCCAGCCGCTACATTTGCAATCAGTCTCCAGGGAAGCTCTTCAGGCCATAGGACTCAGCTTCTATTCAAGCCTTGCCATGCTGGGGCCATGCCTTGCACAGTGGCTTCTGTTGTTTCAACTATCACTAAACAAAACGGCATTTAATCACTCTTTCCTTGAGCCTGAACAAAAGGTGGCTAAGATCTCCCACCAGCTTCAGTGGGGTCTGTGATTGTCCATGGATCAAAGATGCCACCAGCACCCTCCAGCATAACAGTAACTTTGCTCCTGAAGATGGAGCCCAAAAAAAGGAAGGAGGAGGCCTTGAACAATCTGCCCAGGCAGAGCCTGCTGCTGCACATCTGGAAAGCATGACTCATCCTTAATGGGCCAGATGCCACAGAGCTGAGAGATGCTAAACATCCTTAGAGGGTCAAACCGAGGCAAGCAGAAAACCCATCCAGCGAACGCTGCTACCCTGAAGTGAAAAGGCCCCGGGAGGCAGCAGGGCCAGGAGGCATCTGAGGCAGGTGTCTCCAGGGTGGGATTCTTTGACTGCTGGGCTGGATTTTGCCAGAAGCAATCGCTGAGGCTGATGGAAGAGGAATCTCTCAGCTGACAGTCAGCTCCCTGGGGAGGAGCAGGTGGGATATGATTCCTCCTTAGTTACCGGGGCTGACCTCATCCAGCCAAAGCTCACATGAAATACCAGCTTCCTGGGTTGAGTCCAAGCCACAGCCAGGTCCCCAGCAAAGGGACTTAGTACCTGGGGGTGGCGGGACCTGTGGCTCAGCGGCACCCTGACCTCAATAGCCATCTCCTGTTTTACCCTGGAACTGGGCTGGGGAGAAGGATAGAGAAAAGGGGGCTAGGTAGACAGCACTGAGATCATGACTTTCCACTGGAGCCCGGCAGATATGCTGTTCATACACGCACCATTATAAATCGCATTCAGCTTGTGACGACCAGAGCCCCCTGGGGCTACTGCCTTCCAGTGGAGCCCCTCTGTGTCTGAGCTGCGGTGCCAAATGGGAGCAAGGATGCTCTCTTGTGGTTAGCCACCCAGCCCTGCCACAAAGTCCCTGTGAGGCCTTGGGCAAGTCCTGTAGCCACCCTAAGCCTCAGTTGGCCATCTGTAAAATGGGGATAATATTGGCCTTTTCCCATCCTCTGTCTGTCTCAGCATGCTCCTGTCCAGCACCCAGCACAGCAGCACCCTGATCTCAGGTGCTGCTTCAAGATACTACAGCAACACAAATACAAGCGTGACTGAGAGCAGCAGGCCCTTAGGGACTCAGTGATGCCAAGGAAACTGCCAGGGCCGGTGAGCGAGTATTCCCACATGACATGGTGGCCACCCCATTTGTCCCTGCGGTGCCTTGGGCCACCCCTATGGAATCTGATCTAAAACCGACTCAGCCCCTTGACCTCCCCAGTCTGGTGGGGGTTACCCCAGTCGTAGCCATGCACTGCCCAGGGCCTCCCCTGAGCTGAACTGCGGCTCACTTCCCCATCCCTGCTGGGCCCTGTGGCAGGGGCAGCTGCCATCTTAGGCTCTTGCTAAGCAGGACCTGAGGAAAGCATCTTTCAGGGCGAGAATGGGAGCAGAGGCCAAGGTCTCGGGGCTGCGAATGGGAACAGAGCGCCTGAGTGTTCACGCACCGGCCCTTTTGCGCTCTCCTCCGTGTGTGCTGTGGAGGAAGCCGGGTTCTCTGTATCCATCTTCCTGTCAGGAAGCCCGTAGGCCCCGACAAGCTGTACTCCCCGCTCTGCGAGATCTCCAGCACAAAGTCCAGCTAATACAGGGAGGGGAAGGAGTCTGCAGGGCTCTACTGGCAGAATGCTGCTCCGCTGCAGAGACTGGCTCCCCCTTATCGATGGGGCTCCTCTGCGGAGCTAGCCTGGGGGAGAGTGGGGGGCACAGGCTGCGTGGGGAGTCGGAGCTCCAGGGTGGGATGCAGGGAAGCCTGCCCACTGAGGGAGAGTGGGAGATGGCTGCACAGGGCATGTGGCTGGCCAGCAAGGTGGGTCCACAGCTACCAGAAAGGCCTAGCTGGGAGGGTGCCCTGCCTGGGGAGGGGATTGTGGCCGTGGTGCTCCCTGAGCAACAGGATGGTGCAGGGTGCCTGTCGGGGAGGTAGGAGCCAAGCAGTGGTGTTATGGGACATGAATGAGAGTTTCAGAGGAAGCGTGAGGACCAGAGCACTCAGGGACCCCTCACCGATGCAAGTAGGACCCCTCAGACATAAGCACAGCCCTTGTTCCCCTTGCCCCTGCCATTCCTACAGGCACCCAGAGGCAGAGTTGTGGGTGCTGGATCTGTCCAGTTCCTACAGGGAACTCCCATGCAGAATGGTGCCGCCCACCCCACTTGGTCCCCTCACATTCGCTACAGATGCCCACCCTCCACCCGCCTCTCCGACAACCTGCTATCCTGGAGGATGCACTGGACAGGAGAGGGCAGGTGAGGAAAGGTGGATGCATCCCCTCTGGGTGGCAATGAGCCAGGCCACCAGCCCACTGGGAGAGCAGCGTGCAGCAGCAGCAGGTCCTGCAACCAGCAGCAGCTACGACTGCGCTCCTCAGGAGGATGGCTGGAGCAGAGTATCAACCATTGCAGGACCATATTCTGGGAAGAGGGGCTCCACCCTGTGGTGGTTCCTCAAAGGGCAACCAGAGGTGATAGCACATGCCTTGGATTGGCTGCAGGCCCATCCGACTCTCCAGTTACAGGACTCCAAGCAGGGATTTCCCCGGCCTGTATTGTGGAGGTCAGACTCCAGCTCCCTTCCGGCCTTAAAAATATACAGATGAAGCAGCCAGCAGAAATTCTGCCAGGAACAGCGATAGGGAAGGCCCTGTGGCCATTACACACCTGGCTAGAAGAATTTATGGCTTCGGTTAGCGCAGGGACCGGTGCTTCACGTCGAGAGCCGGCGTCACAGCAGCTTGGCACCATTTCTATCCCGTGCTTTGTAAAGGAGAACGCCCATCATGAATAACCCAAACCTTGCCCCCCACGCTGCACGCCAGCCTGCCTTGGGGGCACCCCCCCATGCCAAACTCCTAGCCAGGGCCTCAAAACCAACCCGTGAAGAGAGAGAGCGAGAGAGCCAGTCAGACAAGCCCTGTCTGCCAGCGATCGGCACCACACATACCCCAGTAGCCAGAGAACTGCTACAGGAACGTAGGACTGGAAGGGAAATGCTGAGCCACCGAGTCCAGGCCCTGGCTCACGTAGGCAACCCCAGTTTCCAAGCACAGAGCTGAGGAATGCCCCTTACGTTACATCCCACCCCCTCTTTGCTCCAGCACATGAATACCCCATAGGGCCACCAGCATAAAGCCCCACTAAGCACGCCCCTTGGCGAACTACTCTCATTCCATGTCACACACCGCCTAGTCTAGGTTGGGTCTCTCCTGGGATCGAATATGGACCTTAGCACTATGACCCACAGCTAGCTTCATGACCTCATTCTCCTCACCGATTCATAATCTTCTCCCAAAATGAGGTTACCCTTGCACTTCCCCCCGCCCTCCTCCACACACACAATCCCAGCCTCTGCCTTAAGGGAATTACTGGCAGTAGATCAAGGCAGGAGGCAGATAAGCAGCACACAGACGAATACTGAGGGCTCAGAGGCCGATAGGAACAGGGCAGGGGTGAGCACCAAGAGCAGCCTACTGCTGATCAGATGTAGTAAAGGCAAAGCGCTGCAGGCCAGCAGACAGTAGGTGAGAGGCAGTGTCCAGTGCTCAGTAAATGAAATGTAGGGTTTACTCACAGGGCCTCCCCCACCACGGTGTCCTCTGTCTGAGGGGTCATGGGAGCTGTGCAGCTGGCTGCATCTCCACACAGCTGTTGTTGCAATGAAGTGAGCGTCCTGGGCCAGCTGAAGAAAGGGTGAGCTTGCCAGGCTTGTATCTGCATTAGACAGGGCTGGAGTAGGGCCACCTGCTCCAGCATAAAGTTCCTTAAGACACAGAAGGACACAAACCCTCCCTGCCCTAAACGCACTCCCCTCCTAATGAGCCAGAGACAGAGTCCATCATCCAGACCTGGCAGCTAAGGAAGCCTTTATAGTGGGTGGGGCAGGGCCTGGTCTCTCACTCTGGGGAAGGGAATTAACCCCTTCACTGCCTCAGAGTGTGTGTGTAATTACATACACCCTGCCACAAGGAAGCCCATATGGGGTAACCCCCACCTAAACCCGCATGAGGGGCAGGGGCTGACCTACCTTCAGGTCACCAGCAGGCTTTGGCTCGGCTGCAGACTGGCAGCTTCCTCTGGGATGGCCCCGAGGGGCGGCAGAGAGGGTGTTGATCATGGTGATTCCATAAGGGACTCCCCCATCCCTGAGAGCCCAGGAGAGCGGCCATTGTTCCCTCCAGTGACCCCGAGAGCCCGTCTCACAGCACAGTTCAGGGAGCACTCCCTGGGCTCTGGGCTCTGCTGTTCAGAGGCGTGAGCGTGTGTGTGAGGGGCACTCAAGGAGACACGTGATGACCTCCCACTTGGCCCTGGACCACCCCCCGCTCCTCACTCTGGGCTGCTGTGATTCAGAGGAAGCAGTTTCACACCAGGCAAGGGTGTCTGACAAGAGAAGCCAGATGATTCATCACTGGGGATACAGCACCTGTATCCAGGGCTCGCGAAGGGGGGAGACGTTGGAGGCAATAGCAGGAGGGGTGATGGCAGCACCACCCGTCCCAGGGGTTTAAAAATCACAAGTCAGGCCCCCAAAAATCACAAGATGGGCTTAAAAATCATGGCAGTAACAAAATAATCCTGGGTTCTTTTTCTTGGCCTTCTGCTCTCTGAGGGAATGTCCACGCTGCAAAAAAACCCTGTGGCAGTGAGTCTTGTCCCAGGTCAACTAAGCAGGGCTCACTCCAGGAGGTTTAAAATAGCAGCATGGATGTTGGGCTCCCAGGGTCTGAACATCTATGCTGCTGTTTCTAGCATGCTAGCTTGAGCCCCACTTACGTTGGGCCTGTCCTCCTGGCCGGGGAAGGCTCATCCCGCAGCTGCAGACATAGCCTAGATCAGTGGTTCTCAGCCCGGGGTATGCGTACCGCCAGGGGTATGCCGAGGTCTTCCAGGAGGTCCTCAGCTCATTTAGATCTGTGATCCTCAACGTGGGGGTTGCGACACTTAGGAGGGTCACAGGAAGGGTTTAGGGGGCTCACAAGGGCCTGGCCTGCATTGGGGTGGCAAGCAGGGCAATTGCCTGGGACCCCACGCCACAGGGGCCCTGTGAAGCTAAGTTACATGCTTCAGCCCTGCTGCCTGAGGCTCCGGCTTCAGACAAGGCTCACAAGTGAAATTCAAGTATCACACTGAAATGTAAGTACAATATTTATTGTCCAATTGATTTATTTTGTAATTATATGGTAAAAATTGGAAGGTCAGCAGTTTTTCAATCCTAGTGTGCAGTGACGCGTCTGTATTTTTACGTCTGATTTTGTAAGCAAGTAGTTTTTAAGGGAGGTGAAACTTGGGGCACGCAAGACAAATCAGACTCCTGAGAGGGGTACAGTAGCCTGGAAAGGTTGAGAGCCACTGCCCTAAGTGGCCCTCAGGTCACATTTTCAGACAGGCCTAAGCCTCTATTAAAAAAAAAAAAAATGAAAACTGAGATACTCTCATAATCATATGAGTCCAGGAGCTGGGGCTTTAAGAGACATTCCAAATATCATAGACATACAATACAATTATAATTTGCCCGTGGTCGCCTAGCAGCAGCAGGGGCACTAGAATCCAGCTCCCCTGAGTCCCAGTCCAATGCACCATCCTGTAATGCCTGCCTGCAGGAGTGCGTGTATAGTCTGAGCCCTGCAGTGGTGAGTTAAGTACATCCAAAGGCAAACATGGCTTTTCTTAGACAGCACAAGCTGTCCAAGGTGAACTCTGGTGGGAGACTGACCCTCTGAGTCTCCAGCCTGTATTTGGACACTGCCCTAACCCACAGAGAGGGAAATATTTGCCCATTCCTAGGACAGCCCCCACCAGCCCGAGTGGCAACGGTTAGACTCATTTCCCAGCAAAGGGGCGAGTCTGCATGCCCTGAATTCCCCTGCCATCCAAGACCTACATGGCAGAGAGGCCGGGAAGAACACCCTGCAATGCAGACGCTGGGAGTGGGTACGCCCAGAGTCTGCCAGGTAGGCGAGGGATGCCCCTGGAATCCCAATAGAGGAGTGGGTCTCTGGGGCCATTGGCAACCCCCTTTCTAGGCGTGCTTTGTATTTGGCCATCCTTTCCACCTGAGCCCTCTATTCCACTGGGCATCAACCCCCAGAGAGTTTAAAGCACTCCCAGTAGCTGGCTTTATTTATCCTCTGTATAAATCTCTCCTGCTGCTTCTCCCGCTCCCTTCCTCCCTCCCTCTTCTCTTGTTTTCCTTTGCATCCCTCTCTTCGCAACACCCTTTGTCTGCACCTCCTCCTCCTCTCCCAACTCCGAGGCACCGCAGGCATCAGCTGCAGTGCCTGCCCTCTGCCAGCCTTGCCTTGCCTATGAGGGTCGCTGTTTGCGAGCTTTTGCAAGGCCCTGAGCTCAGCCAGCTGTGAGAGGGGTTAATGATGCCCAGTCAGAAAACTTCCTCCTGCTCAGCACAGCTGCAGAAGTCGCCTCTCAGGTTCATGACTCAGAGGTTTAGAGAGCAGGCCCAAGGGAAGCCAGGAGCTGGGCAGGACAATTTCTCCATGCGGGAGCCTTTCTAGCCAGTGCAGCTGCAGGTGGGCTCCTTAGCAACGCAGCGAGCACAAGGAAGGGATTGTCGTGTGGACACAAACCCCTGCCGAAACCTTCTCTGCTACATGGGCAGCAAGCAGGATGCAGGCGAGATCGTAAGCCTGTGTTCCTGGTTGGGGCGGCTCCAGGGAGGTGAGCCCTCCGGCCCAGACACTGTGGGGTTCAGCAAAAGCCACTGCCTGTGTGCTAACTAGAAGGTAGAATTTATGTTTAGGAAAATACAGCAAGTTGCTGAGATGTCTGGGGCTGTTGCAGGCTGGGGATGGGTGTGCGGTGGTGAAGGGGGCTGGCACTCCTGCGTTCTGTTCCTGGCTTGCTAGGTTGCCCTCTTGGTGCCTCAGTTTCCTAATCTATAAAACAGGGTGACAGTCCCATGGGCTTAGGGGAGGCTGGAGGCTGCAGGAGTGTTTGTAAAGTGCTTTGAATGTCTTGGGGAGGAGTCAGCAGTAATCCACGATTCTGCAGGCAGCAGAAGTAGAGGGGCTGTTATCCTTTGTTGGCTGATACCACTAGGGGGCGACATTGATCACAGATGCTGGAACAGCTCTGTCTAGTAGAGAGAGGGGGAAGTTGCAAGCTCCCAGTTCAGCTTGTATGCCAAGACAGGGAAAGGGGAAGCCTGTTACTTTAACCCCAGGGGCCCTATTCTCATTGGAATCAGGGGAAGTTACTCCTATGCTGGGCCCTGTTACCCACCTGCACCGAGCCACGGTGCTGTTCCTTCTTGGCCAGGGGAGCTTGGCTGAGCCCAACGCAGCGATGCCCCGAGGGGCTCAACAGTGTGAGGGGACATTGGCACAATGTCCATCCAGGTCTAGTCTGCAACCTGCATCAGCCTGGTTCCATGTCTCCCCTCATTCCAATCCCAGAAACCCTGCTCCCTCCCCGCTCCCCCGGCTCCTCAACTCCCTTCCCAGCCTGCTTAGCAGCTGTGGCAAAGCCGGTCCTGTCTGGTGTCGGTGCCATTTGCTAGCTGAGGACTATCCAGATCCTCGCTGGCCCTGCCGGGACTGTCTGCATCGACATTCCGTTAATGCCTGGAGCGCAGCCCCCATCCCCTGCCTGGGCAGACACTTAGTGTGAGAAATGGCCCTCCACAAGCTCTGGGGTCCCCCGGCACCGGTACACAACGGGCAGATTAACTCAGAGCAGAGGCGGGGTCTGAACTGCGAGTGGGGGTGGGGAGAGTGGGACTCAAGGTGAGATGAGAGAGGGCTCTGCACTGCTCAGCCAGGCCGTATCCCCACCATGCAGGGCTATAGGCTCCTGAGACCACCTGAACATCTGCCTTAAAGTCGGCCCTATTACATGTGGCCCTGTGCTTAAGGCTCTGGCTGGGACCCGGGAGAACCGGCTTCTGTCCCCAGCTTTTTATTTCTCTCTTTTGACTGCCAGACGAATAATCTTTCAGGTGGACGAGTTCAACAGTTCCCGCCAGAAAGAGAGGGTGGCGTCTTCCGGGCAAGAGCCACTGATCCTGCCACAACTCAGAGTTAGCCTGGGGGCGGCAAACCTGGTTAAAAAACAACAATAAAAGATACCAACCCTCCTGCAGTCCTCAAACTACACAGAGCGGGCCTAATGCTGCAGCCAACGCAAAGGAATGCCTTGAGCTCAGGGAGAGCTAGAGCAGAGCCAGGGGAAGAACTCCGGACTCCAGGGAAATCAGTGGGACTCTTGTCGTGGACTACGGTGGGAACAATATTTCAGGTGATGCAGATGGGCCCCTTCCATTGGCTTCAATATTTTGGCTCCTGGTTTGCACCAGTGTAAGTCAGAGGAAAATAAAGCTCATTGTAGGGGACATTTGTGCCGGCATCCAATTTAAATGGCCTGAGCAAGCGTGGCTGGGGAGGTCCATCTAGATCCACAGAAGCTCCAGCTACCAGTAGGATATCAAGTGACATCACCGGAACAAACACCCATTTGGCCAATAATACGTTGAGGGCTGGATGCCACTCACCCAACACAAGGTCTCGGCCTCGCTTGAATCCCACCAAAGCGGTGTTTTGAGGAATTAAGTTGCGCCTGAGGCTAGCCCTCTGAATCACGGGTAGGTATGGGCCAGAGGGGTGGGGTGGGTGCCAGAGCTGGGAATGGTATAGACTGGCATTCAAATCAGAGAGCATGTCAGCACTAGGGCTCAGGTTCAGATTCCCGGCACCAAAATGGCAGAAATCTGGCAAGATCAGAAGATTCCCCACCACCTCAGGCCAAAATAATTTTCAGCCACATCTGAGCTGGAACTGGGGTAGAGGCCCCTTCCTGGGTTGGTTCTGACCTGGAACCCGATAGAGGAACCCCCAGTCTTTGCCAGCCAGTAGGGCTTATGTGATACCATTTGTGGGTCTACAGTGACTCGGGAAGCTGGGCATGCATTTAATTGCTACCTTACCATGAGGCCAGTGAAAACCAGAATGCAAGGGAATGCACTTACCCATATTTCAGCAACCCTGGGCTGTGTCTCTTGTGGACAAAGACTGTATCATGACTGTAAGTGGAAACCACATGGAATTTGTGATTTTTTTCTTACTTTGCATTGGAGATAGTTAAGTCCAGAGCACACTGCACAGAGCTACAGAGGTATCTCAAAACTGGGTGCCTAGGCAACAAAATGGCAGATGAAATTCAATATTGATAAGTGGAAAGTAATGCACATTGGAAAAAAAATTTCAACTATATCTGTAGTTAATTAATTAATTAGGTAGTAGGTTTAATTCAAACAAGAGGAAGTTCATACAACACACAACTAACCTGTGGAACTCATTGCCATGGGATATTGTGAGGGCCAAAAGTATAACTGAGTTCAAAAAGGAAACTGGATAAGTTAATGGAAGATAGGTTCAGCAGTGAGTATTAGCCAAGAAGGTCAGGACAAAATCTCATGCTCACCTAAAGCTCTGACCACCAGAGACCAGGAATGGAAGATAGGGTGAATCACTTTGGAGGTTAGACCAGATGACCCTGGCAGTCCCTTCTAACTCTATGGTTCTATAGTTGCCCTGTTCTGTACACTCCCCATGAAGCTCTGGTATGGGCCACTGTCAGAGACAGGATATTGGGCAAGGTAGACCATGGTCTGACGTAGTCTGGCAGCTCTGAGGGTCTTACGTTAGAGCCAGGCAAAGCTCCAAGTTCCTCCTGGATTTTCCCTTTCAGTTTCTAGGCTCCTTCAGACCCCAAACTCTAAGGAAGCACCTATGGGAGGGTGAAGCCATGAACCCAGAGGAATCAAAAAAGTCTCACACAGGCCCTCGTGACATGAAACAGGCAAAGGTCCCAGTGCTGCCAACAGAAGAAAGAATCGGGATGGAAGTGGATGAATTTTGCATTTGGCCCCTGACTTTTCTGGGCTGCAGCTTAATGTCTCTCATTGCTCACTGACTTCGCCGACTCTTCTTGTCTGAGGGTGTGTTTAATACGGAAATCCAGGCCTTCTGCTTAGCCAGCTAGGGCAGTCATTCAGAAAAGCCCCTGGTCACTAAAGAGGAAAGATGGGCCAGAATTAGAGCCAGTCAGAATTTTCCAACAAAATACAGGTGCTGATTTGTTGAAACTGTTCACAAGAAAGGGGCAGGGCCCAGCTGAATCTCCCAATTCAAACTTTTTTTTGATTTTTTTTTGTTTGTGAAATGGGACATCCCCACAATTTCAAATTTTGAAACAAAAAGTTTCATTTTTCAGTTCAAAAGGACTTTGAAATTTTAGTTAATGTACCCTTTGACTAGATTAATTTTTAACAGGTCTAAATTGAAGCAAAGGGGTTCAAAACTATTGCAACACAACGTTTTCATTGATCTGATGCAATTTTTTTTTGCATTATCGCTTTCTGAAAATTTTTGAGATTTCAACTTTTTGTCCTGTTTTGGGATGGGTAAAAATTCAAAAAATCTCAAAATCCCTTCTGAGGTGAGAAAACCCTTTCCCACCCAGCTCTAGCCAGACCCAATGCCCCCAGTTGAGCACCAATAAACTATTGGGGCAGGGGGAGTTGGAAATCCAAACCTAAATCCGGAGCCAAATGGGCTGAACCTCCCAACCACCTCTGTACAGACTATCGTTTCCCTTAGCTCTGCTTTTCTCTTCTGAGAGTAGGGTACCTAAGCTCTAGTTTCTGTTGCCTTCTCCCCAGATCCCCAACTCAGCGCGCGCTAAAAGGATTCCAATCTGCGTTACAAAGTTCAGGCAGCAAGGGCCTGACTGTGCTTGGGCCAGGCGTTCAAAAGAATCAGACCCCTGGAAAGAAGAAAGTCAAAAGGTACATCTGTCTGACTTTTGGTCTTTAAATTTCTTATTGCTTTTCAGTGGCTGGAATTAGCCTAGGGGGACAGAAGCACTTACCTTGACCATCTCCATTAGCTCTCAGACGTACAATCCTCTTCTGCAGTCTAAACCTCAGGGAGATGTTAGTGGCAGGAATCTGAGCAGCACCTCTCATCGTGACATCCAGAGGGGACCCACCCCATAATAAAAGAACGAGATGGGACGTCCTGCAATGACTAGGCAGTGCAGTTATAATGGAGCAAAAGAAAGAGATTATGCAGCACCCTGTGGAATTTGCTGTGTGGCAGAGGCAAATATTTAGCCCAATGTAAAAAGGAGGAGGATGTTGCATCATTACACAATACAGCTTGTTCCCCAATATGCAAAATAAAACACAGTTCTTGTCCCCCTCGTGCTCTCAGTCTGACACCCATGATGAAGTTAATTTTAATAACGGCTTCCATGCGCATAGCGTCCAGACCTCAAGGTGTAATTGCCCAAAGGGATGTTTGTTCTGATGATGTAACTTGATTCTGTGCTGGTGGGTGGAGCTTCAGTGGATCTAGATAGACCTGAAATCCTCCCCCTCCAGCCTGCTCAGGGAGTTTAAATTGAAGAACTCGGGTGAGTTAATCTCATATTCTTTTTTCCCCCCACTCTGTTATGTTCGTGGCATACACACAGAGAAGTTAGATAAAAACATCAAATGCTCTTGCTGGAAGGTTGCAGCATAACATGACTATTTCTTAAAATTCAAAACCCTACCACACAAGAACCCAAAACAAAGTAACAAAGAAGGCTGCTCCCTATGGCAGAGCAGCACAACTCACCCAGTTCTAGGCTGGTTCTTTCCAGGCTGACTCTGATATTGCACTTTTCCCTACAGAGCCCTCTAGTCTGCAAGCAGGACTAGGAAACTCCCTCACTCTTGAAGTGATAACTTGCAGTTCCACCACTGTCCTCAGTACACCACACAATACATCTCTGGGCTCGTAAATGCTATTTATTCCAAACCCAATGCTATGAACAGGAAGGGCATTATGCAAGTTACACTAGACAAGAGGTTAAAAAATGAGAGCTACCAGAAGTGGGTAGCAGTCAGGCATGTCATAATCTGATCACCTGCTGGGGTTAGGAGAGATGATCCCCCTCCAACGACAAGCCATGGTGCAATTAGCCAGACATCTCTACATGGGAAGCAGTGGATGCAAGACCCTGAGCTAGCTGGACTGGGACTCAGGATTCAGCGTTCAACTCCTGGCCCTGCCATGGACTTCCTGTGTGACCTTGGTCAAGTCACCTAGCATCTCTGTGTCTCTGTCCCCACGCTGTCCAATGTAGCACTGCCCTACTGAGCAAGGATAAATACGTTAAGGATTGTGACCCACTCAGATACTGAGGGAATGGGGGCCAGGTAAGGACCACAGATGATCTGGGCTAGTAGGGCAGTTCTACTGATGCTGGGTTTCGGACGATACAAATAGCTCCCCCGCCAACCCGAGCATCCGCATGTGGTGGGTGACGGAACAGAAAGCAAAGAGCAATTATCTCGGCGGAGCGCCTTCGGGGTGAGCTGAGTCTCCTCTCCCAGTGCAGCTAGGACTCCAGCTCCTCCACGTTGCCATAGAGAGAGGGGTCGTCAACAGAGCAACGGTACAAGAGCGATGGAAACAAACCCCAAAGTTGGCACTGATTGCCGAGCGCGAGAGACAGCCTGGGAGGCAACGTTAGAACAATCATGCTGTTTGTGCATATCTCTGTCCTCCCTCCCTCCTCTGCCTGCCGCTTGGCATCGCTGGGAAAGGCGCCTCCGAAGGCTAAGGTACAAATGGAAGTGCATGTCCCCAGCTGTGCTTTTCGGCGACAGCAGCCATTTGTATAATGTCCCATTGTTACAGCATTTAATTAGCTGTGGTTGGTTTGCTCGGCAGACACAAACGAGGTTTTAATTTTTTTGTGTATGCTTGCGAGACGTTTTTTATTCATTGTGTTACGATTCCTCCGAGGCTTCCCTTGTCAGGAGCAGCCTCCAACGAAGGGCAGATGGATGGGGATGGGCTAGCCAGAGCCTGGATGGCACTGCAGAGGTGCAGCTGCACTGGGAGGGCTGTACTGAGTGGGGGCGGGGGAGGGAAGAGTATTATCTGTCCAGACACACGGTAAGGGGGCGTAACTCCACTGGCGGCTAGGAGACGCCACGGCCCCATCCTGGCTGCAGCACAAAGGCCAGTGAGGCCACCGCTGAGGGGGGAAGGTTTTTTCTCTCAAGCTGCATCAGGCCCGGTTGTATTCCAGTAGTTCCAGGATCCTCCCGCACATGGTGCTGATGGGAGCCCACATAGACCCCAGTGTCCCTTTCCGGGCCAGCCACGTGTCCCGTCACACTGTGGGATGCTGGCTGGGGGAAGTTGTGCCAGCCTCCTCGTGTCACGTTGCAATGTGCTGAAATGAGGCTGGCTGGGAAATTTATGTCTGGTCAAGAGACGGACGGGTGACAGCAGAATCCCGCCTCGGATTTACCCACCAGAGCTAGGAGCTAAGGAAAGCTCCCCGCAGCCTGGGCACACAGTGGGAGAGCTGGGGTGGAGCGGGCCGAGTCTGTGAAGTAACTTGGGATGAAGAGCACATAAACCCATTCTGTCTGTGTCCTCCAGGTCTGGACCCCACATAAGGTGGTCCCCTGCAAAGCCATCCCTTGCTCTGCCGTCACCATTCTATCGGACAGCGATGCCGGCCTGAGCCAGTGCTCGGATGGGAATACAATGGAAGTGACCTGAGTGATACATGGCATGACGCACTTCCCCTGGTGTCCGTACCGACCCCAGGGGCACAGTGCAGTGCTGGGGGGGGGGGGGGAGTGCTGTGCTGCAGGCAGTGGGGCAGGGGTCTCCAAGAGGGGCCCCTTCTCTTCTGAGCCCATCCTGACCCAATGCTCCTGAGTGGTGCTGGGTTGCTGTGCGGCTGTACGAGATACTCAACCAAAGTCCTGACCCCATGTGCCCTGCCAGTTTCAGTGCGAGTGAGGGGAGGCTCACCCTGAGGGTCCTGGTGGTGGGGGGTGGCTTTCCCTGCATTGAGCGGTGGTGCGTCCATCAGCCACAGCCTATCCGGACAGAGAGGCCCTGGGCTATGTGAGCTGGGCCATGCAGCAATGGGACAATAAGGAAGCGAGCTGGGCATCATTTGGCCAAGGGCTTTTCAGCTGGAGACACAGGAAAACAGAGAGAGGAAACTTACACACTGAAGCTGAACAAAAGCCAAGACGGCGGCTGAGCAACCGATCCCTGCAAGCCAGGCTGCTGCAAAATCCCACCTTCCACATCAAAGCCCTGCCCCCGGGCCAGCTCAGCAGACTCCAACTCTGCTGCCCCTCTTTGCCAGCCCATACAGCTTTCCTGCCAGAGGGGCCCAGGCCCACATTTACCACCACTCCTGCCTCCAGGCCTTGCTAGCTAGACCTGGACCTGCCCTGGGGGCACCAAGCCTTTGGGGGCTGAATTACAGTGTGAGCAAGGCAGCAGAGGGGAGAGAGAGGGGGTGGGACTCGGAGGAGCAAATGTCAGCTGATAGCCTGAGGACATGGTGCTGGGCCAGGAGGCTATAGCCCCAGCAGTGGGAAGGGGGATGTTAAAATATGCCCTACCTTTGCCTGTTATTGCTGAGGCTGATGGCATAAATCACCTCCTACATGCCTGGGCTAACCTTTCCTCTTATGTCCCTGCATCGCTTTGCTTTGCAGAAGGGAGCCGGGCTGAGTGTTGGTCTCCGGCAGCAGATGAGGGCCCCTGACAGATGAAGAGGAATGCAGAAACATGGATGTCAGAGACTGTGCTTCGGCCTCCTTGGAATATGCAAGACCCTTGGACTCGGGTTGGGTCTGGTTTGGGCCTACAAATAAGGCCCGAGCAGGCATCTCCTGGGGAGATGAGGGTGCTCATTCCCCAGGAGGAGGGAGCCAGCACGGCCCAGAAGAGTGGGTCTGACTGGCTCGCTCATGGGAGTGACTCCCCTGATCTCAGAAGTGACCGCAGGGCGTGTGTGGGGAGAGCACACCCATAAGCTGACTCCCCCATGGGCTGGTTTTGGCTGCTTATTTCTGCACTTTCAGAGATTTTAACTCCTACTGAGCAGTTGCCAATGCGCCCAAGGAGGCTGCACCCTTGGCAATGGGCAGATGCCGAGTGAGCACCAGATGATTATTTATCTGCATTCCAGAAGCACCAGCTGTGAGCAGAGTCCCATTGTGCCAGCCACGGTGTGGAGCCAGCGTAAGAGCCATGCCCTGCCTTGAACAACTTGCAATCTAAAGGACAAGACAGGGATGATTATCCCTCTTTCCCTCTATCCCTCACAGACCATGCTGCAGGGACAGCTGCTGCTCGCTGAGCACTTTTGAAAACCTGGCCCCAGCTGCGGCTGCTGAGCACTTAAAAAAATCTGGCCCTGAGCGACTCCCCGTGGCCACACAGGGCATCTGAGACTGTGCTCAAGAGTCCCACTGCAGTGCCATAATCACACAACCAGCTGGGATGCAAGCAGCTGGGGTCTGCCCAGGGGCACCTTCCCTGTGATGTGTTTGGCTGTAAAAGGTGCCAACCCAGCCAGGTCTGCTCCTGCCTCTTCCTCCTCTTTCCCCTTGCTCTGGGATGACTCGGTGGCCACGGAACACGCAGCTGGAGAGGGAGATGTAATTTTTCTTGGCTTGCGAGCCATCAATCTCCAGAACAGAGCTCTTCTAATGAAATGGCAATATTATCACAGGCTGTAATGGGATGAGTGGTAGCGGCTGAGGCCAGAAAGGGGAAGAGAGAGAGCGCGCATGAGAGAGAGCATGCAGTATTTAGGATGCACATTCTGCTTCCCCAGGCCAGTGAGCAAGTTCCTCTGCCATCTCCTTTTAAAAGCAAATGGCCTAGAAACAGACATGAGTATCTGGGACCCTTTGTGGTTCCTCCTGATGGTTCTTTAACCATTCACCCCTCCAAAGTCGTTACCGTGCTTATACTATACAGAGATCAGATCTTGGCACACCCTCTTTGGTGGCCTCTGGAGGCCCCGGAATGTGACGTCACAACAGATTGATGGAGGGGACCGCGTCTGGTGGTTGAAACTGCCCCCGGCTCCAGTTAGGGGTGGGAAGGGTTGAGGAGATTTAGGGTGGGGAAGTGACAGCTCAGAATGCATTCCTGAGTTCCCAACCCAAGCCCTCTGCAGATCATTGCAGGGGCAGGGAGTCCTGATGGTGCTAATCAAAGAACAAGTAAAGGAACTCTCACCCTGATTATTCTGGAGCTGGGGACCCTTTCAGACTTGTTTCCATTTCAGAGCCATTTGATTTTGGAGTGACATCTCACAAAATGCCGTGGGTTTTTTGTTTTTTTTTGGGGGGGGTGTAAAAACAGACTATTTTGGAAAATTCTAATTGAAACAAACACACACCTGGGTATTTACAGGGTTTGTACACTGCTTGGTGTTTTGCACACCCACTGGGGCCCAGCTTTTCAGAGCTGTGCATGCGTTGCACACCCGACTTGTGCTTTTGCATGCCTAACGTGTACAGTCTCACCCCCTGCACCGCAGCTGGCCACCTGATCAGATCTGAGCGAACATACAGGCAGTGGCCCAGGGAGTGAATTTCCTTGCTCTGCAGGGGGCTAGCACAAGGCTATTCGTGACTCAATCCCACTGACCCCCTAGGCTATCCTCCCCATTGTGCTAGGTGCTGTACAGAGGCAGAAACAGTCGCTGTCCCAAAGGGCTTGCAGCCTGTCTGCTCGCAGTGCAAACAGCTCACCTATGCCACAGAGGGCCAGGCCCTGAGGTTTGAAGTGGTGCACAGGTCTCTGCACAAAGCTCAATTTCACCCTTTGCCTGCAGAAATAAGCGTGTACTTTTTCCACACTTCATTGCACAAAAGCAGTTGTGAAAATCTGAGTCCTACTAATTGTGTCCTTTACGTTAAGGAGCAGAGAGCCCATTGCATACCGCATTTCACACGGAGCTCCTTTCCCCCTCCCTCCCGGCAGCTCCCATCATACAGACCAGCCCAAGAAGCCCAAGGAGACACCGCTCCTCTTTGCCTCATCCCCGAGTGGCTCTTGGCCTCCCGATTAGCTCAGCCACTTTGTGTGGTTTGTTTTTGCTCCAATTGATTAGATGCAGATTGTTGAGGCATCTTCTTTGTGAGGAGACAGGGCTGACGCCAGAGGGAACGTGCCCAGAGAACACAGGAGGTGGTAATCAGGCGGAGGTGGGGCCCCTGCTGCTTGGGCCAGTCTGTTGAGTGTGTGTCATACCCTTCTGCTTGAAAACCAGATAGATACCAATTAAAATCCAACCCAGATGGACAGATGGATGCAGCAGTGACTGTGCAGCGGGGCAGGGTGGGGAGCTAAGGGAAAGAATTTATTTTTCTTTCCAGCTCTCTTCTTCCTTGCTCGGTGCTTTGGGCTGCTCCACACGCTTGAGGCAGGGGAGCTGCGCTTTAGGGTGCATCCCACTGGGCTTGTCGCTTTGGATTGCTCTAAGAAACTAGTGAGATGCAGCCCATGGGGGATTAGAGGGGGAGACAAGGGCCAAAACCCATTACACACTGCGAAGAATGCTTGGCTAGCCAGGAGCTCACAAGCTGTAACTTAACATGAACAGCAGCCATAGACTCCAGATCCTCTAGCTGTGAAAGCTCAGGCTCCTACCACTTAAACCCCTAGCAGTACAGGGCTTCTGACACAGTGGTGCAGTTTTGATTTCCTCCAGAAGGAGGCAGCAGAACACAGGCCTGCTAACCAGCAAGCTAGCAGCACCTTGCATGAATATGGGGCTGAAGAGTCAGGGTGGAATTACAAACCCTAAATGGACAGGGGTCCTCCATGGAAGACCCAGCCGTGCTAAGAAGTGCAATACTAATAATATGTAGCCAACAAGCACTCCTGTTCCCCCCTTAAAAACCCTTGTTCACACATGTGTATGAGTACCAAAAAAGACAAGCCACCTCTCAAACATTTGTGCAAAAAAAACCTAAAAACCTTTGCACAGGTATTCATGAATAGTGATTAGATGTGATTGAACTGAACAGCTGTTTAGAATTGGAAGGGACACTGGTCTGCAGTTCTAGTAATCACATTCTGCCCTTCTCAATTCAATTCAGGGTTTATTGTTCTAAACTCCTGTGGTGGTTATCGGCGAGGGCTGTTGTACCCTGTTCACTAGTAATGACGTTCCTCCCCAGAGCTGGCGGCAGCCGTTCCTCAGCAGAACAATATGAAGTTTGGGAAGCATGCGCAGTGCTTTGGGATGAAAGGTGCTACACTGCAGAAAGGGGCAGAATTGGGCCTGAGCCTCAACTGGTGTAAATCAGCATAGTTTTATCAAGGTCAGCGGAGTGATGCCAGTTTATACCAGCTGGCCAGTTTGTCTTAGTCTTTTGCAAATGACCTTTCCATTACCTCTTCCCCTCAGCATGCTGGAAAAACTTTTTTTTCCTCCTCCAGTTGAACATCAAAAAAGTGCATGAAGAATGATTAGGGTATAATCTCCTGTGGTTGTCGCCGGAAGGTTTCAAATGCTCTTTTTTTGGGGGGGTCAAAAAAGAGACACCCAAAAACCAAGAACAAAGAAGCAATAAGGCTGGGAAACTGGAGCCAGGAGAGAAAAAGCAATTTTCTCTTTAAAGTTCTCTCTGATTTTAAACTGATCCATCAGGCAGGAAATAAAAAAAAATAAAAGAACAATTGTAGGGAACTTCACTAAAAAAAAAAGAAGAAGAAATGCAATGAAGCATAGTATATCGTGACCATATCTGCCTTCATCTCCTGTAAAAGAATGTTTGTTCCTGTTAAAGAATGAAGATCTCCCACTATTATATATATGTATTCTATTTTATATAATAGAATCTGCCCTGGATGCATTTCAGCAGCACTGAGAGCAAGACGAGCCGGGATCCTAAAGCCCTGCGTCTGGATGCATGAGAGTGGGGATGGTGGGGGGGACAAGCCAAGGAGGGATGGTCAGTGCTACAAGGTGATGCTCTTTGAGTGTCAGGGGGTGAAGTAGATTGAGCCAGGAGTGGGAGCTTTCCCCCACACCTGCCAAAGAGGAGAAGGGGGATCTGGGGGAGAGCAGGCCCTGCACTGGCCAATGAGGAGAGGGGGAGCTGGGTGGGTGGGGAGAATTCTCTGCGCACCAGCCAGTGAGAAGGGGGAGCAGTGTGTGTGTGGGGGGGGGGTGGTGGTGGTGGTGGTGGTGGTCATGCTGCTTACCCAAGCCAGGCAGGGAGAGAAGGTGGAGTCCCTGCTCTGCTTTGAGCTCAGGAAGGGAGCTGTGTTTCCCCTTGGACCTGTTGAGCATCTCCAGCTCCCAGTAAGGCTACTGGGAATTAAGGGTGCATGGCAGCTTGCAGGCTCAGGCCCAGTATAAGGGATAGAGGCAGGAGAGAGAGTGGAGGAAGAACAAGGCATCACTGGGCAGGGGGCAGAAGAGAGGAAGGTGTAAAAGAAAGTGGGGAGAGAACTGGATGAGGGGGAAAAGAAGGGGGGCAGTTCTGGGTGCCTGCACCACGGCCTCCATCCCTCCCAGCACTGCTCACCCCATGTCCAACTCAGACCATGAGATATTGGCAGAGAGCCCAGCCAAGCAGCCTGGGCGAGCACAGGGACAGCTTCCCCCAACAGAGCCTTGGAAGTGGGGGCCCTGGAACCTCCCCTCCCTCTGGAGCTGGTGCACAGAATGTAGGAGGCTGCCGGTGCCAAATTAGGAAGCTTAATTATTGAGAAAATGAAAGTGAAATGGTTTGGTTCACTCAGGCTCTTTGTTAATTGCTTCTGCTTGCCTTCCCCACGTGCAGACACCCATGTGCTGCAAAACGTGGCATCCCCGTGCAAATAATTGGGGCCTTTTGTTCTGTATCTCAGAACAACAAGCAGCAGCAGCTGCAGAGGAGACATGCACAAAATGACTGCAGTCTGCCCACTGCGAACAGTGTTGTGCAAAGATCAGCCATGCATCCCCTGCAAAAAGCAGCCATGCAAAGTGTAGCTAATGCTGCATCGCAAGCACGGGGAGCAGCTCCAGTTCTGCACCGTGCACTTGGCTTTGTAAAGTGCAGCTGGGAAGCTGCTGCATTGGAACAAGGTGGTGACATTCACTCCCCCCCGCCCCTCCCTCTGGCTGGGCTTAGACCCAGGGTTTGTTCATGAGCTTGTTCCCACTTAGCCAGCTTTGGAAAGGATTAGCTGTGATGCTCTCTCATCCCTCTGGGCCTTGCAGCCCTCCACCAGCAGGAGAACAAGGGCCCAGGAGCAAGCTGGAGCAAATAGGAAAGGGACTCCTTGGAAGGAGAGGGAGCTGTCTGCCTGTTGGCTCTGTAGAACTAGGATTCTCCTCCAGCTGTCACAGCAGCAGCCACAGGGCTTGGTTTGGTTAACTGAGCTCAGCTCTTCCTTCAGGGGCTGAACTGGGGGTGTGTGTCTCTGAACTGCTTGGCAAGATGCCAACTAAGAAGCTGGGACGAGCATCTAGTTCGCAGGGGCCAGCGTCACGATGTGAAGAACAGGATCCCTCTAGCCTAGAAGGAAGTTCTGGTGAACACAGGTCTTCACCAGTGGTTGATTTCAGCACCTCGGAGAGCTCCCAAAGTCAGTCACTACCAATGCGGATTCAGCAAAACCCGTAAGCATGGATTTCCAAGAGTCCGAGTAGATGGCCTACAGTTAAGCATGAGTTTACATTCTTTGCTGAACCTGGGCAGACAGGGGACACTGATAAATTCCTAGGATGGCAGAGCCAAGTTTTCCAAACACCTCCATTGGACCGGATATTCACCCAGCTGTCCCACCTTTAGACACCTGCTACCCTATTTGAGATGAAAGCTGCAGCTAGAGACCAGAGGGGGCTGATTTTGGCAGAGTTGGGAGTATGGCAGCCCCAGCCCTTTGACCCGTCTACGGAACCCCACTGAAGCTCTTCGGGTTGCATGAGAGCAAAGGCAGGCAAGACTGCTCTGTATTGCTGATGTGATGGCCAATATGTTGGTTGACACACAAGAGATCGAACTGGGGTCCTCCGAAGCTAAACAGGATTCTGTAATAAGAGCTATAAGAGATTTTCATCCTCTGTAGATCAGTCACAGAAAAGGACACACAACCAGTAGGTTATGCTATCACTGTTAATGTCCCCTTTCTTAATACATTTCCCTTTATGTTTCAGTACATCTGGGCTCTTTACATTTCTTTGACCATATGTATTATCCTGTCCTCTTGAGCCTGCTTTTCCCAGTCACTCACAATCATTCCTTGTTTTTAATGATTCTGCCTAGGTTTGGGGTTTTAAATGGTTAATAAAAAGTTTGAACACACACTGAGCAGAGGAATAATACGTTCGTTAAACATACTCTTCTCCCCAAGTCTTTGTGTGGAAATTAATTACTCTCCAGGAACCTCAACCTTGCTGTGCAGCTTTGACTGACAGCTGGAGGTTTTTTTATATAACTAGATTTGTGTGTTAATACAGTGCTGGCTTGACAGCACAAGAGAGTGAAACCCTTACTTAGCCACAGGGAATGCATTCTCTCTGTCACATGGCTGGCAGTGCCCCCCACGCTGACTACCCCTGTGCCTCAATCCGAAGGAGCATGCCAAGACAGGAGTGGGGATTGCTGTCTCCATGGCCTGTTCAGTCCTGCTGAGGATGCCAGTTAATTGTGCTGGTGTTTTCTGGGACATGGACACCAGGCTATTGGAACTGTGCTGAGGGCCACTAAACTCATTTCACCAACTATCTGTTTTAGTCACTTTCAACTCCTGTCAATGGAATGAGATACAGACACTGGACCAAAGGAGAGCGTTCCCATAGCCCATGCTCTAAGCCACCCAGTCCCTTTGACTGCTGGAGGGGGAGAGATCTGACTGCAGGGAGTGGTGCTGTAGGAGAAAACTCCTTCCCAGTGACCACTGCTGGCTCCTACTGCACCACATGCTGTAGCCTCACCCAGCCCCAGGTGACGAGGGAGAGCATTCAGCTGCTGCCTGCTAAACTGTGTTTCCATGTATTTGTCAGCAGGCCACAGCAAAGCCTGGTGCAATCTCTGCCCATCCTTGGGTCACAGCCAGGCCATAGCTGCATAGAGGGGTGAGACAGAAAACAGGAACACGTGGGAATGGGGATCAGAAGAGGATTAGACTCTGTAATAGAAGGGCTCACCTGTCTGGAACTGATCACAGATCCGTGCTTCAGTATCCCCAGTGCTTCCACATACTCAGAGTCCACAGTGGTGCTTGGGATCCTCCAATCGACAGCCCACACCTTCCAGGGGGAAGACAAGGGGCCAGCAAACACACACCACTGGTGTCACTGAGGCAGGGTGCACCCTCCCTGGGCTAGACAGCATTTACCTCTTTTAAGTGCTGTAGCTTCTTTAGTGCCCTTCCCAGGCTCCCCTGCTCTGCTCAGCAAGTCTTTGGCCCATTGGAGAGGGGTGGGGTTCTTTGGAGCCTAAATAAGGACAGGTGTCCATCACAGACTTCCCCCCTGCACTGCCCAGGCCTCTTCCTTCCTTCTTTCCTCACCCCTCCTCCAGGCAGCTCTGTATCCCAAACCTAGGCCTCTCCTGAGGCTTGGCTCCACCAAGCCTTATGGGCATCTACCAGCCACTGGGGAGAGCCCCACATTTCCTCTCCTCCTCAGCTCACTGCAGACTGAGCCACTGGCTCGGCTTATATCTGGGCCCAGCACAGTCACATGACTCTCCTCTGGGTCTCCACCTCCTCTGCAGCAAAGGCTCAGATCCCCAGCTACACCTGGGCTTGCACTGGCTCTTAAAGGGCCCAGCACGCTCTGGTCCAGGCACTAAGATGAACAAGGGAGTCATCTGCAGGGCCACGAGTGACAGTAGAAATGACAAGGGCTTTCAATCCTCATCTTTCAGGGCATAGGCTGATCACCAGCTAGGGTAAGGGAGAGATTAGGGTTAAGGTGGGTTTGGGTACTACCAGAAACAGAGCACTGAACTAGATGGACCAGTAGTTAGTTCTAGTTTGATCCTGTATACCAGTGGTGGGCAACTTGCAGCCCATCAGGGTAATCTGATTGCGGACCCCAAGACATTTTGCTGACATTGACCATCCGCAGGCACGGGACCCCGCAGCTGTCAGTGGCCGCGGTTTGCTGTTCCTGGCCAATGGGAGCTGTGGGAAGCAGCGGCCAGCACATCTCTGTGGCCCGCAGGTTGTCCATAACCCTGGGGTCAGAATGAGATTTTGGCACAGAATTTCACAGGTCTTGCTGTCATTTTGCACATTTTTCACCCAATTCATTCTGACAATTTTCCATTTTCGGCATGATACCGTTAGTGGTGGAGCCAGTTAAAGTTAGGGCCTGTCAAGCCTCATGCTTCAGGGCATCAGCCAATTGCTGCTGGAGTCAGGAAGGAATCTTCTCCTCATCTCAATGAACAGCACTGTGCAACTGAGCTCCGATCCAGAAAAGCAACTGCAGTTAAGCACATGCTTAACTTTAAGCACATGGCTAGTCCCATTGACTTCCATGGGACCACTCATGCTTAAGTACGTTGATGGATCAGGGTCCATGCCAGTGGGGGGTGGTCCCAAAACATCAGGCGTTGGTCATTACCGGAGACAAGCTTTCAGATTTGATGCACTAATAAGCTATACACACCCCTCAGCGTTTGCATGGGGCAGAACATTTGTAACCAGAAAAACATGGTTTGTTTGCATTTTCTGTTCATCCCTCCTTTGCCCAAACACAAAGAGCAAAGATTCCTGGGCTTACCTGTCCCCTAGGAATCCGACCCAGGGCTTGCTCTCAGGCTGGCTGTGTGGATGAAGGTGGTACTGGCTGGTGGTCTGTAAAGGGGTTAACCCAGCTAACGGCTCCTCCTGCCTGGGCCCCACCGATGCAATTACAGGAGAGGGCACTGCTGTGGGGGGAGATGAGGGAACGGTCCTGGGGGAGGAAGCCTCTGCTGCAATGAATTAGAATAGCATATAATGGATTGCTTTAATAAGGCCTCCTTTCCACACCCCATAGGTCGGTCTCATGTTTGCCAGCTGTTCCACTGTCCCATCCCACAGGCTGCCCTTGGTGTGCCAGCTAGCTGAACCCCACCTTCAAGGGGCCCAGAGTAAAGGTCCCCCCTGAGGCTGGGATCAAGGGTGTTGAGAAGGGATGGGATAGGAATCTTATTGAGTTGTGTGTGGGTCAGCTGGGGTGGTGAGGAAAGAGTTACAGGGAGCAAATAAAGGAAGAGAGAAGGGTCTGGATGGGGAAAGATTGCTGTAGCCCCAGGTAAAGGACCTCACAGCCAGGACTAAGTACTGAGCCCTCTGCAAAGGGGAGAGGATGGGGCACTCTGAAAACTGCGAAGTTCCAAACCAGATCTGGGTTCAGATTCTCAGCCTCCACCAGAGTTAGGGGGAGTTGGGGTGATGGCTCAGGCCAGTCTGTGCTCAGCACCCTCCGGCTTCAAGGAAGGGACAGCGGAGAGGTTTGATTTGGGCTGTAAAATCCCTCTGCCTGGGGGCAGTGCTGATTTCTGGGTCCATACCTTTAATCTGTGGGTCCTTCTCTTGCCTGGACCAGGGCAAAGGCTAGGAGAGCAGGGCTGGGCACTCAGCGTCAGAATGCATGCTCCTCAGTGGCTGTGTATAATGGCTACTGGGGTGGCCTGGTTCAAAGATGCTGTGGCTGGAGTCTTGTGAGCAGCTGGGCATCTTGACTCAGACTGGAACAGGCAGCCCTGAGATCCCACAGGGAACCCTGGCTCCTGCTGAGGGAGGGATGTTTCCTGCCACAGCTAAGCACCGAACCAAGATCTTGTTCTGGTCCACAGGCCTGTGTGGAACCTGCCCCTGATCATGGCTGAGATGCAGCCCAGGAGCCATAGTCGCCTCCAGGTAGCTGAAGGGAAAGTCCCCTTCCCCGTGTGTTAGGCTCTTCTCAAGAGTTAGCCTCTCCTTGCACAGGCCCCATGCTCTAGGGTCTGTGAGAGCACATGGTGGGGCGGGGGGTACTAGCCCTGCAGGCCAAAAGCTTGTCCCCTGCCTCCTGGCATGTCTGGTTCCCCCTGCTTGCCTCCATCTGACCGGTACTTCTGGGACACAAAATGCCATAGAGTCCTGTCTCCATGATCATAACACCCAGGCCGCTTCCCCTTCGAGCTGGGGAAGCGGCCAGCAAGTTGGATGGGACTCTGGGGGGAGTGCGGGGAATGCCAAGTGACATCCCGTGTCAGCAGGGCTCCTTCCATTCAGGGAGAGCCAGAGGGGAAAGGGACTTTGTCACAGCTGGGCTGAGGCAGGTAATAGGCAACGCTCCATCAGAACCAAAGGGAGATACTCCTCATTTCCAGGCAGCTCAGACCTCTGGATCGCCAACGGCTCGAGCGAGAACCCGGGTGCCTTAAAAGCTGGCCCAGGCCCAGGCCTATTTACAGAACTGCCCCCATAACCAATACCACCCAGACCAGTGCCACCCGCACTGTCCCAGACCCAGTAGTATGCACACTGCCTTGCTAGACCCAGCTCCGTTTACAGAACTCTCACGGGCCTGGTCTTATTAATGTATTTATTATTATTCTGGGTGTTGAAGTAGCACCTCGAATGCCCAGTCAGAGCTGCCAGTGACCAAGCACAGAGAAGAACCCAGCCCTGGAATCATTTACAAGCCATCTCAGACCCAGTATTGCTGGCAGCACCATCCCAGACCCATATCACTTACAGTACCATGGTAGGATGCTTAAACACCAGTCCCAGGTCCAGAGCTGCCGTGTTGCCAACTAGAGCCTAGTGCTAATGACATTTTCAGCCCAGATGCACAGCCCCTCCTTTAAGACCTCCTGAGATCTGGGCCCTTGTCTGTGCCACTGGGTGAGAATAATGAACCTTGCAGCGGGGGAGTGCAGAGAGAAAGAAGGGAAGAAAGAGAATGAACGAGGGAGAAAAGAGAGAATGACTGCGGTTCCAGTTAATTAATAAAGGAAATGCAGAAGGCAAGGTGAAGAGACAATGGTAATTTTATGCACTGGCAGTCAGGCCCATTCATCCTGGGAGCAGCTCCACTTTCTCTCTGTACCGTTTCTTTTCTTTGGAAATGGAGCTGTGAAAGAGAAAAAAAACTTATTAAAATCAGCACCCAGACTGACAAGGAAAAAAACGTTTTAATCTCTGCAGCCGCAGATTTATCTTTTCCAAATAAATGAAACAAGAAAGCAGTTAAAATATTAGTCAGTAATGCAGGGCAGAGCCTGGGTTCATCTTAACTTTGATGCCAATCCTATCATCTGACAACCTCAACCAAGGCCAAATTCTATCTAATCTATTTATCCCCATTCACACCCATCCATCTACCTATCCACCTATCAATCTACCTCTGCGTATATTGTCTCTCTCCCCATACATTCTCTCTATTACAAGGCATACTATTTTCCTATCTGTCGGTCCATCTATCCATCCGCCTATGTTCCTACAGTTCTAAAGGGTCTGTCACTGTGTTATCATCCCTACCTTGGGTTAATGGTAAACACAATGCTAATATTGTCTCCCAACTCAAAGCTTATTGCTAGCACTAACCTCAGCACTAACCTTACTATTACATATTAATTAAACCTGAACTATATCATCATCATGAAACCTAATTTTACCCCTAGCCACAGCACTAACTAGAGTCTAACCTTCAATCCCAATCCCAATCCCAATCCCAATCCCAATCCCAATCCCAATCCCAATCCCAATCCCAATCCCTCTCTGTCTCTGTCTCACCCAGTTCTACCCTGACCAACATAAGCAAGCCTTCTTAACTGGCCTACTGGTTTTTGATTGGTCAGTATTTCCTCCTGTCCCTTCTATACCTCTGGAGGACTGTCTTGTTGATCGCCAGGTCTGAGTGGGTTTTCCTTGGGCCGGGACTGTCAGGGTGCTGATGCCTCCAGCAGGGGGCAGAGAAGGCCCGATAGAACCCATCATGTCCCCACACTAATCTTAACCCTATCCTTAATGCTTAACCATAACTATTCTATGTGGACTCATAATGCTTATCCCTAACCCTAATTGTAGCCCTGTTGGAGAATATCATACCCTTTCTTATCAGAATCAAAAGCACAGTGTTTGGATGCTAGCACACTAGTCTCTCAGCATGTGACAGGCCCAAGGAAAGAGAGATCAGTGTTTTAGAATACTGCTTCGGGCATTAAATCCCGGTCTAGAATTGAGGAGAGGAAAGCTATCCATTGAATATATCTGGGGAGGGGGTTTCCAAGTTAAATCCTGAGTGAAGCTAATGCATGGGTTTTATATGGCAAGCAATGCAAGTTCATTATGAAAAGATCAGTTTCCTCTGAAAGGCGCCAGAATGGGAACATAACTGAACAGTCCAAGTATAGCATTTCTATTGTAAAATGATTGGAAGGGGATTAGGCTGTTTAGCCACAGTCCTCTGGGCAGATGGACACATCTTCCAATCAATCCCATTTGCTTACAAATCATTCCTCGCAACCGAGTAGGTAACTGCATGCCAGATCCTCAGCCCATGCAAATCGGTGTAACCCCATCGACACAGGATGTTGTGAAGGCCAAGACCATAACAGGGTTCAAAAAAAGAACTAGGTAAATTCATGGAGGATAGGTCCATCAATGGCTATATGGGCAGGGATGGTGTCTCTAGCCTCTGTTTGCCAGAAGCTGGTAATAAGCAACAGAAGATGGATCACTTGATGATTACTGTTCTGTTCATTCCCTCTGGTGCACCTGGCACTGGCCACTGTTGGAAGACAGGATACTGGGCTAGATGGACCTTTGGTCTGACCCAGTAGGGCCATTCTTATGTTTGATGGAGAGACTTGTACCCACATCAGCTGATGGTCTGGCCTGTGTGCGCAAATGCTTCAGGGCAGGAGCTGACCTCTAACAAATGGGGTCAAGAAGAAACTTCCCCTGGGGTCAGGTTATCTAATAATGACAGGGTTTCTTGCACGTCCCCATGAAACAGCTGGTGCTGGCCTCTGTTGGCTGGAGACAGGCTAGTAGCAGGAGGCCCGGTTTAATGCAGTATGGCTGCTCCTGTGCTGTTAGAAGAGCTTTGAGACTAGCTGTAGGCCTTGTCTTCACTGCTAAAAAGGTTCAACTGTCAGCTCAGGGTCACCAGTGCATGAGCTATCCTGAGGCAAAAAACACAGCAGAAACAAGGCACTGTAGTTATACCATGAGGTTATGACGGGATCCCCCGGGTGCAGCCTGGGATTGTGGAACCACTGTGCCCCCTTAACTCTCCAGCCTGGGTTGTCTCTCACAATGCTTTGCTAGTGACAAGCAGCAAACCCCTCCAGGTGCTGTGATCACTCAGCACAACCGCATGTGGAGCCTCACTCCCAACTAGATTGCATGTATGCGCCCAGAGCCGCTCATGAATCACACAGAGAAAGGCACCAGCCCAATTCCCCCCCAGCTCCCAGCCTCGTACCTCAGGAATATACCTCAAGATGAGCAGTGCAAGTTTATTAATTGGTTCACCACTTCATCAATGGAAAGTGGATGTACACCAGCCTTTGTAAGCCTGAGCAGATTTACCACATGCTTCAGGCAAACTCACTGGTAAAGACAAACAGTTAAACAAATGTATCGACTACAAAAGATAGATTTTAAGTGACTATAAGTGACAGGCAAAAAGTCAGAGTTAGTTACCAAAAGAAAAGAAAATATAAGCCCACAGTCTAAACTCTAAACCCTATTACACTGGGCAACGTCTAGATTAAGCAGTTTTTCTCACCCCACTGGACATTGCAGTTCATAGTACACAGGTTTCACCCATGAAACCTGGGCCATTCCCCTCTGTTGGAATCTTCAGTCTTCTTCTGAGTGTCTTTGTTCCTTGCAGCATAGGTGGGGCCAGGAGAAACGCCAAGCACGGGGCCCCTTTGTTCTGTTTTATACCCTTAGTTCATGTGCTTGGAGAACAGAAGTCCAGGCATATCTGGTGGGCATTGCTGAGTCCCCAGGCAAGATTAATGGGGAAGAGATGGCCAGCCCTCTGTGGAGATAGAGGTGGTTAGGGACTATTTAGAAAAGCTGGACGTGCACAAGTCCATGGGGCCGGACCAGTTGCATCCGAGAGTGCTGAAGGAATTGGCGGCTGTGATTGCAGAGCCATTGGCCACTATCTTTGAAAACTCGTGGCGAACCGGGGAAGTCCCGGATGACTGGAAAAAGGCTAATGTAGTGCCAATCTTTAAAACAGGGAAGAAGGAGGATCCTGGGAACTACAGGCCAGTCAGCCTCACCTCAGTCCCTGGAAAAATCATGGAGCAGGTCCTCAAAGAATCAATCTTGAAGTACTTGCATGAGAGGAAAGTGATCAGGCACAGCCAGCATGGATTCACCAAGGGAAGGTGATGCCTGACTAATCTAATCGCCTTTTATCATGAGATTACTGGTTCTGTGGATGAAGGGAAAGCAGTGGATGTATTGTTTCTAGACTTTAGCAAAGCTTTTGACACGGTCTCCCACAGTATTCTTGTCAGCAAGTTAAGGAAGTATGGGCTGGATAAATGCACTATAAGGTGGGTAGAAAGCTGGCTAGATTGTCGGGCTCAACGGGTAGTGATCAATGGCTCCATGTCTAGTTGGCAGCCGGTGTCAAGTGGAGTGCCCCAGGGGTCGGTCCTGGGGCCGGTTTTGTTCAATATCTTCATAAATGATCTGGAGGATGGTGTGGATTGCACTCTCAGCAAATTTGCGGACGATACTAAACTGGGAGGAGTAGTAGATACGCTGGAGGGGAGGGATAGGATACAGAAGGACCTAGACAAATTGGAGGATTGGGCCAAAAGAAATCTGATGAGATTCAATAAGGATAAGTGCAGGGTCCTGCACTTAGGACAGAAGAATCCAATGCACCGCTACAGACTAGGGACCGAATGGCTAGGCAGCAGTTCTGCGGAAAAGGACCTAGGGGTGACAGTGGACGAGAAGCTGGATATGAGTCAGCAGTGTGCCCTTGTTGCCAAGAAGGCCAATGGCATTTTGGGATGTATAAGTAGGGGCATAGCGAGCAGATCGAGGGACGTGATCGTCCCCCTCTATTCGACATTGGTGAGGCCTCATCTGGAGTACTGTGTCCAGTTTTGGGCCCCACACTACAAGAAGGATGTGGATAAATTGGAGAGAGTCCAGCGAAGGGCAACAAAAATGATTAGGGGTCTAGAACACATGACTTATGAGGAGAGGCTGAGGGAGCTGGGATTGTTTAGTCTGCGGAAGAGAAGAATGAGGGGGGATTTGATAGCTGCTTTCAACTACCTGAAAGGGGGTTCCAAAGAGGATGGCTCTAGACTGTTCTCAATGGTAGCAGATGACAGAACGAGGAGTAATGGTCTCAAGTTGCAGTGGGGGAGGTTTAGATTGGATATTAGGAAAAACTTTTTCACTAGGAGGGTGGTGAAACACTGGAATGCGTTGCCTAGGGAGGTGGTGGAATCTCCTTCCTTGGAAGTTTTTAAGGTCAGGCTTGACAAAGCCCTGGCTGGGATGATTTAACTGGGAATTGGTCCTGCTTCGAGCAGGGGGTTGGACTAGATGACCTTCAGGGGTCCCTTCCAACCCTGATATTCTATGATTCTATGATTCTATGATTAAGCAGTTCCCCTGGTGTGGCCTTATGCAGGTGAGTCATTGAATTGTAACTCCCTTGCTGGTCAATGGCTGTTGATGTCTCTTCAGCACCCGCCCAGGTATTGGTTACTTCCCTTGTCATTGTCTCTGCAGAGCTAGTATCTGGGCACCTCCCAAATCCACAGCATATTTTAGTGACAACCATACAACACATTCTCATAGCTTCATATGAATTAATGATTTACATAGAAAAATGACTTTCAGTCGATCATAACCTTTCCCCTGACACTTTATATGCAATATCACAATTATATATACATGAGGAATATCGGGCTTGCAGGATGCTCCCCCAAGGTATAGAGGTAAACTAGGTGCGGGTACAGTGCTCACCTGCTCTAGCTACCTCACAGTAAAACTAGAGTGCCTGGCCTTTACTGGGTTTTCCCTCAGGATAGCTCACCTGTGTGGGTTGCCCTGAGGCACCTATTTCAGCAGTGAAGGCAAGGCCCAAGCTGGGGACTTCCCAGCTGTGCTTTAGCTGGTTGTGTTACTAGGGAGGGTTTTGTGCAATATGCATCCCTGGAGGACCAAACAGCTAATAAAGTCCGATGCTGAGGCAATGCAGACTCCAGGGGCCTCCACCTCCAACTGGCCCCTGGTCAGGCTGTGGCTAAGTCCGGTACACACTCCTGTTTTCTCACCTTCCTATTCTGGGTCCCCTGCTCCAGCAGCCAAGATACAATTACATGCAATTATTGAACTGTTGCGCCCAGCTTAGGGAACTTCAAGGAAACAGGAGGATGCAGCCGGGAAGGCAAAGCACTGGTGGTTTATGAAATTAGAAAGCTCAAAGGCAGTGAGTCCACATGCCAGAGAGGAGCTGAGAGAAGGGAGAAGCTTCAGCAACGCTTTATCAGCAGGTTCAGTGAGGAGATTGGAGTTGAAAGTACTGCGGTGCCTGATTTGATATCTCCTCCCCGCACCTTGGCTGCAATTTCTGCCTGTAGGGTTTCGTTAGGCGTCTTTGGTGATATTTCTGTACGCTCAGTGGTTCCTGTCTGCAGAGATCTTAGCAGGATTAGGCAAAACACACGGCTTGATAAAGCAGTTCAAGTGCCCCTACCGCAGACTCATGAATATAGCTGGAGGGGGAAGCTGGAGTCCCCCTACCGCAGACTCATGGCCACTGCTGGAGGGGGCGGGGCTCCTAGAACAGACTCACTAGCTCAAAGCCCCTCCCATAGACTCTCAGACTGACGGACAATGCCTGGGGGAGTGAGTGTCCCTACCACAGAACCCTCCAGCACAGACATTCCCAGAGGGTCAGGCTTGGTATCCCTAAAGCAGAATGTCATGCTATAGCTTGAGGGTATTAATGCAAGCGATGCAGACTCCAGGGGCCATTGCATCTGGGCCTGAGCTGCTAAGAGAACCACAGCTGTGTCTCTAGGAGATCTGGCAACACACAGTAATGAAGCCAGAGCCAGCAGGGGTGATAGCTTGTGATCACATGGAGAAGGAACAACAATCCATTGCTCTTCTCTGGTGCATTTCATCCAAAGATCTCAGAGCACTTTCCCAGTATTAATCATGACTCAGAGCAGGCCTGGGAGGTGGGTAAAATATTATCCCCGTTATACAGAGTGCACAGAGTGACTCTAACTGGAACCATGGGACAATAAGGTCCAGGAGTCCTGGTTCTAGAGAGAGCACTCTGCAGCCCTTGCTCACATGCTCTGAAGCTGGAATACCAAAGTGTCACTGACCATCCCTCTCCCAGGGTGTTTTCTGTCTCTGTGGTTGAACTCCAAGGCCACACACTTCTGTATGTTAGCACATCTCTTATGGAGAAGCAATGAGGATGTCTTCACAGGCCTGGGTTCCCCATAAAGGTTTTGGAGCATGGCTATTTCAGTTCGGAGTGTGAGAAAAGTCACCCCCGATCAACACAGCTGTGCTGGCGAAAGCCCGAGTGTAGTTGCAGTTAGAGCAGCAAAAATGTCCTTTTGTTTGAGGAGCTGGTATGAGTGCTGGCAAGCTGTCTTGCATGGCTCAAAAGCATGAGTACCAACCACAGAGCAGACTGTTAAGAAGCAGGGCACAACCCCCAAACAGGCTGTGAGCTCTATGCTTAGATTTCACCAACCAGTTATCAAGTGTGAACTCCTCAGGCAGCATAACAGCCAGAATACGGAGTCACAGACAATCCCCTGGGATACTCTGATCTATCTTGCCACACAGTGAACCTATCTTTGTGGTAAATGTCTCCCTTACCCCACAGCTCACGGCAGTATTCAGGTGACTCCCAATCACAAAAGATCAGTCACTTACCCCAGGTCAGTTGCAAATTAGATCTCACATGAAAGACAACACTTGTAGCCAATCCTATAACAAACTATAAAGAGATTTATTATCTAGGAAAAAGAAACCAGAGAGTTACATATGCACACAGATGAGTTACAATCTTAAATTTCAAAATGTAATAGATGCTTCTATAACAGGTAATCTCTAGATGTCCTTTAGGACTAACAGGGCAAGCACTGGGGTTCTCTTGCTTATGCCTAGAAAACCTTGCCTCTCAGACCCCAGTTCCTTCTTGTTAGGGGTCTTTATTCCTTTCCCCTCCGGCCCCATGTGCTCCGAACTGCAAACTCAGCTGATGGGAGGAATTCACTGACATGACTCATTTTCACTGGGAGAGTAAACAACAAAGTCTTTTGTCCTCTTTAATGTTCCACACTCGTCCGTCTGGTGTCGATGGGCCTTCCTTGTTGGGCAGGAGGTAACTCCTTCTGCTGGAGATCAGCACTCACACTAGTTAATGTCTCTCTCCTGGCTGATGATTTGCACAGTTACAGAGGCTCAGAATGCGAACCCTCAGACATGACCTTATAACACAGGGCACAGATGTTATAAGTGGATTAATACAGGCATCGCCTGACAAGCGTTCTGTAAAGTCCGAAAGCATTCCGATTCTAATACCCGTGTTCACAAGATGAACACACAGGAGAGCCAGGCCGATTCCAGCCGTGTGTTTCTCCGTGGGCAGTTGAGGCCTGGGGACCGCGGCAGGAGCTGGGCCCCTGCTGTGCCAGCATCACTAGCTACACCAGCAGGAGCACTCGTTTTTCTGGGGTCAGGTTGGGGCTCAGCTAGCAGGGCTTCCCCCCATCATTATGGCTGTACAGCCACACTGGGAAACCCTGTCTAGTGTGGACAAGGCCTCGGGCATCTCCGGGGGCTCTGATGTAGCACAGAACCCGGCACTCGTTGCCCTTCTCTACTGATTATTCCTTGGGGGTGATGGGGGAGGCCTGCTGAGCAGAAACTATATTTCATTGTCCTCCTGAGACTGTGGTCTAACGATCAGCAGTGGGGGATGAGAAGTCAGGACTCCTGGGTTCAATTCACTGGGTGAGCTGGAGGAAAGTCCCTCCTGGCTTGATTTTCAGGTATGCCAGGAAGTCAGTGGGAGCTGTGGGTGCTCAGCAGTGCTTAAAAGCAGGTGACCAATCTCTCTGTGTCTCAGTCACTCTCGCTGCTAATGGTCCCAGTAATCATGACCTGCTTTGCAGGGGTGTCAGAAAGGTTAATTCATTGACAGGTGCAAAGTGCTTTGCTCTCCTCTGCCGACAGGCCCTGGAGCAGGGCAGAGGGGTGTTGGAATGCCTATTTCTCCATTATCAACAAAATGCTGCTGAACAGACCCCCTACACCCATCGGCTAGCTTGGCTTTCTCTCCAGAACCCTTGGCGAGCTCCATATGGAGGATAATCAACCCCCCCACCCCCGCAAGCAAGCCTCCTCCTTCTGGCAAATCTCTCCTTCCAGCTTGGTATGCAGGCACAAAGAGCTGCTGTTTGCTTTGAAATGTTACCAGGCTACTCGGTTCCTATTTGAAGCAGGGGCCCAGCTTGAGTTGCTATCTTGCCACTTCAGCGCTTTTCAGGGCAGTGGAACCTTGCTGGAGCAGAAGGAGGGAGGGATGCTGCAGGGTTTTGCTCCAGTTAAATGCTGGGGCGACGACGTGGGGGAAATTACTTCACCAAAAAGGGTGTAAAAGCCAAGCTCCATTTTGGCCAGGGTGGTTTCCACAGTTGTGTGTGTCTTTCAGAGCCTGGCTGGGGAGAGAGGCCGGAACTGCAGTGCTGGGGAGAGTGCTGGGCACATCTTCAAGGGAGCAGTTCAGTAGCCCACTCTTAGCGCTCCCAGCCATCCAGCTAACGTCCGGTGTCAACCTCCCGCTCCTTTCCTTTCCCCCACGGGCGGCAGTTTTCACAGGCCCTGAAACTGCTCCACTAGGTTGTTTCTCAGCTCCCGGGCTGGACTGAGCTGTGCGTTGTTCAAGTGCACTGAGTTTGCCAGCTTCCTAAGCCAGCTGCTCTGATGCAGTGACCCTTAGGAGTCCAGATGCCCTCATCTGTGTCCACTGACCAGAGGTGCTCTGCTACATGGCAGAGCTGGAACCCAGCATCCAGATGTGCTGCTCTGGAGGCACAGCCTGAGCTGAACCCCCGGAATCCAGCTGTGCTCATCTGCACTTTGTAGTCAAAGCCCAGCACCCAGATGTTCAGCTGGACACCACAGCCAGCCACCAGCATCCAGCTCAGGCAGAGGCTACTTCTGGCCTGCAAGAATCCAGATCTGATCAGCACCCTATCTTCATCTTCTTTCCCTGACCATGGGGACATCTAAAGCTGGCTTCTTTTTCTAAATGCAGGGCAAGGGGAGCCACTGGGCCACACATGCTCTGTGTTCTTTTCCCAGCTGCTAGGCTAACCAGAGTGGAGGACCTAAAAAAGCACAGCTGTGGGTGTCCTAGCTGAATGGGTCCAGAATAGTTAACAGTGTTTTCTACTAGGGAACCATTCAGAGTAAACTGCACTAGTTCCCTTCCCACTTCCATTTTCCTTAACCGCATCTGGGCTTCCGCAGTGACTCTATGGTCAGCTCCATGCAAAGGGCACTGAGGGTAAGCACCCAAGTGATTTAGAAGCTCGTGTCCCCCTAAAGGGCTGAATTGTAGGTGCCCAAGTCACATGGGCACTTTTGAAAACGTACCCCCAGCTGAGTGTATGCACACCCTTGGGAAATCCCCATCCCCGTGTGCAGCGGGAGAGGAGCTGCTGGAAGCAGATGGGGATTAGAGCAGACGTGAACATGCAAGAGGAACCGGGAAGATTGCTTAAGTGAGTGAGTCGAATCAATTAAAGAGGCAAAGATTGTTTCCTCTCAGACACTTCAGAGCTCAGTGACATGCATAATGACGCTTCCCCACTTGTCGGAGAGAAAGTTTCCTGTGCCAGAATACAGAGCTATTAAAAAACAAAAACAAGGGGTCTGTGAATTTAAGATCCATGACTTGGACAGACAGTACTGGCCGATGATAGCCATGCAGCCCTCATACTTTCCCTCCCATCTCAGTCCTGACCTACCACGTCCCCTGCTATCCCGGTCTTGGCCCCCATACAGCTGTGCTGACTTAGGGCACACCACCATTCCAGGCCTGTGCCCTGGAACCTGTCTTCCAGGGTACCTCGAACTGAGAAGACACTGACTGATCAGTGCGGTGCTTTAGTAATGCAGTTGCGAGGAATACAACCCTTTATTCTGTACCCACCTGACCCATGCCAGCTCTGATCCCAGGTAACTTGCCATGAGCACGGTGCATGGGCCTTTGACTTGAGGAGCTCCTGTCTCTCAGCATGTAGCTCTCCAGACCCCACGAAACCCACCTCCCATGTGATGTGAATCCAGCACAAAAGGGCTCAGTGCCTTTTATCATCTCTTGCTCCCTTCCTGGCTCTCCCAGGCCGACGCCGTGCAGAAGCATGAGTAGCATGCTGAGTCACAGTAACAGCTTTATGCTGAAGATGCCCCAGGAAATCCTGGATCCTGAGCCTGCAGGAAAGGCACAGTCGGAGAGAACGCTTCCCTGGTTTGCAGCAGCCGTTGGGGAATGTCGCACATCTGGACTAGCCAACAGATGTTTTCCGAGGCTGTGTTTTCCAAATACATGACTCCCTCCCTTCACATTCTGCCCCCCATGATTCATGTCACACACAGAGAGTACAGCCGTATGCCAGCCCGCGCCATCTGCTCTGCCCTTTACTCCTCTCTTGGGATGCACAGTACATGTTGGCTCTGGGAGAGGTTCTGAACATGCACTGCACGAGACCCAGGGAGAGTGATTCATATCCCAGAGGGAGCCCGCCCTCCCTGTGTGCAGCAGAGAGAGACGGGTGAGAGCGACAGAGACAGCTGGGGGCAGAGGGACTGAGACATCACCCTACCAGCTAAGTCTGAGGGACAAAGGCATCCTTGCCCTACCTTGGGGCAGAGATATCTGCAGTCTAGAGAATACACCCTCCAAAAGCTGGAGCCCAACTGCATGGGTAGATCATGACACACACCCCCGCCCCGACTTCCCTTTTGGGGGCCAATATCTTCCCTGAAAATGAAAGCCTCACTTCTCAATTACGGGGCCAGAAGAGAATTGGGTAGCAGGGTGCAGGGAGCATCGGGGGAGTGCAGCAGGGTGGTACAGGCCTTGTAATGCCAAGGCCGATCAGAGACACTTAGCAATACAATCACGCGTTGCTGGCTGCCGCACAAAGGAAATTGGCACAGTAAAATATTTCCCTCCTCACTGCCTCCCATTTACATGTTTATAATGGAAGATTTTAAGCCCCTAATGAGAAGGAAGCTCATTGTGGGGAGAGGATGATTAAAGCAGCAACAGACGCGATTGCAGGCAATAACAAAGGGATGTTAATTACATCAAAGGGAACCAGGAGGGCAGTGCAGACCGCTCGGCTGCTGTTTGTGGCCCTGTGGTTGTGGCTGACCTGCCTCACTCCCCTCCTAGTGCTGATGTGTTCACCCGCAGATTCCTAGCCTCAGTGAAAAGCAGCTTGCAAACCAGCTGGGATGCAGCTAAGGGGAAAGTTTGGCGGGTTTTTTTTAATTATTCCTCCCAGCTGCAGCCCGCAAAAGCAGGAATGAGCTAGTTTAGTGCCCCTGCTTTGGGACACTGACGAACTGCTGCCTGTCTGCTGGGTTAGAGATAGCCAGCACTGGGAAGAGCGCCGGAGAGGCAAAGGGAGGTGAAGTGCCCTGCAGATCCAGCCATCATGGTCAAAATGCTCATTCAACTAGGAGAGGCAGATAAGGCAATGGGGAAAAGATTCAGGTGCCCAAGTGGATGTGCTTCCACGGAAGGGAAGAGGCCTTTTCAGGGTTATTGGTTAGAGTTAGAGTTACCGCCGCCCTTGCCAGCCGCACAGGGTGAGGGAGGGTGTCTCCTCCTGCCAGTCAGGGCTCATGAAGTGCCCACCAGGTGCTTCCCAGACATGGATTGATGCAACCACTCTGCTGCAGCCATACCTCCAGAGTCTGGGGAGAAGTGTCCGCAGCGAAGAAACTGTACTGTCCTTCCCTGAGGAGGAGGGATGTGAAAGGAGTCCATCTGGGGTACTGTGAAAGGATGAGCTCTTGCATAGCAGGAGATGGCGGAGAGCAAGAACAAAAGAAAGAGTAAATAACAGAAAGACCAAAAGAAGGAAAGGAAATAATAGAATGGTCACATAACTAATAGAAAACAAGAAAGAGTAAGTAATAGAAAGAATGGATGAAAGAAAGGGCAAATAATAACAGAAAGAAAGGGCATTAGCAATTGGAAAGCCTAATTTAAACAGAATAACTGGGATATTTTCTCTTTAAATAAATAAGGCAGCCGAGCCCTAAGTATTTGAGTTAGTCCCCGCCAAAGCTGCGGTATCAAACTTTAATCTATTCTTGATGGAGCAATTAAAGGGAGAGATATGGGCCCTGAAATGCAGCCCAAAGGATCTGACTGAATATTTAATACGGTTTCAGGCTTTGAAAGTCCCAACAAACCAGCGGAATGGGGAAGCCGATGACAGCTTTGTCTTAATAAGGAGAAAGGGGGAAAAAGCCCAAGTTCTGCAAAGAGAGAGGGCCTCATTAAAAAGGAAGGAAATGTTGCACTGGAAGCACTATTGCACTGGGCTGCGGCTGAGCATGCAGGCATTCGAAGGCCAGGAACTCCCGGAGGGCAGGGGGTGCTGGACGTTTGGTTGTGCATTGGTGCTGCTGATGCCCGGGCTGCAGGGCTGGAGCCATTCTGGCTGGGGAAGACTAATCCCAGATGGTGAGAATGTACTCACCTGGAGTAACACCCTATTCCCTGAGTAATCAATGGGACTGAGTACAGTGTGAACAAACAAGAGAGGGACTTTAAATCACGCAGGTAAGTTTCCCTTCCACATTTCGGACAGTGGCAGCCCTGTGCAGCTATGAGGGCTGGGTGGAAAATTATTCCTTTGAGAAAGCTTGAATTCATAGATACCTAGGGTCTGATTCTCTGCCTGGCTCTTTTTGGAGTCAAGTACACCTGTGCAAAGGGGCTGCGAAAGTCAAAGCTCTTCCCAGCAAGTGGCTCATCGGGCTGATGTGGTTTCAAGCATGTTAGTTTCATAGCCAACGGTACAGCCAGCATCACCTCTGACTGCCCTAACCCAATGAATCCGGTACCCACTTTGCAGCTGGGTGAACTGGAAGGGGCCTTTCAGCCTGAGATCAAGAGAGATGCAACCCCACACCCATCAGGAGTGTAGTCAAGCACACCACACCTCCACAGAGGGGCACCCAGGTGCTCCCAAATCAGAATGGTCTTCTCCTGTCTGCCCGATTTGCCTCTTTTCCCCTGCCCTTTGCACCGGCGTGAATGGTGACACAAGGTGCAAGGCAAGGACAAAGCAGGCCCATAGATATGAAGGCCAGAAGGGATCATTAGGATCCTCTAGTCTTTCTTCCGGTATAGCATAGGCTGGAGACCCTTCCCCAGTGATTCCTGCAGTGGAGGAAACAATTCTTCTAAATAACCCTGACCAGCATGGGACACAGATGACTGTGTGAGGGACATGCTGTAAGGCTGTGGGCTATTTCCTAGGGTACCCAATTAATATTCACCAGGGTTCCTCCCTGTGAGAGGAGAGTGGAATACAGCCCAACCTGCAGCAATGGTGAGCTGGCTGTCCTTACACCACAGCCCTTGTGCCAGCTTAAAGTGTTGGAGCTGGGTGGCTGGATTCGTCAGTCTTTGAGGACTCAATTTTTGGGCAGCCTTGAGTGCGGATAACAGAGAATAATAATAGGACACAGCATGGGCTTCCACTCCCCTTTAGCTAAACCACAATTTCCTTTAGGAGAGCTCCAAATGAATTAATCACTCTGGTAAATTACCATAGGACCACAGCCCCACATCGACAAGGGGCCCATGGGGCTGTGTCGGTTGCACCGGGTGATCTGTGTACCACCTAATAGCTGGTCCAACTAAGGGTCTTGCCCACTGGATCTAAATCAAGGGAAGGGAAGCACTGCCAATTCGGATAGGGTTTTGTGAGCCTACAAATTAGTGTGAGGGATTCACACAGCCCTGAGCTCTGTGGGGGTTGCTGATCCTAGTGATCATCCTTCTGCACTTGATAGGCCTAGTGTTGAGCTTCTTACTCATGTTCTGCTCAGGCAAACTCCCTCTGAAGTCAAGGGATCAAGCCCTGAGGGTCTTGCTCAGACTTTCCCAAGGCTACACTACTATTGATGTCAGTGGGAATTTTACTAAGAACATAAGAATGGCCAGACTGGGTCAGACCAATGGTTCATCTAGCCTCGTACCCTGTCTTCTGACAGTGGACAATGCCAGGTGCTTCAGAGGGGATGAATAGAACAGGGCATTTATCGCTTGATCCATCCCCAGTCATCCAGTCCCAGCTTCTGGCAATTAGAGGCTGAGGACACCCAGAGTATGGGGTTTCATCCCTGACCATCTTGGCTAATAGCCATTGCTGGACCTATCTGCCATGAACTCATCTCATTCCTTTGTGACGGGGACTAAAGCGAGTGAGGACCCAGCCAGCTGTAATGTGTAACAATAGAGAAATAGCAAAGCTCCCAATGCCTCCAATTCTCGCCCCGCCACGGGGCTGGCAGTCATGCCCCAGCCCATGGCAGGGCAGCATAGTATCAGACTCTCTGGGGGAGGCTGAGGAAATTGCTCACCTGGGCCAGGCAACACAGTGCCCCAGGAGAGCCCATTTGTGCCGGTGAGTAAACAGGCAGGTTAAAGCTGCAGCCAGCTCTGAAACGACTTATTAAAGGGATTAGCCATAGCCCCTGACTGCATTTACGATGGGGGCTGCTATCAACAGATAATCCTGTCTCAAATCCTCTCCAGTGGCTTGGGGAAGGCAGAGGGGAGAGCAGGAGGAGGGAAAGAAGGAAGGAGGGGGAGAAGGAAGATGAGTGAGGAATAAAGCAGCAGGAGGAGGGGGAGGAAGTAGTGGAAGAAAGGAGCAATGGGGGGAAGGCAGAGGAATCCCAGAGGAAGAGAGCAGAAGGAAGGAGTATGCAAGATTTTGCCATCTGAAGGGTGAACCCAGTCTCTAATGCTCAGTCCAAGTAACTGGGCTGGGCTTTGGAGATCTCAGTCACAGTGCTAGGAGGGGAGAAATGGTCCCCACTGACCACAGAGGAGCCCCAGATCCACTCTGCAACCACAGCACCAAGCTCAGGGCTGGAGAAACTTCCATAGCCCTTGGGCCCTGCTCTAGGTATGTAGGGGCAAAGGCTTTGGACCTGCCCAGTGGCGCAGCCCCCTGCCTGTTCCATGTTGCCCCCAAAGAGGTACAGTGCCATGTGGGGTGGCTCTGTGCAGCGGGTTTCAGAAGAGCACAGAGCAGTGGGAAACGCTCTGCCTGACTCTTCTCAGAGATGCTGCCATGCCAAAGCAAAGCAGAGCAGACCCCAGCAGTGGTCATGATGTGGGTAAGAGGCATCTGGCTGGCTGGCAGCAGAGGTGCAGCCTGGATGGCTCAGGGAGGCATGAGCTGGGATGCTGTGAGTTTTGGGGGAGGGTCCATGACAGCAGGGCCCACATATTGCAGACCCCGGAGAACTTCCTTCGGGCCCCAGTGTTTCCTTCAGGCCCTCTTGTGGCCTCCTCCGTTCTGGTTCCACAATGCCTCGGGGTGTCTGCTCTGCTGAGGACTCCATGCACTGCCGAGGGGGTTGGGAATGGTGGCGGTAGGAGCCTTGCAGAGGCAGGCAGCCGGAGGGGTGCATGGGAAATCTGAACTGCTGCATGCTCAGAACCACAACTGGGGGCACTTGGGATGCTGCCAGCCTCGTGGATCAGGAATGACGGTAGCCCTCCTTAACACAGCGTGATTTCTGCACCGCTCTAGCAGCTAGTCTAGGTGAGACATTTATGTATCTGTTCTACCTACAGCTAATGAGTTTAGGGACCAATTTTTAAAGGTATTGAAATCAGTGGGAGTGAGGAGCCTGAATCCTTTTGAAAATCCCATTCGGCACCTCTCTGCAAGTTTAGGCTCTTAAAAACCTTAACAAATCGGATGCTGAAACTTTTAGCTCAAGTGAAAGAGGCTCTGGCTTTTAGATCAAAATGTCCAAAGTTTGATCCCTGCTCACGACCCACGCAGGGGGCCATATGTGCGTGTTCGCCCATGTAGGAGAGTAAACCTGGCTACCATCGCTGAGGGAGGTTTGGCAGCCAAGGCGTGGCTCTGTCCAAAGGCCCCTGTTTCAGCACCACGGACAAGGCTTCAATGGAGCCTGACAAACTGGGTTTGCCCATATTCTGTAACAAGCCTGCACTTGAAGTGGCGTAGTCAATCCTGATTAGCTCTGACACACTCACCTGTAACCTTTTCATTAGGAAATTATGTTTAATAGAAATTGTTCTGACACTTCTCAGCGGCATTTCCCCGCAATTCATTAGGAGGCGGGGGCCAGGAGCAGGAGACATGAAATCAAATGGTAACGGTTCAGGAGTTTCTTTCGGTGGCAATATTTGTGCTAATCAGGGCATGGTGTGGAGTGAATGGGGATCAGCAGGTGGCAGCGGGGGTGGGAGTGAATGGGAACACACAGAAGAAATGTCAAGGTGAATGGCTGCCTGGAGCCCATGGGGGAGGAGAGAAGGAGAAATCAGCCAAACACACTTGGCCAGAGGTCGGGAATGAAGCTGGTGGAGCCAAGATCAGTCAGGCAGGGAGCCTAGAGTTGCCCCTGCACAAGATTTTGAGCTGACTCCACTCCAGTGTTCAGAAGCAGCCCCATCTGTTGCTCTCTTAAAAGACACCTACAGCCTAAGCAGAAGGTTCACTAAGGAGCATCTATCTATCTGTCTGCAATGTTTCCTAGAGCTGTGGGGGACCAGAATTTCTGTTTCACAGGAAATTTTACAATTTGTTTCATTCTGAATCGTAGTTAAAACAAAGACTTTTGTAATTTCTCGCAAAATGACATTATTTGGGGGGAAAATTGTTTTTTTGGGTCCATCGAAACATTTCATTGGATTTCAACTTTTTAAATGCAAAATACCATTTAAAATGAAAAGTTATTTCAAGATAAAAAAACAAATCAAGACAAGATGTTTCCTTCAGAACGAGTCAAAATGAATAATTCAGCCTGATCAAAATGCTTTTTTTTCTAACAAAATGTAATCCAAATGGACACATTTACTGCAATTAATAACCTTGCAATGAATAATGGCTGAAAATGTGAGAGGATCTTACGGGGGTTTGGCATCTAAGTCCATTTCAGGCATCTTTGAATGTCTCAGCCAATAATAATAAATATTAGCATCAGTTTAAACTAAGACAAAGTCTTGTTACTAAAAATATAGCTGATTGTTTGACTACATTTGTGGTTCACTATGAAAAATGGTCCAGAGACCAAAGAACCAAACATAGCCAGTTTTAAAGTTAAAGAGAAATTAGTACAATACAAAAGGGAGATACATACCCTTCCTTTTGGGAAGCCATTCTCATCTTGCTGTATGTCCACTTTACATAGCAGGTGTGCTTCAAAATATACCCCCCAAACCACTGATAGGACTGGTGCCTATAAGTTAGAAAAGGCTTTATATGGCACTAAGATCCAACCCACCAGTTCATACAAGCTCTTTAACTTGTTGTTCTGTACCTTGTCTTATCTCTGTTTTGGATACTACATTTTGAATGAGTTGCCAGTAAAGGTAGCTGTACCAGGACATAAAACAAAAGTAGCTTGCTTTGGCAATCTCTATGTTTGCTAATACCAAAAGAGAAGTTTTGCTTTGCAGAGAATTGTGGGATCTCTCTCTCTCTCAACATTCAAAACGCAAAATGGACAGAACTGTAGGAAAGACATAATATAAGGCGGTTAACATAACTGCTCACATGCTAGGTATAATACAATATTAATCAGACATGCCCTACATCTAACATATACGTATTGACTAACAGTCCAGTATTTATTATTGATTACAAGAGACAGCACATGGTCTAGTGCAGGGGTTCTCAAACTGGGGGTCGGGACCTCTCGGGGGTCATGAGGTTATTACATGAGGGGGGGGGGTCACAAACTGTCAGAACTCCACCCCAAACCCTGCTTTGCCTCCAGCACTTATAATGGTGTTACATAGAAAGAAGTGTTTTTAATTTACAAGGCGGGGGGTCACACTCAGAGGCTTGTTATGTGAAAGGGTACAAAAGTTTGAGAACCACTGGTCTAGTGGTTAGCGCTGAGATCGATAGTCCTTAAAGAAAAAATGACCCAGCAGCTGAGTCACGACTCCTGGGTTCTATTCCAACCCCTTTGTGACCTTTGGCAAATCCACTTCTCTTCTCATTGCCTCATCTGTAAGCTGGACAAGAATACTGTGTGAAGGTGTGCAGTTTAATTACCATTTGCTAGTCTCTTTGAGAAGGGAAGGCCCCAGAGAGAAGACACAGTATTATTATAAGGGCTCTAAGTTCTTTCCAGACAGTTAAGGGACGATAAATTCCCCACCCCAGTAGAGATCTGGTCGTTTAAGTTGCATGCAGAATGTGGTGAAGAGGGAAGAACACCGGAGAACAGGAGCTCAAGAGCTACGTGGAGCAGCAGGGGAGGGAAGACGAGCATGCGGCTGCATCTAGGTTTCTGGTTAAACACTAAGTGCAGCAGGTGGGATTGGAGAAGAGACGAGAAGAGGGGGGGGCACATTGTGGGCAGAACTTGGGACTGGGATTTCTGCAGGGAAGTGCATTGGCTCTGGGGGCTGACCCTGGCTTCATGGAGCCCCGGGGTTGGCAACGTTTGGGACTGGCAGCGAGATCAGAGGCTGGAGAAGGGAAAGGCAGCACAGTAGGGGTGGGGAGGAGACTGGAGAATGATCCTGGGTTTCTCCCCTAGCGTACGTTGTGGCTGAAGTCAGAACTGAGTTGGGTCATTCATCTGGTTTCCCATGGCTACCAAGAGAGGGAGGGAGCTGGGGAAGGGATGAGCAACTTGTTCCAGCCCCACCCTTTCCCGATGGGAACATCACAGATTTTAATGTGAGGTGGGATCATTAGGTCATCCAGTCTGACCTCCTATATCACACAGGCCATTCAGTGCCACCCAGTTATCCCTGTGCTGAGCCCAGCAGCTTGTCTGTGGCTAAAGCAGATCTCCCAGAAAGGGATCCAGTCCTGACTTGAAGAGCACAAGAGACGAAGAATGCACCACTTCCCTTGGTGGTTTCTTCCAAGGGTTATCCTATCCTAAGGGTTACCCTCCCTGTTAAACATGTGGGCCTTGTTTTGAATTTGTCTGGCTTCAGGTTCCAGCCATTGCCTCTTGCTCAGCCTCTCTCTTCTAGATTAAAAAGAAAAAAAGCCCTTTAGTCCCCTGTCCTTTCTCCCCACAAAGGTACTTATTCCCTGTAGTTAAATCACCTCTCAGTCTTCTTTGGAGACGCTAAACAGATGGAACTCCTGAAATCTCTCACTGTAAGGCACTTGCTCTGATGCACAAAAAAACACCCACAACACTTTTCCCCCAACATCTTTTTAAATATGTGGGCACCAGAAATGGACGAAGTATTCCAAGATCCGCCTCACCAATGGCATATACAGTGGCATTGGCGCCGACCCCGTGGGTGCTTCGGGGCTGGAGCACCCATGGAAAAAAATTAGTGGGTGCTCAGCCAACTCCCCCTTTCTCCCCCAGCGCCTCCTGGCTGCTGGCGGCCCCGCCAATCAACCCCTCCCCCTCCCTCCCAGTGCCTACCACCCATCGCGATCAGCTGTTTTGCGGTGTGCAGGAGGCTCCGAGAGGAAGGGGGAGGAGTGGAGATGGGGTGCATTGGGAGGAGGCATCAGAACTGGGCAGGAAGAGGTGGGTGGGAGTGGAGGCTTGGGGGAAGGGATGGGGTGGGGGCGGGGCCTGGGGCATATCAGGGGCGGGAAGAGGCTGGACAGGAGTGGGGGCTTGGGGGAAGGGATGGGGTGGGGTGGGGGCAGGGCCCATGGTGAAGCGGGTGAGGAAAGAGGCAGGATGGGGTGGGGCTTGGGGGAAATGAGCGGGGCCTGGGGTGAAGCAGGGGAGGGAAGAGATAGAAGGGGGTGGGGCTTGGGGGAAGGGGGAGGGGCCTGGGGCGGAGCAGGGGGTTGAACACCTCCCGGGCCCAGAGGAAGTCAGCGCCTATGTACAGTGGCAACATTACTTCCCTGAGACCTACTCACGTGTTTACACATCCAAGGATCACATTAACCCCTTTAGGCAGAGCATCACACTGGGAGCTCATGTTCAGCACCTTATTCACTATGATCCCTAAATCCTTTCCACAGTCACTGCTTTCCAGGGTACAGTCCTCCAGTCTGTCAGTCCGGCCTGCATTCCTTGTTCCTGCATGTATCACTTTTCATCTGACTGTATTAAAATATATTGTATGTCAATGGGGCCTGTCTTCATGGCTATTTATCACTCTGCCAATCTTTGTGTCCTCTGCAAATTTTATCTGCAGGGATTTTATATTTACTTCCAGATCATTGTTGAAAATATTGAATCCTGATCCCTGCAGAGCCCAACCAGAAACACCCTCTTTCCATGATGCTTCCTCATTGACAACGACTTTTTGAGATCTGTCAGTTAGTCAATTCTTAGCCCGTTTAATGTGTGCTCTAGTGATATTGAATGGTGCTAATTTTTTAATCAGCATGTCATGTGGTACTAAGGGAAATGCTTTACAAAAGGGAAAGTACGTCACATCTATGCAGTTACCTGTAGCAACCAAACTTGTCATCGCATCTAAGAATGAAATCAGATTTGTCTGACAAAGCCTATTTTCTATAAAACCACGCGGACTGGCACAAATTATATTCCTATCCTTTAATGCTTGAGCGATTTAATCCCGTATTAGCTTTCCCATTATTTTGCCCAGGACTGAAGTCAGGCTAACTGGCCTGTAGTCTCCCAGTTTGCTTTTTCAAACGCTGGCCCGGCATTAGCACCCTTCCAGTTTTCTGGAGTTTCCCCAGTATTCCAAGATGTATCGATAATTAACTCTAGCACCGGAGAGCATAATGCCAGAGCAGAGGAGATGGAAACATGCCTGCCTGGATGTGTGGGGATGGCTGCTCAGTTATCCCCCTGGTTTGGGATCTGTTGTTGATTTCTCCTCGCTGGAGCCTTCTGTTTATTAGGCCCCGATCTCTCCTCTGTGCCAGAATTGCCAACTAGTTGCCCTGCTACCCCCAGTTGGCCCAAATTGGCACACTGAGACCCGCTTAGTGTGTGCCACTCACCACCAGTTTGCAAATGAGTTTGCACAAAGGCTTTCTGACCTGAATGTACCTCCCTGCTATTATATCCCTTTTACCGCCTCTAACGCAATTACCACTCGCCCAATACTAACATGTAATGCAATTACATCCAGCGAGCCAACCAAACGCTCAAGTGACTTCAGCTCATCTGCACTCACTAGATCTTATGAGTTATGACCAGCTTGTGAGCCGCGCCAAGCTAGAGAGCAGCTGCCCCAGTGGCATGAGACATGGCAGAAGAGATTCATGGCCGACCCCTGGACCTGGCAGCATGAATGAGACATAGAGACTGAATTCCTCTCTTACCTCTAGGTCCTGATTGTGGTGCACTGGCAAGGGGCCGTGTGTGTGTGGCACACGTACCCATGCTGCTGTCCGCTGGGAGCTGTATGAGATAGGGCATCAGGTGTTTGGGCTCTATTCCTGGCTCAGTGCTAGCGTGCTGTGTGACTTTGGGGAGGTCACATTCCCTCTCGATGCCTCAGCTTCACCCCTCCTACGGATGAAAGGTGTAAATGCCGAGTGATGAGCCTTTGTCCCTTGTTCCCCAGAGTTGGCATATTTCCCCAGCATTCTATTCAAACTGACTTCACATGCATGAGCCTTGTTGTTATTAACTGGCAGTGGAGTAAACATGATTCATGCTGGATCTGCATAAGTGAAACATCATCTCTGACAAGGGGCTTTCTGCTTGAGGGTGCTGTAAGAAGTGCTCAGAAGCTGGTTCTCTGGGGGTGCAAGATCCTCATCATGCATTAATATTACTATGGTTCATGCATTATTTACCTGTGGAATTCACTGCCACTAGGTATAACTGAGGCTAAGTACTAGGCAGGATTCCTAAAAGGACTGGACATTCAGGTGGATAAAGAGACTGTCCATCGTTAGATAGATAAGTAGATAGATCAATCTATAACCCTCATGCTTCATGACACAATATGACCACTAACTGACAGGGGTCAGGAAGGATTGTTTCTTATGAGCAGGTTAGTCCATAATTCTTGATTATGTGGTTTCTTTCATCTTCCTCTGCAGAGCCTCTGTGGGAGACAGGACTTCCTCTGATACCAGTCCCTGTGGGAGACAGGACACTGGATTAGACAGACCAGATGTCTGAGCTGGTGTGGCAGTTGCCTTTGTAGCTTTGCTCCAGCCAATCCCCAGATGTTAGAGGAAGTCACATTATTCCCCTCGCCCATCTGACAAACAACGTTAGATTTTACCTCTGCCGATAAGAGCTAACCTAGCATTTTACAACTATATATCTGAAATTAGTAGCAGCTTAATCTCCCTCTGCTGGATCACTCAGAGTGTAATTGTGCAGAAAAAAAAGAGTATTAAAATGCAAAACACTCCATTGTACTTTTTTATGTTAAATCCGTTCCTCATTCTGTCTTTCTTTTAATTTTACAAGGGGGTTTTATTTTATTTTTTTTCCTGTGGGTGCTTGCGTTCGTCTATCATAAAGAGAATGAGCGGGGCATGCAGAGAGAATAATTTCAATTTTGACATGAATCTTAAAAATGAATACTTAAATACAAGCAAAAAATACATTCTTACACCTTTAATTTCCTCTCTATGAAGTCTAATGAAAAAGCCTGATTATTTTTAATTCTTCCCTTTAATAATTCAGTGGCAGAGTGATTTAAGGCTGGGGACGATAATTACCTTTTCACTTCCCTGGTAAATGGAGTTTTAATAGAAATGGGAGCTCAAATGCTGGAATTAATTCAAACAGGTCAGCGTCAGGTCATCCATAGCTTCTTCTGTATAAATCATTTATCTGTAAAACGGTCTGCTTCTCAATTTCACAGGGAACCCTACCCAGGGGCTCCATTTGAAAGGAAGACACAATGTTTATATCTTGTAAGGCAAAAGGGAAAAAAGTGCAATGCACATCATTGTGGGATTTTTTAAAAAAAAATGTCAATTACCCGCAGGCTGAAGGAGATGACTATGCACTTGGGTAGATGAAGACAGTTCATACCGGTGTAACTACAACGGTAAACTACCGGGGTGGCTTTCTAAATTACTTATATTGGGCCCTGTTCTCTGAGCACCTCACAGTCTTAAATGTGTTTCTTCTCACACATCCTCTGCGAGGCAGGGCAGGGGTATTATCCCTGGGGAACTCAAGCACAGTGACTTGCCCAAGACCACAAAGGAAGTCTGTGGCAGAGAAGGGCATTGAATGTGGGTCTTGTAAGAGCTATACTACTGCCCGAACACCTGGACCATCCTTTGTCTCTAATCCCCACTTCTGCAAGCCCCTTTTTGCACTATCACTGTGTGTCTACGTTAGGTGTTTGCCTTAGTGTAGTTACACTGATGTATTCAAATTAAAATTTTAGACGACTCCTGGAGAGAATCCGGGAGGTAGGTTTCTCCTCGTGGAGACCTAGAAGTGTCACTAGGAATCATTAATTGGGATGGTTTTGTGATAGGGCACCGGATTGGACCTCAGGGAGGTTCAGTTCTTGCCATAACACAGATTTCCTCTGTGACCTTGAGCAAATCACATAATCTCCCAGTGTCTCAGTCCTCCATTTATGAGATGGGGATAATAATAATTCCCTACCCAGGAGGGGTGTGAGGATAAATTTGGGGATGTATGTGTGGTGTTCAGACAGGACACTGATGGGGGACAGAGAAGTATGTTGATAGATGGGCACTTTGTACTTACATAGCACTTTTCATCCCAGAATTTCAAATGGTTCCAACCATTAACCTTTCCAATTCTCCAGGGTGGTATTTATTTCTGTCCATCTTTGACAGATGGGGAAACCGAGGCACAGAAAGGTTAACATGACTTGTCCAAAGCCAATGGCAGAGGTGGACAAAGAACCCAGGAGTCCTGATGACTACTCCACTGCGCTCATCAATACATTACAGCCCCTCCCTGCTTGAACTGGGGGTTGCTCATCCCGGATGAGCCGGCAGCAGTCGGGGATGGGAGGGATGAGGGTGTCACTGCATCCCCAGCATGGGCTCCTGGTGCCAGGGTGAGTGACTGCAGGGTCCCCCTCACAACACATGGCATATGCAGGTACCAGGGAGAACTGGCCCCTTTGTCTCAGGCAAGGAGAGCTCTCAGCTGGCTAGCAGCCAGCAGTGATGTGTCATCTTATCCTACCTATCCCTAGCATCAGGTGATTTAAATAATTGCCCCAGCTCAGCAATAACAGAGGGCGACAAAGCAGGGACAAGTGAGATCCCAGGAGTTTCCATCAGCTGCTACCAGACTATAGGACAGCATAGGGGGTGGCCGGCAGATTCACTGCTACGTGAATGCATGTGAAAACGGATGAGAGAAGCAGGGAGAGCTCATGGGAGCTGGATGGTCAGAAAGCCCACATTCTAAATGTCCAAGGCAAGTCCTGACGCTTTGCAACGTACCACGGGCACCAACGCCTATCCATCAACCCTTAAAGACAGACCACCTAAGCGGGAACCATTCCAGCCCCTTGGCATGGTTCCCATCAGCTCCTCATATCCCTGCCTCCCAGCAAATAGCTTGGAGAGCAGGTACAGCATGCCCAGAAAGTCAGAAGATCAGGGCTGTGATGAGACAAGGCACAGCAAGCAAGTTCCAATGCCCAGGACCTCCGAACGGAACAAGGGGGCTGTTTGCTGAGGCTCTGTTATGATGTCACTTGGGCAGAGAGGGTGTCTCCCCAGTAGATAATCCCAGACCTTTTAATTTAATAACAGTTAGCACTTGTTTAGCTCATTCCAGCTATAGCTCTCAGAGCCTTTTGCAAAGGTGAGTCAATTGCATTGTCCCCATTCTACAGCCAGGGAAACAGAGGCACAGAGTGGGGCTATGACTTGCCCAAGGTCATCCAGGGAGTCAGTAGAGTGGAGAACAAAACATAGGAGTCTGGATATCTAAGCCTGTGCTCTGCCGGCTGGATCATGGGATCCAGCGAAGAACCAATGCCTTGAGCTGTGCCATGCCTAGGGTTGCTTTGTAAAACACGGGGTCTTCCCTCTGGAAAGCATGACAGGATAAATATCATATGACATAGTAGGGCCCAAAGCATTAAAAGAGATATATTAAACTTCCTGGAAAATGAGCTCCAGAGGAATCCCATCAACTCTAATCTCTCCAATAAACCTGCCCCAGCGAAACCCTCACAGCTCCAAACTCTCTGATGACTCCAGCCCTGGAGAAACACCCTTGTGCTAACTTCATCCACTCTGTGCTGCCAAGTCCAGTGCAAGGCTGTTAGGTTTGTGCTGTGCAATCAACCTCCTGACCTAGCCCTCGCCGCCTCCCCTGATTGAAAGGCTCCAGCGAGGGGGGGGATTGGAAACCAGAAGAGTGCTGAAGCTCAAAGGAGAGGTGGAAATGAGCGAGGCTGTGCTGGAATCGGGGAAAGCAGTTGGGGGTTACGTTTGTCATGAACATTAAACACAGGCAGCCGGGTCTCTAATTAAGTGCTGGGGCGGCGGAACTTTAAAGCACTCCAGATCTGATTCGCGCTGAGTGCATGTTAATGATTTCTTTTCAAATGTCAAGCAGTTCTGTTTCTATTTCCTTTCATAAATAATTTCTACCCAGCCCGCGGTGGTGACAGCGCCCATCTGGCAGCAGGAGCCCCCTCAGCGTCCAGCCACACACCGGTGCCGTTAGGATGTAGAGTTTACACTGCAGCAGCACTGCAGGCTGGGGCTCTGGTGGGGCAGAGGCAGGTAGCAACACGTGGGCCGTGGCCCAAAGCGTAAAGAGGAGTAAGGAGCCCACTGTACAGTGGAAGAGAAGCTGCTGGCTAGTAGGTGTAGATGAGTAGCTGGATAGCAGGTGCGCGGGGAGTGGGTAGGCCGTTGGCCGTGCTGCCCAACACACTGGTGAGCCGATTCCGGCCGGGGAGTGATCACAGCTTACATCCCCACCTGTAGCAAGGGGAAACTGAGGCCAGAGCCACAATTTGGTCCTTGGGGCAGTGCTGCTCTGGGCTGCCCCTTACTGAGGCTGGACTTCAGGGTTGTAATCCAGGCCTAAGAAGACAAGCAACATCCCAGGGGTGAGGGGCAGGGTTACACTCAGAGGGTACGCAGCCTACAGAGCGGTACACTAGGTATCAGCTGTTCCTAGCAGACCCTCAAGCCAGCTGTCATTCGAGGGTGGATTTCTTATGAGTGGCATGGGGTAGAACACCCCCCACCCCCACGGGCTTAATGCAGGAATCCTGAGGTGAAGTTAACTGGCCTGGGCTATGTAGGAAGTTAGATTAGATAATCAGGTCCCTGCCTCCTGGCCTTAAACTTCCTGAGTTATGGGATGGAGGGGAGAAAAGGCAAATGAGTGGTGGGTACATCCACGCATTTCTCTTACATGCTTATCCAGTCTCCAAAGGGAAACAGTGGAAGCCTCTGTCCTTGGGACATTGAAAATTGGAGAGAACCAGCCGTGTAGAATGTAATCTAGGGCTGCGGCTTTCAGCCTTTCCCCCTTGCGACCCCATGTTACCACAGAACAAAGCTCTGGGAATCCTCTCCCTCCCATCTTGTCATAAAGAAATGGAGGGTCGTTGTGACCCCCTGGAACCTGCATGGGACCCCCAGGCTGAGAATCTAGGCTGCAGGGGGGCAATCCTCCACTGGCTGGTTGGACAGACTGGGTCACCCAAGAGACCTTTTCTAGCTGGTCCTGAGACTTTTTTGGGGGCATGAAAGAAACTCATCTCAGGTTGGAACCAACTGCTGAGTGAAACATCCACCCCAGGTGCTCCTCCAAACCCGGTTGTGAGTGATTAGGGCCAGCCACTAGGATGCGCTTTGCCCTTCTTAGAGCAAGTGGTTCCTCATTGTAGCTGATTGGAACCTCTGCAAGTTTACGACACACTAATATTCCTTTGCCCATTACCATTTAAGGGCAGCTATTATACACTGCTTCCTTGGGAACTCAAGCAAATGATTGCATTGCCCAAGTCACAGACTCATTTGGAAAATACAAATATGACTTCCAGACTCAGGCAATGAACCAATCATTCATTAAACTGTGGAGCTTAAAACTGATGTCTCTCTTCTGGGGACTGCAGAAATACTACATGGTCTAGGATTTGGCCTGTACTGTGTGCCAGAGGTCACTATTTAGACTGATAAATACTCTGTGTCAAAGGCCCAATTTCCTCCTTTCTTTCCAGCCATCCATAGGATTTTCTATAACATCACTGTATCCAAAAAGCACACTAACCTTTTCTAAAATATTGGTTCACCCAGAGGCGTGGAATGTGGCCAGAAGCCAAATCTGCATGCTGACTGTAAACTCAACGTAGACGCAAGTCCTGCACTTGCTGTCTCCGGAGCTGAATTTGGTTGGCTTTCTGAGTATTGGGGTTAGAGCTAATGACACACCCAGCAAATGCAAAGGGAAGACAATTAATGTCACATGGGTGGGGCTAAAACCCCATAACCTCTCCATGGCTTCAGTGGGGCAGGGAGAGCAGTCCTGCAAAGCCCAGGTTTGCTCCAAACTCGGCCTAGGTCCAGCTCAAAGGAGCTCAGTGAAAATGGCCTGAGCTTTGGGCTCGCAATGGAATGAAGAACCAGGTGAGTTGGATCTGGCTTTGGTTTTGGTTAGAAAAGTTTTGTGCAGCTCTGGCTTGAACCTGGCGGATTCCTGACTCCTGGTCTCCACTCTCCTTCCTCTTGGAGTCATTGGTATATTTAGTCAGATGAAAAAAATGAGTCTACAACAACTGTCCATATGTGCCTGCCCAGTGTTACATAGCACAGGACAGGGACTTTCACTCAGTCCTTAGCCAGGCACCTCTCACCTTGAAGATCTTAAGCAGCAGTGCTGCCTAGTGGAATGAGTACTATGCTGGGAGCCGGTCAGGCTTAAGTTCTAATCCCAAATTGCTTGGACTCTGATCCTGATGTCACATGACACTGGGATGAATGGAGAAACAGGCCCATGCCTCAGTTTCCCCAGCAGCAGATAAGGCACTAAGACTGGGAATCAGGAGACCTGGGTTCTATTCCCAGCTCTGACACTGACTTGCTGTGTGACCTTTGATAAGTCACTCGCCCTTCGCTGTGCCTTTTTCTCTCCCACCTCTTGTCTGTTTAGACTGCAAGTCCTTTGGAGCAGGGACTGTATCCTTACTCTTTGCCTGTACAGTGTCTGTCAGAGTGGGTCCCTGATCTTGACTGGGGCATGTATGCATTATTGTAATACAAACAACTAGTAATAATGTACAAAGATAACAGCATCATCCTCTTCTGCCTCCCGGGGAAGCTGTAAAAATGAACTAGTTAATATCTGCACCATTCTTTGACTGCACAATAGTGCTATATAAATGCTAAAGACCCTGGGTCCCCTTAGACTCTATTAGATATCAGCTCTAAGACACTTGATGAGACATCGGTTGCTTTTTGTGCTGCAATATGCTGTCATTTTATTTGTAAATACATTTCATTTCCTGGTTACTAATTGTTGATAATCAGTTATGAATTATTATATCTGTATTGTTCTTTGTCAGGTTTTCATCCTTATGAATACTGTTTTCTATTTATACATGAGCATGTTTTATCAGGGTTTTTTGTATTTAAGAAAATAAATACAAATAGTTAGCAATAATAAAAATCAATAAATGGGCTTTCCCTTGTAGCAGCCGGCAAGATAAGGGCCACTTTCCCCTCTATTAGCCTGTCTGCTAGAGAATAGCAATCTACTACTGCAGGAAGCTGATGGAGTTACTGCTTTGGGTCACGTGGCAGCGGTTTGTGCTGACAACTCATACAGGGCGGTTGTTACCAGAACTATTTTTTTTTTCCAGTGGAAAATTTCTAAAAAAAAAAAAAAAAGAATTTTGAAGAAATTTTCTTGGAAAACTTTGAGTTTTCTGTGAAAAATCAAAACCCAAGATATTTCAGTTCTGAAATGCCACCATGGTGCCTCATGGGAGTCGTAGTTTGGGGCTTGGAGCTCACATTCTCCTCTATGGGCTGGGCTCCCTGATTGGACTACATCTCCCATGCAGTATTTTACTCATCTGGAATAGCACATAGAGGCCTTACCTCATTTCAGGAAAACGAAGAGTTAACAGCAACTCACGTTCACACAAGTGTTCCAAGGAGGCACTAGGGATTTGATCCATTTCCCAGTCCCAGCCATGGGAGTCCTTCCACTGAGTTTAATCGGAGATGCATCAGGCTCCATAACAGCAACAGATGGGGATAGATTATCTTGGAACAGGCTGTGGGCTGGGTGAGGAACCTCTAGCTGGGGGATATTTGTTTGTTACCTTGGGATGTCCTCTATCTGCTTCTCTGGGACAAAGGGGAAAAAATCTCCCTGGAAACTGGGACTGGACTGGCCAACCCAGTGCTCATTGGGCTGAATTCCTATAGTATTTCCTATAGTCAATATGGGACTCCATGATAGTGGGGAGGGGGCTGGGACAGCAAGGGACCTGCAGAAGATAGAGCCTGCATCTGCACTGCCAGATTCTATCCCCCCCAGTTGCTGTGTATGGGTCTGCCGTTGTCCTCTGTTAGGGTTGTGACCCCATCACTTGTGCCTGGAGAGAAGTGAGTCCTGGATTCTGAGCAGCACCTCCCTGCGGAGGAAGCAGAGACAAGTTCTGGAGATGGGGGTGAAGAACAGGCCAATGAGACGGACTCATGAGGGACTATGTCTAAAAGGGCAAAGACGCTGATAGCCCCTGAGCTGCTGGCCGGGGCGGCGGATGGGAGCTGTGTGCCCCAAGAAGAAAGCACTGGGTGGGAGCCCCCAGCACAGAACTGTCTTCCTCTGGCATGGTGAGTCCATAAGCCCCCAATCCTGCATACTCCAGGGGAGCAAATTAGGTCCCAGCCTGGGGCTGCGCTACCTGGTGCTTTGGGGAAAATCCATACGGCAGCGGCTCCCATTAAACCTCTTTCCTTCAGGAATGGGAAGAATGTTACAAAAGCAGCTGAAAGTGGCACTAGGCCATGAAATCTCACTGGGATGAGGAGAGAAGATGGAGATGGGGGAAGCTGCGTGTAGAGTTTCTGGGGTTGTATAAAATCCACATTTTATATTTGAGTACTATGAAGGCCTCCTCAGAACCACACAGCCACTGAGCCACCTTTAAGTGGAGGCTGCGGGAGAGATGCTAGATAACCCTTAGGGAACCTGGCCCTGATGATACCGCTTTGCACACACTCAGTCAGAAGGCTGGGGGACAGATGCCTTGGGATTACTGTTGTACACTAAGCACTGATCATGTGGACTTTGCTGCTCAAGACACCAATAAAAAGTTAGTCCATGCCCCCGGGAGCTTACCATCTAAAGGAGAGACACAGAGAAGGAATGATGGACCAGGACTGGGCTACCTAGAACAGGCACCCTGCTACAGCTGGCTGAATGATGCCCATTAGTGTGGTTGAACCGCTGTTGAAATTCCGGCCTGTTGCTCCTTGCCCTCCTCCTTTGTTCATGCATGTTCAGGCAAGCGGGTTTTTCGAAGTGTTTGCAGAGGCACCTACGAGCAGGGACACGCATATCCAAAGCAAAGAGTTCGTGAGCATCCCACAGGCTGGGACACGTGCAGCCCACGCCACCCTGCCAGTCATTCCTGAATGACACAAACTCCTGGGACTCGGGCTTGCTCCCCAGAAAACCACAGGCACAGCAACGGCAAGAAATGCTAATTCATTTGCTGTAAATAATTCAGCCAACTCCAGTGCAGATGCTGACACTTTTTGTTGTTGTCCCTAGGGAACATCCAGGTAGTACACAGGCGGTCACCGCTGTACGCTCGTTTCAGTGGGAAACTGGGGCTAGGGGAGATTCCTCTAGGAGATCAGGTGGGGATACAGAGACCTCATCAGCCCCAGGTCTTCCCTTTAAATCTATCTAGCCATCTTTCTTTCTTACACACTCCTTTCTGTTTGGTCCTCATCACCTTAGTATTCCAGGGTTTCAGACTGAAGTCGACCCTTTATGAACTCTCTCTTTAAATGGGAAACAGAGACTGGGAATTTTGCTTTAATAAGCCTCATTCTGAAATGTAAAGTGTATTTACGTTGTTTGCATCCTATGGAGGGGAAACAAATGCCTCTGATTTGTGAGTGGCTCCCAACGTGCTGCCCATTTTCCCAGGGCGGTGCATAAATAACAGAATTTATTCAAAGGAACCCTTTCTCCTATTTACATTTATATTGAATAATTTAAAACACCTTCCCCATTTCCATAAATTATTCCCCCTAGGATGGGGAACCTGCCTGTGTCAAAGGGATCTGCTTCTGGGGGGAATGTCTAATTACATTAACACATGCAACTACATTAAAGTGAGGGCTGACCCCAGGGAGGGGGCAGCTGTGCTGACAGGGGGAGAGGGGGATGCAGGGTTCGGGGATGCTGCGTGGCAGCTGTGAGTGGTGGGACCTGGGAGGTGTGGCAGGTGGCGCCCGAGTGTAAGGTGAAAAAAAGGGCTCAGCAGGACGGGGTGTACGGGGGGCTCAGTCCTGCATCAAAGGGAGACCACGGGGGACCTGATCCTGCATTGCTGAGGAGGATGCGAGAGCCTGATCCTGCACCAAGACAGCACAAAGCACATTAATGAGAGCGCCGCTGCACAGCTGCTCCAGTGCTCATGTCCAGGGTGAGGCCAGAGAAGGGAACGCAGAGCTGAGCATCTCCCTAAAGTGAAGAGGAACCTGTATAAGACCACGTCTCCTCAGCCCTCCTCCTGGTCCCTCTTTTATCCAGGGCTCTTGTCAGCAAGGGACTGGGTGCACAAGGGGTTTGGGACTTGCTCCCGCTCCGTGCACCGCTCAGTCCACTCATGCTCATGCCGAGACTCAACTCACATTGCCGCTGCAGTGTCTCAACCTGTGCTTCCCGCTGGGCCCCCGGCCAGGGCATCCCGGATCCAGGGCTAAGAGGGTTGCCCAAGGCCAGGCAGTGAGCTAGGGACAGAACTGGGTGGTACCGTGGAGCTCACTCCCTATGCCCGGGGAGCTCCATTGCTCCTGAACTCGAAAAGGGCCTTAGCAAGTGGGCATTCCTGCTCTGAGTGCCAAGGGAAGGCGCCAAGCACATCTTCAACCCCAGCAGGAAGAGAAGAAAATAATCGGCCCATCTTGGGCCTTTCCATCAGGGACTGAACTCCTCCTCCATCCCTTCCTCTGCTCTAGGTTCCATCCGCGGGACACATCACAAACACACTGGAATAGCCTGGACATCTCCCACTGGGTGGCTCCATCCCTTACTGGAGGTTGCAGCAGTTTGGAGTAATTAGCAAAGGGAAATAACAGCCCTTTGTAAACAGATGTCTGCCACCGTGGCTGCCCCTGACATCAGCAGCTTCTTGCTTGGAGAGTCATTCTGGGATGGTGGCCTGGATTTTAATTTTCTTAGAAGCTGGCTTGCTGAAGGAAGGCAGGAGGGCTGTGGGTCCATCCCCACAGACAGCAGAAAATGAGAACCAACTGCGAAGGGAAGGAGGAAAACTGCAGCGTTGTGGTTCTTGGGAGTTGAATTATGACCTGATGGGGGCCTGGACCCTCCAGCACTGAAAGCAGCTGACTTATGGGTCACTGTCTGCAGGGAGAAATTTAGCAGAAGGGAAAAAGAATCACAGGGAATTTGCAAGCTAGTGTCCCTCCTCCTCTCAATGGTTTTCTCTTCTATTTTCATACTTTCCCACATAGGTCTGAGTGACTCCTGATGGCTCTCACAGAGGTGGTTCCCTAGGGAATGGCAAAGACATGGGGGAAGTATAAGAGGCAAAGAGGATACAGAAGTGATGGGGCCTGGGTGGAAGGTGATGGGTTGATAGCACTTGAGACTGAAGCCCTCTGTTCATCTACAGAGTAGGTAAAGCACCAGCTGATTATGCCCATGCATCACTCCATTGTGCCATGTCCTTGACCCTTATGGAAGTTTAGTCACCATGGCCCATTGAATCCTTGATTGCTCTGGTGAGACTGCCAAGGAAGTTGCCAGTTCATGCCAGCTGTCATGGAGAGTTCTGAGCTGTGGATCCTAGTCCACTAGGAACTGCATGAGACTCACCACACTCATTTCACACAGGCCCCCAAATAGCCACCAGCTGGTTACAACCCTCAGTTGCTACCCGCCTGAGTTAGGTTTGGAACACTGATATGGCAGTGAAAGACTTTTTCTGCTTCATTACTTATCCCTGGAGTCACCAATCCCCAGATCTCAGGAACGTTAACCTCTCACTGGCTTTTAAGGGGCACCCAATGGACTCTTTAGCCCAAACCCTCTGTTTCAGCACATGTAGCCCCTGGAATACAGAGAACAATGCACCAGCAGAGAGATCTCATGCATTTGGGACTACCGGCCAGGGCAATGATTAACTGATCAGCTAAGGGATAGCAGCACAGACTCGTCTTGATCATATGGCCTTCTTTAAGTCCGCTGAAGTCCAAGTTGCTCTCCGAGGGCCCGATTCAGGCTGCCTGGTGCTCCTGGCCACCACCCAGGAAAACTTGAGGGCAAAAGTGGAGAAGAAATTATTTCCTCTGATTCTGGATCCCCACTCCCCACAAACCTTCAGATGCTACTTGGCAGGCAGAGGAGCATCATGCAGTGGGGCATCCCAGCCCAGCCACTTGCATGCTGTATGCTGGTGACAGCAATGTGTGACTCCTCCTCTGGGATGGGTGATCTGCATGGGGAGGAGGTGTGGGCCCTGGGAGGCCAGAATAGAGGGGTGCCCAGTCACTCTGCTTTGACAGCATTGTTATTTGTTATCGGTAGTAGTGGAGTGCCTAGGAGCCACGGTCATGGCCCAGGACCCCATTGTGCTGGGTGCCATACAACCCAGAACAAAAAAGACAGTCCCTGCCCCAGAGAGCTCACAACCTAAGTAGGAGACAAGAGACAGCATATGGCTCCAGACAGATGGATGGGGGAGCACAAGGAATCACGATAGGCAGTGGTCACAACACACCAGTGGCCTAACGATGGTCAAGTCTTTTGTTGGCATCTTGGCAAAAGAGAGGATAAGGACTCAAGGAATGGCAGCTAGCGGGTGGATGAGGCCCTATAAGTGTTATCTTGATATTATAGACACTTATGCTTGGGGGCATTTATGTGCAGAGATCTCATACATAAACATACATGTCCAGCTCTTCAGCTGATGTAAATTGTTTTGCTGATTGGTATCAACCGAGGATCTGGCCCACTGGGCTGGTTCTGCTTTCACACTTGTATAAACTAGGAGTAATTTCAGGTGAAGTCAAAGGGCCTAGCTGACTCCTGAGTAACTCCAGTTTTAAGGCTGTGTAACTCCACTGGGCACTGGAGTAGCCCAGCACAAACCTGGAGCAGAACTGGAGTAAGCTCATGGTAATTCAGGCCCAATGGAATAAGCCTTTAATTGAGAGTGAAATAAAGCCACCTGCACATAATACCTCCCTAGAAAATTCCTCTTTAAAGTAATCTCCCTTTTCCTGGCCACTACTAAAATTTCAGGCTTAGAAATTAATTATCATTTTAATGTTGCCATTTATTTTACTGCTGGCTGTACAGGGAGACTAAATCCAGCTTGAAAATAAATTGTGATTACGGTTCCACACTTCAAAAGCTTGTGATGTTGCCTCTGTATTCATGAAATATTATTGACTACTTCTACTGAATTTGGCAAAAGCCACCCCCCCTCACTGTGCTGAAGCAGAGCTCTTCGAAATTAAACGGGAGTTCAACTCCTGGCATTTTGCAAATGGCTACATCAGAAAGAGAATGATGAACGTCCTTTCATTACTTACCTAGAATAGCTATTTGCCATTCCCCCAGCTTAGTGTCATTTATTTCTCTGGGATCTAATTCTCAGCAGATGCCTCTGGTAGTGTTTTATGTTTGAGGGTCCAGATACCCATTTAATTAACTCCATAATTGCATGGTAACTGCTGGTCCTCTGATTGCACAGTAAGCATCGGATAGATTAAGACAGTAATTTCTTGGTTATTTCTGTCTTCCCAACTAGTGGTCTCTTAGGGCTAGATCTCGAGGTCCTGTATTCAGTTTTTACTCAGGCAAAGCTCCCACTCAAGTCAATAAGAGCTTGGTGCATAAGGACAGTCAGAAATACCTGAGTAAGGGCCTTAGGATTTGACCCACTGACTTTATTAGTAGTAATAGAGTCCCCATTGTGCTGGGTGCTGTAGAAACACAAAGTCAAAGGATGAGAGGGGAAACCGAGGGGAAGTGCCTTGCCCAAGGGCACACAGCAGGTAAGTAGAGAGCTGGGAATAGAACACAGATCTCCTTAGTGCTCCTCTCTATTGTTGTGTCTCACTTAAGCCTTGGGGCTCAACTGACACCTAGACTTTATGCTGTCCCTCTGCACAGGAGTGTAGTTTAACCCTGAGGAGTTTGTGGTGATGCTGAATTCCCCAGGCTGTTACTTCGTACAGGGATTTGCCATGTCACTGTGGGGCTGTTCTGTGTTGATAGCTATGTCTCCTTAGTCTCCCTTGCACCACGTGGGAGGAGACAGTGTGGAATTTATAGGGAAAAGGGTGGGGGAACAGACAGAGGAAAAGGCAGCTATGTAGCAACATCCCTCCCCCTCACAGCTGCAGCTCCATGGGGACAGCATGTGAGCTCAGTTCCATCTGTCTGAATGGGGCCATGGGGTCAGGAAGCAGCTGCTCAACTCCCCATGTTCCCCTGACTGATCTGCACGATACACAGATCTAGGGGCCTGATGTCCAGGCAGCCCTTCGCTGTCCAATTCCTTATTGAAGGTGGTAGCATCTCTGGAGGATGCAGAGCAGAGTTCAGAGTGCAGCTCTTGCCTTCATCTTTCATGCACTTGCCCCTTAGTCACTGAAGGCACATCTCAGTGATGGAGGCGGGTGTACCGGCCACACTGGGAAAGAGAGATGGATATTGCTTGGAGCTGCCTTAGGGAATTGTGTTAATAGGGCTGGAGGGAGAGAAAACCCTGCAGCAAAATTAGGATGAGAGAAACAACTCTCCTGGCCCCAGTTTCACCACTTTCTTTGCCTCTCAATCTCTCTCCTCCTCCTGTAACTCAGTGCTCACTAGTATCCTGGATGAGATTAGCTCTCTTTGAAGCCATTCTTCTATCTGTGCAAGCAGCTTTCCCAGGAGCATTTGAAGCACAAGTCCATAGGCAAGACCAGCAGTGAAGGATCTCTGGTTGCAACTGCATCATACAATGGATAAGACCCCATATAGCCATGTAGTGTGATGATTTCAGGTTTATTAACTCAAGCTTTCTTAAACATATTAAAGCTCGTGGCACAGATGCAACAGCCATTCCATTACTCAGGGTGGATACTATAATATTAGCTCTGAAGCAACTTAATAGCATTTTCAGAGGAGCAAGAATTTACAGTGGGTCATGCTCCCCCCTTCATTTGGACTGATGTGTCATGACTTTGTATTCTCCCCTTCCCTGTATGGACGCATATGTGACCTAAACTGCCTACTGTCCCTGCAGAAGGTATGAATCTGAAATTCTCAAAGCCTTAGTGACAATGCAACACAACAAGGCCCATTGAAGTCAATGGGAGTCTTCCCACTGAGTGAATGGGCATTGGATCAGGCCTTAAACAAGAAGACATTTTAAATGACTTTAAAAAGCCCAAACAGGTAGTAGACAATCAGTGATCTAGAAAGTAGAGTGAATCAGTGACAACTGGTCTTGGCAGGGATCAATTGAACCTAGAACAAACATGCAAGTGTGAAAATGCCTCAGTGTATGATTCAAAGCTGAGATCATCTTGCATCTTTCCATTGGTTCTTCAGCTGCTAGAACATCTGGGGAACATATGGTGCTGAAGGCACTTGTCACGATGCTTCTTGCATTGGAAATTTGATTTGGGTACCCAGAACAAGTCTTCATTCCAGATACATTTTCTGAAGACCCAAATTGTGATATCCCTCAAAGCACTGCATAGGGGCCCATTAGGGAGTTTGTGTTTGAACATTTGAAGCAATTATTCATGTTCATCTAGCTCCAAATAGCTACCAAACACCATGTGTTTTTCCTCAGTGTTAATAAAAGCCTAAATGATTCTTCATTAAGAAGCCCATTAAGAAGCCTGCAGTTTCCTCAAAGCTCATTAGAGGATATTCTCACCATTAAATTATCACACTGGAGTTTTACAGAAGATGGAGGAAAGATGCCCTATTGTGATTAATTCATGATAGATTTTCTCTCCCTTCCATACAGTCTGTTCCCCAGACTCAGTTTTTCTAATTTCCCAACCTCTACATTCCTTTAAGTGCAGCTCTGATCCTTCAACTTCTCTCTGCAGGGAGGGCTTTCCCAGAGCGGTGACACAGTGAGTCTGCAATGTTTTTGCAGTGGTTCCCACCAGTTTTTCACGTGCAGCGGGACCGCCGCGCATCTTTCTCGGAGGGAGATCATTGCTCCATTTAAAGTTTCCAAGCCTTCAGTGCAGGGCACATTTCTGACGAGGACAATGAGAAGGCTAGCAAATCTGGAACCAAGCCCATTTGATGGCACCCATCTTATGAAGAAGGCGGCCCAGCTTCAGTAGTGCATCTCCTCACTAGAGCTGTCCCTGGTGCTGAATCATGGAGTTGATGCTGAATGGAGGAGCTGTCCTTTGAGATGAATGGTGTCTCTCTCCCAAGACAAGAGAAAGCCATAAACAATGTTATTTACACTACCCACAAAAGAGCAACCTCCTCTAAACCAGTATCCAGGCTCTGCTAGCAAGCCCTGGGTTTTTTTTCCACTGTAATTCCCTGCATACCAAAGGCTTAGGAAAGGGAGCAGCCTCACCAGGTAAAAACCTGAAGCTGAAAGGGCAAAGCAGGCCAGAGGGCAGAATCTCCTAAATGAGAAGGTCATTTTGTGTCATCCTCCTGATCCCAGGAACAAATCACATGATCGGGGGATTACGGTCATGTGGGAAAACTGGCTGTTTTAAAACAACAGAGCTGCTCTAATCTCCCACCAAGTATTACAATCTCATTTTATGGTACATTATACAATTGGCCTTTTGAACAGTTAAAGGCCATAAATGAAGTTTATGGCATCCTGAAGTCAAATCTGGGGAAAGAATGAGAGATAATCTGTTTGGCTGGAGAGGATGGAGCAGGAAGGGCTAGCACAGCGCAATTATTTACATCCATTCAGAGTCACAGGGAAATTAAATGCATTAACTGAGCTGCCAGGCCCTCCTCAGAATGGGGCTTTAAATGATATTGATGCGGTGCTAATAGGTGTGTCATTTGTCTTGTGCATATTGTCGTTCAGCACTCGGAAGCAGCCCATGGGCAGGAGCTTTAGAAATATTTTGTCTGTTCAGTAAGATTCATTTCAGTGGATTTGGAGCATCAAACCCTGCAAAACAAATTCCAGTCCCATGAGCCACCCAGTTGGGTTAGGCCCCCCAGGGCCCCAAAGTCCATTTAACCGAGGTACCCAGTTCTTGGGAGCCTAGTCAAAAAAACCCCAAAACTTCCCAGGCAGGATTTATTATCATTCTTGTTATTAGGGTAGAATCTAGTGGCTCAAACTGAGATCAGGGCCCCCTAGGTGCTAGCACATAGTAAGAGACAACCCCTGCCATAAAGTGCTTGCAGTCTATGTAGACAAGGCTGACAAAAGGCAGGAAGTGAAATGGAGACACAGGGAAAGGAAGTGACTAGCCCATGATTACGCAGCAGGGCAGCAGCAGAACTGGGAATAGAACGCAGATCTCCTGGTGCCTTTCGCACTTGATCATGTTGCTTTGCTTTAAACTGAGAAGACACAGAGGCTCCCATTAGCCTGGTTTCATAGCCTTGGGAAAGTCAACTAGCCAGGCCAGATCCCCAGCTAGCGTAAATCGATGTAACTCCACTGATACCTGTGAGCTCTCAGGGCTGGTCTAGGCATACTTAATGCAGCCTCAGCATGGGAACTGGGGGGCTGGACTAGCTGACCTCTTGAGGTCGCTTCTAGCCCTAACTTTCCATGATTTCTATAGCAATAGAGTTACCCTGATTTACACCAGCTGAAGATCTGGCTCACCATATCCCCTATGGAGGGCCAAGTTTTTCCTCTGATTTTACTCACAGCCTGGCCCAGCTTTCATGAAATCAGTGGGAGTTTCAGCAGGGCAAGGAGCAAGTGAAATCTGAGGAATGACTACAAGGTCTGACCCATGGTCAGGTTTAAACAGAGTCTGAAAATTGCCCTGCTTCAAATAGGAGAGAAAGAAATTCCCCCCTCCCCCCGAGATAACAGTTCACTCCTTCCAGGTCTCCTCCCACCAAAGGCCTGCCATCTCAGCACTCCAGGGCACCTCCTTGTTGGACCAAGGCTTGAAATCTATAGAGATAATAGCTGCCTTACTCAGGAAAAACTCCCAGTGGGACAGATCTCAAGATGAGCTGATCCCTTCCAGTCCTATTGACTTTGGTGGGCTTGGAGGTGCTTAAAACCTCTCGGGAATTGGCCTATTGTCGTCAATGAAAGCTTTGCCCAAGTAAGAACTGAGAAAGGATTTGACTTCTAGTGTCCACCCAGGCCCAGGGCTGCTCTCCTGCCAGTCCCTGTGCTGAGGGCACGTGGCTGTGTTCTTCCCGCTGCTCAGAAAGAGGAAGTTCACCCTGTTCTTGCCAATCCCCAGACAGGGTTGAAACACCGAACCTCACACCTTTTACCACGCTGCCTGGTGCTTGCATGCACACCGAGCTGTAGCTAGGGACAGACAGTGGATTGAAACTAACCCACAAAGCATTCAGCGATCAAAAACATGTAACCATATCTCCAAGGATCGTGTGTCTCATTTCTAAAGCACAAGCAGGGTCCAGGCCAGCCAAAAAACTTCTGTAAACATTTAGAGAGTTATTATAAGCAAGGCCAGCCTTTGGGTTTCAGGAGCCCCAAAGTGAGGCTGGATTAGCATCCCCTTTGGGGCCAGGCATGAGAGTGTATAGCAGGGATTTGGACTAAACAAATGAGAGCTGTAGGATTTCGCTTCAGAAGAAAGAGGCCAACACAAGGGCCTCTCTCCTTACCGAGGCTTAATTAATTATTGTTTGCAAGGCACATAGAGAACCGCAGAAGAAAAGGGCTACATACTTGCAGAGCATCATCCTCATTGTTATTAGCAAGCCGGGATGTGCAAACACACTTACTTCTGTGAGTGCCCATCGGAGCTGATGTTCCCAGACTCATTGGGGCCACTTGTCTATCTCAAGTGCCCTCAAAGTTGGCTCTGAGCAGGTCCTTTGCCTCCTCACTTTCTTCTCTTGTTTGCCAAACCTGATTGTCTGAGTTTCTCACAAATAATACTAGCAATAAAAAAAGCTCCTGCCACATATGTGATTGAAGCCCACGTCCAATCCACAAATGAAAATGACACGGGCCCTTATAGATTTCCGATTCTGGGTAGCAGAGTGTGATGCAGCTATATGAAGAGCAGCTGATGCATCATGCCTGAATGCAGAGAATTGAATCTATCATCTAATTTTAGTATCTCCAAGATGCCTGTCATTTCAGTGTCCATCCACCTCTTCCTTTCTAAAGGCCAGATTCCATTCTCAGTTATAGTGGTACAGTCCCATTGACGGCCAGGGAGTTGTTCTGGTGGAACCCGGCGAAGAATTTACCCTGAAGTGAATGAGTGTCTCTTCCATTTCATTTCCTCCTTCTATATTGAGCTCTAGCCCACAACAATCAGGGGGAGGGCCCCTTTCCTCAGGGAAAGGTGACATGTATGCTGGGACGCAAGGAAATACACCATGAATGGGGAAGTGTCTCCGGGATGCTGATCAAGGGGGAAATGAAGGAGAGAGACCTGCTTTCAGGTTGGGATTCTGAGTCAAAAAAACCCAAACTCCTTCCCCAGCTGCTGTTTATCAGGGGCTGGAGATAACTTTCAGAGGAAGAACTACTGAGGAGTCCTAGCCAGGGATCACTGCTTTCTAGTCAGACAGAGAGTGCCACCTTTCCAAAATTGGGTGCCTAGCTTTAGACAGTCAAGGCTGAATTTTTTGGCCATAACGTTTAATGTAGAGGGTGTCAAGGGCCCCTGCGCCAGAGACAATGCACCTCTGAGGCTAGATGGATCAGCGAGTGAAGGCATCTCTTAGATGTTGCACCTGGAGACTCAACATCAAGGAGTTTTGGTGCATCTTCTTTGAAGGATGGGCAGGATGTTACTTTGCTGTGACTCGACGAGCACTGGCCCCGTTGGCCTGTGGCAACCTGTCTTTTAACACTGCTGTTGCATTTCTAATGATGCCTGGTCTTGGGAAGGGCTTGATGATTGGTGGATGTGATTGATGGGATCAGATGTCATGTGCAAACTGTTACTGTGATGGATATTTGAATGCTGGGACCCTGCATATGGGGGTGTGTGTAAAGAGGAACTTCAGTGAATCAGCCAGCAACCAGGGTGGATTTGCAGCTTAATTAACTGACTCTGCTCAGCTGGTGCCCTGTTGCCCCCTTGCAGATTTAAAGAGGTGAGTCACCAGCTGAAGCAGAGTTTAGGGTGGCATTGAGTACAGGGACAGGCTGCCAGGATGGGCGAGTGAGCTTCAGCTCATCTGTGCACCCCAAGCCTGCTCTGTAAGAGCTCCCTGCTACATTCAAACAAGCACGTATGCACACGTGTGAACACAGGCTCACATGAACACACATGTGCATGCACACATGTATCCCTATACATACATGTGCATATATGTGTCCCTGCACATTTTGCTCGGAGTCAATCTTCATAATCATTCCTCTCCTCACCAAAGGACCCCATTTATCACTAGAGGGCAAGTGGGGAGTTTGGTCGTTTTGTCCATTCAGTTCTAAAGCCAAGGCAGCCCCTAACCTAGAACCATAAGATCCCCCCTTATTGAGCTGACAGGGGAACCCAGTCTTTCTTCATTCACTTTTAGGCTTCCTGTATGCCAGGGCACCCCCTGATCTACCCACAATGTATCCCCGTTCATTGGGCGAGAAGATAATTCCTCTCCGTTCATTCAGTTCTGTACTGTTCCCAGTCTGATGCACCCCAGCCCTGCCCTGAAAAAAACCTTTCACTCACGGATAACAGTTCCCTTTTATAGGCAGTGCATTATGTTTTAATCTCCATCATAATCAGACATTTAAATCAAGAGCGCCTGGGATTATCTGCTGCCATTTTTGGAGGAAAATGTGCCGAGTTTAAAGGCATTAAATGATCTTTATTCATTCCGTTCAGGGATGATGATCTTAGCACAGGCTTAGAAGAGGAATGGTCCTTCTTATATCTGTTGCCTTGATCTGGCAGGCCATTTTTGGGTCTGGCTCAGAACATTTCCAGAGTTTTGGGGGAGTTTGTATCTGAGGTGTAGCTTGGGGGCCATTTCTACCTGATTTCAAATGGGTAACACCCTGGCAACGTGAATGGAGTTACACCAGGCCTGGATTTGGCCCTACAGAAGCTGAGAACACCTACCACAGTCTACCTCCCTATTGTTCCCTTTCTCTGTCACTGTTAGCAACCCCCTTCCTCCTGGCCTCGCAGGCCTGTAACGTGGGCATCGCCTTTGACTGCTTCTTCTCTCTAGATCAGTGGTTCTATACCTATTTGCCCTGTGGGCCGCACATGCAGCTTTTTCTGTGTTATGTGGGCCACATCCACACAACGTATATACTACCTATAGGGCCTGGTGGCCGCAGCTGTGTGCCAATTGGGCCGCAAATGACCCGTGAGTTGAGAACCACTGCTCTAGATCCTCACACTCCAGTCATGTACTAATCCTACAGCTGCTGCTTCCTCCATAACATTTCCAAGCCCTGGCTTCTTCTCTCTGTCCGCACCACTCACAACTCTTATCCGCACTTTTCTCATTTCCTGCCTTGTCTAACGTGCCCAGCGCAATGGAGCTCTGATCCTGATTGGGGTCACTGAGTGCCATTGCCATACAAATGGTAATACATGAAAATAATAATAATTAACCAGGGCTCAAAGGCTCAGGTTTATGCCTGCTCTGAAATATCATCTCCCTCTTAGTCCCTTATTGCATTCTCCCAAAGTAATCTCCTTCCAGAGCCAAGGCTGCAGGGGCAGATTCTCAGTTGATCCAGTTCCATTGAAATCAGTGGGTCACATCCTCACCTGGTGTCAATCAACATAGCTCCATTGAACGCAGTGGTGTAAATCAGCCCAGACGCCAGCTGACCTAGGCTGATTCGCACCAGCTGAGGATCTGTCCTTGGAGGAACAGCTTTCTCTGGCTGTCTTGGGAAACACTCAAGCAGTTAATACAAGAGGAACGCAGGTCTGGAGAGCAGACAGGAGCCAGCGGAGCGACGTCGGCATGTGCTGTGTGTTTTCTCTCCTTCCCCTTGCCAAGATTACTGTTTCTGTGCTCTGTGGTTTGAAAGCGGACATTGCTGATACCAGCGCTGTCTCTTATCATGAAACTGCTGCAAAAATTGCTTTCAAATTGTTTTACAATTGGGTTTTGCTCGCAAGCCTCCTGATTGAGCAAGACAAACTCAAGATGGGAAACGAGTTTGGGGTGGGAATGGGAGAGGGAGCCTGGATGACAAGAGACTTGAGGGGTGGGGTGGAGGGAGAACACGGGACTGTTCACAACACAAGCCCACATGAATTGAAATAGAAGAAGTTGGTTCCATAGCCTTGTCAGGGGTGAAAATCACCAGCTTGCGGAGGGCTAGCATGTGGCCTGTGCAGCACTTGTGAGCTTTCTGGGGCAGGGAGCATCTTTTTGTACAGTGCCTAGCACCATGGGGTCCTGGGCCACGACTGGGGCTCCTAAGTGCTACTGCAATATAACTAATAATGAATAATCATTCCTTAAGCCCTCTGGTTGAAATTCTGGCCCCATTGTAGTCAACAGGAGTTCTATCCTTGATTCCACTGGAGCCAGGATTTCTCCCTACGGAATCAAAGGGAGAATTGCCAGACACTGTAAAAGGAGCCATCTTAGACACTAAGGACACTAGGGCTAGTGTGGCTTCCTTCTCAGGGCTTTTTACTTGCAAGGCTACACAAACCAAATAATCCCCACGCCAACAACTCCGACAGCAGCCACTTTGTTGAAGTAACTTTGTAATGAATCCCAGCCCTTCTCCCAACAGCTGCCCTTGCGGTAATATCTTGAAGTAGGAGCAGAATACAATAAATCAGCTTTTAATAAACTCATAAACTCATCTTGGGGGAGGTAAACCAATTTCTGAGCCAGTTGAGGCGCTGAGGTTTCACAGAGTGGCACAAAGCTTGAGTGGATTGCGAGATTGCTCTTGAGCTGGTGAATTAGTCTCCTTTTTCTCTGCTGCTGATAGGGACAATACTATTAACTCTTTGGTGGCTATGGGCTCTCTCTCTGTCTCTGTCTCTCTCACACTCTTTCCGGCTCACCCAAACAAGCTGGTGCATGCACATTCCCCCCTCCAGCATGCCCCTCCGCTTCTCCCCCGACACGGCAGTCGGTCTGAATACCCAGGTGCCCTGGGACTGTAGGTTTGAATCCCAGTAGCTTTAGCTCGGCCTCCCTTCCACCTGAGGTAGGGCAACACCCTGAGGCCAGACTGCAGCCGCACCGCTACAATGCTGTAGTGATGCCAGCATAAACCGATGGAGCAGAGGCAGCCTACAGAGACAGACGGATTTTTTTCCATCGCTGTAGGAACTCCACCTCCCCGAGCAATGGTAGCTAGGTTGATGGAAGCATTCCTCCACCAGCCTCGCTGTGTTTACACCACGGGGGTTGGTCAGCATAGCTATGGTGCTCACAGCTGTGGATTTTTCACACCTCTAAGTGCCATAGAGTAGAACCTCAGAGCTATGAACATCTCGGAAATGGAGTTTGTTCATTACTCAGAATAAAACATTATGGTTCTTTCAAAAGTTTACCACTGAACAGTGACTTAATACAGCTTTGAAACTTTGCTATGCAGAAGAAAAATGCTGCTTTCCCTTTATTTTTTTAGTAGTTGACGTTTAACACAGCACTGTACTGTATTTGCTTTTTTTTCTGGTCTCTGCTGCTGCCTGGTTGCATACTTCTGGTTCCACATGAGGTGCGTGGTTGACGGTCAGTTTGTGACTCTGGTGTTCATAACTCTAGGGTTCTACTGTAGCTCTGTCAACCGAGGTTTTAAATGTGGACCAAGCCTGAGTCCCACGTACGTCATTTACTTTACATGTGGCTTTTTTTGGAAAGGCCTTAAAATACAAGGTCCTGTCTGCTTTGTGAAAATAGTAAAGAACCCAAGGCGTGGTTTATGAGTCAGGGCCAAATTCAACCTTGACTTATGCCCCCTGTAACCACATTGCTTTCAACTAATTAGCAGTAGAATATGGCCCTGAATATTTGTGCTTAGCCAAAATTTCCCCTTCCTTCCTGTTGCACTGTCTGCTGTATGCATGGCTGCTGCCTTCCACCCCAGAGGTTGCTGCATTTCCATGAGGCTGTACATGTACAAAGTGTAAAGTACTTTGCCAGATAAATACCAGCTGTTGTTATGCTCACACACCTCCTCAGCATTCACTCACAGGCAGCCTGGGAAATACTAGCCTCAGGAAGCAATTCATTTCCTTTAGCTTGTTATTTTTGGGAAGCTCACTCTGAAAACCTTTACTGCAGCATTTAATGAGAGCAGTAAGGTGGGGCAAGCCAATGGGGTGAGAGGCTGACCACTTGTTGTGGTGTATCGAAGACAGTGTTGGAATTGCAAGCTGTCACTTTAAAAGCAAGGGGATCTGTAGCAAAGCACGGGGTTGGAGTCAGTCTGAAAAGAGCCATAAGGCAAGGTGGGGTGAGTTCTGCCTCCCTGCCTTTGGGAACAGCCTGTTTTGCTTGTCTCTTGTGTGTTTCGACTTCCAAGAAATAAAGTCATGTTATTTTGCAACCTTCCAGCACGAGTATTTCTGGTTTTCTCTAATTTCTCCATGGCTATGCTCTGAAACGTAAAACTTGCAACTCCACAGAGCTCTGATGCTAAGCAGCCCACAGGAAGGAGAAAGGCCCTTGTTGTGTCAGAGGGTTGGGTATGGCTACGAAGACCTAAGGCCACCTTCACCTGTAGCGAAGAGGGGATCTGGGGACTGCTTCCTGTGTGTCTGTCTGCGGGAAGGTAGTTTAATTGTTAAATACAAGCTCTCTGGGCCTGAACAAGGAGAAGCCAGAAAGGAAACAAGTCAGGGCTCTCCAGGGGATTGGGGCCATCTCTTGCATTGCTCCAGGACAGACACCTATCTGCTACCTGGAAATGAAGAGAATGGCCAGCTCCTGGCCACTTTTAGTTCCGTGCCGCCACGGCCTGGGAGAAAAATAGCTTCCTAGTTTATCAAGCCCAAACCTGAGCTATAAGTAAAGGTTTTGATGGCCAGAGGTAGGTGCCAAGCTTTCCTACATATGCTGAAATGTGGGTTAGCCAGCTGGGGCATCCAGGTACAAGGCCAGATGCTCAGCTGACATGAACTGCAGTCTCTTCGCTGACTTCACTAGAGCTCAGCTGACCTAACCAGCTGAGGCTGCGTCTGTCAGCAGCCCCCATCCCTTAGAGGATTCCAGAGGCTGCCTCTGAGGAGCTGAAAGAGGATTTTCATGCACACATTATTACCCATGTGTCTTCTCAGACAGGAAAAAGCCACCCTTCCACCCCCCTTGCTGTCAGAGAGGTGATCACTGTAACCATTCCCTATCACCCCGATGGGAAAAAACTGCCCAAGCAAGTCACTTAGGCACCGCAAACCCCCCCCCCCCGAGCCAGCTGAGTGGGGACTAGGTTGCTATAGCAACATCATGGTACAAGTGACCCCCCCCCCCCGCTTCTGCAACTACACACCACCGCAGAAAAGAAACATGTGGCGTCTTCACAACGGTGCTGGGCTCACTCGGTTTATCCAGTTGTCAAAGATAATAGGAAACAGCAGACACAGCGCTGAATGCTAAAGCGCTACGAGGGGCAGGCTGGCTGCTAACTCTCCAAACTGCCTGTGATGCCAGCAGGGATCTGACTCAGGGGAACACGTCGCGGGTTGCAGCCAGGTCTAGAGCTCCACAGACCACACAGCTCCTGCCCCTCCAGACAGAATCCCCTTTGGAGCTCCAAGGCTGGACTGGTGGGGTGGCCCTGATGCTGGCCCAGGCATGATGGCCACATTCAGCACATGCCATCCCAGGGGGCACCAGCAGTGTTCCTTGCTCCCATCGCTGAGGGTTACCCAGGTCCTGCCCACCGTGGGGGGCTGTGAGACCAAAGGCTGGCTCATTCACAGAGAAGAGTCTCTCCTGAGGGTGGCATAGCAGCAGCATGCCCTGCCCACTGACTGGGGTACTGGCACCCGGTGTAGTGCATTCAGCATGACCAGGGCCCTGAATGGGATTGTGATCCCGAGCAGAATTGTGCACCAGCAACCACCAGGCCATCGATCTTCTCCTTTCTCTCCCTTATCTAATCCATCCTGCCCTGCAGCTGGGGATAGGACAGAGCTATCCTGCTGTAGCTTCTTGTCTTCCTGTAGCATCGCTCCATTCACTGCAATGGCAATAGCTTGATCAAGATCACTCAGCTAACAGGGCAAGGACTACAATGCGGCGACTGCGTTTGGCTCCTTGGCTGCAGTTTGGGAGCAACAAGATGCTCAGACTTTTCTTATTTGTTGTTCTTAGTATGACACCAACTAGGTGCCCCAACTGAGGTCAGGGCACCACTGCACAAGGTGTGGTGCGGAGACATAGCGAGAGACGATCCTTGTCCCAGAGAGCTCACAAATAGACAAGCTCAGTAAAGGGCAGGAGGGGAAACAGAGGCACAGAGAGATACAGTCAAGCAGCTGGTTAGTGGCAGAGCTGGGATCAGTACCCAGGTCTCCTGACTCCCAGTCCAGTGCCATGCCCTATCTATCTGCACGGACTTAACGAAAACCTGACGCCATTGATGCTTTACGCCCACTCTAAAATCATATTGCAGACATAGAGGAATCTCTCATTTTGAATGACACATGGTCAATGGTTTTCTTTATTAACAGCCTAGCAGGAGCCCAGGGCTGACCTTTCACACTGACAATAATACCTAAATTATACATCCAATTACATTACTCGCTTTCATCCAAGGACCTCAAAACATGTTACAAAAGTGAGTCAAGTTTTATTATCATCATTCAATGGATGGGGAAAAATAAGGCACCAAGAAGTGAAATGATTTTGCCCAAGGTCACCCAGTGAATCAGAGACGGAGCCTAGACCAGAGGGGCAGGACAAAGTTGATAGGAAACCAGAACTCTGTCTAGGGTTGGCTACCTCCGGGATGGACGTTGCATTAAACGCTGATAGATAGATTGGATTAGACCTCCCAGGTCCCTTTGACAGCAGCTTCTCCAAAACAGCTGAGCCGCATTCCATCTCCCAAATTGTGTATGATTCCCTTAAAAAAGAAAAGGGCCCGCATCCCCCCACAAGCAAGAGCTATTCTAGCTGCTTCTGCTACTTCCTCAAGTACTGCAGAGACTGCTGAGTACGCCCAGCCACATTCTCACTGGCAGTTTGTCTTTACAGAAACAAATGCCCATCCACTGTGTAATTAACCCAGTTAACTGAGACACTGATCCATGCTAACTCCATGAAACCAGCTTATTATCTGCGGCGCTAATTAGCCGGGGAAAAACAGACGCTGGTTTTGCGGACTATCCGTGTAAAGGGGGAGTGAGAGGAAACCCTTCAAAGCTGATTGCTTTTTTTTTGCCTTTTTTCCCTTTTCACTCTAAAATGAGAGATGAAAAAAGTGAGATGCGGATGCAAAAAAATAAAAGCTCTTTTTTGAAGGACTCAGAGCGGAGCAGGTCTGGAAGCAGACGCAACGCACAGCCATGGGAGACTGTGGCAGAAGCAGGTTGCCCCTCTTAAATTGTCTTTAGAGTGCAATTGAAATACTGCACATCAGAGGGGAAGGAATGCTGGATTTGCACTGGAAATAAGGAGAGGAAAAGCTTACCAAAGAATGACAAGTGACTCTGTGTGTGTGTCTGTGTGTCGAAAGTAAAGCCTGTTACTACCGGAGGAAACTCAATCTGTAGTTTTACTGAGGCATTTAGTATTTGGAGCGAAGTCCAATTTGCTCATTGTGCTGATGGCATATGAAAGGCAGGATGGAGTTTTACTGCAGAGCAGTTGACCTAGCTCCCAAGATATTACTGATACACAGCTGTTTTTCAGCGTTTCAAAACACTGGAGTCATTATGTGGAGCTGTCTGCTAAGAGAAGCAATTAGGCTTCAGAGCATTATGAATGCCAGTTCCAAAACGTAGACACAGGGGACAGATCCATCTCAGTCCCAGCCAGAAGGGAGCGCTACAGGGAATATAAATTACTTAGGACACACTAGTTCCCATCCCAGCCAGCAAGGAGCACAGCCGGGAATGTAATGAAGACCATAATATGTCCCAGCCAGAAGGGGTCCTGGAGACCAACTGAACCCAAAGGGACGTACACAGGAGTGAGGAATAGCAGGAGGAATACAAAAAAACATCTTCTATCCATCACTAGGTCACTGCAGAGAATGGGACAGAGGTGGAGTGAAGAGGATCGAGAGCAGTCCCTGCCCCAGCCCATGGGGTGCAATTGAAGAAGGTTGCACAGGGAAGGGGATATCCAGGGAATCTGTTTTTTTATTCCAGCCAGAAGGAGGCACTGCAGAACTAGCCCCAGTGGGAACAAGCAGGAGACAGGCAAGCCTCTGTCCTGGACGGTAGGGATTGGAGACAAGGAAGAGGGGCAGGACAATCTGAGGCTACGTCTACACTATGAGTTGGGATGTGATGCTCAGCCTGCATAGAGCACCTCAAAAAAGGGGGGGATGGGCTTCAGAGCCCAAGCACAAGCCTGAGCCCGAACATCTACGCAGCTCTTTGTAGCCCCATAGCCTGAGACCTGTGAGCCTGCAGACTCAGGCTCGGAGACTTGCTGCCGCTGGATCCTCCTTGCCGTGTAGACGCACCCCTTCGCTCTCATCCGAGCTAGCGTGCGAAAACCTGTAGCGTAGCCAGAGTAGCGTGGGCAGCCGCGAAGCACCCGGCGCAGCTAGCCCCCGCCGCCACCCACTGCTCCCTGCACTACTGTGACCACATCGCTGGTTTTAGCGTGCCGTCTCGACGAGAGCTAGTGTGAGTCTGTCTACACAAGCTGGGAACCACTTCCCTAGCTCACAGGGTAGACATAGCCTGAGTGGGAGAGCAGCTTTCCACTGGAAGAGTGGAAGAAGAGACAGATGATGGTGTGGCTGGCTGGATCTTGGTAAAAGCAGGGACAGCATGGGGCATCAGCAGTGCAGATATGCCCTGTGAGTGCCCACTGCTGACAGTGAGAGAGGAAGTCAGTCTCCATGACCCATTCAGTCCCCAGCCTCTCTGCGGCTGAGACCAGGGTATCAAAAGCGGTGGAAGCTTTTGCGATCCTGCCTAGCGGGATCGAGAGTGGAGCAGCTTATTTTATGTAACTCACCCAACAGCCATCAGATGGTAACAACTCTTTGGACATGGGCTTGATCTACTGATGAAAGGCACCCTGCCAGTACTGAGCACAGCTGACCATCAGGGGTGCTGGAACAATTTGTAGAGTGGGGGTGCTGATTGTGTTCTCATCCAGGTCGGCAGACGGAGGAAACATGTGGACGGTTTGACTCTGACGTGGTATCAAAGACTCACACAGTGCAGCAAAGGGTGAGATTCACCTCTGTGCAAAGGCTTATGCACCCCTTAAGCCCTCAAAGTAGCACGTAAGTGGGACATCCACCTCGTGGTGGCTCTTTTGCACTTAGGGCATTTCACCCCACATGTCTTCCTGCTTTGTGAGTACTGGCCTTGTCACACTCCAGAGAGATAAATGCCATGGAGGAACTTCTCTCCGGTCGGGACTGGCTTAAAGTAACTGGAACTTCTTCTGCAACAGCAGACGCCAGGGAAGGGGGGATGCCTCTGTGCTGGCGGCTGTACTGTAATTATGCAGAGAGTCCATATCACCGATTACACTTGTTCTGCTTGTATGGCACAAGGCTGGTGGCTTGTTTAACAATTCACATAGCATTGTTCTCACCGCAGCCAGAACACCACAAAATTGATATTGTTCTTACACGGGCGGCAGAGATAAGATGCGTGTTTAGTACAATGTCGGGGCCATGATACCATCACTGCATGGGGAAATTAAAAAACCTTGATGTGGAAGCAAAGTCCCGGCCCTCCCCAACACAGCATGGATGTTCCCCATGGGGCCAGCGAGGAGGACAGCAATTGATGAGGTTGCACGCTTCGCTTCTAGCAAGCCAGACCCTTGGGACGCAGCTGGGAGGTGACAGGTTTTAGAACAGAGGTGGCACTGAATGGAAACACTGGCATGGAATCCCTCCAAACTTTGTGGAAGTTTAGGTCTGTATCTAGGCCTGTCTCTGGTTTATTATCAATTCAGCCCCAATGCATCCAGAGCCCCAGACCATTCCCTTTCTTCAAGGTGAGAAGAAAATCCTTTCTGGCTCTTTGCATCCCAGATCCTTGAGATACACCATCTTGGGGATGGTGGGGGAAAACATGAATGGCTTAAGCTGGGAACTGCATGGTGTGTGTGTGTGTGTGTGTGTGTGTGTGTGTGTGTGTGAGTGAGAGAGAGAGAGAGATGGAGTGTGTGGGAAGAATGTATGTGAGTATATATTGTGTGATGTGTCTATAACAGCTGTCTATGGAGGTCACAGTTGTGTGTCTCTCTATGGGGGATGGCTGTGTGTGTCCCTCACGGGGGATGTGTAATCTGTATCATGCTCTCCCTATACACTTGACCCCTAACTCCCTTTCTGATGGCTGAGGCTGCTTTTCCTTTCCAGCAGAGAGAGGGGGTCCATTTTGTGCATCAGCGTCTCATTGTCAGGAGGAACAGAAGGGCTGCCACTTTATACACATGTATCCATCAGAGACAGATGGTCCCAAGAGACCCATAGGCTCAATGTGGGAAGTATTAATGCAGATTTAATTAAACTTACTTTCCTGGCTATGTGGGCCTTGGGGAGACAGAATGTTGAGAAGCAAAACAACATTTTCGGAACCTGTATTTTCCCTTTTTCTTTTTTTTTTTTTTTTTACTTTTATGGCTGTGGCTGTGGGTAGAGCTGGGTGGTAGAGATTTTTACATCCTAGGAACATTTCTGAGATTTCAAAAATAAAAACTCTCCATCCCAAGTCAGGACAAAAAGTCCAAATCTCAAATTCTTTTGCAAACCGAAAATTGTAAAAACCAAAAAATTTGGTTTAGGTCAATCTAAATGTTTTGCTTCAATTATTTTCAAATGTTTCGGTTTTGTCTTTTTTATTAGTAGTCGTATTACTATAATTAGCTTTCATTTCTAAACATAAATGTATTTCAAACCAGAAAACTGGAATTTTTCATTTTGAAAATGTTGCAAGGACATCTTTCAATAATTCCTAAATTCCCCCTCGCCAAAAAAAAGTGCATTGTGAGTTGAGGAATTCATTGAAGGCAGGGACTGAGAGAGGTGAGAGCAGGAGCCACGTGAGGCAAGGACCATGGGAGGTGGGAATGGGACCATGTAAGGAAGGAGCCGGAGCCACATGTGGCGGGAGCCTTGAGGGGCAGGGGCCAGGTGAGATGGGGGCGGAAGCTGCATGAGATAGGAGGGCGAACCACATGAGGCAGGGATTGTGTGAGGTAGGAGTGGGAGCCACGTGAGGCAGGGACCACGTAAGGTGAGAGTGGGAACCACGTGAGGCAGTGAGCGGAAGCCAGGTCAGATGTGAGCAGAAGCTGCATGACATGGGACCTGGAGCTGCACGAGGCAGGTGCTGCATAAGGTGGGGACAGGAGCTATGTGAGTCTGCATGAGGTCAGAGTGGGGGCCATGTGAGAGGGAGCAGAAGCCCCTAGTGTGGGCCAGGAGCCATGGGACATTTAAGTAACTTCATTCTCCTCCCTAGGATTCTATCTGATTTTCTTCCCAATAAAAACACTCTTAAAGGACTCCTTGACCATCAGAAAGAAGGAGCCAAACTCATTTCTGGGGAGTTCCACTGGCAATCAGCCAACCAGAGACAGGATTGGTGCTGCTTTTGCAAAATCGCTTTGGTTGGGTTTTGCTTTCCTACAAGCCCAAACGAGGCATGTCTGTGACGCAACTCCTCTTTCCCCAGGGAGAAAGCACAGCCAGGATTGGGCGGCAGGAGATCTGCTTTTTCTTCCCAGCTCTGACGTTGATTATATTGCCCTAATGTGTGGGAGGATTGTGAGGCTAAATTCATGGTTGTAACACACTTTGGGATCCTTGCAAGGAAAGTGCTGCAGAAGGATCAAGGATCGTTCATTTGAACTCCACAAAGACCAGGTCAGTGCCTCAGTTGTGACTCATCTCTCTGAGATGCTCAGGCCCCTCACTCCCAGGGTACCCCCAGCCCTCCCTTAATGAACGCTGATAATGAGCAAAGCAAACCCGTAACCCTGGACTATGAGCAATTAATCAGGCAACCAGAGAAGCATGCACTGCATCCATCTTATCCGAGTCAGGGCGCAATCCGCCGCAGAGGTAGAAATGTGCCAAGAAACAACAAGAAAGAAGGCAAAGGTCAGGCAACAAAGTTATACAGGAGCCTGGGAGTGCAGGAGGAAAGGTCTCTGAGGCCTGTCTGGATTCCTGCTGATTGATGATGGAATAACGAGAAAGAGATGGGGCAGATAGACAAGGAATGTGCAATTAACTTTCCTGACAGCACCCCCTGATTACTGGGGACATGTGTCGGATAAGACTCTTGATAAGCACTCCAAGGGGGAGAAGAAGAGAGGCCCAGAGACTGCAACAGTTTTGTGAGGCGAAAAGGGGGTGCCAGTCATGGGGCTGATAAAGAGAGAGCTGCACCTGGCAGCAGATGATTGCAGCTGCTGCGAGTCATGAGGCCTGTGTGGGACCCCCCAAGGGCTGAAGACCAGGCTGTGGAGCTTGCAGATTCACTCACTCAGCCATCAGTCTAAGGAGGCAGAGGGAACTGAGGCCAGCCAGCCAGTCCCAGGCCAGCCAGACCTGGACATGAAGCGAGGAGAGGCCCACAGAGGGATGCTCCCTCTCCAGGCTGGGACAGTTGAGGTTCAGTGCCCCAGGCTGCAGGAGGTCTGTTTCGGTGAAAGGCCAGCAGGTGGGCAGGTAGCTGCCCCAGACTGCAGCAGGTGAGGGAGGGAAGGTTGAGACAGCCCTTGCAGATTGCAGTGAAGCAGGGAGAATATGACATCACTCACGGATGATCTCCCCAGGGGTAGCCCTGGTAGGCCCCACAAGCAGCAGTGGTTGTCTCTACGTGGCCAGGAGGACATGGGGCACCTGAGGACTTCCTCCCCCCACTTTGTATCTAGGACCCTGGACCTCCTCTGCAGTCACTGTGTAAATGCACAAACAGGGCTCAGCTCAACCCTGCGTGGGTTTGAGGTGCTGCGCTCTGCAGTGCACACCCCTCACCAGGAGGTCCCAGCTGGGTTACAGCCCACAGCTTCTCCTGGCTTAGCGACAGCCTGGGTCACAATGGTCAGACCTAGAGCCAGGCTGCCCCACAGTCCTGTCCTGGGTGGTTCCATTTCAGGCCTGTCCCTGGCACTGCTCCTGGGCAACTCTCAGGAGAGAGTCTTGGCTCTGACCCTACCCCACCCACTTCCCCCACATCCCAAGAGGAACCACTCCCTGGAGTATTTTCATTGCCCACAATTGAATGGGATAACGCTTTGCTAGAATGATAAAAGCGTGTTAATTATCCAGTAAGAAAACTGCCCCCACCCCTCTTTGCCTGCCCGTGGCTATATATTCATCTTTTGTTAGTTTGTTTTATTTGGAGCTGAATAAATTGGAAAAGCCAGAGTGATTCATGTACTGTGGATTGTGCATTGATCCAGCACACTTCCCTCCTTAAAGTCCCAATCAGTCATGCCGATCAATTGTGCATTCTGGCCTTGCCCACTGCGCTTGCTGTTTGCAGAAGAGGAGACACAGCCTGGAAGCACGTCTGCACAGATCTCAGCTAGTCCCCATCTCCAGGGTGTTTTGCACCCCACATCCCCAGGAGCCAGCTGTTCATACACTGACTCAGAGCCTGCAGCTTTACCAATGGCAGTTGCTCTGATTGGATAGCTATATACTCCCTTCAAAGTCCTGTCCGAAGCATAAGTAAAATACAGGGATGCTTCCTCCACTTTGGCTGTTCTAAAGTCCTGGCTGGGAAGTTGGAAGGGGTCAGCTTCCTGGACTGGAAATGCTGCCGGCACTTGTGACTTGAAGCCCCACAGGGCTTGATGCTCAACTGAGGTCATCTCAGATGGCCCAGAAGATGTCATCCAAGGGGCATGATGGCTCAGTATCTGGGTCCTTTATAGGGAATCTCTGGCTCATGATCTGTCCATTCTCGGACGTCTATGGCAGCCATCATGGAGGTATCTGAGTGCCTCCCAAATTTTATTGATGAATTTATCCTCACAACCCCTCTGGGCGTATGAACTTCATTTTATAGATTATTTGTATGATGGTAGTGTCTAGAAACGCCAAATCAGAGTGGGGCCCCATTGTGTGGGCAGAGTGAGAGGCAGTCCCTGCCCCAAAGAGCTTACAATCTAAATAGACAAGGCAGATGAAAAAAGTACTACTGTCCCCATTTTACAGATGGGGCTTTGAGACACAGAGAGATTAAGTGACTTGCCCAAGGTCACACAGGGAATCTGTGGCAGAGCCAGGAATTGGACCCAGGTCTCCTGAGTCCCAAGCCAGTGCCTTAACCACAACCAAGAGGGGTAAAGGAAGATCCCAGCAGCACTGTGAGTTTGTGTTGATGTGGGATAGGTGGGGAGCAATGAAGGCAAAGAAATGCACGGTGTAGAGGAGTGGGTTAGTGCTGGACCTGGCAGGTTGGATGGAGCTCACCAGCTGCCCCGTGTCTGTTGGAAAGCTCTCTAAGAATAGCTGAGCAGCCAAGCACAGGGGTAATTTGCAGCTCTAATAGCTTCTCGGGCGCACTGCAGCATGGTAATGGGGGCTAGGGCTCAGGCTGGTTGGATGCGATCTGACTTCCATCGAGAGACTCCAGACTTGCCCAGTGGGAGCCGGAATTAAAGTATGAAGACTTGCAAATGGGAAGCGATGAGAACCTGACAGCGGAGGGGAGGGAGGCAGGTGGGCAGCACAGATATAGCTCACCCTGAGCCCTAGGGGGTGAGATGGGTTCAGACCGAAGCCCATCAGGGTCTGGGACTTGTGCAGCCAGCACGGTAACACGGATCCCTACAACAACTCTAGTGGAGGAGCCTGGCACTGGGAATTCCCCACAGCCAGCCCATCTGCGTCATTCTTTACAGTGCCCCCGGCTGGGACTGAACAGCTAGTGCTCCTGCCCCATTCCCTGTAAAATCCCAGGCTGGATGAAGTAGTGCTCTAAGCACCTGTGCTGTCTCTCACAGCTAGCGCTGTGCCACTGTCCCCACAGAAATCCTGGCCCCACTCCTGTCTTGTTTAGCAGCGAGGGGCATCCAGGGCTCATGTGAGATCTGGCAGGAGCCATCTGAGCAGAGTAAAATGGAGCCTGTCCGGAGGATGGCAGCAAATCCTGGGGTAGCTCGGAACAGTCAGTGCTGATTGCATCCCGCTGTCCTGCCATCTTCATTCCATCTCGGACAGGCATGAATGCTCCGGGGGTGGTAGAATGGAATGTGACATGGGCTGCTGCAGAAATATTTCCTCCTACCTGGGAAAAGAAGGGCTTTCCCCATCACTGCTGGACATAGTCATCACAATAACACTGTGCCATAAAATAGCACCTTATAGCAGAGCTCCCAAAGCACTTTAACAAGGTGGGCCAGCACGTTGTCCTTATGGGGGAAACAGGCACTGAATTAACAAAAGGGGGAATTAAATCACCCCAGGCCAACAATTAGTCATTGACAGAGCCGAGAATATCCAGGTATCCCCATGACCACTTCCCTGCTCTAACCACTAGACTCCAGTGTTTCCCAGGGTAGGGTAACAGAACACAGGAGCCCTGATTTCTCGTCTCCTACTCTAACCACACCACATGACTACACACCCCTCCCACAGCCCTGCATTAAATCCAGGAGTCCTGACTCCCAGTGCCTTTCTTGAACCATAACTATCATTGCATCCTTTTGTATGTTGGGTACCAAGGTGACAGACAGATTTAACACAAACATGGTGTGGATATTAACATTATACATGCAGACACAAGTATCATACAGACATCCTTTTTTATTTCTTTACGTTTTGTGCTGGCCACGATGCCCTCAAGAGAGGCATGCCTCGTTTCCCGGCAATGATACTTAGACATGCTTCAGCTTCATACAAAGCATATGATTTCAGGACACTCCATGGAAAATAGCAGGCTGCAGTGGGCCATCACAATTCCAGCTCACTTTACATATGAGAGCTCCTTGAGAGAAAGGATTACAAGTCTCTTCAAGCCAATCCATTTGCCAGGTACCTATTGCAGCTGAAGAGATAGCTTATTCCAGCTCCTTGGGACTGCAGCTAGTTAATGCAGTAAGTTCAGTTCACATGGGCTTGGGGAAGCTTCTTCTGCCACTAGCTCACTGTACGGCCTTGGGTGAATCCCCTTGCATCTCAGTGCCTCAGTTTCCCCATGGGCCAGGACCCAGTCCTAGTCCCAGTGGGAGCATTGTCAATTATTTCAAGGGGAGCCCTATAGTGGCGATGATACAACTGTTACCAAACCCAAGGTTGCATGGTATCCACATTCCACAATTTATTACAAACTCCAACCCCAGGCCCGGATTTAGCAACGGGCTCTCCCAAGATCACAAATCTTCTGGCCTGCGATTTGGCACCTTGGAGTGTCATGCGGCTCTGAGCATGTGTCTTCCAGAGGTGGGTCGTTCTTTTTATTGGCCATGTTAGCTACACAGTCACAAAGGGGGACTGGTACACTTTCCCTGTCAGACTGATAACATCCTCGTGCAGCCGCAGAAGTGCTAACACATTCTGCCTGCCAACTTCAAGGCGATCGGAGCATCTGACAGACAGCAGCTTCCCTATGTGTTAAACATTAATAGCTTTCCAGCTTTGCCTCTACATTTCCTGTTACTGGGGACCTGAGCTGCCTCTCTGGAGATGTCAGTCCACGACGGAACAATTACTTCACGGGCTCAGTGCTTCTGAAGAAGGCTGATGGCTTCAGCCCGGAAAAGGAATGGATTGCCTGAGAGTGGTAAAGGAAATAGCAGGGCATCAAGGGATTTCAGCAAGATGTTGTCACAAGGAGGGGAGCAGAGCGTGGCACCAACTGCGCAGCTGGGATGTGGAATGAGTTTCTGCAGAAGAATGTCATTAACTCAAAGTCCTGACCAGTCAGGGTCACTGATGATCCCATGGCATTTGGTGCAAAAGTTGAGGTCTTAACCCGGGTGTCACTGTCAGATTCCAACTCCAATAATTCCATTCGGCCACCTCTCAAGTGGCTACAAAATTCTTCTTTGCTTTCTCACTTGTTATATAGTATTACTGTGTACAGCCAAGTCCTTGCTGCATTCCACTCCAGAGGTGGATGCTTATCATTGGTGGATGAATGATGGGTGTAAATACAGCAGCACGCTGCAAAGCTGCAACATTTTTGGGGGAAGGGGGCAAAACATTTCACAATTTTGGCTTGTGGAAACTTGTGCTTGGAAAATGTGGCTGTGTCATGGGATTTAGCCAACAGGTTTGGGGTTGTTGTTGGTTTTTTGCATCAAAAAATACAAAACAGCAAATGTTCATTTTTGCATTTGCAACTTCTCCCACACCTGAATATGAGCCAAATGTGACTTGTAAGTTCACCTAGACTTGAATGATATTTCACCATTCTAGGTTTGAAAACAGACTCATTTTCTAGCTGTGATGCCAATTAAGTATGAATCTTTTCATGAAAACGTGCCAAGACCCAGTTTCATATCAAACTGTGAAACCATCCAAATCTGGGGTGCTCCTTGTGAAAATGTCACTCACTTTTAATAAATATATAGACCAGAAGCTCAGCAGGTGTCAAGTGATGGAGCTTCATTGAAATCAGTGCGGATATGGTGATTGACATCAGTTTAGGACCTGCCCCATAGCAGGTGAAGGACTTTATTATCACTTTGAGAGAAAGCTGTCATGACTTTCTCACACCTTGAAGGTTCCCAGCATAATAGGCCCCAGGAATAATTCAGCAGAAGTTCAGTATTGCCTACTGAAAAAAGGATTCCTTTCCAAACATCATTTGCCTGTGTGTGCAGTTGTGCATCTCTCTTTCTCTGTTTCTGCAGACTACAAAACTGAACACACTTGTCCCATAGAGAGATGGATCTAAGATTGAGTCCTGGTGTGGAGCCATTTTTGAGAACCCCAAATTTCATGGAGGGTTGTCTGGCCTGTTTTCTTTGGCCTTTCTTTAGTCCCACCAGACTCATTATGTGGAAGCTCCACTCCACTGCCTGAGGTTCAGACACATCAGGACCGGGGGTGGGGTGGGAATTGCTGGAGAGCTCATAGAACAAGACAATGACCAGACCAAAGGCCACAGTGGAGTGAGACATGAGACTTGTCTGTCTGAACTGCTAACTCCTTGGTTTGTGGGCATCCCTGATGCTGGCAAAGGGACCACCACTTGATGGGAATTGTGTTTAGAGTCACTTGGATGAGTTTTGCATCTCTCAGTGCAGCCTGGCTCTGAATGCCCCATCCCCAAACTCCCAAATCTGCCAGTGCAACACCCACAGAAGGATTTTAGCAGAACATTTCACAGCTCACTGTAATTGTGCTCGTGCTGCCATGAGATCCAGGCTCCCCAGTAGAGGTTATTAGATGTTGAATGTGTAAGTAACCGAGGCTGCCAGCTCCCTGACTGATTCAGCCTCGGGCTATTCGGGGAGACGTGAAAGACAAGTCTCCTATTGGAACAATTTCTGCTGCTCCATCACACAAGTGAAGTGAAGTGGTGCAGATGGGCATAATCAGAGCCTCCTGCTCCCAGAAGGGGGTGTCAGGAGCGGCCTGGTGCAGAGAGCACTGCGCACCTCAAACAGATCTTTCGGTTTTCAACGTGATTTTAGCACTGGTGAAAAGTGCCAGATTGACAGACCAAGATTCTGTCTATCCACAGCCCAGGCAGCAGCTGAGCAAACTTCCCCCACACTGATTCACCCATGGGCCCTGCTCACACTGCCTACAAAGGGGCCAGTTCATGCTAACTGGGATGTGGACACTTGTCCGTTGAGGCACTGAATGGAGACCTACTCATCAGGATTGGGGCCCTGCTGTGCCAGGCGCTGCACAAATGGATGTGGGGCATCACCCCAGGTCCCAAAAGCTTCCAGATTTAGTGGAAGTCCAGGGAGTTGTTCAATTCCCAGCAGCTTTCACAGCCAAGGGGGTTACAATTCTCATTCACCCCCTGCCGAGCGGCTACATCACAAACCACTCACCTGAAGGCAGGGCACAGTAATAGAAACCAGGCCTGTGAAAATGTTTATTGTGCCTGGCTGTACCAGTGATCTTCCTGCACATACTAGGTCGAGCCATCATCTCAGTAGGTTGCAATTTACCCAGAGATACCTGGAGCGCTAAGCCGCGCTGCAAGTGCATTTTATCTGGTTGTACCTGGATCATTCAATAACGCAGCAGGTGGCATCTAATTGGGACCGTCAGCAGCACTGTAGCTGCATTGTGCCTGCAACATTCAGCGGCAAGACGGGTGCCTCCCACCTGAATACATCTGGAGCATTCCGCATTAGCGGGGCCTTGGAGAAACAGACCGACACTCTTTTCACAGGGCAAGCCGGCCCTTCTCCCCACTGCTTGGAGAGGAGCACTCGCTGGCTGCTCATCTGTCCCCGAGCCCCATCGCTCCTTCACAGGCATCTGCACTTTCTGTCTTCGCTTGAAGGCTGCGTCCATAAATACTTGTGCATCGTGGCTCTAAGCTCTACTGAGGCTCTCTGGGATTATGTGACCTAATGGCTACATCAATTTGCTTTCTAATAGTCATGTTATTAATACTGCGAGTGCTCAGAGTTGCAGATAAATCCTTGTGCTATAAACCCACTTTTATATTTCACACCACATAGCCCTTTTCACTTGGCACACTCCACTGGCACAAAGCACCCGCCTAGCTAGGGGCATGTATTATTATCAACTCAGCCCCTAATTGAATTCATTAGAAACGAGCCCTGTTGCTTTAATCTTTAGATGAAGTTTTCCCTCTTATTACAGTGCACATGAAAGTCCTTATTAATTCCTCACTAGGTTGTTTATCTGGCCAGACGATCGGGGAGATGGACAGTCTGGGTTAATAATGCAAAAAATCCCTTGGGTTGTTTTTCTGTCACTAACAGTGACGGATTTGAGGCGGCTGCTTTGGGCTCTGTCAATGGGGGAAAGAGGGCTGGATGGCGTGGGTTTCTCTGGGCTATGGGCCTCCTGTCAACAGAATGGCAGCTGGAAGCCATGGGGAGGTTGGCGGGGGAGGCCGTTCTGGGATGTGGCTGGCTGAAGGGCCAAAGATGTGACCACCGCTGTCACAGCTGCAAAGAGACTGACCTTGGAGATTTTGGGGACACCTCAGTTTGGCTTTGGGGGCCTGTGTACGTACTGCAGGAGAGGGGGTTCTGGGTCCCATGTGTGAGAGGTCGTGTGATCGAGCATCTCGAGCGCTCAGCCGTGAGCTGAGAGGTTCAATTCCTAGCTCTGGTACTACCTCCCTGGGTGACCTAGGGCAAGTGGCTTCTCATCTGGGCCTTGGTTTCCCTGTTTGTGCAATGGGCACAAAGATGCTGTTGCAAGGTGCTTAAATCAGCCAATGAACAGCACCACGGTAGGCAGCGCTGATTCTGACGTGGCTGCCCCAACTCCAGGCAGGGACCTAGATCATTTAAACACGAACAAGCCCCTTTTGTGACTGCACACAAGGGTCTCATTACTTCACTTGTTCGACCCATTCCTCCTCCCCAATTAACCCAGCATATACTACCACTGCTAACAACATCCCCACCGTACTCCAACCCGATAGAAAGTAACTCAACAAGAGATGGGAGCAGAGGGGGAAGGAAATATGGTTACATATTCATCAGCTCATTAATATTCATGTAGACTGTAAACCAGATTAATTTCCATGCACCATTTCTCCTGCGATTCCTTCCTCCCATATTTTATGTAACAAGAAAAAAGAACCTAAATACTTTTTGTCGTTATCTTTAGCTTCATTTAAATGGAACACAAGCCATTTGTCATTTAAATAGGAATTCTTCCTTCTGTGCAGAAAGTATCTTTTCCCTGCATCATGACTGTCATGGACCCCTGCCTGTTGGCAGACCTCAGAAGGCACCATCACTGCCACTTGCAAATCCAGTCTGCTTTCCCTTCCAGCTTTCCACAGCAATGTTGTGGATGAATCAGAATGGTTCATCTGTGTTTCATAGGCCCTGTACTGCTAAAGTGGAGATTCTCCTTTAGCTTAAGTGGCAGGGGTATGGGCTTTGGGAGCAGGAGGATGAGTGTTCTGCAGTGGAGTTACTGTGCTGACTGGGTGAGGGGGTGTTTCTTGGAAAGCCCAATAGCAGTCTGCACAAGATGTGGCTCCTCCCAGATGGGAGTAGCTCAGAGAGAAAGAGCGTGTGGTCGCATGCGTAAGTGCGTCTGGGCTTCCTTCCTGTTTTGTACCGGAGAAGCCAGGGGGCTTTTTCTGTACTCTCTTCCAAGAGCATCTTGGTCTCCCCTGTTCTCTGCTCAGGACACACAGCAGCCTAGCTTCCTGAGGACTAAAATGCACTGGTCTAACCCTAAAGGCATTGGGCTCAATATCGGGGTGGCTTGTGCTAACCCACTAGGGCCTGTGCTGTGAGCAGAGCGGTATTCAGCATTATGAGGGGCATTACTGTAGTGTCCAGAGGTCCTGATTAAGATTGGCTCCCCCATGGTGCTAGGTGCTGTACAGACACATCCCGAGAGACAATTGCTGCCCCAAAGAGCTTCCACTGTGCATGAACAAGACAAAGGGTGGGAAAGCACAACTGAAGTGGCTGCCCCAAGGTCACTAGCAGAGCCAGCAAGAGAAACTGTCTCCTGACTCCCCTTCCAGTGCCTTATCCATTAGGTCACAGATTTGCTATTCTGGAGACACAACCTCTTGTGTTTGGGACACACTTTGGCCAGCTCCTTGAGCAAATCTTCCACTGTCACTATGAGAGACAGTCAAATTCATTTTGGAAACTAGTTGTCACTGTAAATTAACATTTTAAAAACTCTGTAGTTTACATTTCCACTTATAAAACCTCCTGTTAGGATTATTTGATAATGCAAATTTTCATCTATTGCCTTAATAGGCCTTTCAGATTTCGGGTGGGTATGAATTTCAATTTTTTTTCTTCTGGTAATAGGATCTACTGAATATATGACAGATTTGTCAGTGGAATTTCAACAAATAATATTAAATGAACTTTAAATGCCATTTATGTTGTCAATTTTTAATTTCAAAAGTGTCACCCTGTTGCATTTTGGGATATGTAAATTAAACAGTTCACCTACTAAATTTTATGGCAGCCTAACGTGTCTAGAATGCTTTTGTCTGATATTTCTGCTTATTTAATCCCTGCAATATAAGGCAAAAATTAGCTGTTCATATTTGTTATATTTGTTTGATAATGGATAGATTCCTTTCGTTAATGGAATGATTTAGAATTATGCAAAGCAAGGTACAAACTGTATTGGCCGGTGACGCTGAAGTACCCAGATTGGAAAAAACAACTGAGCAAGAGAAAGGGAAAGATGCTACTGTGCCAAAGCATGTGAAAAGAGACTTTAAACACCTGCATTTATCAGTCTCTTCAATGAGACGTGAAAGAGCGTCTCTGGCCACTCACGGCCCTTCTGCATCCATGGTAGTGGAGGGTTGTTAATGTTCGTGTGGGTGTGTAGGCTAAATTACAACTCAGCGATTTACACTCCTCTGACTTATACTTTCCAATAGTAATAATACTTTGCATTTGTTTAACAGCTTCCAGTCTTGTTTGCGGTGCTTAAGGGCCCCGTTGTGCTAGGTGCTGCACGCGCACAGTCTGAGACCATCCCTGTCCCCAAGAGCTTGCAGTTGTCATAGGCGAGACTGAAAAAAGAGGATTGTTATCTTCATTTGACAGATGGGGAGGTGATGCCCAGGGGGGTTAAGTGATGTGCCAAGGTCACACAAAATGTCTGTGGTAGAGCCAAGAATTAAACCCAGATCCTCCTGACTCTCAGTCCAGTGCCTTAAATTCATTTGTGCTCTTTCCCCATCTGAAGATCTCATAAGAATGGCCATACTGGGTCAGACCAATGGTCCAGATAGCTCAGTATCCTGTTTGCCAACAGTGGCTGGTGCTAGCTGCTTCAGAGGGAATGAACAGAACAGGGCAACTATTGAGTGAGCCATCCCCTGTTGTCTAGTCCCAGCTTCTGGCCGTCAGATTTTTAGGGACACCCGGAGCACGGGGTTATGTCTGTGACCACCTTGGCTAAGAGCCATTGATGGACTTACCCTCCCTGAATTTACCTAGTTCTATATTGAACCCAGTTATAATTTTGGCCTTCACAACATCCCCTGGCAATGAGTTCCACAGGCTGACTGTGTGCTGTGTGAAGAATTATTTCCTTATGTTCGTTGTAAACCCACTGCCTATGAACTTCATTGGATGACCCCTGGTTCTTGTGTTATGTGAAGGGGTAAATAACACTTCTCTAGTCACTTTCTCCACACCAGTCATAATTTCCTAGACTGCTATCATATCTGTTTGGCTTCCCAGATGTACAGGATAGCTTGGTGGCAATTGTGGTGGGGGTTCAGAACAGTGGTTCAAAGAAAGCATCAGGTCTGCAGTGTCTAGGAAATCAGCACTGCAATAAAAATGTAGTTTTTGGTGGCTGCAGCTTTTATTTGAGGGACCTAAGAGCTGCCTCAAATTCCCCTGCCTCCCACATAGGGAGGACATCTGTCCTGTGAACCTCTGCCCCACACGGTCAGAGGTCTATTCTCCCAGAATTCTCCTCTAGCTCACTCCAAGAGGAAGCTGCTGCCTGGAGTCCCCCTACCGCACTGTAGAAGTGTCTGCCCCAGAGTTCCCGCTGTCCCGGGGAGCGCGTCAGTGAGGATGGAAGGACGCCATTCCTCCGCCTGAGTGCACCCCTGGCTCCTGTTGCTCGCGTACAGTCAAGACAAGGATCAGAGGATATGCTTTCCCTGCCTGGGCATACCCTGTGCTTCCATCCAGGACGCGCTCTGAGCCACACGCCTCTAATGAAAGAATCCTCATGATAAAGTGCTTATTACTTCATCAGAGAAAATTAATCTCCACCAAGGAGAGCTGCATCTTTCATGAAGCCATTCAAGTGAGAGACCCTTTCTCGCAGCCCCTCGCTTCTCCCTTCCTCCTCCTCTGCCGCAGTGGGATCCCCGGGGATCTGCCAAGCAAAGCTTCAGGTGCAACTCCATTAATTACCATAAGCTGGTGCTGGTTAACCACAGGGTAATGATAAATTCCTCTCATTTGTTACTGGCCAGTGATTACAGCAGCGAAAGGAGTGGGGGTCAGGGGGTCATCAATTTCCTATCGCAAGGAGATGGCAGATCATCCGACTGAGCCTGTCTGCCAGGTGCTTGCTTCTTCTCCCGCATGCCAGTCCCCCCAGGGCCCTTTCTCTCCCAGATAATGACCTGTGCTAGAGTCGATTTGTTCAGGCAGGGGCCTGAGTGGCTCTTGCAGGCTTTGGTTGTAGAAGTCACTATTGGTCTTTTTCAGGGGATGTCACTGCAGCTGGAGCTGCCATCTGAGACATTTGGGGCTTCCTAGATTCAGGGCCTGCACTTTGGAGTTGGACAATGTCATTGCCGCAGTGGGGCGGGAGGTATATCACAGGATCTTGCTCCCTCTAGAGGATAAGAGACCAGCTTCTAGTTCCTCATCAGGGAGCTCGTCTTTGGGTCATGTAGCCTAGGCCTATAATATTGGAGATGAAGGAGCGAAGCTTGATACTGGGGATGAGGCATGCTGCAGTTCCCAAAGCTGCAGCAGCCTCCCTTGCACACTAATACATATGCAAAGTTCAGCTGTTACACATGCACAGCATGCCCGCAGGTTACATCCTTTATGTGCCGACAAGCTGACATGCATGTGACATGCAGCACTCTCAAGCACCAATGCTCTGAAGCATGCAGGGTGCTAGCTATGGATGCGTGTGTGCACGCACACGTACGGTTTATATGCACGACCCTGCCCTGGTGTGCACACATTTATGTGTACACACAGCTCTAGCATTGCATGTATGCCCCCACTCACGTGGTTTACATGCCTGTACACATACATGTGATGTGCATACATGTCACACCCATCACATGCATGCAAACACAGAGTATATGACACGCACATTGGCCCACACACATGCAGCGCCCCATACAGAGGCACGGTCTGAGTCCAGGCTGCAGCCTTCCACTGGAGTTCTTGTTTCGCCATAAACACAGCCCTATTGCCACTGGGTAAATAACTCCCACCGGATTGTTTTGCTAAACTGGCTTCATGACCCATGCCAAAGTGCTCAAACACAAGAAATTATCATTGTGTTAATTGCAATTCTCTTGTTATGCAAAGTCATCAGCGGACTAATGTCCCATGTTATTACCAGATATTGCAAACAGCTCAGTTCAAACACAAAGCAGGATGTGTGCAGTTACCCCCGAGACCAACTTAGCTAGGAGTGATGGCGACATATTTCTAGGGCTTACTGGCAAGAGGGGTCAATTTTACGGGCTACATTGGAGGGCAGGCAACTCAATCTTTAGTGCTTCAGTTAAAGAGATGGCTGCTGCAACAGGCAGACATATCGAGTGCTTGGAGCAGATCAAGATGCACTTCTGGCTCTTCCACTTGCTGTGTGTGACTTTGAGGCAGTCTGTGCCTCAGTTTCCTGCTTTCGAAGGTGCTTTGAAAGTGCAAAGCAGGATTATTCATGATTGTTCTTGGGAATAAGTGTTGGTTTCTGGTTAATCTTCCTTGAGCATGGAATGCAATTTGGGGGGTGAGGGCATTTGCACAGGATGCATTCAGGAACAACTGATAGAGGGTGTTCAAAAATACATGCTCTGGGGTTTGGGTTTTGACTCCTGTAAACTGCTTTTGCTGTTCTGCTATGCTGCTCTCTGATGTCCAGGGCTGGGAGAAGGAAGCAGGAGCCAAACAGATTTCCATGACCTCCCGAAGATCACATTCTAGGTGTTTGCTCCCATTCGTTCTAAGTGAATTTTGAGCTTTTGAAAGGAACCAACACAAAGGAACCAAACTCTTCTGTTGACCCACAGACCATCTACGCTCCTGGTTAGAGGCAGAGCAAGCGTCCCTCTCATGCCTAATCTAAAGCATCCAGAGCATTTGGACCTGGGTCTCGCTGCTGAGATTGTGAAGAAGCAGGCCAACTATTACCAGGGTCATTGGGGGGAGGGGATTAAAGACACAGTTGCTTCTTCACTGGCATCATCAACTCTATTCACAGAAGCAACCAAGCAACGGGTCCTGATTTCTCATCTGAAGCAGAAACTCTGGAACCCACTGTCCATGTGCACTGCTCTGTTCCTTTTCTGTGACCCAGAGCCGCAGGGCCTGGTGCCGTTTGCCGGGATGGCTCGTTGCCAAGCCATTTGGTGGCAGTGACGTGTTGCCCTGTATTTCTGGAGCAAGTTGAGCGGTTTTGCTCCTTCACCAACACTTGGTGCCTGGTGCCTTTCTCCTTGGTAGATCCCTTGTCTGCTGAAACTGAGTTTGGATTTGAAAATTGTTCTTGGGTATCAGAGTCTATGGCTTTCCTGAGCCTTCCAAGACCTTTGCAAGAAGGTTGGGGGCAATTAGAGCAACGACTGAGCTATCCCGTTTCCACCTTGCATTGGGGCCAATTAGTGTTCATTGGGCTTCTGAAGTCAATACGAATTGTATGAGCTGAGAATCTGCCCCATCTGCTCCATGCTCCCTTGTTAAGTTTTCACAGTCTTGTTGCTTCAGGTTACACCCCTTGAGTCACCAGCCTGGTCAGGCACCCTCCAATGGCTTTGCTATCTCACATTGAGCTGACCATCGGGATTTCACTGCTTTCCCCCCAAGCTGTTCCTCTTGGCATTGCTGGTCGGCTGGCCACTTGGGGTCACCTGCTTTTTCCCCAGCAGCAAACTAATCCATCACCTGGATACTTTTTTGGCAAGAGCCACAAATGAAAAAAAAACCCAGCTTGGGCAGAGGAAGAGCAGGATGTGCTGTGAGCATGATCAATTCACAGGATCCAGGGCGAATGAGCAGAGGGAGGGAATGTGCTTTGAGTGCAGGAAACCAAATATTGGAATGCTCTGCCCTGCAGGCCCCAGGTCTCACTCCATCATACACAACACAAGCTCGATTGGCCTTGCAACATTTACGCTCACAGCTGCTTTCTGAACACCAGGAAAGAGATTCACTCTTTGAAAGGGCTTGGCTTGCATTAGGGCAAAGAAACTTGGGGGCATGCAATGGGCCTCATCTGGAATTGGACATGCCCAAATGATGGGTGGGATTGAGTCTGAATTGGGATCCAGAGCTGAATTTTGCAGCCGGTCTCTGTTTCTGCAGTGGGCTGAACCAAGACCCTCATCGTGGAATGCTTCCAAACTTTGGTAGATCCAGAGTCTAGACCTGACCGTCTTGGGGATCAGGGCCCCAAGCAGAGCTCCTCCTAATCACTGTGGACTACCAGTCACCCCACAGATGTGTACAGCAGATTGGCAGCATTGCTATGAAAGCCTTCCCTCGGACACTAAGCAGCGGGGAGGTTGGGGGTGAGCACAGAGGAGAAACTGGCCCGTTCACCCTCCTAGAGCTCTGGTTGGAAATCCCACCCCAGCCTTGATAACCTGTGCCAAGCGCTCCTGAGAACGAGGGGTGGTTGGGAGTGGATGTACTGTGTGCACTTTGTGTCCCGGGGGGGTGCAGGACAGTGAGAGAGAACTGGACAGCCACTGAGAGTCAGAGCTCTGAGCTGGGGAGCAGACCCAGGGAGCAGCCAGAACATGTGCCCTGGGAGCCTGCATCAGGCGGCATGTGAGGATTGGTTGGAGGCCACAGGAAAGAGATGCCTCAATCTGTGACGGAGGGACTGATGCTGGCACTGGGATTGTTTGCTGCTGATAAAGCTAAGGGTCCCTTACTGATTATGGTGTTGGAGTGATTTCTGGGTGAGCTTGTGTCTCCCTAAGGGCGGGAGGAGGGGGCTGCACCCCAAGGCAAGGCGGGGAGTCTGGCAGCCCCCTATCCCATCCCCCCTTTCCTCATGTAGGGTTTAGTGATCAGGAGAGCACAGGGGCTTGGCAGAGGACTGGAGGCATGTCACGTGACCTGCCAGCTGAGTTTCTGGGTTTGCATTCCAAAGGCACGGAGGCCCCCTGTGCTCACTACTTACTCTCGGGACCCTCCATCCAGTCCTGCAAGGTGCCGAGTGCCTGAGCCACTCCAGACGAAGGGGACTCCAGGGGTCCTCAGCATTTCACGGGACTGGGCCCAACTTGAGGACACCCGGTATCCAGGGCTGTCCGCCCTGCACCAGCTCACTCTTACACAGTGAGATCCAAAGGGAGATAAAAGAGCCAGAGAGCACTAATCCCGTGTATGCAATCAGTGAGAAGAGACACCAGCCATGGCCAGGAGCTGCAGACTGCAGGATGTATTTTGATGTACTGTATTGCTCGTTGTGATGTCTCTGCAGTTCACTGGCAGCCCAGGTTGTTAGCGAGATACCTAAATGCTTGACAAAGATACCCTTCCTCTACCCAGGTTTCCTTCAGGGTGCAATACCAAGAGCGAAAAGGTTCAGGCCTCCTGGTTTATCAATCATCCCTTAATTAAACAGCCTGCTCTGATCTCCCACTTTGCTGTTGACTCTGACTCAGGGCTTTGTTCTCTTTATGGACAGCAGATTTTTCTATTTCTTTTTAATAGCACCAGAGAAATCCCTTTCTTCTTTCCCTGCCCCCTCCACAGAGCTGCTGGGTTTCTTTGAAGCTGCTGGCAAAGGTTTCCAATTTCTCAGGCTTGCATTTCCCTTCCTGAGCAATCAAGACACAGACAGGCTAATGGCACTGGGAACCCATTGTGTCTCAATGGCTATGGAGTTCTCCGGGTTCCATTTGTCACTCATGGGCAATGGGCAAATCAGGAGTGGCTCAAGGATGTGACACCAGGCAAAGTCAGAGGCTAAACTGTCCTGAGGATCCTGGATCCAATTAATCATTGTCCTGCAGCAGCTTTCCATCAGCTCAGCTGGCATAGGGCAGGCGTAAACACCCCCTGGAAGATCCTACCAGCACAGGGGGCCTTCGCAATGACCTGTGGCTCAGGCCAGGGTCACTGTTTTCAGGGGGTAGCATAACCTCCTTCGCTGCAGAGCATTTGTTAATTAAGGGCACTTTTGCAAACCCCCTGAGATCCAACTACTGGGCTTGAAATGAAGGTGCAATGACACTCCTGGCTGCGCCTGTCTGTGGGGACTGAACTCAGGGCCTGTGGATCTAATATGTGACCCAGCCACCAGCCAGGGATGAAACCCCACACTGGGTTAGTGTAGGTTACACTGGCAACTCTTGCTACAGAGCTGCTTGTATCTGGTACCCCGTATTGGAGACTGGTCTATAGTCTAGGTCACGGGTAAAGCTGACTTGCCATGGTTGGGAATATGGAAGACCTCGGCTGTTCGATTCACAGCTGGGGATGAGCCCTGCCATAAAGCATAGGGGTGCCCAGCCCTGGAGGCTAAAGTTTACTTGTTTCTGATGGTTTGTTCCAGGCAAGTCTTTAGTTGAGGGACCCAAGCTGTTGAGTGGGCACTGGATCCCTAGGCCCAGGCAGAGCAGGAGGCCGATATAAGCAGGTAACGCCCAAGGGAGCAGTGTGACACAGTGGAAAAGGAATGAGGAGAGCTGGGCTCTGTTTCTGCATTGGCCACTGGCACTCTCTGCACCCCCAGGCGTGAGATCCTTGGACGAGAAGGGCAAGGCACCATTGTTACGCTCTTCCTACTGGAGAGGTGGGATTGAGCCAAGCCCTCTTCTTCGCTCCCTATTACCTGCAATCGATGGGGGCTGGGACCTTTTACCAACCCCCCTCCAAGCCCCATCCCCACTTCTCTGTTGAATAAAACATCCTCTTGGTCAAGTCATCTCCCATGGGTGAATGGCGGGGGTGGGAAGGCTCTAGACATCTGCGGGGCCTGCTCCAATCCGTCATGAAAGATTGCTGCTGGAAGCACTACGGCAAACCATATTTCACATTTGTTATATTTATAAACATCGCCCTCCCTTTTCTCTTCTCTCTTCTCAGACAGGCAGGCACTCAGAAAGCCTTTAGCGCCTCAGCTATAAGTATTGGATAAAATATCACTTGGGATACAGTGTCAAATGCATCACCCAGTAATCGCCAGCAAAGTGGACGGGCCAACCCAATGAGATCCATTTTTCTATCAATCTTCTGGAGCAGGGAAGCTCACCTTGACTCGTAGCTCTTCTCTGCAGCCTGAAAGGCGGCGGAAGAAAGATGATTACCTTCCCTTCTCTGCACCGCCCGCCACCCGACCACACTTCCACCTTCAGCTTTTCCCTCTCCCCTCCCGCCCCGTTTGTCCTGAAGCTGCCGCAGAGGCAGCCCGTTTGTGGGAGCCGTCGATTTTCTATTCAAAACGTTGTGGCACTGTCATTTTCTGCACTTCCATAATTAGGGGAATTTTAAGCAAACTACCCTGTGGATGATTACAGCCGGATTCAATTTCTGTTACTTTGATCACCAAAGCATGAGGACGCTGCTGGAATATTTGCTGATGTCTGTGCTTCAAGAAAAGCTCCTCTAGCTGCCTCCTCTCTCTTCCCCCCACCTCGCTGCTTTCCGGCTCCACTCCGCCAGGCTGCACCCTCAGCTCAGGGGGCACCAAATGAACCCCAAAGACACTTTTCTGTGCTAGGAGGCAGCATCATCTAATGGTTAGCTAGAAACTGGGAGATAGGATTTATGGGGTTTGTTCCCAACTTTGTGACTCAGAGCCAGTCTGTGTGTCATATTCCCCATCCATAACATGGGGGAATAATAGCTGCTCATATTTGTTAAGTGTGAGAAGGAGCTATCAGTGCAGAGGATTAGCCGGATTTCTTGGTGCTGCAAAACTGGTTTGGAAACCTTGAGAACAAGGTTTCTTGGGTGTTATCAGTTCTTCCTACTGCTGGGTGGGTTAGAAACACCTACCCCTATTGCCAATGTTAAAATTCCCATTAAGTTTAATGCGGCCAGGATTTCATCCCAAGAGAACAGCCCAATTACAGCCGATATTTCTAGCCAGGCTGGGCTCTCTCCAAATGCAGGGGCAGCAGAGGAAAAGGCAAAGGATGGGCTGGGGGCAATGTGAAGCACATGGTTCTGAACCTCAGAAAGTGCCCGGTGCAGCTTTGGGGCAAAGGTTTGGTTCTGATTCTAGCCACACAAATTCACATCTCCCTACTTGAATCCAGATCAGCTCCTCTTTCGTCCTCCCACCCGGTCCGCGGACTCTAGAGGCACAAGGACCCAAAGCCCAGTTTGGGTTTCATGGTGTTTTGTGGATTCTTTCTATGCCCTGGGGGATATTTGAACTGGTTCACATCAAAGCTGGGAGGGGGAAAACTTCTTCTAATCAAAACCAACTAGCAAGTGAAATTTGCCAGGTTTTAGGGTTGTTTGCTGCCTGAAACTTTGACTTTGGGGACCAGCTTCACTGTGGAGTTTGTGGGTCTCAGATCTGGAGTAGGGACTGGGGCTGAGAGATGGTTTGGATAGAAACCCTAGGGTATTGGATGATTTGAGGGCTTTCTTTCCTATGAACTCTGCAAACCAAATCAAGAAAGTATAATAAACAGGCGACTTGGAAACCTCAGACATGAACTCATGTTGTCTTACAAGCGTGGGAATCCTGATCAAGGTCAGGCCACCAGCAGAGGACTTTGTGGGGACTCCCATCCAGGCTCCAAGTAGATATGACTTTGTCAATATAAACCTGTCACACATTCAGGACTGACTGGCAAACTGCACTCAGAAGAGACCCAGGACTCAACAAGTAGATTAGGGGGCTGTAAGTCAGGACTTAGGTATGTTGGCAAATCTCCAGGGCTGGGCGGGGGGATCGGTACTGGAACAACAGAGTTGCTACAGCTCAAAATGGCTGTGAGGGAAATGCATTTTGGGGCTACCGTACTGTACCTGGCTCTTTCCGGAGCCAGCAGAGAGAAGCTCAGTTCTTTTTTTGTACAGGTATAGCTGTTCTCAGTAGGAAATCATACTTAAGGAGGTTCTGTCTTGGTGTTCCCAAATGTGTGCATGACAGGCTGTCAGTTCCAGTATATTAATAGACTATTAATGCATCCAACTTTCCTGAGCAGCATGTATGGGTTTCCCATAGATTAATTAGGCCATATTTCAGGATAATTACAGCTGTATATTTCTGCACTAATTAAGTGGCTTTAAGACAAACCCACAATGTGGCTCACTGAATCATAATTAAACTTCCTCTGCCTCCTGCTATACACCATGGAACTAATACCCATAAAAGACCCCGGCACTGCTCCTCACCAGCAACAAATTAAAGCTCATGGAGGAATCCGATGGAAAGTATCATTTTTATAGAATCGTGTGTACAAATTATTCAAAATGAATATTACATGAGTCATCAAAATGATTCAACTTTCGCTTCTTTATTTATATATATCTTCTCCAATGAACTTTCACCTGATGGGAGGCGGAATGACTCATCCATGGAATATTCACATACAACAGTGCGCTTGATGCTTTCCTTCCCTAAAGCCAGCACGAGAACTAGGGATCACTTCAATCCTGTACGAGCACTGAGGGCAAAATTTACCACTAGCCTCATGGTTCCTTTGAAGTCTACACAGATTGTAAGCTCTTTGGAGCAACGCTCATCTTTCTGCTCTGTATTTGTACAGCACCTGGCCCAGTGGGGTCCTGGTTCATGCCTGGGTCTCCTAAGAACTACCTCTATCCAAATAATAAACAATAATATCAGTCTCCCTTACGTCTTATTTTGAGGTGCCTCTGCATGAGAGCAAATTTCGCTCTGGATGCATTTTGCTGATCTGATGGCCTTGCCAGGTGATATCGCCACTGTTTAACGTGAAACGACCAACCTGGAAATAAATATTTTGACGAGTATGGGTTTGCATTTGCAAACCAACTGGCTTTGGTTGCATTTGCACCCCTTTGGAGTTAGCTTTCAGCAAATACTCGAGTTGATGAATTAGTGGTAGGTGCCCCAGTGATGGGCACTCTAGAAATAAAAGACAGATAGATAGATTTTACTGGGAATAATGAATTTGACTGCAGAACATTCATGGAAAGCAAATATCCGGGTCAAGTTCTAAGAGTTATGCTCATCCAATCAGGGAACAGAAACAATACCATGTGACCTACATGTCCAATCAGACAGCTCTAATTCTGAGCATTGGCATTTCACAACTGATCGCTTGTGAACAAGCTCCAAACCAAGGTAAAATCCTCATCTCATTAAAATCAATAGCAAAGCTCCCGTTGACTTCCGTGAGGCCGGGATTGTACTGAGAGAGTCATTCTGCCACTTTTTAAATAATGAATAGATTTCAAAAAACCTCATCCTTTAGTGGGGAATTCGTGGACTGAAGTGGAGGCGAATGGCTCCACGGTCTGCACACTGGATACTGCGGTGTGGATTTACAATCTATGTCCTGTGCAAATGCCCCCACTTGTGCCAGTTACCTTCACCGGGGTTCAGCACTTAATTGCAAGCACAGTCTGTCCTGTAGTTAGGACAGCATTTGGGTTTTTTCGGAAGGGCGTGTCACAAGGTGACTTGGTCCCTTTAAGGGGGGGACCTGGTCTACCTCCAGGATAATTGATCAGGGAAATCTGGCCTGCAAAAAGGGTTTTAATGAACAGCTGGCACACTCGGAGAAAGGCGCGGTCAGCTGGGAAGAAGAGGAACTTCAAAGGGAGACGATAGGACAGTAAGAGGGGAGACACAGGAAAGAGGTAGTCTGGAGTTTCCTCCCTCAGGGAAAGAACTCATGAGGAGCTACTGGAGGGAGCTTGTACCATGGGACTGGCTCAGTGAAGGGAGAGGGCAGGGGTGAAGGAGACTCCTGAAGCTGGCCTGGGAGAAGGCCAACCCTCCCTCCCAAGACAGGCCTGGGGACGGACCAGGGCTAAGGACCTGGCCTGGAGAGAATCAGCCTGGGGAAAAGACACCAGAGAAGAAGCCCTGAAGCTTGGCAGCTCAACAGGAGCTGGGTCTCCAATGAGAAAGCCCTGCAGAGCCCTGGAGCGGGAGAAGAGTCTGCCCAGGACTGAACCCAGGAAGGGTGGAAGAGTTAGGGTTCCTTTGTCTTTAGTATGGACTTTGGATACCACAGAAGGGGTGAGGCTGTCATGCAACCTGCCAACGGTTGAGCCCCCACCCCAGACCCTGGAAGTCCCAAGGCAGAGAGTGAGGCACAGTGGCTGCAATGGTGGGTCTCACCACGAGGGATGCTCCAAGACAGAAAGTCTTGCACAGGGCGAGGTTCATTTGTGCTCTGCATCGACCTCGGAGATGGGGTCAGAAACACGGAGTGAACATGAGGAGTTAGAGAGCTGCCAATTCCTTGGCTTTTTTTTACTTTTCCCAAGGAGAAAGAAAGCACAAACAGTATTTCAGTCTAGGATCTGCTGAGCCAAGCCTTCGTTCTGATGAAGACATTGCAGATGCATCAGTGTGTCTGGGAGGCTTCTAGCCATGAGAACATGAAGACTCCTCAGGAGAGATGAAACCTGCCTGGATTAGGCAGCATGGAAACCTCGTCCTGCTGTAGTCACCGGAGTTGAAGGCAGCCCTAGAACAGCAAGCAGGGAGAGACAAGGGTGTGCGTAAATCTTGGAAGAGTTCCATCCACTTCTCCCTTGCAAAAAAAGGCTTTTTTGCACTTCTTAATTTGTGAGCCACCAGTAAATGCGCCCACTGTCAAAAGCAGCAACTGGGACTAGCAGGAGACTCCAGATAGATGGTTTGTTGCTGCTCTGGGATGGCTTTTGTACTATGTTAACATTTTAAATGACGCAACTCTGGGGAAGTGTGCTGGATCGACAGCCCTGCAGGTGCAAGACCTGGACCCCTCCCCAGCATGAGGACAGCCTGGCCATCTTGCACCTGCCCTAAGGCAGAGGAAGCACCTCTGCAGAGAGGGTCAGTTCGGTCCTTGGCCTGCTGAGATGGCTGAGTGAGGATGGCTAGTTCGTATCGATTGTGGTGGGTGGATTTCTTTCTTTGATGCAGTCACCCAGCTGGGCCAAGAATCGCCAAATGCATTGCACACACTAGCCTGCGAGCAGCGTGAATTGTCCAAAGCTAATCACACAATATCCTACCTGAGACACGAGGTAATAAATCAGGGAGGGGGAAGCATCACACTCAGGGCTGCTGCCCCTCATGCTGAGAGCCACAGGCTCTCTCCACCCTTAAGCCCGGCAGGAGCAGAGGGGAAAGACAGCTCTGGAGCTACACTCTGTTAAACAGAACCAGGACAGGGGCTGCAGTGTCAGGAACCTGGTGCCCAGTGCTGTAATTCTGGCAATTGCTGCTTACCTGAGCTTTTAACACCCACAGGTTTCTTTGGAGCTTTGTTCTGCTGTTCATTTCTGTCGTCTGCCTGTGGGAACCTTCCTGACCCCAGCCAGCAAGGGAGCCCTGAATGCTAGATCCACTCATTTGACTTGCTCCCTTCTCGCCATTCTGGAGGCAGCACTGAGCAGATACTGGAGATCGCTAATGGATGTCTGCAGCTGGAGGCTTTCTTGGCTGGAAGAGCCGCCAGAAAATGGGCTCTTCTGGTAGGAGAGAGTGTGAGTGTGTGTGCGTGCCTATGTTTGTAGAGTTTTTTGCGAGTGTCTATGTTTCATGACTGGAAATGCCATGCCAAGAGCCCTTTGACAGTTCTGATTTCCCGTCCGTGTGGAATTCAGAAGCAACAAGATTTTTAGAAATGTGAGGCTGTAAAATTGGGTGAAAGGTTGGGGAAATTTCCAGCTGGCTCACCCAGCCCTCATTACCACCCAGCTGTTTGGCACTACATATCTCTTACCAGCTTGACAGGAGAAAGCTCTTGGCTTGGGGTAGGTGGTGGAGGGTGGGGTGGATCTAGCATGACTCTGAGGGTGGGCAGAAGGCAGGATAAGGCTTGGCTCACCACCATGTCCAAGCAACTGCCATTTATTTGGTTCCACTCAGAGGAATAAAACTAGGGTGCACTCAAGCAACCCAGACTGGGCCACTACAAGACATTCAGGCGGAGACTTTTAATGCTGCCTAGGAGATTTGGGTGCCCAGTTCCCATTAAAATGCATGGACGCGGCCTCCCTCTCTACTTCCCTACCTGGAATCTTGGGTAGGATTGCAACATGCTGTTAACATGGCATCAGATGGGGCTGAAACTCCAGGGCTGGATGAAACGTGTGGTTGTGTCCCTACGTGGATTGCAAACTGCCCTGGACTGGAAGGCACTGTATAAAATGTCAGCCATCATCATTGATCGCTTCTTGATGTTGCCACTGACTGTTATGTGGCAGACACGGCAGTCTAGAACAAGCTTCTGTCACTGTAAAGGTGTTCCTGTCCATTTGCAGCGGAGCTGGAGAGATGCTAGTTTTTAAGGTGCTAGTTGTTCCAGTTGCTGGGGTTTTGCAGATGCAGCCAGAGATACCCATGAGTTTGGGGCAGGGCAGATGCAAAAGGGCTGTGATTTTAAATACAGGGAGTTTTGTGGGTATATGGAGGGAGCTGGGATCTGGGGTTGTGAGAAGGGTGTATAAGGGGAGGAACCTCAGAACTTTGTGTGTAGCGGGAGGAGCCAGTTAAAGGGTCAGGGGATATTGTTCTAAAGTCATCTCTTAGTGCTTTGTGGTGTGTGGGTCTGTGTGTGTGTGTGTGTGTGAAGAGAAAATCTGCTATTTACATTTGTGCTCCTGGTTAGAGGGGCAGTCCATGACTAGAGCAGTACAATTAACTGATTTTTCAGTTCACTGCCAAACCACCAAAATCAGAAAAATAAAATTCAGTTTGGACCCAAAACCAAAAAAATTATTTGAATATTTTGTCGAAGGGAAAAAGGGGGAAAAGAGTTCATTTCAGTGTGAACAAAATGTTTTGTTTGACCTGAAAAAAAACCATTTAATTTTGATTTCAGATTATGTAATAGTTGAACAAAAATTGAAGGAAAATTTGAAACAAAGTTGGGTCAACAAAAACATTGAGCTTTTTTCAGAATTTTTTTTTTGGACCAAAGCAATTCAACGGAAATTCGTGATACATTTCAGAAGACCCAAATCTGCATTTTTTGACAAACAAAAGTTTCAGTTTAAAAATGTCACCCCTTTCCCCGCCAGGCGTGGTCAGGGAGGGTATGACTCAGCTTCAGACTGTTTTTCGGGGAGAAGGGGTTAATTCTTCCAGCAGCCTCCTCAGACTTGTATCAGCCAGGGGAGAAGAGGTGAAAGGTCAAGGACAATCAACGCCCCATGGAGTCCCAGACTCCAGATTCACGAGGAAGGGGGAGTCTTTCCTGGGGCTGCTGTCTGTGTCCAGGAGGGGCGATTGGTAGAGAAAGCCGTGAGGGTAGTTTAGGTAGGAGTCATAGCTGGAACAGTTGGGGGAGGTGAAGACAATGTCCACAGAGAACTTATTCCCCTCTCACTCGAGAAGGAGATGTTACCCTAGGGAAGGGTTGGAATAACACGAGGATTCCCAAATCCATGGGCACTGAAACATCTCCTGTTCCAGGATAGGAAAGGAACCCTTCAGGTCAAGGATGGGCTCCATGAATTGAAGTCAAACACTGAAGAACTTGGGGACCATGACTTCCCTCCAGGACTGGGGATCTGTAAGGTGCTGCTTTGCACTCAGCCCACGACAGACCCACCACCACATCCAGAGTCACTTTTCAGGTAAGTTAATTTTCCAAAACACTGTCTATGTATTTCTGTGTGAGAGAGATTGAACCAATTCTCCAGCACACCTATGGCTACAGCTACCAGGGACGACCCCTTTTAGGTGACCATACGTCCCGTTTTGGCCTGGACAGTCCCTTTGCTAAGCCTTGTCCCAGTTGGCCCAACTTTTTTGACAGAAGTGGGCATGTGCCCCTTTTGCTCCATCAGTTGGCAAGAGCAAACAGGACACATGCCCACTTTTGTCAAAAAAGTCAGGTACGGTGTGGAGGAATGTGGCTGGGGCTACAATGCCAGCCCCTTGGAGCAGGGAGACAGGGCTTGTGCGGGGGGGGGGGCCTGTAGGGTTCCAGTGACCCCAGCCTCATGTGGGCAGCAGGCAGGGGGCTCGGGCCAGCCCCATGTGGGGGAAAAGCTCAGGCCAGCCCTGCGCGGTGTCCCATTTCCCTTTGGGAAATATGGTTACCCTACCCCTTTTGCCTTTCAGGCCTGCTGCAGGATTCTTCCTTGGTTCTTCTAGCTGAGCACTGCTTCCTAGGCTTTCTCCCTGGGCGCCATGTTCCCTCCAGCAGGTTCCCCTCTCCCTGGGGACCTCTGGCAGCTTTTCCCAGGGGAATGTCCTGAGGCTGCTGCTCCCGGAACATTCCATCCTTAATGACAAGCTGGCTCTTTGTAGCCACACCCTCTTAATTGGCCCAACTGGGAACACCTGCTCTAGTACAGGGGAGTTGATCCTGCCTCCCTTCAAGGGTCCAGCCACCCTGTGACAAGGTCCCTACTCACTGGAAACTGCTCTGTTCCAGAGGCATGGGGATAAGCTGCGGGGCTGTCCATGCCGAGGCCTCGCTGGGCCATTCCTCCTTTGGGGAGAGACATCAGACGGCGACAGCAAGTAGGAGCCACTTGGTTTTCTCTGGCAATAAATTGGGCTGGTAATAGATTAAACGCAGGAGCCGAGGATTTGTTCTAGCAGAAATGCTATCGCCCGGGGTGGTTTTAATAAAACGATAATCAAATAAAGAGCGAACTACAATAAATTAATGTCTTTCACCGGGGAGGCGGGCACAACTGTCCTTTTAAAGCTGCCACCGATGTTGTAATCAGTGAAGAGAGAGGGTGAAGGAAAAAGAAAAAGAAGGGGGGAGAAAAAGCATTTAACCCTGCTTGTTAGACATGTGAATCCCGCGTCTAATTTCCGACGGACTTACACCATGTGCGAGCACTGATAAGGCCCTGTGTGAAATTGACAGCTCGGTCTGAGCCGTCTATCTGCCATAAACCATTTCTTTATTGTGCAGATAAAGGAGCTAGCCTGGCTGAGCATGACTGTATGATTAAACTGTTCATCTGAGGGAGGATAGGTGAAGAAAGAGACACATTCCTATTAAAGCCGCTATTAACTAATGAGGGAGAAGGGAAATACACTATGTGTTTTTATATATACACAGACTTAATAACCTGTTTTCAGGCTGCTTTGGGCAGGGGTGGGAACGATATGGTGTATGCGTTGGTTTGGGGTGTTGCTGGAGGAGACCTGTCCTGGCCAGGTCGGAGCAGCAATTGTTGTGTGAGAGCTTGGTTAATTGTTTGAGAGGTGGTATATGTGTAAGAGAGAGTCCAAGTGTGTGCCTGTGTCAAAGCCTTGGGTGTGTACACATGTGCGAGGAAGGTGTGTGTGGATTTGGCTATGTATGAGTTGTGTTTTTGTGTCATCGCAGGGATATGTATATGTGCATATGGGAGTGTGTCTGTGTGTGGGGAAGATGTATGGGCAGTGGATAACAGCCTACAACAGCTACCAGCCAGTGGAGTTGCTCCTTTAGCTCAGGTGTTAAAGACCCAGGTTTTTAGCACTGAAAGGTGCTGATGACTTTTGCAGGTTGCCTTTATACTTGCATGAGTGTTTATCCCCATCTATGTATTTCTGTGTGTGAGAGAGTGGGCCTGTGTATACATTTGGATGGTTGGACACAGTTTTGCAAGGGTGGTCATGTGTGGCTGTGTATGTGTTTGCATGTAGGTAGGTATGGGTGTATGTTTGAGAGTGTGAGTGCCCACAGGGACTGGGTGCCTTTTTCTGTTCAGGTTTCAGAGTAGCAGCCGTGTTAGTCTGTATTCGCAAAAAGAAAAGGAGGACTTGTGGCACCTTAGAGACGAACCAATTTATTTGAGCATGAGCTTTCATGAGCTACAGCATCCGATGAAGTGAGCTGTAGCTCACGAAAGCTTATGCTCAAATAAATAGGTTTTTCTCTAAGGTGCCACAAGTCCTCCTTTTCTTTTTCTGTTCAGTTTCCCTTGCCAAGGTCTAACCAGGGTCATTTGGTGAGCGCTAGAATCCAGGAATAAGCTTGAGGCTTGAGTTCTTCCTACCTTAAGTTGTAATGTAGGGAGGTCTGAGAAATGCCCTCAGCTTCAAACTCCTGCCACTGGTGGGGGGCTGGATGAAGTGACCGCCTGAGGTCCCTGCCAACCCTACAATTCTATGCTTCTGTTCTGACTTGAATCTATACAAGGTCCCCATAATCACTGTGCTCCTGCAAATTGCCCACCTCTCCAGGATATCGCCCCTGATACCCTCCCCCCCCCCCCACACACAGCCAAAGCAGAGCTTCTCCAGACTCAGCATTCACTCCAGATTCCCTGAAACCCACTGTTGGGTCTAGATGAGCGCCCCAGGAATTCATCCTCCCATTCACCAGGCCTCCCTGGGAGCTATGGAATGTCCTCTCCATGCCTGTCTGCAGAGGTTTAACAGGTTGGTATCTCCTCCAGGAGGGTTGCTTCTCGGTGTGTGGGATAATGGGCTCCATGCAGGGATTGTCAGACAGAGGTATTCTTCTCCTCACTGCTAATGGAAGCTGATGACTTGGGTAGAGCATGAGCAGCCTGGAGGATTTTTAAAGCGTTAGAGTGGAGTAGCCCTGTTAAATCAGGCCAGATGGTCACATTAGCTCTGTACGGGAGCTATGAGGCTCCCTGTCCATCACCCGCTCGCCGGCCTGGCCCAGTATCGCAGTTTTTCTCTACAAGCCTTTGAAAGCTGCTCTTGGGGAAACAGAGAAACGCAGCCCGCCCCTCCTTTTCATTATCAATAAACGCGTGCTATTGTCTTCTAAAGCAATTTCATAGCCGTTGCACAAACACGGAGCCATCAAAGGAGCCTTTCACTGGGCTGCTGCGAGAGACAATGGGAAGCAGATACACCTTCATCCACAAAGAGCCACATTTCCATTTCGATAACAAATGTCTCTGCCCCCGCGTCGTACACCCTGTGCCTTGTTGTGTGTGTGTGTGTGTGTGTTTCTTTCCCCTTTCCCCGCCGAGGAGAGGAACCCACCAAGCAGAATGGTGCACACAATAGCATTCACCCTTCCCTCTTCCTGCCAGGCGCCACGCTGACAGATCTGATAGGCCCGGGCACCGCCGCTTACTTTTCATCCTAAATAGGGGAGAAAAACAGGCTTTATTTCCCTCCCTATCCGTTATCTCCTTCTTGCTTGTTCTCATTACAATGCACCCGCCAGGACAGAGATGTGGGAGCTGCCAAAGGACCCGCTGTGCCTTTTGTCTTTCCCCCAGGCACTTGCAGCTCCCACTGACTTCAGCTTCTCTTGGCTTCTGCCGGCGCTGAACTTTGGCCCAGCGAGCTTGTTCTTTCAAAGAAGAAACAGGTGCTCAGATACTGCAGCGACGATAGCTATATAAGTGCCTTGACAGACAGACAGAGAGGTATGTAGGGCAGTTATTAGATGGAGCTGCCTTTTCTAAATCTCTTTTGTGTGTTTCCTTTCTGTTAATATCCTACTAATCCTGGGCGCTCCACATCAGTAGATCTCAAAGCAGATTGTAAAGGTGCGGGAGACCTTATGATCCTCATTTCACAGAAGGGGAAACTGAGGCACTGAGATGTGAAGATGGCCTGATTTTCAGAGGGGCTGCACGTTGGTCAATGGGAGTTGTGCGAGCTCAGCACCTCTGAACATCAGGCCCCACAAATGTCACCTTGTTAGGAATGTAGGGAATGGCAGACTGCATCAGACCAGGAAGCTATCTAGTCCAGTGTCCTGTCACTGGAAGTGGCCACTAGCAGGTGCATCAGAGGAAGGACAAGGTCTCTGCAGTAGGCAGATAAGGGATAACTTTCCTCCTCCCCCATTAGTTAGAGTTTGGCTTGGGCCATGTAGCAGGAGGGTTTATATCCCTTCCAAAAGTTCTTGTTTAATGTATTTATTTAATATCTACTGTGATAACTCTGCATGGGTTCATTAGCTATATTAATGTCTGATCCTTTTGGGATCTTGTTAAGCTCTTGGCCTCAGTGATAGCTTGTGGCAGTGAGTTCCACAAGCCAACCACACACTGGTGAGCAAACTGAGCCCATTTGATCTGGAGTCCGAGAGACACAATGGGGATGGGGCTGTTTTGCACAGCGTCACTTTCCAGAGAACCACTGCAAGCTCCAAAAGGAAAAAATCACATGGAAGAACCTCCCAGGTTGGTTGGCAGCTTCTCTGGCTGTCAGAACGGCAACAGGGGCCGCAGAACAATGTGCTGGCGTTCCATTGTGAGCTGTTCCCAGCTGAGCCCTTCTGAAAGGAAAACACACTGGAGCATGAGTCCAAGAGGTGTGGGGGGCCCAGTTTGCAACTGTCAGGTTTGCTCGCATGCCCCTTGCGTCACAGAGACTGGCTATGATAGCCGTCGCCTCAGCCTCTCTGGCTGGGGTCACGGAGTAGGAGGTGGAAATGGAGAGCCCCCCCATCCTGTCCCTCTGGTCCCCTCTCTCCCTCTCCTTAGATGGAGGCCTGATGGCACCTGTGCTCTCACAGCCGAAGGTTTGTGACAACAGCAGCAAGAAAGGAAAGTCCGATCAGCCCATTCTTGTAGCTGCAGAGGGATCATGGGGAACTCAGCTTCGCCTGTCACTGAATGACCTGGCACAACGCAGACCCTTCTGCTACTGCCCAGCAAAGCGTCAAAGGAATACTTTAACCCCCATCAGCCTTTCTTCATGAGGGGAACCCATGGGAGCTTGGGAGCCAGGGATGCTGACCCCCCAGTATCAGAGTCATCACAGGAGCTGTACAGCAGAAAGGCAGAGGGAAGGAAGCAGAGAGTCAGACAAGCAAGCTGAGCTTTCGATGCCATTTTAACACAGGCTGGTCATGGCAGCGCTAGGTTATCTTCTGCAGGCCCCATACTGAGAGGGAACCCTGCATCCAGAGTTCAACCAAAGTCCTCAGCTCCCCAGGCTGGGAGAGGGGATAAACCGAGCAGGATCTTTTATTTCCTCATGGCTGGTGAATATCTAGGGGGAAGGGAGTCGGGAGTTATGGCCCTATGAGCAGTTACCCCGCTCCATGCAGAATGTTCCCAAGAGCACATCATCTTGGGCTCACCTCGCCGGTAACACAATCGTGCCCTCCTGAGACCTCCTTGACACAGGGCAGGAGATCCCCCCCCACTACTCCAAGAAGTAATGGAGAGGACCACACACATGTCCCCACTGCCGGTCCCCAAGAGACTGATGGGCTCTGCCCCACGCAGCTTGTTTACAACCATTATCTCTGCTGCTGACACTTCTCGTTCTGTCAAAGTTTCCAGCCTCAGCAGAGGTGCCATTCCCTTATCTGTCTCAGCTGGAGAGGATCAACAGATGGCTCCTTTCACTGCAGCACCCCTCAGTGACACAACGTAGTGCAGAGAGAGAATCGGGGAGGATAGTGGAGGGGAATATGAAAGAAATCAAGCAAGAAAGCATAGGATGGAAGGAATGAGAGATACAGGATTAGGAGCGTTTGGAGGAGAAAAGGGAACATTCAAAAGGAAAGGGTTGGGGGTTAGAAGGCAGAAGGGAATGAAGGAATAAAGTAGGATGAAGGAGTAGAGGAGACTTGAGAGAGGGGAAGGATGAAGGGGCTTGGCACATGACAGACTGTGCATCAGGAATCCAAGATCAAAATGCCAACTAAATTAGGGTGTTATAGGTCACTGAACAGAAATTTCACAATGACTGAGTCACTAACAAAGGTTAAAATGTGGAACAAAGGCAAATAACAACAAAATCCGGAGTCAGTGACCATAAACTCGGTGCAGAAAAGAGGGTGACGCAGAGAAGTCTGGAAAGCAGAAGAAATCATTGTCTGCAATCAGTGTTCAGTGGGCCAGATTGAAAACGAAATGTACTTTCCTGCGCCGGCGTCCCAAATGCAAAGACAGAAGAGAAGTTGTTTTGACAATGTCTTCCGATAAAATTAATACACTGAAAGCAGTCAATGGGAAGGAGATAGCAACATCAGATGAGGAACAGATACAAACCAAGCTGGGATATGCAATGCTGGAGCTAAGGAGAATCAGACAAAAATTTTTCAGGGAAACATTTTTTTCATTGGAAAATGCTGATTTCTCAAAACCAGACCTGTGGGGAAGGTCACTTTCGAGCAAATTTCTGTTTAGAAACATTGTTCGGAAGAAACGGTTTGAAATTGTCAGTGTGCCCCCTCTTGGCCCTGTCTAAGCAGAAAATTCAAGGTTGTTTCATGGTGAAACAAATTTTCATTTTGAAGTTTAGGGTCATATAGTAAAAAAAAATAAAAATTAAAAATGGTCAAAATTAAAAATAAAAATAAAATCTATATGACCTGAAATTAAAAAGAAACAAATGCCAATGCAAACCATCTCAATGGACCCCAACTGAATTCTTCTTCAGCTTGTTGACTTGTGGGCAATTTTGAAATTTTGACTTTTCATCCTGATTCGGGGCAGGAAAAATGTCCAAAATTTCTAAAATCACTCTCCTTACAGTGTGTATGATAACACCCATTTTTTCATGTTGTGTGTATATAAATCTCCTCACTGTATTTTCCACTGAATGCATCCGATGAAGTGAGCTGTAGCTCACGAAAGCTTATGCTCAAATAAATTGGTTAGTCTCTAAGGTGCCACAAGTACTCCTTTTCTTTTTGTAAAATTTTCCTGGGATTGGAAAACCATTTCTCCCTTGTCCTTCCCCTTGCTCTGGTGCTGAGCACCATGTGTTCCCATTGAAATCAGCAGCAGTCTGGGACATTCAGCATCCCTCAAGAACACACAGGATCAGACTCTATGGGCTTGAGTCTTTCTTACTGTTATCATTGAGTTTGGTGCAAAGTACGTGCAGAACATTATCATTCTGATCAGACAGTATTTTACACCCATTCGGCGTTCCAGATAATGACAACGTCAGATGCAGGTAAGGGAAAGCAGGGACTGGTTCTCCATCATTTATTCGGCTTCTTAGATGGGATCCGAGATTTCAAACACCTGCAAAATCCAGGGGTGTTTTGTCCATTTGGTTCAGGCCCCATCTCCTATGAGACCTGACACCATAGCAGGGAATTCAGCCAATAGAGAAACTTAGTTGGAAGGATGAGAGTTGGGAGAAGAGCTTCCAAGCCTGGGTTTGCTGTGCAGGCTGCTGCTGAAGGTAAAGCTGTTTATTCATAAGCCAGGTGGAGCTCAGGCTGCCGCAGAACAAATATAATCTCCCCGGTCTCCATTTGGGGTCTCTGCCCAACTTCCAAACACCTCCCTTAGTGTAAATGAAGCTCTGGTGTCAGTCTGGGTACATGCTCAGTCCCCATTACATGGTGATTCTGGGTCCTTCTAGGGTCACATCTTCTAAAGGCCAGTTAAGGATGGATCTGACCTGAGCCCCCAGTAACATGGGGGCCATCACAGTACTTTAATTCCACTTAAGCCCTTCAGGACAGCCCTGCAGCAGGACTAGGATCCTGCAGGTCCCACAGGACTCACAGCCATAATAGCTCCTTTGATGGAGCTCAAAATAATCTGCACTTTTAATTAATTAAATCAGGTGTTTCTATTCCCAGTTTATAGAGTGGGAAACTGAGGCACGGGGCAGTGACAAGACTAGCCCAAACTCACATGGCAGAGCTAAGAACAGAGCCCAGGTGTCAGTCTTAGGCTTCAGGCACCCTTTTTTGCCACAGTGAACATCCTCTAGATGCCCTTTTGGTAGCTATGGCAGCAAATTTGATACCTCCCAGTCTACACGGCCAGTTCAGTGCCACTCATGCTGAGGAGGTCAGCAACATCCATCCTGGCTATGCCCCTTCACGCTGGAGAATGGGGTCAGCATTTCTGCATTAGCTGGATTCCTCAGTCACTTACCAGCTCTTTGGATGTGATTTTTGTCTCCCTGCTGCTGCTGTGACTCAGGTATGACACCTCTGAGAGGTAGGATGGCTCAGTGGTTACAGCATTAGTTTAGCATTTGGGAGACCTGGGATAAATGCCCAGCTCTGCCACCAATATCCTTTGTGGCCATGGGCCAGTCACTTAATCTCTCTCAGTTCAGTCTCCAAGCTCATTTGTTTTCCTTGAACCCTCTGCAGTGGTGGCCAACAAATGAGAAAATTAGTCTCCCAAGTTTGGGAGCATCTGCCATCGTGGTTCAGATCAGCCCAGGAATACAAAGTGCATGTCTGGATTGAGGTCTGAATTGCTCCCGGGTTCAATGGGCCAGTTGGCCCAGATATGCAGGTTTCAAGCTCACCTCTAGATCTAATAGGTCGTGCTTCCATCGGATGAAAGGCTGGTCTTGAGGTTAAGGGCCTAGGACTCAGGAGATCTAGGCCCAATTCCTGCCTGTGCCCAATTCCTGCCTGGGGCAAGTCACCTAATTTCTCTGGCCTCGGTGCCCATCTCTGAACTGGTGATGGTGATAACGCTGTCTAGTCAGGCTCTGAGCTCATCAGGACAGGGACAGGGCCTGTGTGTAGGCAGCACCCAGCACAATGGGGTCTCCAGTGCTACCGTCATATAGAGAATATATTGTTCCTAAGAAGAAGTCATTTGCCAGAGGAGCTTAACTTTTTCTCTCCTGGCCTGGCAGAAGGATGGGGATTGCCCAGGAGAGGCAGTGAGTTCAACACTGAGCGTCCGTGTCTGGAAAAGTGCAGTTTTTCCAGGTAATCCAGGGGGCCTGGCATTCCAGCCCCCTACCTCCACACGAGCTAAACCAGCACTCAGGCAGGTGGTATTGGGCTCACTCTAGTGCCATGGGGACAGGGGTTGAGGGATTGCAGCCCAGGAGCCCAACCTGGCCTCCTCCCCAAACTACCAATCCTATCCATATGAATTATTATTATGAACCATCCATTATTAACAAGGGAGCCTGGGGGTTCATAGAGGCTTTTATAGAGCTGCAAATCCTGGCTGCTCCAGCAGAGAGAGAGATTTACCTAGCACATGTCCTGTGGAGTTGTTTGCAGAGGTTTCCATGGGATTACCACCAAAGGAAGATGGGGGAGTCTGCAGGTACGAGTTCCTCAGGAAGAACACAAGAGCCCACCTTTAATCTCTAAGACCCTCTGTGCTTCCATTTGGCTTGTCTGTGGTTTCTTTTCTCCCTAGTGGAGACAGGTGGCAGGGTGAGGAGAGAGGCAGCTTTGAGAGCATTAACAGCTTTGTTTTGTCCTGGCTCTTTCTGCTCATAAAGGAGAGGAAGGAACTGACAGGGGGAAATACCCTACAGCCATCAAGGCCCAGTTCCGGAACAGATGTGCTGGAACACCGGCTTTTGCCTCCTACTTCTGTACAGAGGAGCCGTGGGGGTCAATAACCAGCGATTGAGGCTGCTGTGAACTAGCTGCAGAGACTCTTTTCTTATTCGGGAGGATATTGGGTCCCACCATTACGCAAGAGTTCAGGGAGTGCTGCTTACACACGCACACACACACACGCATGTCCACACACATACAGCGGCATGGCCACATGCTCACTGTTGCAAACACACTGACCTTGAGGAAGGATGGTCTGGTGGCTAGAGCAATGGACTAGAAGTCAGGGATCTTGAGAATCTCCTCCCACCTCAGACAGAGAGCAATATCTAGTGGCTAGTGCTCTATTCTCTGTCACTGATCTGTGTGGCCTCGGGCAAATTGCTTTACTTTCCCATGCCTCAGTTTCCCTATGTGGCAAGTGTGGGGTGCACTGCTGGCCAGGTGGGTTGGGCAGCTGAGCTATATGGTGGCAGGTTGCCTTTGCTGACTCTGTAGGATGGGCAGGTGAGATATTGGCCAGTAGGTTATCTGGGTGAGCAAGCACTTGCTCTAGGCTGGCAGGCAGGAGTGGCTAGGCCAGGCAGATTTCACTGGTCAATATGCATGATGAGAGAATGGGGGCAGGGAAAGAAGGAAGGAAGGAAGGAAAGACACAGCACACTATATACTTGTGATAAACAGACCCTCACCCTCAGGCGTGAGATGAAGCCTGCTCTGTCTAATGCAACAGTTATTATTCCAAACCACACATGAAAGGTAATTTTGAAATTGCACTTTCCATTGCCACCTCAGCTGCCGCAATCAAAGCTGCAGAAATCGACAAGGCGGATAGCTACAAGAGGTGTCTAAAAATAAGGCAGGTCAAATGGGAAAGCAAACGAGCAGAGATGACAAGGGACAGACAGCCCCAGTACACACACCATGCTGAGGAGACAGTGTTCTGACACTGTGAGGGAAGCAGGGGGATTGTATTTGCTTGGTCTCCCGAGTGTGGGGAGCTACTTGAGGACTATTTCCCACATGTCTTTATTGTCTCATCATCTGAGGGATGGATAGGTATATTCAAATCCTAAATAAGAGGCAGGAGCAAATTAGTCTTTCTTCCTCAGTGAGAGAACAATTTCTGGATCCTGCTAATCCTGCCTTGATCATCTGAGCACCATAAAACACTAGACAGTTCCCTCTGCACAAATGTCAACATTTATTAAATCCTTAGCATGAACAACTGGATTTCTTCTTCTTCTTCTTCCCCACTCCTCCCCTTAACCCTATTTTACAGTGACCTGATGAGAAGAGACAGTTTAAAAGCCACGGCTCTATTATTATTAGATGGAGAACCTGGAAATTCTTTGGGCAGAGGCAGAGACCTGGAATAGACCAACCCCACCAGCGCATGCTAAAATCACAGGCTTTTCTATTCAGGGTGTGCTTCTGAGCCTATCCATGGGTCTGTTCCTTTTCTTTACAATGTGTATCACTGCCAGGCACAGCCCTTATACCACTGCGAGCCCTGGCCATTGCAACAATAACTCTCCTGCCCCATGCTATTTATCTGTCTATCCTCCTAGATCTTAATATACTGATCTATGTATCTATCTATCTATCTATCCATCCCCATTCACACCCTCTATCCATCCACCTCTTTCTGCATATCATCTCTCTCCCCATACATTCTCTCGATCACAAGGCATGCTATGTGTCTGTGTGTGTTTCTCTCTTATGCCTGCTGCCGGCAGCACTGCCTTTGTACCCTGCTGTACAGTGCAAATACAGTACAACTCCCACAGTGTAGCTCTGACTCAGCAAGCAGTTCTGTGGTAAATATATATTTTTTGAAATGCTGCCTATATGCCTGGGTTCTCCCCAGACTGGACAGGGAAAGTCAGGAGATCAGGTTCCCCGGCCAGTTGTTTCCATACGGAGCACATCTGGATTTTCCTCTGAAAGCCATTCCGCCCAGCAGGCACACAACTGAGCAGATAGTCCAATATCTGAACATCTTGAAATGGGTGAGCAGGGAAGGATTTAACCAAGATCCTATCAAAGCCGGAGTCAGAGAAACACTCAGGCCTGCATCTCATGAACTGGAGTTAGGTGAGTGTGAAGATGAGTTAAGGGCAACTGGATATTTGCTCTGTACTGAAGGAGATAGACCGAAGCTAAACTTTAAGCAGGGAAGGGGAGGGGAAACAAGTGTTTTTATGCGGAGCTGGGAATAAAAGCGAACCTGGACGAAAGGAAGGCTAGCTCTATTGATGGACCCACAGACACTCTTCTTCCCATCTTGACAGGAGGCTTGAGCTGGCCCGGTCTATACAAGTCGGAAAGGTGCTGCAGAGGCTGTTGGCTAGACCCCCTTGACCATGTGAAGCCAGTACAACGACTTGTTGGTACCAGACAAATGGGGCCCTATAAACCCAAGACCCTCCCTAGCGTTTTACCAGTGCTGGGTGGTTAGACTCAAGTGCATCTCAACTGGTGCCATTGTCACCTGCGTTCTCTCCCAGTTTGCACTGGGAGCCACAAGCATTCCAGTTGTTCAGGTTCAGCTTGTCCTCCTGACCCCACGCCACGATGCAGAGCCACCCATTTAAAAATTACCCAAGAGTCACAGCTCTCAGAAACCTGAGCGCTGTGGGAAAGATAGTTAAAGAAGTCCCAGAATGCACCAGTCCAGCCACGTCTGTAAGGTGCACTGGGTGCTGATGAGAAACAGCACAGCTGTGTGGCTGTGCAGAACGATTACAAGCAAAGGAGACAGCTCCAGCCATTGGCTGGAATCCAGGCTCCATGGCACTAGGTAATGTATAGACTCAGTAAGGGACAGTCCCTGCCCCGAAGGGCGCACAGTCTGAATAGACGAGTCAGCTATTATCTCCATGTAACAGATGGAGAATCAAGGCACAGGGAGACTAAGTGACATGTCCAAGGTCACACTGGAAATCTGTGGCAGGGCAGTGAATTGAACTCCTGAGTCCTTAGCTTTAACCACAAAACCCTCCTTCCTTGTCTCCTGCAGCGCCTGTCCCTGCAACAGACACTCTGCTGTGTGCGGATGCAGTCGCTGTGACCCCAGGCCAAGCATCTTGTAGACACAGTGCTGGGTGTGTGAAAGGGAGCCGGATGGCGAGAGATTTGGCCAGATGGTGTGCGAGATTAGAGGAATTTGGTTTTCTGAATGCAACAGAAACCTGGATGATCTAATATTGCTCCAGATGTGTGATCCACAGGGTGGGTTGGTTTGTTTGTTTTTTGCCAGGGACAGAGCCACGGTTGACTCCTTCCTGGAAAGAATTCTCTTTGCTTGGGGGCGGGGGGTGGGGAGGTTGTGGGGGGGTACGTGAGGAGGCATAGCATACAGCTGGTTTGCCACTCCTCACTGGGCTTGTGCTACAACTCACTGGAGAAACTTCCCACAGAGCTCTCCCGCCCCTGCAGCATGGCCCCATTTGGGCTGCGAAGATTAAATCAATACCTCGATTACAGGGATTATTACTGTAAGTAGGTTAAACCACCATTAACAATGCCAGCTACCCGAAGCAAAAATGCTTCTGCTGGGAGACTGGCAATGAAAGCCAGATAGTCCCCCTGCCCTCCGCACTGTGACAAACTCTGTGACCTAAGGCAGATGTCCCTTGGCTCATTTCTCAAACAGACTAAAGAGCCTTATAAATAACTACTATTATTCAAAGACTTCCTATCTCTCGCTCACTCTGGGCCAGGTTCTGATGCCTATGCTCATGGTGACCAGCAGCATACTGTGTGAGTGTTAAATCCATGGAAATATTCACAGAGTAAGGGTGACACAATCTGGTCCTCCCTCTACAGCAGAGGTGGGCAAACTACGGCCCGCGGTACCGTCCTGCCTGGCCCCTGAGCTCCAGGCTGGGGAGGCTAGCCCCCAGCCCCTCCCCTGCTGTCCTCCCTCCCCTGCAGCTACACCGTCGCGTGCCCGCCCACCTCCCAGGCTTTCCAATAAGCCTGTCCTGCCTCTCTGAGTGGCATGGTAAGGGTGCGGGGGGGGGGAGGGGTTGGATAAGGGGCAGGAGGTCCCAGGGGGCAGTCAGGGGACAGGGGGCTGTTGGATGGGGTGGAGGTTCACAGACAGGGAGCGGGGGGGAGGTCCCGGGGGGTCCCAGGAAGGGGGGGACAGGGAGCAGGGGGGATTGGATGGGGGTGGGGTCCTGGGGGGGCAGTTAGGGAAGGGGGTCCGGGGAGGGGGCGGTCAGGGGACAAGGAGTGGGGGGAGGTTGGATGGGTCGGGGGGCCTGTCAGGGGGCGGGGGTGTGGATAGGGGTCGGGGCAGTCAGGGGACAGGAAGCAGGGGGGGTTGGATAAGGGGTGGGGTCCCAGGGGGCGGTTAGGAGCTGGGGATCCCAGGAGGGGGCGGTCAGGGGACAAGGAGCAGGGGGGGTTGGATGGGTCTGGGATTCTGAGGGGGGCAGTCAGGGGCAGGAAGGGGGAGGGGGTGGATGGGAGTGGGGGGCCAGGCTGTTTGTGGAGGTACAGCCTTCCCTACCTGGCCCTCCGTACCCTTTTGCAACCCCAGTGTGGCCCTCAGGCCAAAAAGTTTGCCCACCCTTGATCTACAGGGAGTAAGACATCTGCAGTCAGGCCGGTTTATAATGCGTCACAACATAGCTAATTGGAACTTTATGGTGACAGCTGGGACAGAACTGCTTCCAAAGCCCTGAGCTAACCTGCCACTAGACCTAAAGGAGAATCACCATTAGGGAGTATCAGTATAGGTCCTATGACACCCTGATGAGCAGTTCTGACTCCATCCAGTACAGCGGATAGCTCACTGTAATACAGTTACATATAATAAGATGGCCCACAGAGATTAGGCCCCCAGATACAGATTAGGTTTGTGCTTGGTGCAAATTAGAGGCTGGATCAAAATGTGGAGGCAGATTCATATTCAATGGAGCTGAAATCTCATGAGCAGTTCTGATGTGATCTTGTCCCATCCCAGGGCAGACGTTTTGTGAGATCAGCTGTTCCTGAAAGACTGTCCATCACCTCATGCGGAAATCTCTTGGCTTCTCTGCTGAGATTTGGGCCACATCAGAACCAGAGCCAGAAACAGCCCATTTTTAGTTTGGGGTCCAACCCCAAAACAAGACGACAGAGATTGTTTTAGGTCCGGGGAACTGACTCTAAACAATGCCCAAAATTGCAGTGGGTTCTGATTTTGGCCTCCCTCTCTGATAACATCCCCCGAGGATAGACCGACCCTGCCCACTGCAGGAGCAGAGGACTGGGGGTGTACATGTGAACTATATAAGCAGGAGAGAGACGTGGCGTGCAAGGGAGCCCAATTATCCACTAATGAGATACTGCAGCCACATGCAGTATCTTTGGGGGAACATATTGTGTTAAGTTAGTGTGTGTATCGCTGTGGGCCAGGGGGTTTGAAGAATGACTGTGTTTGGCTCCATGGGAGAGGGTTGTCACAGCTCTGGATTAAGGTGAGTCACTCAGGTTGTAAACGCCTCTGGAGAGGTACCAGCCCCAGGGGAGGCTTGCAGGTACCGGTTCAGTTGGGCTGTGGGGGCTCAGCACTTGTGAAATCCGGGGCTCTAGCTCTTTCTCTTTTTCACTCCCAGGACCTGCCTGTGCTCACCCCTGTGCAGGAGTGTACCAGTGAGTGTCCCAGTGTACTTGCATTCCCTTGCTGAGCACGGGCAGAGTCTTTCAGGATCAAGGGCTCTGTGCGTTCATGCGTGCATGCGTGTGTGTTCAGGAAACTGAAGCAAAAAAGCCCAGAATCAGTGGAGTGTTGTCAACAGTGATTGAACACAAAAATCTATAGCCGAGCGGGACTGCAGCCAGACCTGTTAGCTACTTACATAGAAACATAGAATATCAGGGTTGGAAGGGACCTCAGGAGGTCATCTAGTCCAACCCCCTGCTCAAAGCAGGACCAATCCCCAATTTTTGCCCCCAATCCCTAAATGGCCCCCTCAAGGATTGGCCTCACAACCCTGGGTTTAGCAAGCCAATGCTCAAACCACTGAGCTATCCCTCCCCCCGTTGGGTGAGACAATCCAAATCATGGTCCGGAACGCTTGCTGTGATCCGTCCTGACAGGTATTGTTCAGTGGATGTTGTTGAGTGATGCTACTGGGATCGGCACGGGGTCAGGTCCGGTTTCTGTCCCTGCCATCTCAAAATGGCCATTGTTCTCAGGGCCTGCAAGCCTTCCAGAGAGGAAGCCTCTGAACAATAGGATGCTTTGGAGGTGGCTAATTAAAAAAGGCAGCTCAAAAGGAGAAGCTTGTTTCATTCATCGTCTTCCAAGACTGTCTTGATTAAGAGGGCTCAAAATAATCCACTGCTGCAGAGGCTGCTAGAGAAAGGGGACCGACCCCTTAGAGGGACCCTACACCCATCTATTGCAGCCCCGACAGGCCTAACACAGGTGGAAATGGGTTTCTCTTTTTGCAATGCACCCCTTTCGGCCCCAGCATGCAGCTGGCTGCTTGCCGGCTTGGTTCTGGCCCGGCCGCTGGAGTCAGAGCACCTGGATATCCCCATCAAAGCCCTTCTGACATGAAACAGAATCTGTGCGTGCAGCAAGGTACCTGGGCGAGCCGCTGCCCGCGCTGTACCACAGCTCAGGCTAAGCTGGGAGAATTAGCTGTGGTTCGATAAGACCTGTTCTCTGTTAATACGTTACTGAGCTGGAAGGCTAATTATGCCCATCTACATCCTTGCACGTTAATGCTGACATGCAGCTCCAGCGAGCCTCATCTGCCATTGCCCCCCCCTTCGGAGCAGAGGCCCTATGTAGCGTTTGAATCAGAGCTGTAGTGCTGAGGCACCTCGCGCTCCAGTGGGTGGGAAGGGGATGGATTCTTGGTGGGAAGATTTATCCCGGAAAGGTGTTAAGGGTCTGGTGTTCTGGGCAGGGGCAAAAGGCGGTGGGAGGATGTTGAGCTTGAGGCTACGTCTCTGCGGCTGGTTTATGGTGGGTTTCACCCTAACTAGCTGTTTGCACATGAAAATGTTTCATGTGATTAGGCAGGTAACGGCCCCATAGAGCTGCACGTCTATATTTTACGCAGTAAACGGAAGCCCCGAAGCCAATCTCCCTGACACACACTCCTGATTTACACCCTGAGCCAGGCAGATAATTACATTTCAGTTTGATATATAAAAGGCAGCATGGGAAGCTTATGAAGAATTAGCACAGCTTTCTGCAATACCTGCTAAGTCAGAAGCGTCTGGTTAATCATTATTTTGCAGCAATCAAACAAACATTGACATAAAGAGGGACTAACCAGCCTGATCTCTGGAGGAAACACGGCTTGGCAGGAGAGCTCATGCCAATCTGAGGAGTTCAGGGGAGGACACTCGCTACTTGATCTCGGTTTCCATTTCCTAAGAAGTCTGCGTCACTCGTTTAAAAAAAAATCTGCTAAACTTCTGAGAGACGTGGGTGGCCAAGAAATTTGGAGGTGGGTCAGAGGGGCTGGCGAGTTACTGGGAGAGGATCAGGGGCCTGGACAAGTGGATTCACTTGGGAGGAAGATCTAGATGCAGTCAGGTGAGGAAGGGCCAGAATCCCCCTGGGGAAATTCAACAAGTGAGACTATGTTGATGGGGGACTGTGCTGGGAGGAAGACTATGCTGATGGGTCTTGGCCCTGTTCCCCCGTTAAGCCCCCCACTAGGAGGACCACTGCTTTCTTGAGTTCAGTCATTGGTGCCTGCCCCCTCCTTTGCCATCCCTTCTGTTATCTGGGATGAAGGAGGATTTCTGTACCAGTCAGTCATAACAGAGGCACATTTTGGAGAAGGCCAAAGTGAAAGAGTCATGGAGCCCATAAGCCCTGCCTGAGCCCAGGGGCCTGGGTAGATCTCCACATCAGAGAGCAGGTCCATGGCTGGAGAGAGGTGAGAACATTCAAAGTCAAAGCTGGATTCTCCTTGTTCTCCTGCCCAACGGGTAGCTGTGGGGGCAGGCTAGAATTCATTGGTGGAGCGAATCCAAGCGAGGAGTGAATTTAAGTACAGAGGAGAGTGGTCTGCCCAGCTAGGTCTGGGTCCATTAGCAGAGCTGGGAAATCCCAAGGACTGAACAAGCACCTTAGCAAAATCAGGCCCTGTGAGCCTAGGAGCTCCAGGTCCATCCAAGCAGAGAAGAGAATCAGGGAGGCGCAGTGCATTACATTGACCATTGCTGACTGTCTCGGGCCAGGGGGAGGATACAGAGCACTTCATCTCCTAGTGGTTCGTAGCCCTTCAGCCTTGGCAGCCGCTGCAATTCATCACTTACAGCAAAGGAATATGTATTAGAAACGACAGGCAGATTACACTCCGGGTACAGCCGGGCCTTCTTCATTTGGGTCTGGAATTGGTTTGAGGCTGCAGGGGACCTTGACAGTGATAGATAGTTGGTGCAGCGGACATTGCTGCCTTGCACTCTTGTCCTGGCAAGCGGAGGGGGCTTTTCATTATCATCATTTTATTAACCTCTCGGTGACAAGAGACCTCCGCTGTCATGTCGCATTTTGAGTCCCAGAAACCTGGATTGAGTGGCCAACATGAGCAGATGGCTCCTCTAGGCTGTTTCCCCTTTCGGGGGAGCCTCCAGGGCGGTAGGGGAAACTGGTGGGAAATAAGAGATGTAGGAAGAGACATCAGCCCCCAGGGAGATGGTGGGAGAGGTTGAATAAGGAAAGCACCAGTTGATAGTAGAAGCTGAACTGCTGCTGGGCCTGCTGCTGAATTAAGTTCACCTCCTCCAGCGCCCTCTAAGAAGAATGCCACGTCAGCTCCCACAAGCCACAGGAACACGTCCCATCTGGCCCTGTGCCCCAGGGATGGTGTATCAAGGCATGGGTGGGGCTTATGTGCAAGGGGGAGGAGCCTATACATAAGGAGGTGTGGTGACTGGATGAGCGTGTGTCTCAGGGGAGAGCGGTGCTGAGAGAGGGGTGTGTGTGGGGGGGAAGCTGAGCGCGTGTTGGGGAGTTGAGTGGGGTGAGGGTGGGAGTGAAGAGGACGTGGCAGTGTATATCTGAGATATAGGGAAAGAGATGTGGAGGCGGAGAGAAGCTGGGTGTTGGGGGGAAGCGTGGAAGGTGTGTGTATGTTAGAGTGAATAAATGAAGGCAAGATGCCAGTGTGGCCATGAGACTACAGGTGTTTTAGGGGTACTCACACAGAGTACATGCACTGGAGTGTGGATGTTATAAGTACACACACACACACACGCTTAGCTTGTTTTTCTATCTTTCTGAAACAGGCTTTAAGGGCTTAGTGTTGCAATAGCCGACTGGAGTTTCAGCGGAGTTTTGGTCACCATTGAACGAGTGTTAAAGTCTCAGCGCGGTTATTTTAAAATAAAGAATAACAATGATCTATTTGCGTATACTGACCACGCGCTTTGGTCTAATGCATCTCAATCAGAATTGTTAGCCTGATCAACCAGACACCTCTGTGTGGAACATCAGGGCAAATAACATGTCATGTCTGCGGGGCACCAACAGAAACGCACAAAGGGTTGGGACTGGAGCAGCAGGGCCTGCTCCAGGTCTTGACTGAGGTTCACCCTCCGAGCTGTGCACGGGAGCCGAAGGTGAGAAGCTAGGACTGGAGCTGCCTGGAAGCGGCAGTTCTGAATTGCACAGGGAAGGGAAGCTTACCCATCAGCCGCCTGTGCTCTGCCTGCCTCTCCCAACATTGACTGGCCTCTTACGTTTCTGAGAAATGGCGAAATAATCAGCATGATTTAAAAAAAAATTAATTACTTTTCACAAACTTTTCTGGGCATCGCTTGGACTTTGCCTCTTTAAAAGTCTCTGAGCCCCGTGAAAGTCAGCTCCGCACAATGCATTTTACATACTAATGGCATCTAATTCCCTGTCCGATAAAAGCAGAAGGGAAGATAAAAAGGCCTGCAGGCAAATAGGATTAATCGGGTGTCAGAGGTGCCTAATTAGAAAGAATGATGGACTGGAATGCAATGCACAGGAGGCAGGAGGCAGGCCAAGCTGTTCCTAACAGTTTCTTCTGTGTATTTAGATGCTTCCACTGTACCCAATGCAAATGCCTGAACATCAACAAGTCACCTCTTTCCTGCTCTGTCCCTTCACCTGGAGAGTTCTGAAGCTTGGTGTGCCTAGCGCCATTTGTCATGGTGACAGGGAGAAGATGTAATCCATCCAGCTGCTGGTTGCATCCTGAAAAATCAATGCATCAAAGATCTGCCTTTCTTTCCTTCTCTATTTTCTTCCATTCTTTCTAACCTCTTATTCTTATTCAGGGAAACCTGACTGCCACCTCTGAACACCTGGGACTGAGCCTGCCAACGTTTCCCATCTTTCTTTATCTCTGAGTCCTCGTGGCAGCCTATGCAGAGACATCATGTTGAACTAACTCTCTGGCCTCCTTCAGGGGCTGAGAGTTGGCATCGCCATTAGACTTTCTCCATTATTGATTGGCCCCATATTTAAGGAAGGCTCCTTGGGTGGCAGGGGGAGGGGAGAGACAGCTTGCCTTGGTGGACTAGTGATAGGAGGAAGAAGCACTCACCTATAGGTTACTAGTCCCAGTCTGGACAGCTCAGTCATGGCTGAAAGTCACAATGGATGATGGCTACTTTGGTGGCTTCTACTGAAATAGGTCTGGGACCCTCAGCTAAGGAGAGGTGTGTACTTGGCACAAACCAGTGCCTCCTTTTTGACACTCTTAGTCAAGAGGCAAATGACTGAGTGGGTCTAGGGAACTAGCTCCTGGTCGATATTGAGACATATTGGTTAGGGACAGCTTGGGGGTACCTTGTGCTGTGGATTAAGAGGATGCCAGGTGATCCATCCAGCACCTTTCACCAGTGTCTACTTCTCTTAAGTATACCTGGTCCCTTTTTAACACCTGTAGAATATATGTGTGACTTTTGTGCAAGCCCTGTGTGACTCGGGACAACACAGGTGCCACATGTGAAATACCGGCGCCCCAAATGAGCACACAGCCCACTTCCCTGTGTGGGTGTGTAGTGTGTGTTGCATTGGAGGTTTCCATGAAGTAAGGGGCTGGAAAGGATTTTGTTATTATAAGGTGGGGTTTCCAATCTCCTGCCCTACTTGGGACCTTCAAGCACAAGAATGGGACTAATTTCATTTCACCGAAAGCATTCAGTGAATCCCTCTCACCATGCAAAATCCATTGCATCCTTCTCATTAATCCCCCCAAGTACAGATACTTACTCCAGGCCTAATCCTCCTCTGCTATTGTGTCTCTCCACTGCAGCCTCTCTTCATCAGCTTAACAAATTCCTGCCATTTCAACAGAGGATCCAAAGCCGAACACGCTGGGCATTAGAGTGAACCCAAATCCCAGGGGCTGCTATGCCTTCTTCCCAGGCAACCTCAGTCCCAGGGCCAGGCAGGGCCGAGGTCTGTGGCAGGATGGGAGGACGAGGTCACCTGTGACATGAAAAAATTGCTTCCCCGCGAGCATGTGTCAGGTGAGACAAAACACATTGCGCTGAGGCCAAATTAAAATTGATCTTGGCTTTGTTTGGTTTTTAGCCTGGGGTGGACTCTAGTTCAGGTTGGGAGACTATCTCTGGCTTTGAAGGTGGCAATAATGTCCTTGAATCCAATTAAGGACCTTGCCAAAGGGTTTTGTTTGTGAGGCTCTGCCCATCGCTGCTGGCGGAACCCCATCCGCCAATTTTAAACAGGCCCTCTCTGCCCATGGTTACTGAAGACCAAAGTAAGCACTGGGCTGACAACGTAACGCCCTCTGCAGCTTTCTCTGAGCCCTTTTCAATTCGTTAAAATGACAACAATCGCAAGAAGAAAAGGAGTACTTGTGGCACCTTCGAGACTAACCAATTTATTTGAGCATAAGTTTTCGTGAGCTACAACTCACTTAAATTGGTTAGTCTCTAAGGTGCCACAAGTACTCCTTTTGTTTTTGCGAATACAGACTAACACGGCTGTTACTCTGAAACCTAACAATTGCAAGGGAGAGCTGCACTTGAGAAAATTCCTCCAAAGACTTTGTTTCAAATTCTGATACTTTCCCCCCAGTTAGTTTCTCTTTCCTTCTCATTAGAGCAGCTGGGACTGGGAGTTAGGACTTCTGGGTTCTATTCCTGAGTCTAGGAGACGGTGCCGTCAAGTGCTTAGAGCAGGTGAGTGGAAGTCAGGACTCCTGGGCTCTAATTCCCATTTCTGCCACTGACTCAAGGTGAGAATTCAGCATCAAATCCCTGAACCTTTCTGTCCATCCATCTGTAAAATGGGGAAATAATATTTGCTTTGTGATCTCCAGACGAAAGGCTGAAGGACTGGTATATTGATATTCCTCTCTCCAACAAATTGCATGGTGTTTTCTTTTCACCCATGTATTTAAAAGAAAAAAGAGTCTGACAACTATTTCCTAAATTAACCCCATGAAATAATTTTGGGTCCCTACTGTACCAGACCATTGCTCTCCACATCCAGTGTCCTATTTGCAGAGGCAAATATCTGATGCGTTAGGGGATCAATAAGTTCATACCCTGAAGCTTGAAATTTGATGACCATTCTCTCAACATGAACACTCCCAATATTAGCAGTGCTTGTATAATGTACCTAGCCCCTACAAGATTTAATCTGATGACTTGTAAATTCCAGGGGCTCATATTGATCAGAGGGTTTCCATTTTTAAGTCATGTTGTCCCATGTAAATGTTTCATTTGCTCCTGAAATGACTTTGATCTACACTGAATTTTTTTAATCTTGTTTTATTGTATTAGGGGCTCGTAATCCTGTTTTATGTCCTGGTGTCTCTTCAATAGGCCAAACCCCTTGTACACATTTGTTTTGCAGCATGGCATTTACACAGTGCTATGGCTCCACAAGGGTTCTTCTGAAAGACAGATTCACAGTGGAAATTAAACACAAAAGACTAAATGCTCTTGGGGAGCTACGAGCGGCTGCGTGGCTTTATTTAATTTTTAAGACTATTTGGATGAACACAGCATTTTCCCCCCTTTGATTCTGTCTTTAGAAAACTCCTCAGAGCGGCCTCCAGGCAGATGCAAATATATTTATCTTTATTATAAAAGGGAGGAGGGGAAAAAAAAAAAGCCAAACCAAACCAACAACAAATCCCCTGATGTTAGCACCAGCGCAAATGTCAGAGACAGGAGGACTGTTTCTCATTCACAAAAATGTAATCGAAGTGTGCTGGCACATCAAATACGCCAGGAAGCTGCGTTCTCAGCAGAAGCTGGAAGTGCTCATCCTCCCGTAAGTCCCCAGCCTGGAGCAATGTCCTTTTCGGAACTCAGCGGCATATGTATGACCGGTGGTGTCCATGAAATATTGTGGAGCTGACTTGAAATATTGTGGAGCTGACTTGAAATATTGTGGCAGACGTGCATGGCTGTGCGTGAGGGGTGTGTTTCTAGGGACTGATTGCATAAGCAGGAAGAGATGTGTGTGTGTGTGGAAAGGCGTACAGTAGATTAGGAGAATATGTGTTGGAGGAGATGTGTATAGTGGGCAAGGTGTGTGTGCATGTGTTTGTGTGAAAAGCAGTGTGCTGTAAACAAACAGTTCCCGTCTTAATCCGCAACAGAACACGTAGGCCTTAGACCATATCCAAATTAATCCTTCCTGGGATCTGGCTTTACCGGTGCCTCCAGAACAATAACACATCACAAAAGCCTGGCCTACCATCCCTCCCTTGGCTGTGCCTAGGGCTTTCCTGCAGGACTCCTTCGGTCCTAGCCCCCTAATTCCCTCTCAGGAGAGGACCACTCACACCTCCCTTGTATCCAGGCTGGATTTAATGAAGCACAACTCATCATCCAGACTGCCACAGCTCTAACCCCTGCTGACTGGGTGGTCAACAGACGATCCCCCTCTCCCTATTACATATGCATGTAAAGGTGTATGCGTGGATGCTGGGAAGGGGGGAAGGTGTGTTTTAACCCCCCCCCCATCCAATGCTTCTGAGCACTTTATTAAAATGCAAACCACAAAGCTGGTTTAGGAGACATAAGACACAGGCTCAGCATGATCAAACCTGCCTCTGTGTAACACTTCAATCTTTCCTTCCTACAGATCTTTCAAAACAAGGTGCAGCTAACAAGACAATCATGTCCTGAGACAGCTAAAGCAGCCACCAGCGCAGTCTGTGAATAAAGCATTTGACACTGACTGTAACATTTAAAGAGAAATCTCTCTCCAATCCACTAGCACTAGCCACTGGCAGTGAAATCTTGATGGAAGTCTCCTGGTTCATTCCTGTCATTACAACTTGCTTGTTTCCACTGTGTATGTGTCTACGGCTTCCAGAGTTATAGATGTTATTAAGTTTGGATATTTTTATGGACTCACCCACTTACAGTATACAAGCAAAATAACCCTTTGTTCTAATTTAGTTTTTTTCTTTCCCTACATCTCATCAAGCAATTGCTGATAAATGACCAAATAAATGCATTCAGATTGAGCCATAATGGAGAGAAATGCAGTGTCCAATGAAAGGATCATTTGCACCCCAAGACTCTAAAGATGAATTACGGTGACACCTCTTCCAAAGTCCTTTTAGTTTAAAATATTTCTCCTCGGGAAGAAACAAAAAAAAAGCACAGCATATGGATTTCACCGGGAAGGATCTGAACATGCACGAAACAGAACTGTCACAGCCAAAATTGCTTCATATATCATAGACCAACACCAGGCAGATAATGGCAAACCAGTTCTGATCAGGGAGTGATTATTATTGCTGATTCCAAGTGTGATGCACAGAGCAGACGGGCTTACAGCTTGATTTTCTTAAATTGGGCTGACCTTGCAGCATTGAGATTCACAATGGGTTTGCGTTGACCGGTAAAATAAGGTGCCAACATGATGGAGAAGTTATAAAAGAAGTCAATCATCTCTCTTCTCTCTCTTGCTTTTCTTTTTCAAATGAGAGTGTCTCTTTTCATGTCTTTGTTGAAGGTGTGCATGGTAGCAACCTGTCTTCCTGTCTGCTACTGTCGGCTTTCAAATTACCCCAAAATTACCCTGCCCCAATGGAAATGTGTGGTCAGATGAGTTATCAGAACTCAGGCATTGGCAGAAATGGGAAGTGGAGTGGGGGAATTATGACTGGATCATTTATTTTAATGCCAGTCTGTTCTTCCCTGGATAATCTGATGTGATATTCAAACGTCAGCAGTTTTCTGTAATGTGCCTTTTTTTTAATTTGTTTCGCTAATGCAGGAAGAAAAGTTATTAATACAGAACCCAAAAGCAGCCTGATGCAAATGACTCAGGAGCGGCATGAGCTGGGGGGTGGAGGGGATGAATTACTGAATGCTGCGCCAGGCTGGTTAGTGCTGTCTGCACTGGGCGGGAGCTCGTCATGTATGAGAGTCTGATGACGATTTCCATAGTGACACAGGAAAGAAAGAGCAATGTAATCAAATAAGAGAGCACCTGGTCTTGGGGAAACAACCACTCAGCAGGGACTCAGAAGATCTGGATTGAAGTCCTGGCTTTGGCATAAACTCCCTGTGTGACCTGGCCGGGATGCTGGGACAATTTGAATAATGGGGGTGCTGAGAGCCATTGAACCAAACTGTAAACTCTGCATATGATGGAAACCACTTCAAGTCAGGGGATGCCGCAGCACCCCTAGTTCCAGCACCTATGTCTTGGGCAAGTTATTTAATGTGTCCGTCTCAATATCCTGTCTGTACAATGGGGTAATAATTCTTCCTTTCTTCCAACTTTTGTCACTTGTAAACTCTTTAAGGTGGGACAGCCTCCCACTATGTACAGTACCTGCCACTAGGAGGCCACTAGATGCTATTTTAATACAAATTAACAACAAATGCTATGGCTGGAGATTGCTAAACTTTGAACATTACAACAACATGTTGACATTTCAAACTGGTGGTGCCGGCAGAGACAGGATACTGAGCTAGATGGACCACTGGTCTGATCTAGTCTGGAGATTGCTACGTGCCTATGACAAGCATCTCATTCTTAAAGAACAAAGTCCTGTCCTGGAAGAGCTGACATCCCAAAGGTAAAGTAAGTTTCAAGGCAGCGCAGCCTGATGGAACGTGATTCAACTCTACCCACCGACACACCGAACGTTTATCTTTGGGATGCTTTGCAAAGAGAGCAAAAATCAGATTTCAACCTTCTTTGGGAGTTCATGTGCAAGCAGCATGTGATACTGATGGGCTGCCACTGTATCTCTTTGCATCCCCGTGGAATATAGCTGCATTCAGGGCCTGATCCTCCACCCACCTCAGGGTAAATCCAGAGTTGTTCAGTTGAAGTCCATGCATGGGTGTAAATGAGGGGGGAACAAGGCCCAGTGTGATCTGTGGTGGTGGCTGGGATTCTAGCCAGTAGTTCATGGATGCGCTCTAATTCGGTATCTCTGCCGAAGATGCAAAGTGAGGCAATCTTACACATGCAGTGTAGTGATATCACAGGGCTGAAAAACAGCAGCTCCCTGCGGGGAGGGATGGCCAGTGTAAGCACCTCAGGCCCGATCCCCGCTCTGTCTCCAAGCGGGAATGAAAGGTTGTGGAGATAATTATATTTTGTCCCTGGTGCTGATGGACAACTCCTTCCCAGACTATGCTTTATCCTGGGCAACACATGGTGCTGATGGACAGCTCTCAGCCTGCTAGGCAGTCGGCTACAGCAACAGTGCTCTGTGCATCCTATTCTTGGGGTCCTATTCTTGGGGTCCTCTGTGCATCCTATTCTAGGTGAGGTCCTAAGCTGAGCTGGCCTGGACAGTTCTTCATAGCAGCACTGTGGTCCCCAGAGTGCATTTTGTAGGAAGTCTGGCAGTGGGTAGATATTCCCATAGAGGTATGAATGCAGCATGTATCCAGACAGTGCCTAGGAGCTGAAACTTTTAGGAACAAGAGCTAAGGACTTGCATTAAGAGCTAAGGTGGCCTGGCTGTTGGACGGGCCATGGAATTCTCTTCCATGAGAAATTCGAGGGTTTCCAGAGAGAGAGAGAGAGAGAGAGAGAGTCGGGTGTATTTGACCCATTACAGTCTAAGAAGAAGACATTTAACTTTAATCATGGCTATTAAAAGGTTAGCTAATTGCTGGAAAGGGCAGGAAGGAGAAATTCTGACAGATACTGTGGAGTCTGAGGCCAGGAAAGTGCCATTGACACACAGGATAGACAAAGGAGACATTACTAAGGAAGAGTGAGCAGTGGAAAGGTTTATTTTGCCTTTAAAAGCAAACCCCGGTAACTCCACACACACTCTTCTCGATCAGTCTGGGTTCAGCCAGTGTATCCTGTCTCTACTTCTTAGCCATGGGTCAGTGAGCCTTGCATATTGAAATCAATACAATCTTTCTTTTTAAGTTTCACAGTGCTAACGTAATACCAGTAGGTTCTTGTTTTCCTGCATTCTTAGAGCAAGGAGATATTATGTCAAGAAGTTCAGGAACACTACCTTCTATCAAAATCATCTCAGGGAAGGAATTGGATCTGTAATTATCTTCCCAAACACTGGATATCATTACTGCCAATGAATCAAGACTTCCTTCATTTTTGGTGGAGGGACAAACTGGTTTCACATCAGCGGCCTGCTTCCATATGTTCTATTGCAGTTTAACAACACTACCTTCAATGGCAGGATCTCAGACTTACCCCAGTGTGAGCAAGAGGAAAATGAGACCCCCTAGACCAGGCTTTCATATGATCACAAGGCCATATTTTCCAGGACTCAGCACCCTCAAGGGGGTCAATGTTCTCAAAAGGTCTCCGATCCCATTGAAATGGCCAGATTTTCTAACATGCTCAGCACACACCAGATCTGGTCAGATTTTCCAAAGCTGGTCTCAGTGGGAGCTGAGCCATTCTGAAAATCCGGCAGGTGCTGAGCACCATTGTAAATCTTGGCCTATGTGTCAGCCTTGCTCTTGTTCATCTCACCTGCTGATCAGCCATGCGGATGATTTGGAAGAAGGCTCGCTCGTTTCAAGCCTGTGTGCTGCAGAACAGAGCGATCACAGGGTAATGGGGTTTTGAACTTTTCAGCACTTGTGTGGATCTAGCCTGCAGTCAGAAGTGAATGACCAGTAAGTTGTTAGCAGATGCAATAGAATTTGATGACATCCCTTAAATAAGTTGATGGATTCAGCCTGGTTGCGAGCGGGCAAGTATCCATGTTAGGAAAACATCAGCACAACCAGTGCTAACAGGAAGTCTCCTCAGAGATGTTAAAGGCTGAATGGACTAAGAGGGTTGAACTAAGGAAGGGCCCTGAAGCTCAGGGTCATGTTACACAGTACGCTATCATTCCCCGTGCTAATTTTATACTCATATACGGAGAACTTCAGTCTCCGCTGCTTTTAATCTGACATTCCTTTCGCACACATTAAAAAAAAGGCATCAAAATGGAATCAACTCTTTATAATGGTTCAAGGGTTTTTGAGACACCAGTTCGATGGGGCCGAGCAAGCAACTCACCGAGACTCTTGAGGGGGAAGTGCAAGCGAGTGAGCAAAATAATCCTGGGCACATGCATTCTTTGTCGCAGAGACAAGTCAAATTGTACTTCCCAAGCCTTCAAGCACTGAGAGAATTCACGTTTCTCCGTGATTGTTCATGTGAATCCCGGCTCCTCGCGAAGACGTTCTGTGTCATTCATATAAATTTGTCTCGCGTATGCTTTTTCCTTGTGAAGCACAAAGAGAGACACAACCCCCAAGATCTGTCACAATTTGTTATTGAGTTTGTAATAAGTAATTGTGGGAATGATTATAATATTGCCAACTGGATTTCAGTTGTCCCCACACACGCAGACAGGCAAGCTAAAATAAGCAGTGACAGGGAAATGTTCTTGTTTGCACACAGATACTTTAATAACTAGCAATTTCAGGATGGGAAAAATAGTAGAAAAAATCAGCTGAAGGACAAAAAAGCCACACATATTAAACTCAGTGGGGAAGTTAACTCTAACGATGGCAGTACTGTGGATTTGGAGTGGGACCTGGTGAATTACAAAAGGGATCCAATGCGTTAAAAAGAGTACATCTGCTCTAGCCCCATTACCCCCCCCCCACACTTTGCATGCCTTTTAACACAACCATGAAATCACATTAATTTCTCTAATGTGTGCAGTGCCATAAGTTACTTTTTAATCACTGTGATCAAAATATTGCTTAAAATTGAAGGCAGCTGCATTTGTTTCTGTCGGATATCATAATTGCAATTGTAAATTGGGAAATGTAATGTTTCCTGGTGCTGCAGTGAGTAATAGCTCTGAAATCATTATCGATAGGTAGATATAAATAAACCAGGAGATCTATAAAAATAAGCAAAAGCAAGTTAAAAGGGTAATTTGCAGATCAAACAGGAATAGTGGAATGGGAATGCAGAAAAATATTTCACTGCACAGTCAAAGTGTTCTTTAAATGTATTTGAACCATTACACAAAAAGGTAGGTAACAGAAAATTGCTCTACTAGAAAAATCGGAGTGGGGAATTAATGGGCAGGATGTATTTGCTGAGAATGTTGTTTTGTTTCTGTATTCACAGAAGAGAATGCAGTACCTCCCAACAAGAAGTTCAAGGGCTCAAACTGCTGCCCAACAGCCAAATAAGGCCACCAAAATTCTCCTGAGAACATTTGCCCTTTGGCTTGCCTTCTCCATGGATCTGATCTTGCAAAGTGCTTCTGGACACCTCAATCTCCCACTGCTCAGCACCTTGTCAGGTGGGATCTGCAGAGGGTGATAAGGAGAAAGCTGATCAGCCTTAGGTTTCTTTTGTTGGGGGGGGCAAAAACAAGCAGCAAGGTTTTTATTTAAAATACCAGGGAAGATTTGAGTGAAAGGTGAGATGGTAGGATGAATGTGTGTGCCAGATTTCTGGTCCCCACTCCCAGTCCTTTGGGCTGAATCTCCAGCTGGCATAGAACTGGAATAGCCGTCTCTATTCTACCTCTTCCTGACACTGCCTGGGTACATTGCACGTTCAGATCACCTTGCACGCTGGCAGTCCCTGGGTGTATAGAGGGATGGCATAAGTGAGACAGTCTAGCCCTTTGATCAAACAAAATTTCCTCCCAAATGTAGCATGAAATTCTGAACTCAGGTACGCTGGTATCAATCCAGAGTAACTCCACATAAAACAATGTAGTTGTTCCAGATTTGCACTAGTAGATGCATATTCTGGCTCTTAGTTCGAGGATAACCACAGAAATAATTTTAAAAAGCCCAGATTGTACCAGCCTAGATACCACCCATTCATGTGTCCTGTAAAGGAAATGGGGGGGGGGACTTAATGATGACTTACATGACAGTTTTGTAGGTGTTTTCTGTTTTTCAAGACCCAGGAATTGGAAAATGACCAACATCACGCCAGCATTTATCAGTAGACCATGAGATACAGCAGGAAATTACAGTCCAGCCCATTTAACATCAATACGTGGGGAAGGGTATTAGAAACCATTTTGTGGGATTTAGAAAGTGAACACTGCGAAAGGAATCATTTAATTGGGGATGCCAGCATGGACTTATCAGGACGTGATCATCTGCTCAGCTACCTCATTCTGAAGCTTCAAATGCTGCTGCCACATTATTATTTCTTGAGTTCCACAATGGAGATCGTTAACTAAGGCGATAAGGCCTGGCGTTGAGAGTGACAGAGGTGGATGGGTAGATAGATACCTGCCTGGGAAACAGGAAAGTGGCCAGCATTTTGACAATATACTGGAACATCTCCTGGTGGGAAGAAGCTACCAACGGAGCAGGTGACCCAGTGGCTTGTATTCATAACGTGAGCAAAAGGTTAGGATGCAGAGATCACACATGACATTGAAGTTAGCTGCTGGGGATAAAGTCAGAGTCCCAAAGAAACAGTGAGGAACAACTGAGGCCAAGATCCTCCAAGCCATCTATGGAAATGGGCACCCTGAATTAATGGGCCATAGACCTTCAAACCCATTGGGTAGCTTTGGAAACCCCAGTTTAAATATGTGGAATTGCTTTAAACGACTAGTTCAGATGATGGGGGAAAGGGAAGACAAGCTCAGAAAATGAACGGCTCTGAATATTTCAAATGCTAAAACTGCCAAGAGGGAGGAGAAATGTATAGATTAATGAGGGGGAAGGCTAGAAGGAAGGATAATGGGATGAAATTAAATAGTAAATTCCATCTGAAGATTGTATACACCCTCTCCCCCAACTGAACTATCTTCCACCTTCTCTCCCCAGGCAGAGGGTCCTGTTTTAAACTCTGGGGTCACTAATCCTCAGCTGGCGTAAAGTGGAGTCAATGGAGTTACATGGGTTGATACCAGCTGAGGATCTTTCCCTAGGACAGCATACAATCCATTAACCACACATGTCAAGCTGTGGAGTGTTCTCCCAAGGGAAGCAACACAAGTCCAGTCATTGAGAGCATTCAGAATTAACCTAGGTAAAGGACCAGTGACTGTATTGCAGGGAGTGATCCTGCATTGGCCCCCAAGGGATACACTAGACAGGACTTACCAGTCTCTAATTTGTGTGATTCTATGGTCTGATTCACGGGGGAGGGTGTGAGAGAAGATGTGGCCTCCGTAAGAGAGGGCAGCATCAAACGAAGAGACCCAGGTCTCTGTGAGGCCCAGGAGCTGGAGGGAGCGAGATAGGAAGAGGTCAAGGGGTACCTGTGATCATTTTAGGATGCCATGTGCATTCCAGAGACAGCAGGAGAAAGGGATGGGGATAGGCGTGAGGTTAGGGATGGTGGCACAAGGGATGGTGTGGGAGGTGAAGAGGATCGGGCCAGCCCCATCATGCTAATGAAATGCTTAGCTTACGCACTCCCTCTGGCCTCCTTCTGCTAAGCCAGGGTAGCTTGGTGGGTGCAGAACAGCATCTCATTTATGCAGGATCAGGGTCTCCTGTGCTCCTGGCCCTTTGTACTTTGCATGCAGCACTGCATTTTGGGGCTGGGCAGGATGTAATTCTGTGTGGCAGCTAAATACATCCCCATTTTCCCAGCACCAGGGAACATAAGACACACTGACCCTTCCCTCCCACCCATTCAGAGTGCTCCTCTGCCTCTTAGACAGGCAGAGATGCAGAGCTCTTGGAAGATGGAGAGACCTCTGGCACCCGATCCTGCCCTGCTCTGGCCTAGCAGGCCCCATGACTGTCTCCATGACAGGACCTATGTGCAGAAGTCATGACAGGTGACGTGACCCCATGCTGCAGCACCCTGGCGCCGATCTCCACAATCCACAGCCCGAGACAGCTTAGACAAGAACGCCTACATCTGTTAATTCTTCCATCGGACTCTAATGGCCCTGCTTCTCCTGTCCAACATCACTCAGCGTGACTCCCTAATTACTGTAATTAGGGAGCGCAAGGGAAACCTGTGTGGTGCTCAGGAGGCGCCACGCTCAGGAAATGGATTCTCGCCATGGGCCACATCCATTAACAGGTCAGCACGCCTGTCGCTTCCATCTCCCGGTACAGACAGCGCTCTGACACCCCCAAACCCGGGAGGCGTGGCTGAGAGGCCTCGGACAGGCATATCGGCTGTGATGGACAGTTGCTGCCTCTCAGCTTCCACCCATCACTTGCTTTTAAAGCAAAGTTCTGCCCTCAATGAAGGCCACTCTCTGTAACTGTAGTGGGGTGGACAACGTTGGCACGGCATGTAAAGGGAGCTCTCTGTATGCAAAGCAGCTCAATGGGACCATGGAGGAGCAGAAGCTCCAGGAGTCCATGGTATCCAGTGACCTGCTTGGCCTAGGTCCCCTCACCCAAATACCCATCACAACTCTTCCACTGAATAACAGGATTGGGACAGTGCCCATGCAGGAGACAATTAGACTCAGTGGTCAATGGATCCACCACACTTAGAGAAGGGGCTTATTACCCCAGTTCCACACATGGAGGGACAGAGAGATGGAGTGAATTGCCCCAGGTCATGCAGGGAGTCTGAGGCAGAGCCAGATCCTCTGAGTGCCAGTCTCATGCCTAAACCTCAAGTCCATGTTTCCACTATTATATTTTTATGGCCTGTCCAATTCAGGCAAACCCATCCTAGCCAGAAGCCCATCTGCACACACTTCCCTCATGGGATTAACATGACAATCACCTACAATCTTCCCTGCAACATAACACATCTCACTACAAGCCTGTAGCAGCATCCATCTCCCTCACCCTTTGGAGGTTCACAGCAGCAGTTCCTTCCAGGCACAGCATCTGCCAGGAGCCTTGCAAAGACAAGAATCGACTTGGTTTGCACTTCAGTAGGTGCATGGCCCTGGGAACATTCACATGAGCACTATACCTGACCCATCCCATTGCAGCAGCAAAATAGCTAATGCTCTGGCTCTGAGTTAATGAACCATAAATTCCAGCTTAATGAGTTTTATACTGAGGAGAGTAATTAATGTAATTAGTACTGATGTGAAAATGATGTTGCTCGAGCCTGAATGAGGAGGGAGTGTTTTTGGGGTGGGAAGGCTGGAGGAAGCGTTGTCTTCTCCGGCAGCATTTCAGGGATTCTATTCACCACGAGGAAGATGGCTCTGTATGTTCGTTGCAGATTTAACCTTGGCTCCCATCCTCCAAAAAGAATATAGAGAGTGGGAACACAATGATAGAAAAGCAAAAGAGATCAGCCACCTCTGTTTGCCAGCTGAGATGTGGAATCTTTAATGTAGCACGCTTTACCACTCTGTCCTTTAATTTGGAGCCCTTTTTTCTGATCCCTACACATAGCATGGTATCGTCTGGGCTCCTCTGTGTCTATTTTTTGCTCCTGCATGAAAAGCTTTCTCTAAAGGCAGCTGTTTCAGAGAGAAAATAACAGATCTTTGGCTTAAAAAAAATCTATCTATATATGAAATAAAGGGACCAGCAGGATATGCTCTGTGCTAGGATAAGGCTAATCAGAGCTTGGTAAGTGTTTGAGATGGAGGCTTGGAAAGGCACTCTAAGTGCCGACCCTGCTTGCAGATCTGATGGCGGAAAAGAAATAAGATGAACTGGAATGAATGGGGCTCCCATCACCTTTGTAAAAGCAGCCGTCTTTACCCGCCCCCTCCCTCCCCCCAGTTGCCACAAGGCTCAGTGTCTCTGCTGAACCTTGGTGTTCCTGGGGGTTTTAAACTCAGACGGTGTTTAAGGGATGGTGCCAAGGGTATTCTGTGTTATAGTGTTACACAGCAGCCGTTTTCAGTGGCTCTTCTCCTTCATTTAAAGAGAATGCATGCTAGTGATAGGTGCCGGACTGGAGCTCTGCAGGAGGAGTTATCAGTCAGCTCTCTCCATCCTGCCCTGGAGTCACTCACTACTTGTAGGGGTGAGAGGGTTATTCATATTCCAGGTCCATCCCATCCTTGGCCCCTCTGCTGAGACACTCATCAAGGGAAACTCCTTGGGCCCATGCCGTTCTCTGCCATGTCCTGCTAGCCACTGGGCTGAGGCCCTAGCAACTCATCTCATGCAATCCAACAGATGGCCACATGACGGCAGCCTAGGGTGAATTTTCACCAGTGGCCTAGAAGTGACAGGCTCTTTTGTACCAACCCCACCTCAAGCCTTTTGCTGTCTCCATCCCTGGGTGAATTGTTTCAAAGGACCAAGGTCTTTTTATTTATTTTTTTTAAGAGACGCTCTATCCCCGGGCAATGTAGCTTTCCCATTAAAATAGGCCCTGGAGAGTTTTCATTTGCCGAGCTAGTGACTTGTGCTAAGAATTCCCTTGCTGCGTGTTGGTCAGACCCATTTGGTAGTGCACATTCTAACAGTGTGCTAATTCCACGGTTAGCTGGGCCGGTCTCCAAAGCAAATCCACCTGTAAGGGCTTTCAGTGCACTAGTTCAGACACCATAACACGTGGACAGATGCTTAGACCCTTTCTTGAGATGCAGGGGTACCCTACTGAGCCATCTGGCTGTCAGGATCTTCACACCTTGCCTGCAGATGCAGGGTAATTGCTGCTAAGGTGCAATGGTAGGTATTTCTTGTTAACGCCAACCAGATATGTGAGAGAGGTTGGATAGTCTAACTCATAGGAAGAGGGAACTCAGGCTTGGCCTGGAGGAGGTCCTGCTGAGAAATCCTAGCTGAAGCCAAGTTTGGGGAGAAAGCTTAGGCTGAAGTATGTTTGGTTGCTGCTATTACTATAACTATTGACATTACACTAGTGCCCAGGGGCCCCCAGTTAAAGATCAGACCTCTGTTGTGCCAGGTAGCTGGGGAAGTCCTATGGCCTGTGTCATGTGGGGGGGTCAAACTAGATGATTGCAATGGTCCCTTCTGGCCTGGGAATCTGAATCTGGGAGTCACTACACAAACAAGCAAAACATGGGCAGCCCCTGTACCTCATTGCTCACAATTTAGGGATGTGGTGGGATGTAGCAGGAGGATGAAGGGAAGGGGGTGGAGGAAGTGGGAATACCATGCACAAAGTTTTAATCTCAGCTGTCATTTGAATGAGTGATAAAGCCAATCCCCAGGCAGGGGGATGTTTATACATGCTGGACAGAGTCCAGACTCTATTAAGAACATAGGAATGTCCCTATAGGGTCAGATCAAAGGTCCATCTCACCCAGTATCCTGTCTTCCGACAGTGGCCAATGCCAGGTGCCCCTGAGGGAATGAACAGAACAGGGAATCATCAAGTGATCCATCCCCTGTTGCCCATTCCCAGCTTCTGGCAAACAGAGGCTAGGAATACCATCCCTGCCCATCCTGGGTAATAGCCATTGATGGCCCTGTTCAGAGCAGGGCTGAGTCTCTGCTGCTCAAAGGCATGGTACACCTTTACACGCTCCCAGAAAGACTCAAAGAACTCCAAGCAGAAGAGCAGAGCATGCAGTCCCTTTGGTCACAGCTACCCACCCTGCGGCAATGAAGAGAGGGTTTGGCTGAACTGCCATTCAACTTGCCCTGCATTTCCACTCCTGGATTCATAGGTTATAAGGTCCGAAAAGACCAGTGTGGTCATCTGCTTCGTCCTCTGGCATAACCCCAGCCACAGGGCTTCCCTGAGTTCATTCCTGTTTGTACGAGAGCAGAGCTGTTACTCTGGCTTTGCCCGCAGTACATGCCATACCATCCTAACTCATGCTGCGTCCCAGGGAGCGGGAAGACAGGGGATGAGACTTGGCTACGTGCCCTGAAAAGGAACTGGACAACCGGTGGTGTTGCAAGTCTGCAAAGAGACCGGTTACTGGCAGGAGTTATTGTAATGTCCCTGAAGGCTGCCCGTCAGAGGAATTTAATCTGACTGTGGACAATGGGCCCACCACATTCAGGAGCCCATTTCATCCCATCCACAGGGTTATTGTAACCAGATATTGGACTTCAAAGGAAAATATCCAGAACCATGTCTTCTCTGCACCTCTGTCCTCCCTCCAATGCATTCTTTCTTGCTTGCTTTCCTTTTAATGGGGAATTCTACTGTGATGCCAGTTCCCCGCACTCATCAGGCACTTGCTGGTTTCATGTGAATCAGGGAACGTCCCCCCGCCAGTTGGTGTAGGTCATGTGCTCATGGCAGAGCCAGGGGATGTTTGGAGTGGTCATGTCACTGGTAAGGGAATGGATCCTGGCAGTCAGTGCTTTTCTGCTCGCTTCGCCATGATGCCTGGGTGCCTGTAATGACACAGGACCAGAGATGGAACAGTCTCCCCCCTCTCCTTTCCCAGCCTTATGGATGGGGGCTCCAGCTTTCTCCCGATGTTCTCCATGCAGCATGTCAGAACCAGACAGGGGCAGCCACGTGTGCTACGTTCATCATCCCAAATAGCCTGGCTTCAGTGAACAAAGCCGCACAGCCACTCACCCACCCAGGGCACCCATTTGGTCCCGGGGGCAGGCGATACAAGTCCTCCTGCCTCAGAGACTCACAAAAAAGCTGGGGCTACAATGTGGTGAACTTGGTGGACCTTTCAGTTAGCCCTTCGGTGAGCAGGCTCCAGCTCAGAGGAAGGCAAGGAGACCTTGAGGGAGGCTCCCACAAAGAAAGAGAAACAGGGAAGACAAATGGGACAGAGGTGGCACCTTCTCACCACACCTTCCTCCTAGAAGGGACTTGAAATAATAGCTCCCAGTCCTGTACAGAGATCTCTGCGGGGGTGTGATAAATAAAGGGGAAGGGAGCATCTCCCTTTGATGGGCACCCAGCCAGCCAGTTAGCTGTAAAATCCCTGTTGGTATCTGTTCTCTGCATGCTTTACCTGTAAAGGGTTAAAAAAGTCCCCCAGGTAAAGAAAAGGACACCTGACCGAAAGAGCCAATGGGAAGGAAACTTTCCCTTTGTGTATGTGGTTGATCTTTCTGGGGTGAAGAGATGGGGCAGCAGGAATGTAAGAAAATTAGAAATATTTAGAAAGATGCAATTAGGTTTATTTCTGTTTATTTTTTAAGGCTTTTGGACTCCTCTGTGCTAACCCCAGCTGCTTTTGTTTGCTTGTAACCTTTAAGCTGAACCCCCAAGAGGCTATTTTGGGTGTTTAATTTTTGGAATTGCTCTTTTAAAATCTAGCAAAAGCCTACGTTCCAGATGTATTTTCTTCCTTTTTGTTTTTAGTAAAATTTACCTTTTTTAAGAGCAGGATTTGGATTGGTTTCAGAGTAGCAGTGTCCTAAGAGGTTTGTGCATATGCTGTTTGATTAGCTGGTGGCAACAGCTAATTTCCTTTGTTTTCTTCTCAGCTCTTCCCCAGAAGATACCCCACAGGGAGAAATTCCCAAGTGCTCCTTCCTGGGTTCAAGGGGGTTTTTGCATTTGGGTGGGGGCAGCGTTTACCAAGCCAAGGTCAGAGAAAAGCTGTAACCATGGGAGTTTAATACAAGCCTGGAGTGGCCAGTACTGATTTTTAGAATCCTTGCGGGCCATGCCCCCTTCTGCACTCGAAGTGCCAGAGTGGGGAATCAGCCCTGACAACGGGGGTGTGTGTGTAGAGGTGGGGAAGGGCTAAAGTGTAAAGCTTTAATTGTGCAGTGAACGAGGTGTGGTCAGAGGGCCGAGACCAAACACCCAACACCAGTTTCACAGTAAAGAGACCAGGGAAGCTGCTTGAACTCTTACATCACTTTTATTTAAGCTCTGTGGTCAGTCTGGTCCTCCAGAACAGCTCCATCAACCATCAGCCATCCCCGCAGCAGGTCTGGCATTTCACCCCCCCTGGACAGGAGACATGGCTTCACGTCTCGCATGAGGTAAGACACAGAAATAAAACACCGAAATCATCCACCCACCCGCCTGCCACTGGGATATGGGGGCTGCTGCCTCCCTCTCTCTCTCTCTCTCTGTGTATTCGCATTCAGCCACCTTTCCTGTTCAATCCAAGCAACCACCCTTTACCTCCCCGACTAAGGATGGCACTGCTGCAGGAACAGGTCCTTTGTCTAAGCAGCCTATGCCGAGGTGTGGGCTTATCCTAGCTGGAGAGAGACACCACTGTCTGACATTGCTGAAGCTGGACCACTGCCTCTGAAAGGTCAAGACTTGGGCACGGGAGGAAAAGAAGTATGATCCCTTTGCTTTGGGGTTGGGGAAGATAGAAGATCTATGGGACAATTTATTTGAACCCATGAATACAGAGGAGCAAAATGAGGGCCTGGATCAGAACCATCCATGGATTTGGCTTTGTGGAGCCAAAACCCGATCAAGCCAACCTCCCCCTCCATCTACCGATAGGTTTTTACGCATCTCCACATGGGGATCGTGAAGGAATCTGGCAATACCACCAGACCTTCTGCTGCAGCACAGACAGAAGGGCCTCCTTTGTTTAGTGTGTCAAGAATAGGGGAGAAGGTAGAAAAGGCAGAGAGAGATCAAATGTTCCTAAGTTTAAAACATGCACTGGATAAATCAGGCAGCTGGTTTCAGAGGCTGAATTTCTGTCTCACTCTTTCTTTCTGGGGAGCTTAGAAATCCTTTCGCTTTGCTGAAAAGCAAAGATCTCTGTGTCTCCTCTTTATGGACAGCTTGAGTTCAAATTTGTCCAAGGCAACTGGACTTTCTTTGAGCTGCCATGCGACACTACAGTCTGCCTACATGTTGTCCCCTCACCCATCATAGTACCGTCCTCCCCCAAAAACTGCAAAAGAAATCTCTAGCTACAGAGATGTCCGCTGCCCCCCTCCCCTCCCACATACAGTCCTTTCATGTAATATAATTCTTATGCACCTCAAGAGTTGACCATATTGCTTTTGTTCTGCCTCTCATCTATGTGCCCAGATCTGGGGTGAACGTGGAAACAGGCTTCCCACTTTAATTCCTGCTAGCCTGGAGATGCCCCCTTTCTTTTAGGAAGGGAGTCGGAGGGAATGTCCCTTGCCCATGTGTTCTTGTAGCTCAGCGGTGTGAGGTTGCATCTCTCTCCAGGACGCAAAGACCGCAGGGGTTTTCTGCCACCACATCTCCTTCTCTAATGGGTGGACTAAAGGCAGATTGGTAGAGGAGGCCAAAGTACATTCCCATTGCCAGCGTAGGCGGCAGGGAACTGGACAGTGACGGCAGTAGGTCTTAGTTCAGAGCAAACCCAGCTCCGTGGCTGCCAAACATTACCGCATGGCACGTTAAGAGGAAAGAGCGAGAGAGAGAGAGAGAGAGAGAGGTCTAGCATTTGAGTGGAGGCAAGTGGCACTTTGAGCTCGTTCGTGAAGGGAAGTGAATTGGCCGGTTCTCTGGGCAGAGGAGGCCGATCAAGGAAGTGTGAACCCTAACAGGGCCAAAGGATCCAAACCAGCAAAGATGGAAGGGAAGGGATTTCAAAGGCCCTGTGTCTATAATTAGGGGGCCCATTGGCCCTTCTGACAATGGGAGAGTTCCATGTGCCAGGTGCAACCATGGGCTGCCCCGCCTGCTCCGTGGGCCCGCTAGAGGGGCTGCATGCTTTGGGATGGCGGTAGGCCAGGAAGAGCTGGTGCCCTCTTCCCTGATCTCTAGAGGCAGCCAACCTGGTCAGCACAAAGCAACAAAGCCATTCAGTCCAACAGAACCCACCCCAACCGGCTCTTCCATTTCCCTCTGCAGGGGGGAATGATGTCATCGCTCCAGGTGGCCATGCTGATTTCCCAAAACAGGATGTGGCCATGTGCACAGGGAAAGGGCGGAGCTAGGTTTTATGGGGCAGTCCCAGGAGGCGTGGGCAGAGCCTGGTTCCCTCATGGCACATTATTTCCTAATGGAAGCAATCTCTCTCTCTCTCTCTCTCTACATATTTTAGCCTGCAGGAAATATATGAGGTAGTGCGGACACAGACGTGCTTCTGTGTGAGTCAGGGAGTTGGGGGACAAGCAGGATGAGCTCAGAGACAAACCTCTGGGGTGGGAGCAAAGAAAGTACATAGAGCGACCTTTGCCTTTAGAATCAGATATACAAAAATAAAAGTGACCCAGTCTATTTGCGAAGGCAGGAGCTGGGCTGACAGTGTCTGATGTGTTATTCCCCCATGGGGCATCTTTAATACTGTGGTGGTTTCCTTTGCATTTGTGCAAGGAGCTTTGGATACTGGTTTGGTGTTGGAGAACCAGGCAGATAGCTGGGGGTGCCTGGCTCACATGTCCTTGTGGATTAGCAGTGCGAGGTTGTGTATGTCTCCAGGATGCTAAAGATCCATCTCAAAATTAAGAAAAATAAGAGTCTGTTAACTGAAGACACGTCCCCTTGTGCATAACTGTCCATTCTGTGTCTCTCCCATGCTGTACCTGGGTGGAAAAGGTTAGAAATATCCCTGAAGCCAACTATTCTCCAAGACTTTATTCCTCTTGTTCCTCTTCTTCTTCTTTTCTTTTTTTCTAATACAAGTGAACAAGGAGGTGACGTGGAGATGAATTCCCTTATCTAAAACACTTGGTGGTTGCAGGAACTTACACTTTCATATACACACACACGCACACACTCCAAATATCAAAAAATTCACAGTCCAAAACTAAGACGATTTAAAAAAAGTTAAAAGGCCAGATTCTGTGTTGGCTTTTATCCTTCATTAAGAGCAAGAAGATTACCTGAAATTCTGATTTGTTTTCTATATTCTGCCTGAGTTCACTTTAAAATTCCAATCAACAGGTGTACAGACGGACCTGGGGTGAGCTTTAGGCTTTTGGAAAAGAAAATTATGGCGTGTATATCTACGTATTTTTCCTAATTAGAGATTTTTTTTTCTTTTGGTTTCAGGTTACATGATAGAAAGTTCTAGGAAGATGTTCTAGAATCCATTGTCTTTCCTGTGTCCAAATTCTGTTCCTACACCCTCTGGGTTGGGAAGAGTCAATGCAAGAAGTTGGGAGTGGGGAAAAATACAACATCTCTTCTGCTCTGGGGCTGGTTCTGAGCCTTTTTCATTCCAAACGTCCCATCGTTACATTTGGTTCAGAAATCTTTACCCTTTGCCCTTTGAACAGGGCTCCCGGTCCCAAACGGTATTTTCAAACGAGAGAGTTGCAGACTCAGACCCGGGCCCTGGCTGGGAAGTTTCAATGTAGTACAGAGATCATTTTGTTTGGAAGTAAAAGTAGAGTTGGGAATTTTAGACACGGTGTAACAAGGTTTGTGGAGGAATCCGCTCCAGGATCCTCTTGTGTAAATGGTGTAAAAATTGACACTACGGAACACAGACACTTGAGTGGGTCTGGGACATTCCATCCAACAGAGGGCAGTGGTACCCCCACCCAGCCACCCACTGACACACACACGCATGCACATAGCCAGCTTGCTACTGGAGGGTGGTGGGGCCAAAATTAGAAAAAAGATGCAGTCAGTGTATGACACATAGATGAAGGTAGAGAGTTCCCTTGAGCGCTAATGAGCAGGTGGATACTTAACCAAATCGTGTCAATTACAATTGCACCAAAATTTAAAAACAGAAAAACCCACACAAAATTCTCAATGGCTGGGGAGAAATCAAAGGCCTTGGTTAATACGTGAAAGGTCGGGAGATGTGAAGAACTGGCTTCTTTGCTTTTGCTTGACTGTGTGCTGTTGTTTTAAACATACTGTTCCTTAGGACAGATGTACGGCGCCCGGGAACCTGGTGGTGGGCAGCAAAAGGAGATATCGGCACGGTGAGGATACAGATCTTCTGGGAGATACGATAAGGGGTTATAGACACGGGGTATTTTCTCCAGATATTGATCTTCAGGTGAGCAACAGCAGGTCAGGTGATCACTCGCATCCGGTATCTCTGAGTGACACTTTCCAAAGTTCTGGGAGAAGAGACAAAGTCAGTGAATAGAATCTTGGAGCTAGACTGCAGTAACAGGCATAGGTACCTAACTCCCTGTGAGATACCCTCAATCAATTAATAGCAGCAGGGAAAATAATGGAGCTCTGTTGGCTTCCCCCCACCCCCCCAAAAAAAAACAAGCTATTCACATTTCATCCTGGGCCATTTTGGCAATGAGAAATGTCTGCCTCACCCACATATATACCCATTTTCCCCATGAAAATTTACATACTTTGTTCCCAGTCCTGCAAATCGTTTCCCAAGGGCTTAATTTTACACAGGTGAGTTTCAATGGGATGATTCACATGTGTAATATTTATCTTTGGAAGGAAATGCATAAGAAGGGGCATGATAAAAGCAGATAATTAAGACTGGTGTAGAGAAGGGAGATGGAGAGCTTCTGTTCTCCCTGTCTCATAACACAAAAACCAGGGATGGTCAATGAAATTAAAAGGTGGCAAAATTCAAACCTGATCAAAGGAAATCTTTTTTTCATGCAGTGCATAATCAGACTGACAAACCCTACCACAGGATGTCATTGAGGTCTAGAGCTTAGTAACACTGAAAAAAGGAGTGTACATTTGTGCAGACAACAAAAATAGCCGGAATTAAAACAGTTAATGCTAACAAATTTTGGGACCAATATTAGATCTCATGCGTCAGGGCTTAAACCAATCTACTCCTATAAGGATTTAGGAGAATACCTAGTGTGCGGGACAGATTGTCTCAGATCTACCTAATGCAGGGTTCTTATACATCTTCCTCTGGTGCATCTAGTGCTAGTTATTGTCAGAGGCTGGATACTGGGCTAGATGGGCTTGGAATCTAATCCAGTCTGGTTATGCCTATATTCCTTTGTAAAGTGTGGTTGCAGGATCAGGCCTTGAAGGGTGAAATGATTTATTGTCCAAACAAACCTGCATACCCTTATGCACGTGCTTAACTTTATGCACTGGAGCAGTTCCATTGAAATCACCGGGACTACTCATGTGAGTAACACTAATAGTGTATGTCAGGGTTTGCAGGATTGGGGCTACAGTGTTGAGAACTGAAATGTCCAATTTGGAAAAATATCATGGATTTGGCTCGGACACAAGACCATTTCCTTCAAGATGGGAAAACAGACCCAATCTTTCCTCCATAAAATGATCCATTTCTTCCGGGGGTGGAGGGAGGGAGAAGAATGCAGCGCTGCTCAGATATTTTGCAAAATCTGGTTCTTTTCTGCAAGCCCTGAACAAAATGCAAATGCCTTGAATTCCAAGGAGCATAAGCTATTGTTGTGATTGCTTTGCCCAGTTGTTAATAACAAATGACAATCAAATGTCACTTGTTCTAGTGCAAAATCGCCAAGATCTTTCTTTGGTGGGTTTTCTGCAAAACAAAAGGGATGATTGGAAAGAACATCCACTGATGCTCAGCTCCCTCCCTTCTGTTCGTGTGTGTGCCAGGGGGACGGACAGACCCAGCTTGCTCAGTGCCCCAGGGAAATGCAAATTCTTCACTTGCCCTCCCTCGGTACTGGCAGTGGATTGTATCCCTTCCTGCTCACACATTTCTCTACTGTTTTGAAACCCTGCAAGCTGATCTTGGTGAAGGACCTAGTCGGGACATCTATCTACATTCCAGGCATCATTACAACAACCTGGGCACATCATAAGCAATTGCTTTCAGCTCCCACTTCCTCTTGTTTGGCCTCAGCTTATTTAAAAGGTTACTTGACAACTCTTTTTCCTATTAGGCAAAGACTGGGTTATCTGCTACATTTGGGGCTCAAGAGGCCCTACTCCTGCTTTGGTCTTCCCTCCGAGGGTTAGCTCCCTGGGGATAGCGTTCTTCCTGGTTAACTGATTTGCTGAAAGGCACTCAAGAGAGTGAATGTACCAGTTTTGATGTGTCACGCACCAAAAACCGAGGGCTTTCTTTCTCTCAAACACACCACCGTGCATTGAAAAACAACATGGTCAAATCTTGAACTATCCAGTCTCTGTTGTTCCATAGCCTCATTCAGTTAGTAGATTGTCAATGGGGGGCAGGGGTTGTCTAATGGGGTCCTGCTCCCTGGTTGGGGCCCCCAGTGCTACTGCAACACAAATTAGATATAGAGTTGAGCCCTTTACTTGTCTGAAGCCTCTTTTATCCAAATTCATTGTTCCCTGTTCTGTTGAGGTTTGGAGTACAACAGAGCATTATCAGCTGGGGGAGGGTCCCTGTGTGGTTCTGATCCTAGGAAGGCAGATCAAATATTGAGCACCCTGGCCCGTGTTCTATTAAAGCTGTTGCAAAATGGATGCAGTTATCTGTAGCACCAGACAGGGAGCCATTCACTGGCAGGCACACCTGTATCCACGAAGCATGCACGTCACACACCCATTCATGCAAAGGCTGGCTCATCCTCCTCCCTGTTCCCCAATCCCATCTCAGTTTAGGCAGGGGAAATCAGGACAAGGTAATGAGAGGGGAAGAGAGATCAATGCTGCTTACACTATTGGCAGATTATCTCCAAGGGTTTCTCCACCTTGTTTTAGGCTGAGCTGCTAAGGGCGGGAGCGGGTCAAGGAAGCAGCCCAGGCCAGCCTACCAATTATGATCCTTTGGGTTTTCAAGCATCCTCAATTATCTTTTTGACAGTCCTCTGCCTGTCTGGTGAACCAGTAGGATCTATAACCCATAGCAACCGGAACACAACACTCCCATGAAACAATGCAGCATCGTAGATTAAAGGAACATTCTCCTCTCCAGGAAGAAAACAGCCTGCGATCATTTTTTATGCATGGGCTTTGCTTTTGGCCTGACTGAAATGCAACTTTTTCCTGGCCCCCTCCCTTGCCACAGGTTGGAAATCCCCCAAATGGTTCCAGTTGGTGCTAGGATTTGGGTCCTCAAGAGGAAAAGCCTGAAGGAACAGAAAGAGCCCCTCAGCCCTCTCTCTGCCAGCTCCCGGATAAATATTTCACCAGGCTGCTTTAAAAAAATAATATATATATCCAGAAAACAAAATGTCGCTAATGATTTATTGATGGCTCTACAAAGCTGAACTAATGCGCGAGGCAGCAAATAATCTGGAGAGCTGCATGTTCTCCAGGCAATTTCAGGGGCCAAGGAGTGGCAGGAGAGGGGGTGGGTGCTGGTGGGGAGCTTCTGGGAGTAATGGGCTGTAATTAAGGGATGGAAGATTATGCTGAACATCAGGAAAACCAGTCAGCCTGTGCAATAGCCTCCCCTGCAGAAGGAGAGGAATCCTGTTGCTTGAGACATTTAAAGCACTAGGGAATGCGCTGTAGGGAACGATCCTGCTTTTGTCAGGAGATGGCTAGGATCATACAATCAAGCCTTAATCGCTACAAGTCCATTCAGGTTTGCTACACAAAGTGCCCCTGAGCTTCAGTGGACCCCCTATAGCCCCACACGGTCTGGCAGTCAGCCCCACAGAAGTTGTGGTGCACTTTCTGTGGCAGTCAATATTGAAAGACTAGAACCCCAGGCCTACAGGACAGGGACATTCACACCCAGCCCAGGGCTCAGCATCTGTACCACCAGGGCAAACACAGGGGTGCAGCAGGTCTCTACACAAAGGGGGTTGTTCTCACACAGATCTCAAGCATTCACACAGCAGGGACTGAGAGCAGCTGCCAGGGGAGAACTATTGCTAATCAAATAAGCAATTCTTCAGCTTATACAGAACATGTTCCTATCTCAAGCTAGCTCCCTCACCTACCTATAACTGCTCAGGACTCAGAACCCAACCTATCCACCTCCCACTACATAAAGGGAGAGCAGGCCTTGTCTCCTCCCTCTTTATAGCCAGGGTCATTAATCAGTCTTTGCACTTGCTGCTGAGCACCCTTGATCAGCCTTACCTGGAAGGCACTTGCTTCCATGCCTGCCAGCTGACCCAATATGTTTTTTTGAAGCAGAACTCCCTCTCTGAGCAAGGATATTAACCCCTTCCCAGCCAAGAAGTGGTCAGGGTTTGCCCACCTTACCAGAATGTGGATGTTTGTAGCAAGGGAGTCCACCTCCCAGTGCGTGGGCAGGTGTGCAGTGGCAGACCCAACCCTGGAACTATGGGCAAGGAGGTCTATAATATTAATCCCATCTGGAGTTGTGCATCATGTGTGCCCCAGGGGGTTTGTGCTGGAGTAGGGTGCAACGCTCCGTGCAAATGAGTATGTCAGAACTGGGCATACAAAGGGATTCGTTAGCATGCTGGGTGACAGGCATAGTGCAAAGGAGTGGCTTACCCTAGCACAGCAGAGACATTAGAAACCTGCTTCCTTAACTGGGTCTTATGTGGATGGAGCTGAGCTAGAGCCAGTTTGGGAGATGCAGGAAGACACTGGAACACAACACAGCTGAGCATTGTGCCCGGAGAAACACAGGGGAGCTGATGGGGATACACCCCAAAATGCTAATAACCTGGGGAAGGATCCCAAGGACCAATGAGGGTCTGATTTAGGGACCCTGAACCATGCTGAGAGGCCAGTGCTGTGGCCTCAGTAATTGGCTAGTACAACGACACCAAAACTATTGCGCTGGAGCCCAGAGCAGGGATCCTGAGACATAGCCCATGGCTAGGGCCCTGAGTTATAGTGGGAAATCTTTATGGATCTGCTGCAAAGACCCTTGGAAAACCATGGAGATGGGCCTAAATCAACCCCATGAAAACTGGGAGCTTCCTACTGCAGATTGAAATGTGCTGGCTATTGCCCATCACTAGAAATACCAATACTTAATAGGGCTGCAAGAGAGGACCAGGTTACAGGGCTTGTCCCTCCACTACCAGGCTCATTGGGCCCAGTTCGCCATCGCCCTGCAGCTGGCATTGTCATTTATCCTGGTGTGAGCTGCTCCCAGGCTGAGCTGTGCATTGCAGGCGGTGCCCTAGGCACTCAGGCAGCATTGTGGGCTGTTGCACCCAGGCATTGTGCACAGGTGTAGGTGATCACCTAAGGCACAGGGCAAGAGAAGATCAGCCTCTTTGTGGCAGCCGCCCCACCTTCGCAAGGTGGGTGCAAGAACACTGCCAGCCTGCCTTGGTAGCACTGTGCGCTGGTACTGCATGACCACAGCAGGGCAGACGAGATTTTGGAGCTTGGGGGGGGGGAGAAAGCATTCCCTGTGCCCTCGCGCCTTCCCTAAGCTTGTGAGTTCAGAAGCCAAGCCTGCTCCCCACTTTGCTCACTGTCAAGTAGCAGGAAGGAAGGGGATTGCACACACCCTGTGTTTATTAACAGCTCTGACAGCCAGTGCCCTTTGAATCTCTCCCTTGTCCCTCTGTGACTTTTCTGCAACCTTATGTACCTCCAACAAAGTTTGAAATGAAATTATGGCTAATTAAATTTAGCTGCTACATGAATTTCTCCCCCCCACCCCCAACTCTTGTGTCTGCTCTCCCTGCCTTCACCTCTGATGCAATTCCATATAACACTTATGTTCGCTGGGATATTTGTTTTAAATCATTTTAAAGAAACTGATTAAGTAGGGTGTCAAAAAGCCGTCCATTTCAAACAGCCCAGTGGATTATTATTAAACTGTCTTTGTTTGATTAACATGCTCTAATTCAGTTTCTCAGTGACTCTAGTTCAACCATCTCCCCCCCGCCCCACTTTGGAGCTCTTCTTGCTTCTGAAAGTCACTCCTTAAGCATAGTTATTAGTGCTGTGAATTGTTTTCCCCTTGTGACCTGGTAATCACCAATAAATCTGCTCATCCATAGCCAGGAATGAATTCTAACCAGGGGGAAGGAGGGGATGGGAGGGGAAAAGATATTGGCCAAGATCTTGATGTTTTGTTAACGTCATTTCCGTGAAAATCAGAAGCAGGAAAGACAGAATTACAAGGGGGGAATATCTGGAAAGGGCTCCATGCCATCTGGCCTTACCCAAAACATTATCACTAACTGCCTTGGAACACTCCCCGGCAGTAGGATTTGAACACAGGACCTTGTGAACTGCTAACTACTATTGGAGCTAATGGACTAGCTGCATTAGCCCGAGGCTGTTATCCTCTATGGGGCCAACCATGACTAGACAAAGGGACAGGTGCAATAAATATCCTTTGCGAGAATGTTAGCGGCTTCCCCTTTGCCGGCAGCTACTCTAGACCATCTGAGGTTGACGAGAGTTCAGGTCTACTTTTCTAACAATCGCCTCATAAATTATGAGCAGGATTTGAACCCCAGGATCTGCAGACAATTGAAACTGAAGCAGCTGCTCCACTAACCCATAGCAGGAGAAGACTGTTGCCCTGTAGTGGACAAGCCACTAGCAAGGGCTGCTACACACACTGTATTGTATCCTTACCCGTAAGAATTACTGAAAGCACTGGGAAACTCAAAGTACTGGCGTCTAGTATCAGTTTCCCCACTGTGTTTATAAACTGACTCCTCAGCACTTTCATAGCCCTTCTCATCTTCAAAGTGCTGCACAGACTTTAGCTAATTCTCACAGCGCTGCTGCTCATTTGACGCCTTATCTATCATGGAGCAACTTGATTGCTCACCACACCGGGTATATCGTGAGTAATAGCTGCAAGGATCAGGGAGAGGGGCTGGGATCGAGAGAACTGGGCTCTCATGAGCAATTGATTCTCTCCAGGCAGAGACTTTGGGCTCTTGGATCCAGATCCAGAGGGTGGATCTGAGGTTTGGTTAGGAGGGGCCAAGATCCACAAGGAGAAGCACACACAAATTATTCATGCAGGAAGCTTAACGCTGCAAGATTCCTTGCGGAGGCTTGGTCTACACTTAAAATCCTACAGCCAGCAGTTCTGCTGCCGGAGCGCTGCGGCATAGCCCCTCGTTACAGAGATGGGAGGGGTTCTCCCATCCGCGTAGGTAATCCACCTCCCCAGAGGTGGTAGCTAGGTGGATAGAAGAATTCTTCCCTTCATTGAGCACGGTGTACACGGGGAGCTGGTCAGCATAGCTATGTCTCTTGGGATGTGCGTTTGAATTTGTCACACCCCTGAATGATGAAGCTAGGCCAATGTCAGTTTTCAGCCTAGACCAGCCCTAACTCTCGCACAGGTATTCATCTGGACCCATTGCTGCAGTACCTGACTGCCTCCCGTGCCCTAATGGATTGGGCATCAGGGCAGGGCTATTAACCCCACTCAAAAGGTGGTGAACGAGGCCCAGATTTCAGCAGGAGTTAGGCAACTAATTACGTTAAAAAACCAGGGCCTAAGTCACTTGCCCAAGGTCACTGTTGCTGCTGAGAGTCTGGATTTTTGGTGTACAACATTTCTGATCGTAAAGGCAAGGGGGACCCCAAAAGGGTGCAGAGCGCAGGTAATTCTGGGAAACGAAAGGCCTGCGCTGAGTAGGGGCAGGGGTTTGGGGTTTGATGGTGCTGAAGTATCATGATCCATTTGAATGCATCCAAACAGCAGGCGTGGCTAGTGCACTGGTTGGGGACTCAGGAGACCAGGTTGGTCTATTCCTAACTCTGCCACTGGCCTGCTGGGTGACCTTGGGCAAGTTACTGTGCTGCTCTGTGCCTCAGTTTCCCCACCTGTAGAATAGGACTAGTGGTAATTGGTAAAGCACTTTGAGATCTACTGGTGAAAAGCACCATCAAAGCTAGATATTATTATTAAAACAGAACTGGAAAACTGGCTTCTACTGTTCTTGGATGCAGCCTGGATCTGTGGATTCAAATCCAACCCCTTTAACCATGAAGGGGTTCACATTTGAGGTTCTGGTTCTGGCACATCTCTGGGCCTGCTGGTACTTGGACAGCAGGCTGGGAGTCTGCCTCCTGCTTTAATTTCCTCCAGACACATCGGGGTCTTGGAATCTGTCTCATGATCTGAACCATCCACACAACAGAGATGGGACGGGAAATTCTCAACGTGCAGGAGAATTTTTTTTTTTAATAAAAGCATCAAAAGTGAACCCTCCAGCCTATGCTGTGTCTGAGTGGGAAGATTTTGCTGCAGTGAGATTACACTTTCAAAGCACCATATGACCGGCTTTATTTTTCCTTCAGAGAAACCAGGAGGCTTTCCAAATTTGGATTTGGCGGATTACTGTCCTTGCGCTGGCGATAAAATCCCCCACCCCGGGAAGAAAAGGCAAGACCTCCCAAGATGGATTAGGGAATGCTTGCCTTGTTTATAGCTCTGAGAACAGCTTCCTGTTCCAGCGCAAGAATCCTCTGGGAAAGGGTGGGTAGATCTCTGCTTTCAAACCTCTCACCTTTTCCTGGGCTCCCTGCTGAGTGTAATTATAATACACCAGGCCTTGCAAGGGGGGGGGTCAGAGTTATGAGCACGGTTCAGCAGAGGGGAAGAAGGGCAGGGGTCCGCAGTGGAATCTCTCACTAGTTTGCCCTCTGCCTGCCAGCCCCTCATGAAGGGGAAATTATGCTTAGCCTGCAGCTGCCTTTTGGAAGCTGCAAAGGGTGGATAGTATCAGAGGGTGAAAATTCAGCTCTGCTCATTTCACCGGGGATGAGTTTGGCCCCCTGAACTATGCAGCATGGATCTTGCCTGCCCCTACAATAGGGCTCTCGAGCCTGTAGGAAGAACAGGTTTGGATCAGGTGCTGTAAGAATGGCTGAAAAAGGGCTGGCTGGAATGAGATGCCATGTCCAGCATGGCATGCTAGCTTGGGAGCTAGGAGCCAGCAGGGAGGAATACACTGAGGCCAGCCACCTGGCACGGAGACATGGCTCTGCCTGGAGGTGAGCTGAAGGGGCCGAGGCTCATGTCCCCATGTGTCAAAGTGCGAACCCCAGCCTGGTGAGGAGCACGTCAGAGATGTGAAGCCCAGCAGGTCACAGGGATCCTGGTGAGCCCACACGATGTGCAGTGTGCCAGTGATTGTCGGAGGGAAGCAGGGTCTGGTGTGGAGCACCACACGGGAGGGAACGTAGGACCCAGTGTGGGCCATGTGGGAGCGGGATACGGGGTGGAGGCACCTCAGAGGGGGAAAGACATGCAATATTACTGGGCCAGCCTAGAGCATATCACGCCCAGATCTCTGCCACTGTGAGACCAACGGCCCAGCAGGGAACGTGGCACAGCGAGGGAGGCTGGTTCTGATTAAAGGCAACTTCTCTGTTGCCTGTTGGTGCCAGCCCCTAAGAAATCCCGGGCAGTGGAGCCCTCTGCATGTCAGCCTGGGTGGTTGCTGTATAACCTGCTGGGACCCCAGTCTATCCCTACAGCACCAGACAGGGCTGGATTCAGGAGGCCCAGCCCACCTTCCATCCCAGTAATGGTAGCTGAGGGGCCTGGGGTGGGACATGGAGCCTTCCAGCTGGCCGTCTAGAACCCAGCCTGGGTTGGTAGGGAAGGCTGTCTGGTGCCCTGCGTGGGATGAGTTGGCTTGCCTCAGCCCAGAGGGTGGGTGGTCACAAGCCCATCGTTCCAGTGGCACTAGTCAGCCTCCTTCTCCATCGCAGCGGGGAGGCCGAGGTGAATGGACCATGGAGTCGGCACTGCACCCTGCCCCGAGGGGAGGGCTGGGTTGGCGTGGTATGTGTGGGGTGGCTGGCTGTGACCTGTGCTCTCCTTGTCTGTTGGATAGAGGCACCCGGTGTCTGTGGCTGACGACCCAGCACCGCCCACCTGCGCCAAACTGACATCGGAACCAAAAGGATAAAAAAAAAACCACCCAGAAACTTACTGTCCGCTTTCGCTTGTTACGTCTACGAAGACCTTGATCCTCATTCTGCGCGCAGGACACGGGCGAGACACCGCAAGAGAGAGAGGTTACCGTCCACTCTGGGCAAGGCCAGCGGCAGACACTTACCTACCGGCTACAGTGGGGCTCTACAGGGCTCCTTCCAGCACAGGGAAACAAGGGGGTCTATGGGAGGGTAGCAGGCGGACCAGACCCATCCAACTCACTCACACAGTCACTCCGGCCGCTGCAGAGACCCTCACCCCAGAGTGTCCCCTCCCCATGGTGACTCTGACCCCAGGGGCTCCTGTCCCTGGGACGCCCTCACCCCAGACTGTCCTCTCCCCACAGGGACTCACCCCACAGAATCTCCTGCCTCTGCGGGGACCCAGACTGTCGTGTTCTGCAGTGACCGGAGCAGAGGACCAGCCTGGTGGCTGAGATGTACCAGGGCTGGAATGATTCCGAATCCTTGTGGCATTTTCCAGCAGACCTTTGTAAAGCGACTTCCCTTCCTTAACGTCCCTCACCCTACACCAGCTTCTTCCCCTTTCCTGGGTGCATCCCCTCCCTTCCCCCCCGCCCCCCTGCTCCTGCCACCTCTGCCTGGAGGGTGGGAAGGCATGTCCCCACTCCAGTCCCAAAGCCTGAGGGTGCCCCCTGCCCCACGGGGTGTGCTCCATCCACCAATACCAGGTGTCTGAGTTCAATGCATTCCCTCGCTGCAACAGGAGCTGTCCCTTTGCTTCCCTCAGGCAGACCCTGCCTCACCCCTGCCTGCGCCCTTCAGTTGCTCAGCCCAGCAGCCCCCTCCCTTCCCTGGCTGCCTTGGGCCTCAGAGACCTGGTCCTTCTGCTCGGAGGCTGGGGCTTTCCATCTCCTCCGGGGGCCTGAGCTTGCCCCCTTTGAGTGATGCCACAATGTGTGAAGTGCAGGGGGAGGCTGCAGTCACCTGAGACACACACGTAGGCCGGGCACGGGGACCTCATAGCTCGGGAGAGAGCTGCCGACATCCTTCCCCTGACAAACGGTCCTCGAGCTGCTCGGCCAGGCTGAAAGGCTCCGTCAGCCCAGACTGAGTGCCAAGGGGTGCCCGCCACAGAGCATAGCTGCCGTGCTATGATGACAGGGCCACGCCAGCCACTGTAGGGACTAAGTCAGGAGAATGGGAGATGGACGCACCTCCCTGGGGGTCGCTGTGGCCCATGCAAAGAGGACGGTTGTGAGGGGGCCCCCCTGACCCCACACAGCAGGGAGGGAGTGGGCTGGCGAGTGGAGGCTGCCCAAGAGGGGAGGTGTTACCCGAGGCACAGCTAGACCACGCTCTAAGCCAGGCTCCCATCCCTCCTGCTGAAGGCGGAAAGCCGCAGCTGAGCCTTGGGCACAGGAATCCGAGGGTGGGCAGTTGCAGGGGGGTTACGTTCACTCCATTCCCAAGACCCCTGGTGGGACATGGACAGTCGCTTGGCCACTCACAGCCGCTCCCTCCCCCTGTGATAAAGGGTCCCGATAATGGGGCCTGCAGTTCTTAGCTGTTCTCCTCCCCAAAGCCCCGTGCGGCCAGTTTCCCTGCCCCTCGATGCCAGCTGTCCAGGCTCTCCCACCTCTGTGCTGCCCCAGCCCCTTTGCCCCTTCTGGTGAGCTGCCCTGACCGCCCTATTGTCTCCCTTAAGAGGACCCTGTGGACACCTTGTTACCTTCCCTAGCTGCCCTACCCCTCAATGCCAGCTGTCCTGGCTGCTTTGCCTTGGACACCAAGTATGCCAGGCTATCTCAATCCTCCCTGCCAGCAGCTTCCCATCTCTTCCCCATCACTCAGGGGCATTTGCATATTGAAGAGTTATCTGTGCCATACACAGCCCTGAACGAGCCACATGGATAATAGCTCATTATTACACGGGTCCAATTAGCTAATTTATCAGCTGCCTCCCAGCTCTTCCTATGGCTCCAGCTCCTACACAGCCAAGCTGGCTCTGCCCACACCACCCACTAACCATGCTGCTCCAGGCTGAAGTGTGTGGTGATTTTTTGGGGTGGAGTTGGAAGCAGAAGTGGAGGGCGGGATTCAGGTTCTGAGCCCCCTGGCCAGCAGGGTTCAGTCCCCCAGTGGTTGCGGGGAGGAAAGGAAGAGGTAGTGCCCCCTTTTGCTCTTGATCTGGTTGTCCCAGTCATGGAGTTGGTGGCCTCCAGATTTCTCTGCTGTCTGGAAAGGTGGAGTGACCCACCGCAGATGGGGATAAAGGTGAAGGGGACCTGAGAGATCCTGGGGACTCTTCCTTCCCCACTGCCTGCCTCAAATTGTCACCATAGCGGGAGATGTCCAGGCCCATTTCCTGAACTAAGCTAGATGTAATGGGACCTAGATCCAAGCAACCCTGCTTTGGGGATCTGTAAATCCAAACTGTGGCTTGCCAAGTTCTGCCCCTCTGTTAACGATGAGAGGCTGGGACCAGGGATCTGGACTTTGAGGGAGTCCTGATCCAAACTTCCTGTCTCAGGCTCCTCTGTCTAATGGCTGAATTGGAACACTGGACCCTCCTGGGCCTTAATGTCCGTTGGATGGTACTCCGATTCCAGATCAGAACTCAGCGTCCAGCCCCACTGTCTGCTGCCCTACAGGGGGTTGAGCCTTCCCAGCAAAGGAAAAGCATTCCCTGTGCAATCCAGCTGCTGAGGGACCATTGGAGCTGGGGCTTTCTAACGGAAACCAGGGCACCTTCCGCACCCATAGAAATTCCCCATGCCTCGTTCCACAAAGAAAACCCCAAAGCACAGCCATAAAGAGCTCTGCAGCCAAGACATTGGATGAATTGACTCTCAAGTCAAATTTAAGCCCTGATGTAATTCCATTGCATTGGCACAGCTGCACCCAGGATGACCCTGGCCCTAGGTATTGCTCTCTGCAACTCCCCATGCCCGTGTCCGAGCTTCAAACATCCATGCAGCCCTTTGGATAGGGTCCCAGGAAGCTCTTTCATTTGATTGGTAGAGGGAAGTTCCCTTGGTATCACAGGATTCTGGAGATGGCCCTGAGCCACCTAATTAGGCTCCATCTTTTAAATCCCCCAAAGCGTGGCGGGTGTTTGGAGCTGGGGTTTTTGGCTGGGGATGCCCACAATCTCCAGAGGGCACCCTCTTCCCTGGGCCCAGACCTGGTCCCTGGCATCAGAGACTGTAGCTGAGGGGAGTTTGTGAGGCAGACGAAGCAGAGAAACACAAGAGCAGAGACAGCAGCTTGTGAACTATTGACAAAGGGCTGGAAGGGAGAATGACAGGGTGTCTCGCCCGAGCTGGTTAACGAAGAGCAGAGACCTGTTATATTACAGGATAAACCACTCCCTGTGAGCCAGGGCCAGGGGTTATAGAAAATATAAACTCACACGCCTGGGCGAGGTGCAGGAGGAGACTAGAAATGGTGGATTGGCTGCGGTGTGGGGAGAGCATCTCCACTTATTGCAACCAGAAGAGACACACACACACAAAGCCACCCTCACCCTGTTTCTCATACACACACACACTTTCACAAACACACTCCAACTTTCACACATACTCTCATTCACACACACACACACACACAAACTCATCTTCTGTCTCTGACACAAACACACACGCTCACTCTGACGGACCAACTTTCTCCGACACACAAACATGGGAGCGATGGGCAGTGGGCGAGTGGCGGTGGCCCTGGTGAGTGGATTTTCTCACCCCCTGGCTGCGGGAGGCCACGGGCGGAGAGGGGAGGGCAGACCATTAAACAAGAACACCACTCTTGCTCTTCCAATCCCCTGCCTGGGGACATTTCCACTTGGCAAATGTCCTGGCTGAGTGTCAGCAGGAGCATCCTACTGGCAGGACACGTTCCCTCTCATCTCCCATGCTCCGCAGAGCTGAGCATTGCTGCAGAGCGGGGCTGGCTTCCCAGCCACGTGGAGCAGGTGGCCATCATCTGCGTGACCCAGCTGCCTCTGGTGTTCTGTCTTCTCAGATGGGTGCCCCTTGGCAAGAGGACTTCCCTCTCTCACCCAAACTACCTGCCCTGACCCACCCACTCTCTCTTTCATCTAGCTTTCTAGCCCACCATTTCTAGGGCACTAATCCTTCCGGTCCCCAAGCCTCTCCCCCCACCCTGCTTCTCACTTCTCTTGTTTTCTCCAGTCCTTTCTCATTCACGCTTGCTGGTTCCTTCCCCCGTCCCTCTGCACGGTGTAACTAGAGTTCCTCTCACCCACCTTGCCTTGTATTGCACGTTCCTCTACACAGACCCGAGGAGCTGCCCACAAGCATGGGGGAAGCTCTTGAAAAACTTCTCTCAACATGTCCCGGGGCCTTTGGCCTCCTCTTCGGCACATCTCCCCATGGCCGCTTCGCTTCTGGCTACCCAGGCAATTCCAACCGAAATCCAAACCAAGACCCACCCCACTCCCATCCGCACCACTCACTTCACATATGCCACCTTGACAGGGGAAAACCAACCAGAAACAAACATTATCCAACCCGCCCTGCCCCCAACCTCTCCACACAGCACGAAGCAAAAGGACGGGCGCGTCATGCCGCTGCAGGCCGCATGCAGGAGAGGCGAGGCTACAGCGTTCTGGCTTTCAGGTCTCTCTGGCCGGGCCCCGTGGGGACTGGAGGGAGCATGCAGCACCACGGAGACACGGGTGGGGGCGGGAGGTTAGTATGCAACGGGAACCATTCCACGAGGGAGGGAAGTGACAGGAGGTGGGGGGAGCACAGATTTCACCAGGAGCACAGAAAGGAGAGTGCGTTTGTGTACCTTGAGGCCAGAATCTTAGGGGAAAGGCCTAGAGTGGCATGCGCTAGCGTAAGTTAGGCTGGATGGTTGCATACTCGACTAGGTCTCCGCCAGCTTGGATGGAGCTCCGGGGGCTGGGTGACGAGGCCAGAGCGGATGTGTCCAGCTCTGCATAGTGGACATCACAGTCCTTGGTGCCCGAATTCTGGAGATGAGAGAGCAGTGAGGTGTGAAAACACAGAGGGGACAGCAGAGTGCAGTGATGGGGAGGAGTGAAAAACACGAGGAAGGGGAGAGAGAGAGAGAGTGTGAGTGTGCAAAGAGGGGGTGGGGGTGGGGGTTTCATGGGAAAGGGGTGGGGGGTTCATGCCAAGAGGGATGAGAAAGGGCAAAAGAGACAGGGGTGTTAAAAGAAAGGGGGAGAGAAGGAAAGTGCGAGAGGGAAGAGAAGAAAGACAAGAACAGTGAAAGGGGGAGAAAAGATAAGAAAGGGGAAAAATGAACAATCATTACAACTAAAATCCCCCATCAGAGCCAGGATCCGAATGGCATTTCTCCCCATTCATTAGCCGAGCTGGGCAATTAACCTGTCTGAGCGGACACGCCCCCCCCCCCATGTGTCTTCTCCAACCTGGCTGAACAGGGGCTGCTTTCCCACGTCCAGCAGCTACTCCCCCCTATGGACAGCTCCATCTTTGGGAAATTGGGGCGGACATCCTGGCCCCACTGAAGTCAATGGGAAAGCTCCCCTTGATTTCAATGGGGCCAGACTTTCTCCCCCTGGGAGGGTGAACTGGATTTAACCCCCATATAATGGCAGTGCTGTCCAGTTCCATGCCCCCTCCAGGAGCCAGCAATCTCACTGCAGAGGGCCTGCACAGGGTGAGGGGGGAACATAACCCAGAATCAGTGATAATGCTTGTATTTTTGGCCCCAGGAGAACAGACGCAGGTGTGGATGGGTGGGAATGGTGGTCAGATCCCTTGTGATATCCACAGGACATTGGCAGGAGGTCCCCTGAGCACTTCTGAGACCCTCTGGTTGAGTTACCCGTCACCAGTAAAATATTGCACATGGAGCTCTCAAGGTCACAGCTTGGTGTCCAAAGGGCAAGAAAACACCCTTCCCATGTGGAGGACACTGGGGTTGGGTGCAGGTCCGTCCGTGCTCCTATTCCTCCTCCTTGTGTGTTGCTCTCTCTTGCTAGAGCACTAGCTAGGTTGCTAGTTTTTGGGGCAGGGAACACCTCTGTGATGTGTCTGCCAAGCACCCATCCCATCTGTAGGTGCTCAGCAATAAGGAATCTTGCATGGACAGCATGATACATACCTGGCCTCCTCTGCAGGCTTCCCTCTGGGGACCTCCAAGTGCCTCTACAAACAGTCACGAGTGAACCTCCTGGGAGGTTTGTTTTAGAGTGGGGAAACTGAGGCACAGAGCCGGGCAGTGACTTGCTCAAGTTCACACACAGAATCAATGCCAGACTGGGAATAGAATGCAGCTCTCCTGACTCCCAGCTCTAAGGAGCACCACAAACATCCTCTATAGACAGCATTTCAGGGGCAGCCTCTGGTCCCACCCACACAAGGTGCCTGTGTTGACCAAACAAGAAGCGTGTTTGCTACGGCTCACTGGAGGGCAGGTGGGACGCTTCCAGACACGGGAGCCTCTTCTCGCTTCCCCTCCCTGAGCTACTGCATCCCGTGCAAATTAGGTAAAAGGTGTTTAATTTGAGAACGTTCCCCGCTTTGCTTCTGAACGGTTTTCAGCCATTTACCAGCTGTGGCAGGGCCATTTCCGGAGGTTTATGGCTCTGTGATGAGCTGTTTTAAGCACCTGTTGCTGCACAGGGTGATTGGTTGAGTCATCTCTTGACTGTCTTGCTGCACCATCTACCTTGCTGTAACTCTGGAGGGCAGAACCCCTCCACCCAACAGGGTGGTGGGAAATGAAAAGCAAACAACGGTGGTTCTTCCGGTATCATATTCCCCATGGGTGCCCAGATAGGCTGGTCTTGTGAGGGGAACCAACAGACTTCAAGGTGCATTCTGTGCTGCACGGCGGGAGAGGGAGAGCGGACGGGCTAGCAACAGAAAACCCAGTGTACAGCCAGGAGTTCACAAACGTTGGGGGCTGGGGGGTGGGGGTGTAAACACACGCACAGCATATGGAAGTGCAAGGCTTGTGTGTGTGTAGGTGCCCAGCGTAGTGGTGTATGTGAGGGCTTGTGAATGTATGTACGTGACATCAGAGGTTGGTGTATGTGGCAATGGTGGAATCAAGCCCCTCCGTCTGACAGAGACCTGAGTGGTCTGCGTCTTCATTACCTGCTGCAGACAAGTGTGTAACTTGTAGTGCCAATGAAATCTCACTGACCGGGACCGAGAGGGCATGTGGAGAGAGTGTGTAGGGGCCAGGGGGCTGGAATAGAAGAGTTTACTGAACTTCTTCAGTTCAGTTCTGGATAATGCTGGTCCCAATCCAAAACCCAGACCCGAAGGACCATGATCTGGTTCCAGCCTTTGCATCTTGGACCCTTTCTCTAGTCCTGGAGAGGGGTGACCCAAGGCCTGAGGGCCCCATCCTTCCATTGTCCACATTGCTGCCCCATAGCCAGCACAACCCTGCACTCTGGGGATGGGGGTCTGTGTCTTTGCAGAGTCTCGTGAGTCTCTGCCACTCACTGGTTCATGCCTGCTGCCTGCTGCTTGTTTAGAACAAAAATGTATTCTAATATCAATAATGTGACTTTTACACAAGCTCTGATGCCGACACCCTGGTAATTCCCTGTCAGCCAAACGAATGACACGGCTGCCTGGGCTAATGAACCCTTTCCCTCTACACCTGCAAACATGTAACCACTCCCCGCACACATGCCTCACGCCTGAGCTTCCACACACGCACACTCACACCCACTGTGCCATTGGCTCACTACACATCCCCATGCAACACAGACACACACAGCACCTACACTCACATGTACGTACCCCTTTGCACACGCCCACACACACCGACGTTTACACACACGTTCTTGTGCATGCATAGGCTCTCTGGCAAGGCCACACACACACACTGGCAGACCCAGTCACACTCATGCACACATTAGAGAGGGGCCAGTGCTGCAAGCTTTGGAGACAGATCTGGATATTGAAATCTGCAGAGTGGGGGGTGTATTTAGAGCCAGGGATTTGGTGCTGGCTCCTCACAGTTATGCGCACAAACATGCTCCCTTCTCCACACATGCACAGACAACACACACGATGATACAGTGAAAACCAGACACAGCACAAGCCTGGCAGGTCTTCCAGACACTGCACCTTTCTCTGGCCTGAGATCCCTGGAAGAGAAAACAGCTGAGCCCATGGGTACTGGCCTAGTGCAAAGCTCAGAGGGGGAACGCTTATCAGACGTGCATACCCCCAACTTCTGAGCCCTCATCTCCACTGGGAGGGGCAAGGGGAGCTGGGTCATTTGGTACCTGCCTGCCTGCACAAGGTGCTGTGTTTGTTGGGGGCTCATAGACTTGGCTACATGAGCCTGCCCTAGGCCTGGGCCAAGCCCTAGAGACACCATCCTCTCACTGCTGTGAACACCACAAATAACCTCCCCTAAAGGAAAAGTGGGGCAGAGGGGAGGGACATTTCACCCATGCGGCTGGGGGGGCCTGGGGCACTGCAGATTTGTGGGGCAGGTGGGACAAGGAGGAGACAGTGTGGCAGAAGCTAAAATGTCCTCCTCTTGGGGTGCAGGAAGCACAGACACCTCCCAGGGAAACACCCAGCTAATCAAGGAGCAGCCAAACCTGCCTGTCCCTCTGCACACCTGGCGGGTATGTGAAGGTGGAGGTGTCTGTGTGGCCTGGGGCATCTGCGAGGACGGGACTGCTCCTCTTGCTGGAGTCGAGGCGGAGGAGGAGGGGGCTAGGGTGAGCAGCGAGAAATGATCATGGGAATTTAGGGGTGTCTGCGGCTGTTGTTCGCCACCGTGCTGGGCTCAGTTCCCAGGGCTGCTCTTGTTCTCTTCCCCTCCCTCCATCCTACTCTCTTTCCCCTTCTCTCTAGTCTTTTCCTTTTTTCACCCATTCTCTCTCGTCTGCCACCCTTCTCTGGCAGCCCTCTCTTCCCCCAGCCCTCCCAGTCTCTCTAATCCCTATCCGACTCTCTTTCTCTCCAACTGTGCGAAATCATCACCCTGAGGCAGAAGTTTTCATGCATCCCTGCGATGAATCTATTTTATCCCAAATTACGAGCCATCACACAATTCACTGAATGTATGAAGAGCCCGCCCCAGCGAAACGCAGCGTGCCTGGCTCTCTAATCCCTTCCCCCATCCGTCTCTAAGCAGACAAAGCGCCAGCAGAATAGGAACATCTTGTATTTCTCCAGCACCTTCCCCTCCGAGGGGTCCCAAAGCCAGTGACAAACTATCTATATGCAGGAAGTGCTTCAGCATGCAGCTGCTTCTGGGGTAGAACACCCTGCAAATCAGAGTAAGGCAGGAAGAGACAAAGTGAAACCAACAAGGGAATTTAGGGAGCAGCTGTAATTCGCCACCCTGGAACTGGCCGGGGCACTGACCCGACCACTCTTGATGTGAAAAGGGATCTACCATAGCTTCCCCCCTCACCTCCAGCAGCACGGCTCCCCAAAGCAGCATGCCAGAGCCTTGGTGCCATCACAATCTCCTGCAATCGCCACAGCTGCTCCTTAGAGGTCTCCCATCCCAGTCCTGGCTTAATCTGACCTTTCTTACCAGCTGCCTCTCACCCTTATCTAGTTCTAATGCAGCACTCTGCAGCCTTTTCCATGCCAAGGCCTCCCCCTAGCCTGCCACCCTCCTCCCATCTAGCCGGGATGAACTCCGGCTCCTCCTCCCATTTAGCAGTATGGGAGGGGCAGAGGGATTGCTAACACCTGTTTGCAACCTCCCCCTGCTCCGAGGCCCCCATTGTCATGAGGGCTGCTCTCCTGCAGCACCCCTCCTCTTCGGATCTCTTTGCCGGCATTAAATCTCAGGTCCAGGCCCCTGCCTCCGGCCCCCCAGCTGATGAGATCACACTGTGCCTAGCTGACCCTGAACAATCTGAGGACGATGCTTCCCTGTAGCCAAACTCTCAGCCACACCCCTCTGGCCGCCCAATGAGCTGCTCCCACCAGCGGGGGACTGTGGGAGTTAGTGGTGACCAGGCCACAGACTGGACCCCGGGTCTGGAAAGGGTTTGCAAAGGCCGGCAGAGCTTGCAATAGGCTGGGTGCTGTAAGCATGGGCAGAAGGCCGTCTCTGTGGGTTTATGGAGCCCACAACGATTCCCCCAGCAGGGCCCATGGGAAGGAGCGGGGGGAAGAGCTGGGCCCGGACGTGCAGCGCAATACACCCCTGTCCCCGTCGCCGCCCCACAGCCAGCGTGCGCTATCTGTGCACCCCAGAGCCCTTGGCGGATCCCAGCAGGCCTGGCAGGAAACGTGCACACTCCTCCTGCTGACTTTCAGCAGCCTCCATAGCCCCTCCGCCTGCTCAAAGGGCCTGGAGATTGGCAGGGATGGAATGGAGCCGACTGGGAGCAGCACCCCTGCCCACCCCTAGGCAGCCAGCCAAAGGGGTGTTACCAACAGCTGGAAAACGGGCAGCTGGGGGCACCGGAGGCGGGGATGATCTCTAGGGTGTGGGGAAGGCAGGAACAAAACCAAAACCTTGTGAACATTTTCTCTGTGTCTTTGGGGGGCAGAGAGGGGGGTCAGGGCCCTGGGCCAGGCAGTGAGAGACCCAGTCCCTGCTCTGTTTGATTCCAAGCAGAGATTTTCCTCCAAAATTATTCCGTCCAGCATTACCTATTGATAGTGCAGCCTGCGGGTGAGTCGGCATATGGCAGGGGAGGGGTCCTGTGTGCCTGGGAACGGACGGGGGGCGGAGGTACCTGAACAGAACCGGATTCAGGACTGAAAGGGGCAGGACTGGAACCCCACTGACCAGAGCCCTCTGATTTCTGCAAGGACAGTCCAGCAGGGTCGGGGGATGCTCCCCACACACTGCCCCCTACAGGCCTCCGTCCTGCCCTGGAGGGACCCCCTTTGGGGGAAAAGGGAAGTTTGGTTTTCATGACCCGTCCCAGCCTCAGTGCTCCAAACAGTGGTGGGTTTTTGGGACATGTGTCTGCTCCAAGCTGGACTGAGATTGCCAAACCAGGTTCCCATGGTTACTACATGGCCACCAGCTGGGCCCATCTTCCCATCACTAGCCCGGCCACTGATGGCTTTCTTTAATTAACCAACCTCTTGTTATTTACCAAAGCGAGCTAACTCCTTCCCCATAATTATGCAGGAGATTCTGCTCTCAGATCCCATCCTCAGAGCACAGCCTAGCTCCGGGATCCTGCTCTCCCCACAAAACACACCTGGAAATTGGCAACCAATTGGGGAGACCAGGAAATTGGTCATCCCCCTCCCCTCCCATCTCCCCCCGCCTGCAGGTCTCAGTAGAGAATTTTTCCCTTAGGGCTATATGCCCCCTGCAGCTGCAGTGAAGTCCCCGGGATCTCACCAGTGGAACCAAGAGCAGAGTTTGGTCTTTAGGGTTAGATTTTGCATCACAGCTGTTCTTACTGTCTCGCTGGTTGACATTTCTCCGGATGAAGGTGCTTTGGTCTGATTGTCCTCGCCCTTATTCTGGAGATTCTCACTGGAGACACACTGGTATAAAAGCAACATGAGGGAGAAATCCTGCTCCCTACATCCATACTAATTATTATAGGTCCTTTACTCTGCACTTTTCATCCCAAAGCACTTCATATAGAGCGAGCACTGGTGAAATGCAGCCACCTCTGGGGTGGACAGCAGCAAGCAGAGCACAATACATTGCTCAAGAAGAAATTTTGGCCAAGGATGCGAGGGCAAAACCCTCTGTTGATCTTGTACCCATTCTGAGCAGTCAGGCCCTTGACTTAAAGTCTCACTGAAGAGATTCCCCTATGCATGGTAACTAATTTATCACCCTCGGAGGAGCAAAGGTCAGTCAACACTGCAGGGATCTAAACCTGCAGTTCCAGGGAGTCTAGCTGTACCAAGGCTGATGCGTAGCCCATGAGTCACCCGCTTGCAGGAAGGCGGACAGCTATCATGCATCGCTATCTAACCTATTCTAGATCTGCATCAGCCTTCCCTACACTCCTGCTACATTCCCTCCCTGTCTCCCTGACCCTAGTCCCCCTGCTGCTGCTGCCTTGCATTAGCAGCTCCCTGTTTCAAGCTGAACAAATCCACACAAAACACAGGGTTTTAAAGAAGTGTCCTCAATTTAAAGTCAAACTCCAGCAAGCTCTGCCCTGCAGATAATTGATTTCCCAGGCTCCTCCTCTGCGTACATTCTGCTCTCTCTGGGTCACTTCACAGCAGCCTCCCCTCCAGCTTAACAGTTTCTTATGGGACTGGCTGCAGAAGGTGAGGACCCAGCAGGGAGCACCGGCTGGGTCACAGGCCCCGATGACTTGCTGAAAACCCAGAACTCTACTCTAGAACAGATCCCAGCACCTCCTGCCTCCGTCCACCTCCCTTTCCAATGCAGATTTGCAACTTGCCTCTTCCACCTTCTGCAAAAAGGCCTGAATCTTTGCAGGGAAAAATGCAGAGGTCAATTAGCAGTCAGGTTGCACGCAGTGCCCCGAGCCAGTTGGCCCCTGAGCCCCAGAATAAATGTGCCTCAAAAAAGAAATGTAGCCCTGCAGCTGCATTCTCTCCCACGCGCTGCTAGTAGGCTGTTAAGGACCTCAGGCCCCAAGCCCCCCTGGGGAGATGAGGATCCCAAGAGGCACGCAGCACAGGGCAGGCCCAGTCAGGAGAGGATGGACCAGGATCCACAAGCAGATCCTCACTCCTTCCAGGCACACGATGGTATGATCTCAGGGAAGGGTTTATGGGTAGGGGACCCTGTGACTCTGATTTGGCCAGGGTGAAGCTGTCTTGGGACTGATGGGTCAGAGAGTGGGGGTGTTTGACTCAGCCACACACATTTCAGTCCTAATTCCCACCCCATATGCTGCTGGTTGTGTCTTGGAGAGGAGCCCATGGGACGTCCCATGCACCCACAGTTATGGAAAGCCAGGGGGGTTACACAGTGGAAGAGGAAAGGGCAGAGTCCTGCCAGGCTAGGGTCAGCGGTTGTGGGGCGAGGAGGCCTAGAACTGGATGAACATGGAGACTGTGGTCTCGCATCTCAGTCTAGGAGAGGGCTCTCCTTTCCTCCAACAGCTCGAGAGAGCAGGCTGCCTCGCCCACCCCAGCAGACGGAGGAGTGACCTAATCCCTTATTGGGAGTTCCTGTGCAGAAAACGGGGGGCAAGGGCCAAGTCAGGTCCCTGGCAGTGCCGGCACCATGCCCTCCTTACCAGCTTGTCAGAGTACAGAGAGGGCTCGCTGGCTGCCATGTCGTAGTACGGTGTCTGCAGAGGGAGCTTCTGGATCTCTTCCTCCTGCTTCATGTTGTCTAGGTGGACGACCTGGAATTGGGAAGACAGGTCAAGAGGGCAAGCACCATTCTCACCCTTCCTGCCACCCATCTGGGGAGCAGCACCTGTCCCAGGGGATCGGGCAAGGTGAACAGAGTCACCATGAGACCTCCCCTGCAGGGTCCCTCTCTCCAGCTCTCTCTCTGCCCCATTCCTTGTCTCACCATGGTTAGGCATGACACTTCAAAGGCTGGGAGTTCACCAAGGCACTGATCCTTCCGAGAAGAACCCTGCCTGACCTAGAACCTGTCCATGCCCAACCTAGAACCTGTCCGTGCCCAGAAGGGTGCAGGTTGGGTCCAATCTGCAGTCTCCAAGGCTGCCGAGATCCTGGACAGAGAGGATAATCCCAAACCACTGCCCTCCTCCCACCAAACCTGCTTCATGGGGCATTCCGAAAGGCTGGCTGGAGCCTGCACTCTGTGCCTCCAGAGGCCTGGCACCCTCAATTCTGGCTGAAGGCCTGTCTCCCATGCTGGCAAAGGAAGTGGGTGTGCTAGGTTGGGGGTAGGTACCTGGATGTCTTCTGCCGTCAGGTGGCTTTTCATCTCCTGTTTCCTCTTTGGTGGCGGGACAGGTTTGTGGGACGGAGGCAGATCAATTCTGCAGGGAGAAAAGCAGCCGTTGGTTCGACTGTGGGGTCAGGGAATCTGCTCGATCCCACATGCACCACTCTCAATGGCAAAACTCCCTTTGGCTTCAGTGGGTGTGGATGCGGATCAAGTAGCTTGGGCATTATTGGGGGGGCGGGGAGGGCTTTCCTTCTGGGTTCCTGGCTTTCATCTCCATGAAGCTCACTTCCCCAAGGGAGCCCGTGTGTCAGGGCTGACCAGCCCCTGGAGGTTGCTTCACCCACTCTGCAATTTAGCCATAGAAATGTTCATAGTCACAGAATAAGGGATCAGTCAGAGCTCCCAGGTGCAAGGAGCACTCACCTCTCCCTCCTCTCTCAGAGAACTGCATCCCCCTTCTCCCCCCTGCCTGTTGCCTTTTCACTACAGTTCTGGCCCAGACCTTAAATCCCTTGGGGCAGGGACCCTGGGACAGATTCCACTCTCTTTTCTGCCTGTGTAAATCTGGAGTAACCCCAATGACTCCACACATTCCCTTTGCCCTTACCCCCCTCCCCCAACTTCTTCCCTCTTGGTCACTGCACCCACAGCTGAGTCTTCTCTGAAGTTAGCTCGTGAGCTTTGCAGGGAGGGACAGACCATGTGTCTGTACAGCACCTAGAACACGAGGGCCTCGATCCTGACTGGGGCATCTAGGCACTACTGTGAGATGGCTAGATCCAGCGATTCAGCTTTCCACTGAACTGTCAACATAATTAAATGGGCTGCTTCTAATATTTCACCTACCCTCCTTGGATTCTTTTGTCCACACTACATTTCTAATCCCAGGTCAATCTCTGCCTCATATTGTGGCCCCCAGGCTGGTGTGGGTAAACCCACTTCAGAGCTGGCACCAAATCATCCCAACAGGGACTATTTGAGTTGTTGCTTTGGATTCCAGGAAGCAGCTTGTGGTGAGCACTGCCAATCAAGAGGAAGCCAATGGTCTGTCTGGTCTGGTACCTGGTCTCTGAGTGGCTACTGTTGGATACGTCAGGCTTTGGCAAAAAATCTTCATATTGCACACACTGTGCAATTTATTCCTGATCCCAAATGGGGGGATCAGCTTTTGCCCTGGAGCATGAGGATTGACAGCCTTTGTAATCTCCATCCTAGGGACTGTCTCTGCAGATTCTGCTCATATGCATACACGTGTCTAATCCTTTTACAAATCTTATTAAATTCTGCCACTCTAATTAGTGGGCTGCCCCCTCCCTTTTCTCTCCATACTTGTTTGTTCTCCTTATAAACTTCAGTAGATGCAGGGGGTAGTTTTCTGCAAACTCCAGTGGATTCCAAGCCCAGAGCAGGGCTTGGGACGGGGATGCAGGGTGGAAAATGGGGGTTGCGGACTGCGGCAAGGATGCCCAGTGACTTCAGTGGGCTTTGGATCAAGCTCCTAGATGGTTCTATGCAAAGTGGGGCACCACACAGTGATGGATGGCATGAAGAGTGGGGAAGAGATGTCTCTGTTATCTCGGGCTCCAGGAGAAGGCCTGACCCCAGGGTCAGGGCATTCAGCCTGCTCCATTGTATGACTCTTCTCAGCTAAAGTAGCTCTTCTTCTGCCTTTGTGGAGGGCCATTGTGGGAAACCAACGGTCTGAAAATGGCTCTTTTGCAGGCCTGATGCAGTCCATGCAATTGCACCCCACATGGTTATTATTGTCTCAGCTCCTGCTTTTCACTCCGCTGTCTCTCTCTGCACACTCCCGTCATCCTCCAGTGCCTTCTCTCAAACAGAATTTAATGGAGCAAAAAATTTTTTCTGGGATGTAACAACAATGTGGTGGGGGCAGTGGGGAGATCCATTTACCCTTCAGCTCTTTGGTGCTTTCCCTTTGCAAATGGGAAGGGGGTGATTTGAGGGTGATAGGCGGGGCATTTGCTCTCTGAAAGGATACAGCAGCAAGGAGGATGCTGTTCCCTGAGAGGATGCATGAGAAGAACTTCTCCAAAGGGGGTGGGGGTGGAATTGTTTGTGCAGCACACACTGGAGCAACCACTCTGCTCCAAGACCTCTGCTCTGAGCCTCAGGGGACATAGCTGGGCAATGGACCCTCAGTGAGCAGCAGCCGGTGGGATCCAGGGAGTTGTTCCCTTCTCCAGCATCAGAGGGATGCGGGATACCAGGCTAGCACATTGTGGTAATACCCAGACTGTAATGAACTGCCTGGTATGAATGTATGACCACTGCCCTCTTCAAAATCAGAGCAGCCTGCCTGTGTGTCATAGACCCCATACTGCTGGTAGCTAATGGAGAGTCACATTTAGCTCAAGGAGCTGGGGTCACATCTCTGGTGCAGGGGGAGATGAGATGCCCTGTTGGGAGTCTGACTGGCCATGTAGTTTAGGGGCAACCACCAATTCCTAGGTGGCTACAGACTTCTTGTGATCAGAGTGTGCTAAGAAGGGGCACAGGGAGAGTAGAATGGGGAACAAAATGGTGTTTGAAAGCAAAGATGAGCCCAAACCCAGACACATCCCTGCCCCCCCAGATTTTGAAAGTAGTTAGTGGGACCTGAGCCTGGACTCAGACCCGATTCTTGCCAACAACCTGAGCACCTAGGGGAGGATGGGGCCAGGGCTGAATTGCAGGTTGAGGTCCCAGCAATGTGACTTGAACCATTCCAATAGTCAGGGAGCCAGAGAGAGCTGCCACGGGAGAAGAGCCTGGGGTGGAGGTGAACAGGGGGAGCCTGCACTGAGGAGGCTGAAAGGGGATCCACGCTGGAGGAGCCCAGCTGTGCATCAGGATCAAACTTCAAAACTGTGCACACTCTATTGTGAGTCACCTCTTGTTCTGGTGCCTTGTTCACTGGAGCTTGGGGGAATACCACTGCCTCAGTGTCTTGCCCTAATCTGAGTCCTGGGGAGGGGGATCAGGGAGTAAGAGAGGGCAGGAGTAGAAATGGGAGGGGGCCAGGCTGGGAAGCTGCAGGGAGACCACATGTGGGGTGTCCAGAGAAGTGGGGAGATCAGGAGGGGAGTGAAGAGGCAGAGAAAGCAGGTTGGCTTGTCTGCTTTTCTACCCCAGAATCTCTCAGTGACACAATCGAAGGACAAACTTTCCCTCCTCCAAACTTTCTAACAACTGAAAAAGGATCCACAACAAACTCTGCTGTGAATGGGAGCCAGAAGCTGGGAACCAGGAGCTGTCCCTGCATGTTGCCAGAGCATTGGAGGTGGGGAGGGGAGTCAGGTATTTTTATAAATGGGCCTGAAAGCTCCCACGTATGAGATGCAGGGGAGAGACGCTTGCTAGGATCCACTCTGGGAAAGGACCATGCTTGGGGCTGGTAATGGCTTGGCCCTGTTAGGAGGGGGAGCTACAGCCCTGAGTGATAAGGCAGAGAGGAGCAAAGATGATTTATCATTCAGGGAGAACCAGCCGGCAGGAAGAAGGGAGAGAAACACACACAATGAAAGAGAATAATTCACTCCTCTGCCCAAGAGCCCTGGACCATGCCCAGGGGCTGCCCAGGGTACACTCAGCTTGGGGCACTCCCTCCAACCAGGCCAGCCACCACAGGGCTGGGGAGCAGGATCCTCTCGGCATGTCCCCTGCCTCCCGCCCACTGTTCCCTCCAAGCTGTGTGCATGTGCGTTTGCACACGGACCCGAAACCCTGCGCACACGGTGAAACACCGCGCCCACAAACATTTGCACAGAAGCACAAAAATTTGCACACAAGACATTTTTTGCACACACGGCCTGTCAAAAATTTGCAGGGAAGAACATTAGAGGGAACATTGCTCCCGCCCTGTTTGGGGGATAGTTCAGCACCATGGACAGCAGGCACTCCATCAACTCCCAAGGGCTGTGGCAGAGGAGAGGGGCCAAGCGTCTCCAAACCCAAGGGTGGGGCCGGGTGGTGGATCTCTGAGCTCCTGCTCCATCAGCAGGTAGAGGCGAAAGGGGCTGCTCCACTGAGAAGCAGGCGAGACAATGCCCCCTGCACCCAGGCTGGCACAAGCGAACTGGCATTTGTGCCTTCCAAGCAGGCCTCCCTGTAACGCAATGGGCGGCGGTGCAGATTTTGCAGGTTCCCCTGTCGTGCCTCCTCTTTAAACATCTGCCCCCAAATACACACAGCTGGGGTGACAAGGTGGTAGAGAAGCCAGGGGAAGCAATGCGGGACTCTGAGCTCAGTCTCCAGGGAGTAGGGCCCTAGGCAGCACTTGGGAATCCTGGTTCAATCTCTAGTGTGCAAGCCCTGGCTGTCTCTCCACCAGCAGGCACCCCTGATCGGTAGCCAATGGGCCACTGATCCAACCCGCCCACCCCCATCACCAAAGATTTATTTACCTCATTCTCTGTGGGGTTCAGGCAGCACTTACTGCAACCCCCCACCCTTTGCTTGTGATTTTGGAAAAATCTCAAATGGGCCAATTTGCTTTGGCAAAGCTAAAAAGAGGCCCAGTTTTGTCCAACCCCCGATGCGGGTGTCCCACCCCTCCATGTGCCTGGTGTCGGTGTGTATGTTTGTGCCAGTCAGGAGCAGCCCTCACCTTTTGCTCTTTGGAGACCGGGATCCCGCACACGGGTTCATACCCTGCTCTCCCTAGTGCGTGCCATCCCGTGTCACCGAACCTCGGACAAAGGCATCATGGCTGGCACTCTCTGCTGAGGAGTGGAATTGTTGTGGCTGTTGCAGGTTCGGGTACGGGGGCATTGGCCAAGTGACCCGCGTGAGGGCTCTGGCCGGGAATCCGAGAGGACGTTGCTGTTTAGGCTTGAGGGGCATCAGAAGAGCTCTCAGGGGAGGGATCTAGCAGGGAGAGCCACAGCTCAGGCTGGGGGAGCAGGAGTGGAGCTGCAGGGAAGGAGGTGGGGTGGGGCCAGTCCAGGACTGGAATGCTGGAGCCCAGGGTTGAGGTGCAGCCGGGAGGGAACGCAGAGGCTACTCACAGGTCATTGTCGGTCTCCGTGCGGCTCTTCTGCTGTCGCCTGTAGATGATGAACACAGTGACGGCCACGCCGATGATGAGAGCCGCAGCAATTACGCCCCCCAGGATCCCGATAATGCCCCCTGGGGGTCCCTGCGGCAGCGGCTTATCTGGAACAAACACAGAGACGTAACGCATTAGCATCTGAAGCCTGGGGAGCAATGGCGCCAGGCGTAGCACTCAGCAGAGCAGAGGCCCAATGTACTGCAGATCCTGTGGCTCCCGGAGAGAGATCAGCCCCCACACTGCGCACACTGCTTGATCTCCCTGTCCCATCCCTCCCCCTGCAAGGCATACCCTTCTGCCCCACGATGGACCTTGTCTCTTCCAGGTCTCCAGAGACCTGGTTTTCTATTGACTGACACTGCTCCATCTTGGCCCCTTCTGACCATTTGGGTCCATAGATTCCACGATCATAGGGCCTTGCCTCGAGAAGCACCAGACGCCTCCTTCGCTGGCCTCCCGTGGATTGAACAAGGTTCCTCGCCACTCATCAGCCCCCTTGCCGAGTACCGTGATCCTCCCCACCGAGGGCCTCCCTGCTCTTAGCATTGCTGACCCCACTCTCCCAGGTCTCCCCTCCCCATGGCCTGGACCCCCCACTGGGACCCGCCTCCCCATAACCAGGTCTGTCCTAAGGATTGCAGCCAGAACCGACAGCAGGGGGAAACCTATGGGGCACTGGGGGTGGGGGCCTCGTCCTCCCAGAATCCTAGTGCTCAGATACTACAATGCTGAGCAGCAGTGCCAAACCCCAGCATTCCCCGCTCCTAGTGGCTAGAGATCCCCCAAGCACAGGTCCCCCAGGCGCCCACCAAAAACTCCTCGCAGTCCACCAGGGCATTGGCTACGGTCCTGAGGGTTAACCCTTCAGCTGCAGGTACTTTGCCAGCTGGCTGGACTCACAGGAGGACAAGTTTAGTATCAGAGGAAGCAGGGAATTATTAATCCCAGGGAAGTATTAATCATTAATTATCAAGTATTAATCCCAGGGAAGCAGTGACTGACTGGGGGCAGAGCAGGGTGTGTGTGTGTGTCAGGGTCCTGCATCCATGGAGCACAGATATCCTGGCTGTCGGATAGGGCATATACCCCCTGCCCTGGCTCCCATTGGCCCTGGAGCTGAAGAGCTCCATGACTTGGAGTCGGCCTCAATGCAACTAACATGGACCTCATTCAAAGGAAACCAATCCCGTGGGCTTGATGGGAAAGAGCTTTGAAATGTACGATAAAAGGATTTAATTTGCTCTACCTTCCAACCTAATTAAACTTGAAAACTAGCTAATTGGTACTTTGTACTTACAGCTCCGGCAGTGATGAAAGTGGAAGATAATTGGAATGGAGGAAGGAAAAAATCCAGGGGAGGGGGAAAAAGGGGCCTGCTGGAGCCTGGTCCCCTGGGGAAGGGATGCAGCTCACAGCAGAGCATATGCCTTCCTTGGAAATGGGGTGGAGACCTGCCCAGTGGTGTGTGCGTGCGTCTCATTACAAGGGGCAGTGGCCCTGGTGGATGCACCATGTAGTTATCTCCTCCCTGCAGAGGTGCAAAGTGTGATCTGATTTATATCCTCAGCACCTGAGCCTGTCACATGCATGAGACATGGGCCAATAATGCCAGCCCTGTCTATGGGGTGGGACCCAGGGCAATCACCCCAAGGACACACAGAAAGTTTGTGGCAGAACAGAGAACTGAACCCGGATTTTCCAAATCCTAAATGACTGGCCTAACCCCACGGACAACCTTCCGCTAGCTGGGATGTTAACACTATCAGCTCTGCAGAGCCTTCCAGCCCCAAAGCCCTTGTGGCTTACTCACAGCTTGAGAACATTCAGATTCTGCCCATCTCACGTAAGGGAAGACGCTCTGTGCTAGTCAGTGGAATTCCCCCTGTAGGGCAGATGGAATAATAATGGTATATTTTATATGCTGTGGGCTCCAGGGGCTCCAGCAGCAGGGAGCCCGGGGCTCTTTAAAGCGCCAGCCTGGGGAAGCCAGTCAGGTCCGGCATGCCGTACTGGCTCTTGCTGGTATGCCATACCAGACCGGCTTACTTTCACCTCTGCCCTCCACTGATGAAAAGCAGCTACCTCTGCGGTGGAAGAGACCAGCTACTTAACAGCCCCCAGGAACAATGCAGCTTAGGACAGGAAGTGAAGCAGAATGTTGTGCCCTGTTGAAATTGCAGGGAGAATGTAACTTCTCACATTGGACGGTATCTGTATCACTGGAATTAACATACTTAGACTTGGATGGGTTTGATTTTTGTGGCAAACGTCGATTTCACTGCATATACACAAACTGACAAAAAATATTTCTATCAATAACATTTGAAATTGACAGATAGGCAAAGTAAGGAAAATGCTGCTTGAGGAACTTGTTAGAGTTTGATTTGAGGCTATTTACTTTGCTTAGTTTGGCAAGCGATGTTAACAATTTGTGTTTTAGTGGTTATAAAGTTTTAACTTGTTGAAATCAGCATCTACTGACCTTCGCTGCTTTCTGACCCCTGCCCATAATTTAGTCCAACTGTGAAAATTTAAGTGGATAAAACTAAAAAAAAAAAAATGCTTATAAATAGACATTGCTGTTATCTGTCAAATTCTGCCACACCTAAACACATCCACTCCAGGGGCTCTTCAATGGCCACGTGTAGTCAGCACCTTGGATTCATACCCCCTCCACAAGAAAATCTATCCAACACACTCCCTACATGGAGCACTGGGGTTCAGTGCTGACTCGGATGGAAAAGCCTCCCCCATTGATTAGTCACCCCCATGCTCTGGGTACTCCGCCAGTTGCTTAGCTGTGAGGTTGACACCCTGCCATCCCATGCCCGAAGACCCATCCCATTGCTAGCGCAAAGCCAACTCTGATAGATCTCTGAAAGCAACACATCTGCGTGAATCCCACTCCCAGACTGCTGCACTAAGGAGCAAATGGGGTCTGCATGGGATTCACAGAGACGTCCCCTCTCCCCAGTTATTGCCAGCGATCAGTCCCTGTGGCACACGGCAAAGAACGAACACACTTATCACATCAGTGTAAAGGATTCTGAATGTCAGCACTAGACATCACAGCAAGCACGGAAAAGGCTCAGCGAGCCAACGTGCTACCCCACCCTCAATTTCCCCACTGTTCTTCCATCCCTTTACATGCTTTGATGCTAACCTGGGCCTTTATTCTACCTGGCAAGGCACCCCCGCATCTCCATCAGCTGGTATCTCGCCTGGCCTCCGCAGGCCCCTCTTTAAAAACTCTGAGCCAGGCCGCAGGATACTGCAGTCATCACAAGGCAAAGGCCCGGCTCTCATCCTCCTGAGCGGTGTCACTTCAGCTCCTCTCCCTCCCCCGCTTTCCCTCTCCATACACCCCTTACCTCATAAATAACATTTCTGCCTTGAGACAGCTCACTTACTGCCATGCTCAAACAGACAGCTGACGCAATGGGATATGATCTCCAGGACTGCATTAGAGATTGTGGCAGGGACAACGATTGTAAAGAATCTTCCAGTCACTTTGGCTGGGGCATACCCGTGATGAATTGGCCCCAAATGGCTCTCTTGATGTCAGGTAGCGAGCGGGGAACATCAGCTTCCTGCTACAGCTGTAAATCAGGCTCTTTGTATGGAAAGGGCTTGCGGGGGGTGGGGAATAAATAAATAAATAGAGCCAAGTGGATGTCCTGGAGCCAGCACAGGAGTTCATGACAACGGAGGGGGTCAGGGAGTTTTGGAGAGGGGGCGATGCAGCCCTCAAATTTGCAGGAGAGAGAGAGAGAGAGAGAGTGAGAGAGAGGACAATGAGAAAAGAAAGCCAGAGGAAGAGGACAGGGAATGACAGTGGGATGAGGGAAATGCAGGAGCTTCAGAATGAGGGTGATGGTAATGAATAGCTCCACCCCTCAGGCCCTTTCTCTCACAAGGGTGAACCTCGTCTGGGCAAGAGACATAGCTGCCTTGGGAGCAGGTTCCAGACAGCAGAACGAACTCCCCCAGGATCATCAGACCTCACCCCCCCTCCTTCACACCCAGTGCCAGGTGCACTGCTCCCACCCACCTCTTCTGACAAAAGCACAGAACTGCGTGGGCATTTACAAATCTCAGCAGCAACCCTACCAAAACACACCAGTCCACCGCACACGCAGAGGGGCGGATGGCCAAGAACATGCTGCACGTGACAGACGTCAGTCGTGTCGCTGAATGCATGGCTGGGAGGGGATTGGATTTGATGGGGGCCGGATCAGAACCAGCACAGACTAGACCAGGAAGGAAAGAATGAAGAGAGTAGGTGAGTTGGAGATGCAGGCTTGGCTAGACAGGCCAAGAGGGGAAAGGACAGGAAAAAGAGGGATAAAGAGAGGGAGGCTGTCTCCTATTTCCCCCTTCCCTGTTTTCTCTTTCATCTGCTTCTCTCTCTCCACATCTTCAGCCTTTCACTTTCCTGCTCTCCCCTTCTCTGCCTCTGAGCAGCCGTGGCTTAGCACAAGGTGGCCCTTCCCGTGTCTGGTCCCTGCCCTTATCAATCTCACTTTGAAGAAGCTGCTCACTTGGGGGCATCTTAATGAACCCGCTGAGTGTTGTAGTCCATCTGCCTGCCGGACTGTCTGTCTAACTGCATTAGCTGGGCTGAGTGAGGCAGGGATCTCAACGGCAGCCCAAGCTCCTCCTCTGCCTTGTAAGAACTGGGGTACTGTAGGTTAGGGCTCAGAAGCACAGCATGGTATGGAGGGCCCAGGAGTGGACTTGCAGAGGCCGTGGGTTAATATTGGGGTTCACTGGGAAAGCTGTGGGGGTCCAGGGCTGGTCAGGGTTGCAGTGCATGGGCAGGGGAGGGGGGGTGGAAATCAGCCTTGGACCGAGAAGAACTTTTGAAAATTAAGAATGCAAAACCCCTTGCTCCGTGTCACGCTAGAATTGCTTAAAACTCCCCCCAAAGTTTGCATGAAGCATTTGGCAGCGAGGCAAGTAATGGGAAGCCCGATGGGGCTAAACAAACAGCTCAGCCTTATCTGAGTGGCTAAAGGCTGCTGGGAGCTCTTCATTCCTGCTGGAGACTGAATTAATGTGAACAATTAGAATTAAGGATGAAAGGAAAAGAAAAAAAAGTTTTTGGTGCCATTTGCCTCCTTTAGTTTGTTCTTGTATTCCATTCTTCCCCAGCCCCCTGCTCCCTCCTGGAGCTGGGAACATGGTGAGGAGCCACCTAACCCCCGGCCCTCCTTGCAAGTGGATTAAAATAGCTATGTATTAATAATGAATCCATTGCACTTGCACTGTTGTGTATGTCTGGGGTTCTTAAAGCTCTTCCCCAATGCAGGTAAGTATTATTATCCCCATTTCGCAGATGGGGAAAGCAACACACTAAAAGATGCAACTTTCCACTCGCTGGCAGATCCAGGAATAGAACCCGGGAGTTCTGGCTCCCATGTGGCTCTTTGGAGCTGTGGACCATGAGGCCTTCAGCTGTAGGTCGTGATTCCACGAATGAAAAAGGAAAGAGATAAAGGACTGAAAGGTTGGAGACCATTGGTTCCCAGTCAGTTCACTCTGGCATCAGGATCCTAATGAACCAAACAAAACACACTGTGAAATTAGGAACCCTAACAGTCCAATCAGAACCCCAAGGTGGATCAGGAATCTGGAATGAACCAATCACAAAACTTGGTGAGATGGGGAACTCTAGAGAAACAAACCAAAAACTACATGAGATCAAGACTCTAGTTAACGAATCAGAATACTTGGTGAGAGCAGGACTCCTAACAAACCAATCATAACCCTGAATGCGGTCATGACTCTGTATGGAGCCAATCGGAGCTGTGAGTGAGATGACGATACGGCACCAAAGCAAACCAAAACACTTAATGCGATCAAGACCTTCTGTAATTAACCAGGTTTCAGAGTAACAGCCGTGTTAGTCTGTATTCGCAAAAAGAAAAGGAGGACTTGTGGCACCTTAGAGACTAACCAATTTATTTGAGCATGAGCTTTCGTGAGCTACATCTGATGAAGTGAGCTGTAGATCACGAAAGCTCATGCTCAAATAAATTGGTTAGTCTCTAAGGTGCCACAAGTCCTCCTTTTCTTTTTGTAATTAACCAGTCATGATGCGCAATTAGCTCATATCCACCAATCTTACTCAGTTGACCGTTCACTAAGAATGCGCACAATCTCCAGTGGACAGAGAGAATCCCCTTTAGACGGACAAATTGAAGGGGATGTCATGTGAGGCCTCCTGTCCTCAGCACAGCCCCCGCCAGCCACGAAACACACCCAAGTACAAAAAAACCACAGGGCTGACGTCTCCATTTACAACGACAGAGGCCTGGCTCAGATTTATGGCCCTGTCTGTGTGAGCAGCCATGGTATCATTTCCAACCACAAGCTCAAACTGAGCAAGCCACCCCCACGTATCGTGCCCCCTGGGTTAAATAATGCAAGTGAGATGTAAATAGTAAATATTAGCAGAGGGAGAGTAAGGGCTTTGGAGGGTGGACAGAGAGGTTCCCAGGTGTGATTTGGAAAGAGGTGAGACGCTGTAGAGACTCAGACAGTGGCGGATTAGCCAATGGGTCAACGGGCCCGTGCCCAGGGGTCCCAGCCAACTGGGGGGCCCTGGAAAAATGGGCACCCCTACGCCCTGACCCTGCTCCGTGGCAGAAACACCGGGGAGGGGGAAAGCCCCAGCGCCCAGGCCCCTGCTGCGACTCCAGGACTGGAGGAGCTGTAGGTCTCAGGGCTGGAGGAGCTCTCACTCCCTGCTGCAGCCCCTAGGCCGTGGACAGGGGACAGAGCTTCTCCGATCTTGGGGCTGCAATGTGGGGGAGAGAAAGGAGCAAACGGGTTGCAGGCCGCAGTGGGGTGGTGGTGGAATGGGGCAGGACTGTGGATGGACCAGGGGCGGGGCCGCAGGGGGAAGGTGCAAAATTGTAGGGGGTGTAGCAGTGGGTGTAGCAGGGTTGCAGGAGGAAGGAGCAGAACAGGGGCAGGACTGCCGGCGGAGGGGATGGGGAGAGGACCCCCCCCCACTTGCTCTTGTCCAAGGACCCAGGAAACCTTAATCCACCTCTGGACACACAGGCGGGTGTTCCAGAGCTCAGAAGCTGTAGAGGAGAAGGCTCTCCCACCTACAGTCAGGGGATTGCAGAAGGCTGGTACTAAATGGGCAGAGGGAGGGAGGGAGAAGAAAGGGACAAGATTTATTAAGTTGGCTGGAGCAAGTCTAAGCTGGGGATAAGCCCTGATCTTAGCCATCGGAGCACTGGTTTGAGGAGCCGGGGGTGACATTCTGTGCTATGGCAGCAAGGTAGATCTCTGTTGGTCTCAGCAGGATTGTTTCAGATTTGCAGCGGCGTAAGCCGGGGGGTGGGGGATTTGCTCCAAGTGGAGCCATTTCGAATGGGACTTGAATTGACCGGGAGCCAGCGGTGGCATTAGGAGGGCAGTGCTGGCTTGCTGTGGAGTTCTGTGGGTGCTGGGCTCTGGAGGGCTGAGACACGGGGAGGCGGTCGGGAAGGGGGCTGCATTAACTCACCACTAGAGGAGAGGAAGGTGTGAGTGAGGATTCAAAGGCGGCACAGCTAAGGAACTGGCAAGTCCAGGTAAAAATAGGTCTTGAGCTTGCTTTTAAACTCATGTGGTGGGACTGGCTAATTTGGGGCTCTTACCTCCATAGCCCAGAAGCACAGCACCAGTCCAGAGCATGGCAGGGTCTAACTCTTGTTCGCAAAGGGTTAACAGAAGGCTATGCCTAAGGAGAGGCGATGGAGACGGGGAGTTTGGCTAAGCAGGCAGGGCCAAGGCTGGGGCAGAGGCTGGGTTGTGAAAATGAATCCGAGGCTTTACAGGGATCCAGAGCACCCATGGGAGAAGAGGAAGGATGGAGAGTGCTGGAATGATGGACCCTCCTTACCGCCCTGCCCAAGTTAACCAGCGGGGAGGTGAGAGAACTCGCCAGTGAGCAGGGCATCAGGAAGGGACAAGCACCGTCCATCTGCACTGTACACAAGCCAGCAAGAGCTGAGGTTCTACGCTGCATCTGCAAGACGGGCAGTGGGCCAGATGCTCAGCTGGCACAAATCCTAGCTAGCCTAGCTCCACTGATTTCCCCACTGGCACCTTGCTGGGTCAGTGGTTCAGGGCCGAGTTAAGCCAGGGTGCCAGCTGCTGAACAACCAATGCAGCCTGAACAACCAATGCAGCCTGCAGCCTGTGGGTCTGACCTCCCCTGCCTTGCACGGTCAGCGTGAGCCACAGTGCTCTCCCGCCCTTTGCACTGGTGTAAACGACAGCGCACAGCGCAGGGCAATGGCAAACGAGACCCAGAGAGCCTCTCCTTAACGGGCTGACCGGGCCCTGTCTTGCTTCGCTCCCAACCAGAGCTCAGGGCTGCAGGCGAGAATGCGTGCGAAGGCATTTCACAGCGCGGAGAATCAGCCACCAGGCTGCCACAAATCAATGCTCCAGGCCCAGTCCCGAGCCTGCCGCACAGAGTTAACCCCACAGTGCCCAGCACGTGTTCAGAACCCTACAGGGCCGCCCAGCTCTGACGCTTGTGCAAACAGCAGGGGGCCGGAACCACGGAGCGAGGGGCAGCTGTGAGAAATCTCTGAATGCAGGAGATGGCTGACGGGCGCTGCGGGTCTTTCTGAGCCAGAGAAGTCTCTGGACCCGATTCTCTGGGGCCTTGCAGCTCAGGTCATCTTGTGTGCAAAGGTGGTGGTGGTGGGTGGGGTGAAATGCTCTAGCCACGGGAATGAGCAGTGATTCCTGATCCCATATCCGTTTATACCCCTTCGACCCAGGTATAAATGACTCCGCTGGGTGCAGGGTATGGGGACAAGCAGGCCCTATATTTCCTCAAATGAAGAGGGGGAAGAGAGCGAAAGGGTTAATAACCTGCAGAGCTGGGGATACGGCCAGAACAGAGACGAGGCAGAGCTGTTATTCCTGCGATGGGCTCGGAGGAACTATATAAATAAGGAGGAAATTTAAAAGCAAGCCCAGGCTACTCGATGAGGCTGCTTGTTTATGTAACAGCCACTTCCACAGCTGCCAGCCTCGCGGAGGGGGTACGGCCACCCCTGTGCAGGAGGCTGCTCCCAGCTCGGCCTGTGTTGTTGGTCTGCCGCGCTACGCCCCACCCGAGGCATTCAGCAGAAATCCTCATCTCACCCTGAGCCCAACCACTCTGTGCAACAGAGACGCATGGACACCCCCCCTACATCCAGCCCCGTGAGCACGCTTGGAGCACTGGGACCACACTGCTCAGGTTCACAACGGACAGGTACAGGGAGCTATTTTCCAGGGTTTGCTGTGGTCACTGCCCCAGCGTGAGCCCCAGCCTGGCCTCATTTGGTGCAATTTGGTCACTGAATCAGAGCAATCCCCTACCAGCCAGCACCTGGGGGCTGATCAAGTCCCAGAGGAAAGCATGTCCTGGCACCCAGCCCACAGGGTACCGATTGCATTTCCCTTCCGCGGCCGCATGCCCTCCCAAACCTGTTTGCCTCGCTCTGTGTTCACTAGCCCTAACCAGCACTGTGAAAACAACTCAAGAGGGCAGTGGAGAGCCGGGAGCATGGCGAACGGGGGGGCAGACCCCTCCCCTGGGCTCCTGCTTTGAAGAGAAAACCCATCTGCCAATGGATACGCCCAGGTGTTTGATATTAGCTGAGATTTCATGCACATTCTATCCTGGGCAATTGCTTTGCCATCCAGCTCAGGTAATGGCAGGAGGTACCAGTGGAAACTCATCTCTGGCCACTAATGACCTTCCTCCCCCTCTTCCCCGGCATAGGAGCCATCAGTGGTTAAGTAGCTGCTGGACTGTGAGAGTCTCATCTCCTCTGGAATGCAGTTTGACCCATGGCGACCTCCTATTGCAATTCCTCTTTGAGTCTCCTCCAGCAGCCGTTAATAAGGATGGAGTTTAAGGCTGGGTAATCGCAAAGGGAGCAGAAAGTTAACCCAGCAAGGCCTGGTGGAAACCCCGACTGATCTTTGGAGAACAACCTTGGCAGGGAGAGATCACCAAGTACTTTGCAAAAAAAGCCTCTCCTTTAGGGGTGGTTTTGCCCATGCTAGAAAAAGCAGCCACTTCTGGTGGGGAGTACGGCAGCTGTTTGACAGCGCAAGTCAACACTAGGCAACAGTCCAGGGTGGGAAACAAAGAGCTCTTTATGCATTTTAAAGTGCAAGGGGGATTTAGCAAGGAAGCCAGGGCAGTGATGACAGGGCTAGATCCTCTGCTGATGGAAACTGGCATGATTCCACTGCTTTCAGTGCAGCGAGGCCGACCTACTCCAGTGCAGCCCCCTTCAATTAGGCTGGATTGCCCTCACTGGACTCACACACACACACACACACACACACACACACACTCAAGTACGTCAATCACAACACAATGCAGAGAGGCCTGAATCACAACATTTGGATCTAGATCCAGATTCCAAATTCTCCACGTTTGTGGGTGTTTGGCTCTGGGGCTTCTGCTTGGGTCCATCTCTCCACACAACCATCCGTCACACAATGCCCCAAGAAAGCCTTGTGGCAACCCAACCACTCCCCTGGAGAACCACATGGCGCCTCTGCAGCCGGACAGTACAAAGGCCAGGCCAGAAACCTTTTCATTTGCTCCAGATCCCAGTCCTTGAGGTGGCAGCAGCAGCAGGGTTCGTGCTGGCATGGGGGATGTAGATATCGCTGCCAGGGACAAAGGCTGCAGCTTCACTTGGTCACCGTTGTGTGTAGTTGGCATCCCCAGCCCCCAGAGCTCACAGGCAGGGCATTTCTTTGCCAAGCCAATAAATGCATACCTGCAGGGTCAGCCCAGGTGCAAGGAGCAGACAAGGCCTCCAGGGAACTTCTGCCGTTCCACCGTGGTCCTATTTCTTCAGCAAAGAGAGTGGGCTGGGACCTACCCAAGGCTTGGCTGTGCCTGGGGAGTGCACAGGTATTTTGGGGTGTGGCTGGGGTCATCCTAGGCTTGGGTGGTGCCTGAGGGGGACCATGCTCAGGTGCGGCCAGGGTAGATAGACTCTGGGGATTAAGCTAGGGGTTTGCAAGGCTACATTGGAGTGAATCCATATGTCAGGTTAGGGTCGGCCAGGGAGCTACTCAGTGGGTCCAAGGCTGAGATTAGGGAGCTGTGGGAAGTTCACTAAAATGTACCCCGGGGGTCAGTCCACAGGTCTGGGCCCCCCATCAGCCTCCTGCACACTGGGACTTGGCCAGACAAACCGTTCCATCCCAGAGAGTGAATTTCCGAGGGGTGAGAGACACAAGGAGAAAAATGGAGACAGGCCTGGTATAAACCTGACAGTTAGTACCACAAGCCCCAGTGACGCCCCCAGCCCAGCTCTGGGAAAGAGGGGAGCAGACGTAGCCCCTCTTCTCTCTGCTCCAGTGTATCCATCCACTTCCAGTGCTCACCTCATTGGAGCATTTATACCGGCTCCTGCAATCCCACCTATTGCTCATTGGCCAGAGGCTGCTGCTTCCCAAGCAAGGCCAGCACCACAGAGTGTCCCCAGCGCAACTCTGGGCAGGATGGGGCCTGGCGATGTCGCATGTTCCCCCCTCCCTCCCACTTCTTAATTTTGGTTCTGCTTCATTTCCTCCCAGCTTAGCGGAGAAATGAACAATCAAATCCCTTTGCTAATTTATTTTTTCCTTCTGCACATTTTTGAGGAGGCGATGGCACTTGAAATTGCCTCTCCTGGAACTAAGGGGCCAGATCCTGACCTCCATTACACCAGTGTAAATCCAGAGGGACTCTAGGGATTTCAGTGCTCTTACTCCAGATTTATGTCATCGCAAGTGAGAGCAGAACCCAGCCCCCTAATCCGTCTCTAGCCGTTGATACTCTATGGATCCCCAGGAGAGTGCACTAGGGTCGTGCTGTTACAGGCAGCCACCAAATGAATTTGGAGAGATAGGGATGCCACTGCTCCCGCTTAAACTCTTATCATTTGTTTTAATAGAGTTAATTTGCTTAACAACCTTCCAGCTGCACTCCTGGGGACATCTGACTCTCCACTCAGCCTGGGCCCAATCCATCCCATCAGCTTCCCCACAATTCCACGAGGGATGAGTCTGGCTCAGTGTCGCTGGGGAGGAGACAGACCCTTGCCTGTGTTTGTCTGAAGACCCCATCCTCCTCTCGCTGGCATCAGTGACCTTCAGAGAGTTAGCCATGATGTAAGGGAGCAGAATCAGGCTCCAGGCAGTGCTTTAGGTTTGTACAGCACCTGACATAATAGGGTCCTGGTCCAGCAGCATTGAAAAACAGGCTTCCAAAGAGACTGGGAGATACTTCGCTTACCAGCCATTGCTGCAGCTGCTCTCTGCTGCATGCTCCTCACCGCTTCTCCACCAGCGCTCCATCTCCAGCAGCTTCCCAGACACCCAGGAGACCCTCCAGAGCCCAGACAAAAGAATCACTGGGTTGGAGGGGACCTCGAGAAGTCAATTAGTTCAATCCCCTGTGCTGAGCCAAGGCCAAGTAAACCTAGATCATCCCCGACAGGTGATTGTCTAAGCTGTTCTTAAAAAAACCTCCCATGATGGGGATTCCACAACCTCCTTTGGAAGCCTAGTCCAGAGCTTAACTCTCCTTAGAGTCTGAAAGATTTTCCTAATATCTAACGTAAATCTCCCTTGCTGAAGATTAAGCCCATTACTTCTGGTCCTATCTTCAGTGGATACGGAGAAAAATTGATCACTGTCTTCTTTATAGCAGCCCTGAACATATTTGAAGACTGTTATCAGGTTCCACCGCTGTGTCTTCTTTTCTCAAGATGAAACATGCTCATGTTTGTTAAAATCTTGACTCACAGGTCAGGTTTTCTAAACCTTTTCTCTTGTGTGTTGTTCTCCTCTGGACACCCTCCAGTTTTTTCTGATGTCTGGCACGCAGAACTGGACACAGAACTCCAGCTGAGGGCTCGCGACAACCGAGCAGAACAAGACAATTACCATCTATGTCTTACATACAACACTCCTATTAATACACCCCAGAATGATATTAGCCTTTTAGCAACTGCATCACAATGTTGACTCATGTTCAATTTGTGATCCACTATAACCCCCAGAGCCTTTTCAGCAGTATTACTGCCTAGCCAGGTATTCCCCATTTTCTAGCTGTGCATTTAATCTTTCCTTCCTAGGTGAAGCACTTCGCACTTGTATTTACTAAATTTCATCTTGTTGAAACAAGACCAGTTCTCCAATTTGTCAAGGTTGTTTTGAATTCCAATTATCCAAAGTTATCCAAAGTGCTTGCAATCCCTCCCAGCTTGGTGTCACTTGCGAAATTTTGTAAGCATTCTCTCCACTCCATTATCCATGTCATTAATGGAAATATTGAATCGTACCAAACCCAGGACTGATGTGTGTGGGACCTCACTAGAAACACCCTCCCAGTCTGACAGCAAACCATTGATAACTACTCTTTGAGGACTAACTTACTAAAAATCAAGTTGTATCACATCTATCTCTTCCCCCCCATTCACAAGGCTAGTAACCTAAACTCAAAGAAGGAAATGAAGTTGCTTTGGCATTATTTGTTCTTCACAAATCCATGCTAGCTATGCCTTATAAACCTGTTATCCTCTAGGTTCTTATACATTGATAGTTTAATAATTTGATCCAGTACCTTTCCAGGTATCAAACTTAGGCTGTTCAGACTCCTCTCTGTTCCCTTTTTAAAGACAACTATTATGTTTGCCCTTCTCTAGTCTTCTGGGACCTCACCTGTTCTCCATGAATTTGTGAAGATAATTGCTAATGCATCTGAGATTGCTTCAGCTACACCTTTAAGTACCCTAGGGTGAACTTCATCAGGTCCCGCTGACTGGAATACAGCTAACTTATCTAACTATTCTTTAACCAGTTCTTTCCCTGCATTAGCTTGCATTCCTTTCCCCTTGTTGTTAGGATTAACTGTGTTAAGTATCTGGTCACTATTAACCTTTTTAGTGAAGACTGAAGCAAAAAAGGCATTAGACACCTCAACCTCCTTCCCCACTGGGTAGAGAACCCACACGCTCCTTTGTCTTTTTCTTGCTCCGAATGTATTTAAAGAACCTCTTCTTATTGCCTTTTATGGACCTGGTGAGATGTAACTCATTTTGGGCCTTAGCCTGTCTGATTTTGTTCCTACTTGTTTGCACTGTTCTTTTGTGTTCCTCCTTAGAACAACCTTATCACATCATCCCAGCAATCTCTGGGAGCGGGGCTGGGACACACCAGCCATCCTGGAAAGGGATTACATTTCTCCTCGCCCCCAGGAGTGTGGGTTGGTATCAGACGCTGCGTGTTCCAGGGAATCTCTAGTAAAGTTACTTCCAGGATCCTAGCGCTCTGGATGCTTTGGAGCGCCTTGGAATAAGAACAAAGCTGTGAGATATCCACATGGCCCTGGCCTGGATTCTGGTGTCACTGCCTTTCTTATTGCTTGTCATGTGCGCTGCTCCTGATCAATGGCTCTGAGGTTAAGAGCCACTTCCTCTAACCTCTGGAAGCATCCGAGCTCATGAACAGCAATGGCAGCTGCAACATTTTCCTAGGCTTCCCCTGATACCCAAAGGGGTGCTTTGGTTGGGCTCTAGACCTCCAAACGCTCTGCCCTCCTTGCAAGGAAAAAGAACCATACCATGCACTCCCTTACCTTCCGTCTGAGGATCTTTTCAACACCCTTGGGGAACAGTCATTGCTATTGCCACCAGTGAGTCAATGAACCCTGCTGTAACTTCATATGGCAGAGGTAGATTTGGCCCACTATCACTATTTTACCAATGGGAAACTGAGGCACAGAGAGGCAGAATGATTTGTAGAAGGTCAATGGTAGAACCAGAAATAGAACCCGGGAGTCCTGATGCCTAGGCCTCTGAAAATTACTACTAGACAACGATCCCCTTCCAGAATGGGGAACAGAACATAGGCATGTGCAAGGTCATGCCGCACAGGGGACGCCATTTTGTAGAGCACGTATTTCTGCATGTGGCCCACGGAAGTGCTCCGTAACTAGCTTCTGGCCCTCAACACTGGAAAGGTTGGATTGTCTTAAGTGAGAGGTGACTTGAAGGTATAAGTGCCATAATGGGAAGAAAAGACGGGGTCCTACAAGGCTCTTTTATCTTGCAGAGAAAAGCAGAAGAAGAACCAGTGGCCACAAGTTAAGCTAGATAAATTCAAGTTAGAAACTAGGCACACATTTTTAACAGTGAGGGTGATTAACCACAGGAACAAACCACCAAGTTTCTCCCTCTTTTGATGTCTTCTGATCCAAACGGGCAGATATCCTTCAGCCAAACACAAGTTCTGCTTTAGTCAAACACGTGTCATTGGGCTTAGTACAGGGGTAACTGTAATGGCCTGTGCTTACAGGAGATCAGACTAGATGATCTAATTGTCCCTTCTGGCCTTAAACTCTATGACTCTAGTCCTCTGGGGTAATTACTAGACAATGCTCTTCTACCAGACCAGGGAAGAGAACCCAGGAGTCCTGATTTCCACCCCCTGTGCTCTAACCACTAATCAACATTCCCCTTCCCAGAGCCAAGGCCAGAAACCAGGGGTAATTCCCTCAAAGCTCCGCTCTACCCATTAGACGACTCTCCCCCCACAGTCAATATCATTCCCTTCCCCACTGCATGTGGACGCTAAGGGAAGGAGCCTTGGCATTCTCTGTCTTTGGGAAAGCTGCCAAGTATGCAGCATCTCGGAGACGGGAGAGACCCCAGAAGACTCTATGGAGAGAGCAGAAAGCGTAGCATTGCTCAGCGCATGTTCCCTGCAGCTTTGCGAGCCTGGGGAGCGCTTCCTCCCCGGGAGCTGGACTCCACTCACTCTCCCAGCCTCGTCTGCTCTCTTGCTCAGGTAACACTTTAAAGGCAGGTCCTCGGTGCAGTTTTTAGGTCAGATATAATTGGGACGCTGTCGTGAGGAGCTATAAAACCTCAGTTAATATGCTGGAACTATCTAGTTAAATGCCAATTATAAAACCCTATAAGCTTCTCAACTCAAATATATTAATAACATAATTAAACATTTATTGCTTATGCAAATTAAAAATTAAGTTAATCGGACAGCAAGGAAACCCCAGGAAGTGACCATTTAACAATCTAATTTCTATTTAATTATCATTCCGCCCCGTTACAAAAGCCCCCCATGCCATTATTTTGGTCTGGTTTCTAATGCTGAATTGAGTGATTCAGACTCCGCTCTGCTCCAGCTGTTGGGATCAATCTGACTGACCTACCTCTCCGGGGCCACTTGCACAGCTGGTAGCATCTGGATGGGACCCACCCATTTCCCGCTTCCCCCCTTAGTGCCCTTCACTGGGTGTGGTGCTACCAGGATTTAGACCTCACATCCCACCTGTCTCAGTCTAATTATTGTGTAACTAGGCTCTATGGGCCTGCTTCTCTGCTGAGCACCCATGACTCCAGCGGAAGCCACTGGGACCTGCGGGTTCTCAGCTCCTTTGAGCATCGGCCATGGGTTTATATGCGGAGGAGGCAAAATACGCTCAGATTTTAGGGGGGACTGATGGGAACTTTGCAGCTCAGGCCCATCTGTAGCCAGAACAAGGGCTGCATACAGAGACAGGAAGCAGGTGGGCAGTGAACTCCCCCCCCCACATGCCTTTCAGAGGAAGGTCCCTCCTGTCTGGCTGTCACCCCCATAGGGGGTTGGGGAATCTGCCCCTGCCAGTCTCTAAATGGCCAAGTCCAATCAACCCTCTGCATTTCAAGGGAACGAAAAGCCATTTGGAAAAGGGAGGGGGGACAGGGAGTCCCAAGAAGCACCAGCGGCCAGCTGAGAAGCAATTTGTGCTGCATTCCATCCCCTGAGCCCTAATGGGAACCAGACACTTCAGGGGAAGAGATTTGCGACTGGAACCAAAGGCTGATTTTTACCTCTGGAAGGGCAAGTGGGAGGGGGCTCGAGCTCTCAAGCCAGAGATGGATTCTCTTCACACTGAGGCGGCAGCCTGGCATGTATCCCATGCCAATCTCCTGCGCCCTGCATGGCAGCCCTGGGTGCTGGATGGCCCCTGGAGCTGGGGTGCTCGCCTTCCCCTCTGGAGATCCAGGTTGAAGGCACTCGGGGCCTGGGAGTGTTGGGTTCAGTCTAGACCTGACTGGGGATTTGTCCATAGAATGCAAACCTCTCACACAGGTCAGAAGAGGTTTGAGGAAGTAGGGGGTGCTACTTGCCAGGGCCCAGAGGCATTGGTTGGGGCTCAGGACTGGAACAGCAGGGGGTGCTAGTGGCAGGGTTGAGGGGCATCAGTAGAGTTGCATGGCAGTCCTGGCCTCTAGGCATCCCTCACTTTTTTGAACCCAGGTAGATTGACCAACAGAAGGGAAGAAAGAAAGACCCTTCGGTGAGGAGGCCAGAGAAAGGGATTCAGAGCTAACCCAAGTGACACTATCGGGAGGACAGAAAGGTGGATGGGGTACCAAGATCATGCCAGGGGTGGAACGCCCATGATCCTCAAAGCGATTTAGGCACCTAACGCCCACTGATCTGGGCCAACACTTCTCTGCAGCTCAAATTTCCCCTCTGCAAAGTGTGTGGATGGGCGCTCTCCAAGCTGCCAGGAGCATTCCTAGGCTTAGCTGCTGAATGTTTGTATGGCAGGTTAAGCTCCTGGGGTGAAAGGTGGCATGTCAGAGCAGCGGGCTGCAATTATCATTACTACAGCGAGGTAGCTGAAGGTACATTGTAGAAGCCAGCAGCTGGAGAGTGGGACAAAGCCTGGTGGTGGGAAATGAAGTGTTCTAAGTCCCCGGGGATGGAGCAATTCCTCAGGAGAGCAAAGCCTGTGGGGCCAGACCTGGGTGGAGAGACACCCCTCCTTCCCCTTGACAGGCGATCAGTTAAACCTGACAGGTGTGAAGTTGGCAATTTTCTTTTCAAAACTGCCAGATAAACAGGCTGGCAGGAATCAGAGGAGATGGAGAGGAACAGAGAGATAAGGCGAAATGGAAACATAAAAGATGGGAATGTCAAGCACATTGCACAGAGAGGCCAGTCATGGTTCAGAGGCGGAGAGGAAAGGAGCGAGAGTATTAACATCATTGCGTGTGCAGTCCCATGCTGCCAGCCAAACGCGCAGCAACAGAGCTAGGAAGGGGCTTGACTCACAGTCAGCTCCCCAGGGGGGTCCCCCAGGCCCTTGTCAATTGCACAGGAGGAGGCAAATTTGGATGCTATGGCTTGACATTTCCTCAGGAGGTTTACCTGCCACTGAACAGTCCCTCCAGGGCTGGTGGGCACAGGTCAGAGCCATGGTTTCATGGGGTGTGCGGGAGATGCCTATTTTGCACCCTTGACATTGACAGGCACTTGTTTTTCACCCCCAAATTCTGCACTGGGTGGATGTGATAAAAGCCTGATCCAAAGCCCATGAAATCAGGGAAGAGTCACCCACTGATTTCAGTGGGATTTGGATCAGGCCCTGCGATTGCAAACTCTCTGGGGCACAGAACATGCCTCACTCTGCATTTGTATGGCTTGTCAGTGGAATCCAAAGTTAGCACATTCTGCACAGCCGCATCAGCTAAATGTCTTGAGCTAAAGGTGCAACCACATTAGTTGGTAGCAGTAGTAAGTTATTACCCTTTAGTAGACATGTCACTAGAGAGTGGTGTGACACGCTGCACATTGGTGTATTACACTTGCAAAACTTGCAAAGCATCACGGATAATTATGGTGCTGTGTATGTGATTTTTCATACCTAATACGTATTGCTCATCTGATTTCTGCACACTGATACACGTACAAATGCTTGGTTTGTGAGTGTAACGTGTGCAAAGTTTGCCAGAGACCTTTGGATGCCTGGCTTGTGAACATTTGGGCCCATGTGCTGTCTGTAATGTGACAGCATGGGTTCTGATAGGGTTTGTTTTTTCTTGTAGTGGGTCATAAATGGTTCACGGCAATGAGAGCCGCTGCATGCTGGGACAGTGTGCGAGCTTCCCCCCTCCCCCCAACAAATACACACACTTTCTCTTGGCTCATCATAAACGTCACTAACGAAGGGAATTCCAGCCTGTGCAGGCCTCCTCAAGGAGCCACACTACCTCACAGTCTCAGTGCAGGGGCCCCTAGGCTGGATGGCATTTGCATAAAGCAATTTCCTATAACAAATACTTTCATACAAATCAAACTCTGCTTTGTAGATAATCTGAGAACGGAAAAAAAGTTAAATTCATCAAATCCATTTTTCACTACAAATAATTCACCCATTTCTGTTCTAGACTGATATTGGTCTCCCTTGACTCTGGATTAGCACTACAAGACTGATTGACCTGGTCTGACTGCATTTTCCCTGTTCTGATTTGACTCTGGACTAATTCTGGATTGCCTCTTCTCCTGACACGGGCCTACCTCTAGGGTGACCCTATTCTGGATTGATTAGATTACCACTGGATTCACCTTAGTCGGATTGATTCTGGATGAGCTCTGGATCAATCCTGTTCTGGACTAGCTCTGGACTTGATGCTGGGCTAGCTCTTCCTGAAAATTTTAAACCTACATAGTGGTATTTTTGCTGGAAAAAATCCCAAAGCCTTTCACAAATGCACATGCAGACAAGATGCCCAAAGAATCACTTTTCTCCCCTCTGACAGGGGACTGCTAAGAAGGAACGCAGCACAGAACAGAATGGGAAAACAAGGGGAATCCTGCATTGGGTGGAAACTGCCCCGGGAATGTAGGGAGGCAAAACTTAATCACCCACGCAGGAATTTGTAGCTCAACATCTGACTCTTTCCAGCTTCACCACAGGATCTTTAACCATAGCAAGGGTCAAGCTGACATGGCCGTGGAGTACCTCTGCATTGATCCTGTCTAAATCTGAGCTGACTGTGGTCTTTTTAGAGCATCCCTCACCATAAGATCTAAGCATCAGTCTAGCCCTGGGTTTACGCTGATCTAGATAGACTCTCTGCCAGTGGAATCAATCTCCAGCCTTTACTTTGCCTGAGTGCACTCTCCTATAGACATGGCTAAAGTCCTGGTAACTCTTCCAACACTAGCTTTGCTGAGCCTGCAGCACCCATGGATCCTGGGGGATCTACTTGATACTGAGGGTCGTCCGAGAGGTGAGGGTTAGGAACATCGTGGAGGAGAACTCCCTCCCCAGAGCTCCGATGCGTCAAAACGACAGGCAGGTTCTCTGCTTGCACTGAGCAGAATTCCACACTTGCTAGGCAGCCCATCCGGGCCAAATTCAACGTGGGGGAAAAGGCAGGCAATGCCATCAAAGCCAACAGGGCTGGACGTGCTTACACCAGCTGTGAGTCTGGCTCATTCCCTTCAACGGGGTCGTGCACTGAAGCTGGCCAGGCAAAACCAAAGCAGAGGCAACTTTGACAGGCCAGATTCTCCCCTCCCTGACCCCATTGTGACAGGGGTGTAACTCTGCTGACTTCAGTGGGGTGACGCCTGATTTACTCCGACGGGAGGCTCATACCGCAGACAGGCCCCATCCACAGGGCTGTCCTGGTCGTGCTGGGGATACCATCCATCTAGACCTTCAGGGCTGTTGCTCCAGGCCTAAAATTAAAGCAGAGATAAACATGCAAGCTCCCAGCCACAGCAGCTCCCGCACTCAGGTCAGCCTCTCCCAGCTGCTCCAGCACTCGCTTTGCTCCGTGGAGCTGTTCCAGGCCGCCTGCCTTCGCCCGGCTGCTGCAGAAGACAGAGACCTCTTAAGGAAGCACTGATGAAAGGAAACAGAACTTTGCCAGTGCTGGGCTTGGCAGCGCTGGCAGGAGGACAGGCTGTGCCTGGCAATGGCTAGGGAAGCTGAGCTGAGCAGAGAGCAGGGAGTGGCAAGGAGCCCTCTGCGGGTGCAGTGAGCTCTGCAAGGCCTTTGCACGCAGCACTGAGTGCTTTTGATGGGCTGATGCCAGGGAAGCTTCTTTAATGGGCAGGGACTATACATGCAGCACAAGGCACGCAGTACAGGAATGAGAGGCATGCTTAGCTTCCTCCCCGGCCATCTGCTGCTGCACTGATGGATTCGCTACCTCGACCTGGTGGGATCACTCTCTCCAGATGGGGGAATTCACGCTGCATGGCCATCCAGCCCTGGGCTCCCCAACCACGGGGCCATCAGTGCCACCCTGACCTTGCCCTGCAGGGATCACCCTGTCCCAGATGGCAGGGAGAACTCAGCCTGCGTGGACATTTGGCTCCCAGCAGCACAAAACTCATGCAGCTTGGCCTAGAGCAGGGGTAGGCAACCTATGGCACGCATGCCAAAGGTGGCACGCGAGCTGATTTTCAGTGGCACCCACACTGCCTGGGTCCTGGCCACCGGCCCGGGGGGCTCTGCATTTTCATTTAATTTTAAATGACGCTTCTTAAACATTTTAAAACCCTTATTTACTTTACATACAACAACCGTTTAGTTATATATTATAGACTTATAGAAAGCGACCTTCTAAAAACATTAAAATGTATCACTGGCACGCGAAGCCTGAAATTAGAGTGAATAAATGAAGACTTGACACACCACTTCTGAAAGGTTGCTGACCCCTGGCCTAGAGGAACCATCCCAGGGGAGGGAGAATTGATCGTTCATTCCCATTCCTCTCTCAGCTCCACTGAGGTAAATCTGGAGTGACGCTATTGGCTCTAGATTTACACCAAGATCAGAATCCGTCCCTTGGCTTCTGCAGCCAGATCTAGCCTCCTTCACATCAGCTTGTTCGCTGGCTCCTCGCCCGCACTCTTGCCCACCAGCCGGGCTCTGAATGTAGCCCTCGCCACCAGCTGTGCCAGCCTATAGCTTGCAAAGATGTAGCTTTAGAAATAGAGCCAAGCTGCCCCACCAGCCTGCCATCTTTCCCCAGGCCGTGCGCGCACACAGACAAAACTGGGATTCCACTCACCACCGTGTTTTTATTTTGTTCCAGAGAAACAAAACACTTAGGGCACCAGGAGGGAGCTCCGGCTTCTGTCATGCTCAGTTCCCTGCATCCCAAGCGGAGAAGCAGCCCCGCGTTATGGGCTTTATCCATCATCGCTCAACTGTAAGCCATGGCCTGGGAAATGCGGGCAGCACTTCCCTAGCGCGGTCGCTGCAGGACCATGCAAAAGAGCAGCAGGCCCGCACCCTCTATCCCCGCCTTCTTTCCTGCTCACAGCCCAGTGTGTGCTCCCTTATCTCCCACTGAACTTAGCTGGCTTTGCTGAACCAGCTGTTAGGAATCCACTTATATATGCCGATGCCCCTGTACATCAGTGTATTAGTTTCTGTTGGTGCTGTTGACTTGCATGATTGCAACTGAAGTGATGCTGCTTTGCAGACATCTGCTGTTCCCAGGTGGGGGAAGGTCAGAGGAGAAGAGCTGCCAGACAATAGATATGGGCACGCGATTTGGGTGCTGGCACTGTCCAATGGCCTGCCTGCAGCGCTTGGGCCGCTTGCTGACCTTTTCCTTCCCGTGCACTTTTGCAAGATCACCGTAGGCCAAATCAGTCCGGACAGATTTCCCTAGCTGCCCTCAACTCACTTGGAGGTGATGTGAACCAACAGGACACCGACTGGCATTCAGAAGCACACATCGCTGCTCCTGCCACTGGGAGAGGAACCTATCAGTGCATCGACAGCTGGGAGATTATAGTTATTCTTTAATGCTTTCTTGAACTGGCCTCTGATGCTGGAGGGCCCCTTTCTCCTGTGCCAGCCCCAGTGGGCTGCCTTGGATGGTCACTGGCAGCACAGTACATGCTGGCCCTTCCCAGCCCTGATCCGGAGGGGTCGCTGTCACCCTTACACGTGAGCCATCAATCAGAATTTAATTGCCACCGAAACCCTGATTAGTCTCAAACCACTAAGATTCCCCGCTCCCAGGTCTCAGTGGCATTCATATCCCAGCTGAGCCAGTGGCTCACCCACCTAGGGGCTCAGGGACTGCCTTCTGGATATTAACGCCTGGTCCCCGAGAAGCAGCCAGGGAAGGAGAGGGTGGGGCAGGACTGAATTTGCTGCACAAATACTGCTTGGGATTCTTTTGGCTCATCCCTCCCCTAAGGCCTCCCAGATTAACATCCCTCTCCAAATTCCTGCCAGGTCCTAAAGGAGAGCATCTTTCCAACCCCCACCCCCCCGCCCGAAAGATCCCCCCAGGGTTTTACTCTGAGCCCCGTGCAGGGTGGAAGGGCTCAGTCCCTGCACTGTCCCTGGGCCATAAAGCTGCAGCTACCAATGATACACATACCTTCATACTGAGTCCCAGCCCCTGGGTTCAGGGGACTCCTGGGAATGTGGGATGCCCCACGCTCAGCAAGCTATAGAGCATGCTAGAGACCAGCGACGGGCCAAGGCGAGTTCCCAGTCTGTGTGAGAGACTGATCCTGCAGGACAAAATTAATCCCTCGTTATGTTGACCATCTTGATGAAGTCAGTGGAATGGCCTATGCTTGTTCTGGGGCCGGTCCCCATTTCTATACACCATCACCCAGGACTTCTCAGCCTTTGCCGTACTGCAACCCTCTCTTCCATATAACCTTCCCGCCCCCGCTGACCCCCCTTCCCATATGCAATATGAGAAGGGCAGGGTGGTCACAACCCTCTGACTCATGTGTGTGACCTCCAGGTTGAGAGCCCCTGGGCTAGACTAGATCTGAAGCTAAAGAGAGGCAGCTATCTTGGAGTACGAAGGGTTAAATCCAGCACTGCTCATTGCTTTAAGGGAAACCCCAGCTCGAGTTCAAGCCATCTGGGGAAGAAACGAGACAACCCCCTAGTCAGGCCAGTGCTTTGCAAACTGCATTCCTAGTTCTGATGTAACCTCCCCATAGGCCCTGTTACACTGAGACCAGACGAGTGCCAGCTGCCAGCGTGCTTCATTGAAGATGGGTAACGAACCGTGTGAGCTGAGCTGTGTGGTGCAGACTAACTCTTTCACCCACCCACCCACCCAACCTAACCCAGCTTGTCAGTAGAACAATTCTGTACTACAACGCTAATCGGCTGAGTTGAGATCTGGATCCGGCTGAGTTCAGATTTGGATCAGGATCCCACTCCCAGTCTCTCTGGGGTGCTGGGACCCCGGGTTTTGGTTCAAGTTCATCTCTCGTTAAGCAGCACTATGCAGTCAGAAAAGAAAGCAAACGCTGCCTTCCACCCATGGAGAAACCTGTGCTGGGACTCTGCTCCTGAGAACCAGTAGCCAGAACAGTGTGTTCCTTGTCCCGCTGTGGTCAGGGCTTTTGAGCAAAGCTGTCCAGTGCAATATAGGGAGATCGCTATGAGCCAGGCACTACATGCGATAGAATCAATTGGTTTCCCCCACATGCTTACTGAGCTCTCTAATAGGGTTCCGCTCCATGGGTATCAACAGTAAAACTCCCATTGACTTCAGGGGACGTAAGAACAAATCTGCTCTATTTGATCTATTATCTATTGTATCTCACTCTCTAGCTAAATCTCTCTCTCTCTCTCTCTCTCTCTCTCCAAAGACAGGAGGCTCTGCGTGAGCAGAGGAACAAGGACTCCCTGGCAAGCTGTTTGTAGGCGGACAGACAGACAATGGATGGCAAAGATTGGATTTTTCCCTATGTAGAGATCAATCAATAGGCCTGTAGAGATGTAGCCTCCAGGGTCTTCTCTAGCAAGGCACCCTTTCCTGCCTGCAGTGCATTGATCTCTCCAAGCTTGTCCTGTGACAGTCATGGGTTCTGGGCTGGCTTCTTCCCCTTTGAATTGCAAGCAGTCCCGTTTGAAAGCACCGTATATCACGGAAAAGATCATGGCAAGTGGAAAGGCGCAGCTTCCCCTGATTCTGTTGCACCCGGCCACGCGTTGCAGCAAGACACCTTTGCAGTCGAAAAGGAAACGCGCTGCTTCTTTTAAAATTCTTTATTTATAAAAAAGTACATTTCTTTCCACAGCTGACCCACTACTTTATTTTATACAAGTAAAAGGGAGGGTGAAGCAACACCCCCCCCAATCAGAACCATGAAAACGCCCCCCCCACCAAAAATTATTACAAAGGATGGAAAACAAAACAAAAAATCATAAAAGCAAATTCAGTCCATTACATTATTATTTTTTTTTTTTACAAAAGCACTGACAACACAGATTACAAAAAAATGCAAGGGGGTTTTATTTTTTTTTAGGATTGTTTTTTAATTCCACAATGATAATTACAGCAAGGAAAAAAAAAAAGTCACTGGAGTCTGGAAAGAAAAGAAAGAGCGAGCCAGATCAGCTGCAGCAGCTCTCCATGGACGCCCATTTACACCAGCTGAGAATCTGGCCCCCTCTATTCATTACACTTACATTCACCCTCACGTAGGTCACATATGGAATGCCGCGCTGTGCGAATGTATATGGAACAAGCCCCTTCTGCAGGGCCTGGTCTTGCCACCTTTGCTCATGGATGGACTTCAGCCCCATGCGGAGGACCAGCCCAAAGCATTGCAGCCCAGATCCTCAGCCCAATGGCAGTTCGGTGCCTAAATACCATTGGGGATCTGGGCCGTCCCCTCTTACTTCCTACTTAAACCCTGTTTTAAGGGATAACATGGCACCGGGACTGGTGCTGGTTCTTTGGCACGGTGGTGAATCTCAGACTGTGCCATCGCCTTCAACGGGGCTCGTTCAGGTGAGTAACGGCTGCAAGGTTGGCCCTTTGTAGAGTGGTGGGCGAGTTCCAGGAATGACTGTCAGAGGCAGGATTTCGATCGGAGCAAGTTGATAGCCTCATCCTCTCCTGCCCCACCCACCCCCATGCCCCTCCCCTACACATTCCCTGCCTCTCCTGGTGGAAGGGGGTGCTGTGCAGGGAAACGCATTCGTACGCAAAGCGAGTCACTCTAATTCACTACGGATCATGTCAAAACAGAAAAAGAAAGTCACAAACTGGGGGAGGGGTAAAGTGCTATCGTAAGCCACGTAGGATACGGAGAGGCTTCAGTGCACACAGTGCGGGCAGCGTTCCCCACAGCGCCTCCTGCTGGGAGAGGCTGGGACTGGGATAGCCACGAGAGTCAATGTTGCTGGAGCATTCCCCACCGCTCCTCCTCCTGGTCTACTCTTCTTCTACCATTTCGCCAGCATTTCCAACAGCTGTCGGTTTGGGCTGGGATTGTAGAAACTCTCCATTTCTCTACCGGCCAGTGTTTCCACAACATTTCCTGCTGCTTGGCCTGGAGAAGCTCTAAGCATCTCTCCAGTCAGCACTTCCACAACACGCCCTGCACTGCCTCCTCTTGGGGAAAAAAACCTGGGACTGGAGTAGGTCCCAGCCCCCACTTCTTCACAACAAACTCCTAGTAGAGCTTTGTTTGGGTAGCCCTGCTGGCATGCTACAAACGTGTCCACCTACACAACTCAATGGAGACCGCACCCCCTTTCTCTCAGCCCTCCTCCTCCAGCAGATTGAACTGTGAGACTCATTGCATGTGTGTGAGAGAATGAAGGAGCCAGTGGCTCCCATCTCTATTTGCTATACTGACTCTCTCTCTCCTCCTCAGCGATCTGTGCTTAACAGTCGTTGAGTTTCTTTCGACAATGAGCCAGGAAAGGCTCCTCTGTCCCTGCTGTCTCTGCAATCAATTCAGCTCTAACGTTTGGATTTTTGTTTGTGTTTGTTTGTTTCCTAAAGAAAACTTCAGATGGAGTTTTGTTTTTTTGTTTTTTCTGACTTGAATAAAAATGATTTACAAAAACACAGAAACAAACCACCAAACAATCTTGTAATTAAATCAGGGAAAATAACATCACTGGGGTGAATTGTGATGGATAATCCCAGACATAGACCCCAGCAGGAAAACAGCTGGGGCGTTTTCATACAAATAATACAGACTCAACTTAGTTTGCAGGAGGAGACATGTCTGCCTGTGCACAGCTCCCTGTGAGAGGGAAAGGGAAGCTGGCATATAGCTCAGACCAAATTCACCTTAATTTCCCCAATGGGCCATCTCTGGACCCGGGAGTAGGACCCCGTAGCCATATAATGAGGCCTTTCTTTACCAGGCGGGTCACCCTTCCATCCTGCTGTCCTCACCTTCTCATTGTGATACTGGGTCCTAGAGGCTTTGTTTCTCCCCACTTGTCTCTTTCCCTATGGCAACTGCATGGAGAATAATTCCTGGGCTACCATGTCAGGGTTGGGCTGCTTGTCTGCAACCTCCATGCCCATATCCTTGCCTGGCACTAACAATCCCTTCTCCCTGTGGACCTTCCAGGGACTACTGCTTACACAGGGCTGGCTAGGGCTGCACAGATATCTTCAGCAGGCTCTAGGATTTCCCTGTGGGCACAGATGTGCGCAATATGACTTGCAAGGATCTGGGTTCTATGCACATACCCAAAAGGTCCCTTCCAGTATGCTTCTTCCCCTGTGCTCCCTAGGCGGGCTTCTTCTCTGTGCTCTGCTCTTAGGGGCAGGGTGGCTCTGACTCATGGAGCTACCTGTGCCAGCAGCCAATGCCATGGAGAAGTGGCTCCAGTGGATGGGGAAACCATACAAAATCAGTGCCACATGCAAACTCCTGAGCAAGGCCTCCTGTTCCCCCTTTTGGTTAATGGGCTCCCCCTCCCTCTCCGCTAGTGCATAACAGTCTGCCCTGGGGGTAAGCCAAAGAGGCTGTGGATGGAAGGGGAAGGAGGAGCACACATGAAGGCAAGCTGTAGGGAAGGGGCAGAGCGGAGCTACCTGTCTCCTGCCTCCATGGAAATCTGTGCTCTTTTGCCTGGTTAACAGAGAGGAAGGCTAGAAAGGGGACTGTATCGGAGAATTAAACCCTAGCTCTGCAAACGGCCCCCTAGGAACTCATTCTCCACGGCCACAAGGGCAGCTAGCCCTGGATCTCCCACTGGAAATTAGACCGCCTCCCTTAGTAATACTCCGCGGTGGAGGCCACCCCAATATATCTTCCTGGCCTTCCCCAGGGGTAGAAAGCCTGGGTTCACAGCATGAAAGTGCCACGTCTCAGGAAGGTGAGAGGCCTTGGCCGGGATCAGCAAAGCTGTCTAGGGGATTTGGACACTCAGCTCCCATTGAAAGGAATGGGAGTTGGGCAACTGAATCTCACTGGCACTTTGAAAAGTTCTCACAGACTGATAGACTTTAAGGACCATCGTGATCATCTAACCAGACCTCCTGCATATCACAGGCCACAGAACCTCGCCCACCCACTGCTGTAATAGACCCCTAATCTCTGGCTGAGTCACTGAAGTCTTCAAATCGTGATTTAAAGACTTCAAGTTACAGAGACTCCACCCTAGTTGACTCTAGTTCAAACCTGTAAGTGACCCATGGGCCCCCCCACTGCAGAGGAAGGCGAAACCTGCTCCCCCTCCCCCAGGGTCTCTGCCAATCTTCCCTGGCTCAGCCTCTGTGTGCCACCAGGGGCAAATCTCCAAGAGCAAAGCATGGAAGCAAGGGGCAGCGTGTCTGTCCAAACCAAAGGCCAGACCTGGGACCACCAGGAGGGGCCTGAGCCATGTGATTTGTGCACTTGCAGCTCTCCGGCCTAAACTAGTGCAAGGCCATTGACTTCAGCGCCTGGCTCACGGGGGCAAGTGACAGACTGAGGGTCAGAATGACAGAGGGCTGACTGTCCCACCAGCCCTCGTTCCTTGGAGTGAGGCGTACCCGCGCCATGACCACCATCATCCCTCAGGGAATGGGGACCGCTCACTGCCACTGCCCAGCAGCTGGGCCTGGTGCCAATGGGGGCACGCGCTGTCAAACAGGAGTCACAAGCCAACAGTCCGACACCGCTTTTACAGCAGTGCGACAGTGATCAGAATCTGGGCCCTTATCGGAGACAGCGAGGCACAAAGTGGTTAAGTGACTTCCTGGTGGCAGAGCTATGCAGGGATTCCCCATCCCTTGACTCATGGCCCTGAACACCAAGCAGGCTTCCTCTCTAATTGCACCTGCTGGTTAGCGCAGGTCACAGAATTGAAGGCCAGAAGGGACCATCGTGATTATCTAGTCTGGCCTCCTGCACATGGCAGGTCACAGAACCTCACCCAGCCACTCCTGTAACAGACCCCTAAGCTCTGGTGTGTCTCGCGGGCAGGCTAACCTCGCTGGGCTGTGAGGCTCAAGTCGCTGGGGTGGGGAAGGAGTACCAGTTCTAAACCATTAGCTCCCATGCAGCCCTGGGACACAGAACGAACAGCGTCCTCAGTTTAGCCCGCTACACATCTCCCCTTCACAACCTTCCTGCCGCGACAGCCCCTTTGACCTAAATAGGTGGGACACTGTCCGCCCCGCCCCCCACAAGCAGAAGGGCTGGACTCCCAGGGACGGGACTCCCAGGGTCAAGCAGCAGCAGAAGGGCTAGACTCCCAGGGTCTCGTTATTGTATCCCAGCAGCTCTCAGACAAATTGTCAATCCATAATTTTTCATGAGGCATCTTATTCCTCGCTATAGATTAATGGCGAATCGTTTAGGCTCACTAATTAAGGCCCCATGAGGGACGCTTGTCCAATTAACTGACCCCATAAATGGTCACCCTTCCAGTAACGAGAGCCAGAAGCATCCTTCTTCTGAGAAGAAGGGGGACGGAGCTAGGTGCCCTTGGTTTTTCCATGGCCATAGGGCCCAGGCCTGCCCCTGGTGATGCACTGTGGGGACAGAGGAAGCCAGTGGGGTGCCTGGGACCACCTCACGCTGTGGAATGAGCAGATTTGAGGTGTAGCTTCCAAGCCAGATGTGCTGATGGCAAGGGGAGGTGGGCCCTGCTTGGTTCAGAGGGGAGGAGTGCAGCTAGCCAAGCAGGCAGGGCCCCGTTTGGGGGTGGCATTGGATATATTTTTCCCCCTCGTCTTTTCTACTGGCCCTGGTGTAGTCAGAGAGACAGCAGGTCTAACACGACCCAATGGCTGGAAGTTGAAGCTAGACAAATTCAGACTGGGTATAAGGCATAGACATTGAATAGTGAGAGTAATTAGCCGTGGGAACAATTTACCCAGGTTCACGGTGGAGTCTCCATCACTGGCCATGTTTTTTGAAAAGATCTGCTCTGGGAATTCTTTAGGGGCAGGTCTCTGGCCTGTGTTACACAGGAGGTCAGACTCGATCCCAGTGGTCCCTGCTGGTCTTGGGATCTAGGAATCACACCCTGCGGGGGGCGTGCGGGTGAATGAGCCATTAACCCCTGGGGAGGTGATGTTACCAATGACGAGGGTGTCTCCCCTCAGCCCTCGCTCCCCCATGGCCACCCGCCTGTCTATGATCTATCACATTTACTTCCCGATCTGCGCCCTGAGCCAGCCTGCTGTGTCTGCCCAAGGCTGTAAGCTTGCTCCTCATTACACTGGAACGCTATGTGTCAGTCTCCCTAGCTCTAAAGAGCCCTTGATTTGCCTACAGGTGCGAGAGTCTCACACAAACACACACTCTGGATCATTAACGAGAGGGCAGGACTCCCATCTAAGTGTGCAAATGGGAGCTCCCTGCTTCACACCACACCTTACCTCACCTCCTGCCTGCGAGTGTGCAAACAAGACACCCTCTTACATCTGGTCAGTTCACATTTACACACAAGTCTAAAAAAGGGTGCATGCACTGGTGTGGTGACTTAATTTGCTTTCACACATCAGCGTGCAAATGGAAATTTGGGCACATCTCCTCACTTCACATTTGCACGCTACGCGCAGAGGGAACATGCCATCCCATCACCCAGTCATTTGGAAACAGGGGACGTGTCATTTTCAAATACAGGCAAACAAACCATCACAAAGAGGAATCAAATCCTGCTTCCCTGGCTCTGGCTCCATGCACCCTACTGAACCTCCTGCTGAGAATCTGTATCCATGTTCCCCCTGGCGATAAACATCGATCTCCTCAGCTGGACAAGGAGATCTAGATAGCCAGGAAAACTGATCAGGAAGGGAGGGAGGGATGGAAACAGGATGACTGGGGATTCACTGCATCAGAGATTCTGCAAACAGGGTGTATTGCTGATAAGCAACACATGAGAATGAGCTGGGATTACCCTGAGGCAACTCTGCGGGATTCAGCAGTAAGAGAATTTGCCAGACCCTGGATTGGGGGCTCCTGCTGCTTTGGGTTGTTAATCCAGGACACAAGGGCTGCTCAACTGGGCCTGAGGATTTTGCATGAAGTTCTGGCTCACCCATGTGGGCGGGTACATTCAGAGGTGGGCCCGAGCTGCCAAATTCACACCTGCAGCTGGAGTTTGGATGTCCCAGAGTTTGGGGTTAGCATGGGCCTGGGATTTTGGTTTGGCCCTTTTTGGAGTCAGATCTGACTCCAGAAGCCCCTATGTTTGGGATTGGGCCCTAGCCAAGTTCCCATCTCTACTGTACGATGCACCGTACAGTACGGAACCAACAGACCACCCGAGGTGACAGCAAGGTTGTAGGAGGGTAAGTGACTGACTGAGATCCACCAGGAGTATAAAGTTACTTCCTCTGCTCTGTCTTTATCCCGGGCCCCCTATGTGTCCGCCATGTGCTGGGAGTCTCATATCACGGCGGTGCGCCTTCATCCAATATGTGCTGCTATCCCTAGGCAGGACTGGGTGAGGCCTTGACTCCCTTCGGGTTTGCAGGTTTACAACAGCGCCTTTAATTGGTACCTAATCAAAGGGATGCTGGGGATTTCATTTCCTTCAATGGGGCATTTGCTCAGTAGTACGAAAAAAGAAATCCGAGATCCCCAAATCCCTATGTTGAAGTGAGGGTAGAATTCAGTCTCCCTGGGTATGGATTCACCTGTCAGCGATGGATGGACACCCTAAAGTTTAGTGGCTTCTCTGAACCCCTGGATCTGTGGAGACGGTCTCTCCCGAGATCTCTAGGACATCCTGCTTTCGACGGGGACAGAAGCACCCCAAGAACAGCCACTCTTGTGGTGTTTCCCCCAAGAAGCCCAGAAACCACCAGGAAAAGCCAGAACAATTACAATAGAGTTATCTGATTTCCCATCTCCCATAGCAGTAATGAAATAAATCAGTTGAGGGAATGGTCTGGGTCAAGTCCGACTGTACCTGACTCAAGCCAGAAACCGTGGAGCTGGTTTTGGAACAGAGTCTGGCTGAAGCTGGATGTGGGATTTTGGTCTGGATTATTATAAAGGGTCCGAGTCTGCTGCCCAGTTGTATGGCAGGGCCACCGTCAACGTCTATGGCATGAAACCCGTATATGGCACTGGGGGAGAATTAAACCCATTATAATACACCTCTGAAACTGGTGATTTCTTTTTCAACAGAAGATTCATTTAGCCATTTGATAAAGGAACAAAAAACCCAAACACCTAGTGAATCCTGCCTTGGTGGAAAGTCCGTGTCAGACCAACAGCCCCGGAGACTGAAATCTTAGCCACAGAACAGCAGGGGTAGCAGCAATCCAAGCTTCCCTCCAACTTCCCCATCACATCTCAACGCGGGGGAGAGGAGATCAGCACACATGGCTCAATCAGCCTCCCAAGGGGCCATTTGGAGCAGGCTATCAGTGGCCATAAGGGCAGGGATCATTATGACGGAGATGTGGCTGGCAACGCTCTCACAAAGAGGAAGGATGTAAACTGATGACTGCTAAGAGCTAGCAGTCTAAATACAAAGAGCCTGGCCTGATGCCCACTGAAGTCAACACAAAGGCCCCCCATTGATTCTGAACGGCGCTGGAGTTCCCCTAAAGAAACCGTCCACTTGGCTGGGTGGCACCATCCCCATAGGCAGCATGTCTGCGGGAAGGGCACAGGGGTGTTTCATGGAACCCTACCCATCACTGTGGCATGGAGGAATGTGCAGAGGACAGGCGCGTATCGGAAACAGGGTGAAATTAACTCCTCCTTGGCTAAAACTAAAAATCCTTCACGTCTTTAAACAACAGGACACCCCAGCAGTGACCAGCAGCGTCACCACGGCCAGGGTTCCCCCCCCCCCTTTCTCTTTTCCTTTTCTTTTTGCTGGTTTGTTTTTAAATACTGTAAAGGGATAATAAATGGGAGGCAGAAAACGGCAGCTCCATTTCCCTGTGCCAATAACAGCCCCGTGCGCCTTGGATTTTGCTTAGTTTCCTTTGATTCTAATTTGTTTATGACATGCTTAACACTGAGACTCGCTTGTCACAGGCGCATTGTGGGTAATGGAAACACCACAAAATAAACAAACAAAAAAATTCATCTGATATGGCATCTAGGTCTTCATTGCTTTGTGCTTTTCCCCTCCTTGGTCCTCCTGTTTTTTTGCCCTCCCATGGACTCCCCCCACCCCCAAATAAGACAACATACAAACATATTCCAGTGTTTCGGGGGGCACGGAGCGGGAGGGATCTTTGAGGAAGGGCGATTAGAGACACTAAGACACAAACAGGGCATATTATACAAGGATGGGCAGTAGTAGTTAAAGCAAATAGTAACACCTAAGCCACTGATCAGTACAAACACCACAGAAGGGGACAAAGTCATTGGGAGAAATTAAAAAAACCAACCAACCAACCAAAACAACCTCCCCCCAAAAAACGATCCAAAAGCAAAGCTACCAGCCCCTCCCAGCCCTCCCCCGTTGCCTCCGAGTGAGTGGCAGGCGTCTCAAGTCTCTGTCGAGCTCCCTTGGGCCGGGCAGCAGTGGACGTGCATGGATGTGAGTGCGCGCGTGCGATGCATGTGCGAACAGCCCTCGGCCGGGGTCTGGAGGGCGGGGGGGGGGAGCGCGTGAGTGGGGGTCTGGGGAGGGGGTGAGCTACACGTACCACTCTTTTTTGGAAATAAAAGATCCGTCGTTCTGGGAGACCATGTTCTCAGCCAGGTCCAGCTGCTCGGGGTCGTACTGGAAGCCGAGTGTCCTTTCGCCGTAGGGCTCCGTGTGGGCCCCGGTCTCGTCCACCGTGAAGTACGGCCGCTTGGCGTCGTCCTCATACTTGTTGGCGAGGCCCAACTTGCGCTCGCCTCCGGCGTCGTCCTCTTCGTCCTCGTAGCTGCTGCCCCCGAGCGGGCCCGGCTTCTTCTCGTCGTCCGAGTCGTCGGGGTACTGCAGGTTCTGGGCCATGGGCGGGTGGTGCTGCGGGACGCCGGCCTTGCTGTACCCGTTGCCGTACACGTGCTTCTTGGTGCTGTAGTCGCCCTTGAAGGTGTGACGCCGGCGCCGGAGCCCCACAAAGAGCACCACGGCCACCACCAGGACCAGCGAGACTCCGCCCACCACGCCCCCAATCACGGCCGTGGGGATGTTCGGCTGCGTCACTGATTTGCGGTCATCGTTGGGAGGCGGGGTGGAGGGGAATTCTGGGTAGGAAAAGACAGATGGAAGGGGGAACAGTGTCAATCCATGTGCAATCGCACCCTCGCTCCGGGCTTGCATTTCAATCGGTTATTGTTTGGAAGATGAGGGTAAGGAACAAGGAAGGGAAAAATCGGGGAAGGGGAGGAGCTTACGTACGGCGGCCACGACACGGGGTTAGCGCTCGGGTTCTAGGTGTTAGTGACAGGCGGACCGCGCACCATTGCAAGCTTTCCAGGTCAAGCCACCACCACCAGCAGCATGCAGGAGCCCCGCACGCGACAGACCTCAGCCCACTTCACCGGCGGCATCTAAACCCAGCTTTCCAAAAGCAGGGCCCGGATTCAGGCTGCCTCTGTGCTTCGACTGCCCACCTGGAGACGCCTTGAGCATGATTTTTGGGATGGGCTGAGCACCCACGGCTCCTGGTGACTGAAACTCCAGGTGCTCAGTGCTCCTCAAGAATCAGGCCTGAGGTGTGTCCGGTCGGGCAACTGAAAACAGACGCAGACAAACCAGGGAGGCTGCTTTGCAAAAGTTTGGCCATAGAAATTCGCACTGCACTGGAACAGACCAGTGGGCCATCTACTGGTTTTGGATCAGACCAATGAGCCATCCAACCTGATATCCCTCCTCCCTGCTGTATCAAATGCAGCCCATCCAGCCCTCTGTCTCAGACACCTCTCAACATTGTCTGATGCTTCAGAGGAAGATGGAAAACCCGATGATGCATCTGTGTAATTCAACTCCATGCAATGGAGCCATCTCCTGCCTGACCCCAGCTGCTGATCAGTTTACACCCTGAAGCATGAGGATAGATAAGCTCTATTGTTTTATTCTGGCTGGTACAGCGGCACTGCAGTTGCTAATCCTGTTCACACAGAGATCCTGGCCTAGTTCAAGAAAAAGAAAATTGAAACAAAGTTATTTTCCTTTTCACCTTGTTTATTTTATATATTTTATGTTACCACAGACAGCGGTTTGGGGCCAAGAGAGCAAGACGAGCTGCTAGGCCCCTAGGCTCAATAAAAGCCCCTAACAAAAAGCTAACCCTCCTCCTCAGTGGAATGCCAGTTCCATGGGTGCCTGCATGGTAGTGCCATAGGAAAGCTGGGTCTGCATCCTTCCTTCCCTAACCTCTGTCACTGGGCCAGCAGCCATCTGCCTGGAACGTGCCTGTGTCCTCGGCAGAGGGTCTGGAATGCCCTCGCTGTGGGTGGTGCACTGGCAGGGTTAATGCCCACCTGGAAATTCTGGGCACTTTGCCAAGGGCAGCCCCTAAGGCCCAATCCTGCAAGGGGCTGGTCATGATCCACCTCTTGTGGAGCCAATGGGAGTTTGAGGTACTTAGCATCATGCAGGATTGGGCCCTCAATGCGAAGGGGAATGCCGGGCTGGGCCAGCTTTCCCCAACGGTCCTGGCTGCGCCTTGGCAGTGATGCTGCATCAGGGCGGCCTGTCCTCCTGTGGACTCGGTACTGTGTGCCTACTCTCTGCTCCAGGGCTCACAAGAACGGGAGGGAGGGTCATCTGATGCCCTTTTATAGAGCCTCCAATCCAAGGAACTCGTTAATCAAATGAATTACTAACTAGAGCTAATTACTAACAAGACTTCCAAACCTGCTGCTTCACTGCAGGTCAATATCATTATCCCCAGCCCCGTCTGAGAGATGGGGAAACTGAGGCACACAGCGGTGGACTGGACTTGCCCAAGAAGGGCAGTAGCAAAGCAGCGAATAGAACCCAGGTGTCCTGACTCCCAGCTCCCTGCTCTAGCCATTGTCTAGTAGTGCCTTCAAAACAACACTACTCTAGGGGGCCGCTCCAGACAGAGGAGAGAAAGAGAGTGAGCGTGCAGGGGAGTAGCCCCTCGTCTCTCCTGACACTGCCAGGCTCAGAACACATCCAGGAATGTCCCATCAGGAAAGGACACGCACGCACCAGCCAGCCGTCTGGAAACACGTCAAGATACATTCCTTCCATGTGAACACTCACAACACGGGGCCAGATCTTGCTCTTGGGGAGCTGGGGGAAATCCAGAGCAACTTTATGGACTTCAGCGGCATTGTTCTGGATTTACAACAGCCATGCCGAGAGCTGAATCCAGCCCCGCTGACCTTCCGAGGAAAGAAGCAAAACATTACACCACTGTTCCCGCGGCAGAGCATTGCCGATGCACACTCCCAAGGCTGCTGCTCCCCCTCCCAGCACTGCATCGCTCCCCTCCACACTCAGCAGCATCGCCCTTGCTCTCAGGCCTGCTGGCTTCCACGCTCTCTCCTCGCCAGCCTGTCTGACCCCCCAGTTCTAAGCATCTCCCACTGTGAGGCGACCAGGCCATACATTGGAGCAGCCCCTCTCCCCTCAAGGGGGGCCTTGCCTTGCCTCCCCAGCATGGAGATTTGGCTCCACCAGGCCCTGGGGCTGCTCCTCACTGCTGAATAGCTCTGCAGCTGCCTCCCCATCTTCTGCTGCATGCAGCTGCCAATCAAACACCAAACTCCCCTCTGGAATAGAAGCCAGGACTACGGGCAGACAGACAACCAGCAGAACGATGGGCAGTTTCCACCACTGAATGGTTGCAAAGCAAAAACAAATAAAAGGCAATGCCTCCCCCCGCCCCCGACACCAATCACGATGAGCTTGTGGCTCTCATGGCCACAAGAGGCCAAGCGCTAAGCAGGAGTGCAAAGGAGGATTAGACATTTATGAGTGATTGTAGGAAACATCAAACAAACTAGAGTTTGGGAAGAGACAGGAATCCTGATGCTTCAGGGCTTATCCCAACCTCAAGCTCAGAAGGAAACTTTCCCCGGGGACAGGTTATCCTAGAAGTGTAGCATTTTTTCCTCTGAAGCAGCTGGTGAGAGGAGACTGGGCTGGACGGAGCACCAGTCTGATCCAGTGCAGCTATTCCATGTACCCATGGTTGCCTAGTCCCCCATTTCAAACCTTCCCCAATCCTCGGAGATAGAGGTTTTGTTTGTGCTGTTGAACAAGAGACATTTAAAATCTCCATCCTTCCCTCAAAAATTGCTCCTCTTTTGCATTGTCCCGGATCGACAGTGCCGACTCCTTTGCATTAGGAGTGTTATTAGTGGAAGGCAATGAAACTGATCGTAGCAGAGGGTTTTGCAGCGAGACGTGCCAGCCAGAATGGGACAGGTGCACGCAGCTGGGGGCGATTTGCTCCTTCCAGCGCAAGACAGAGGAAAAACGGACAAGCTACATTAAAAGGCGGCCAGTTTAGAAGGCCTCTGTGTCTGTGTGTGTGTGTGTGTGTGTGTGTGTGTGTGTCCAGAAAAGCCAGTCAGACGAAACTAAAAACCTCTCTTGTCTCAACTGCTAAAAATGTGACATCTATCCCTAATGGAAACTGGATAATGCTAGCTGCTGATGGCTCAGCCTCTCTCTCTCACACGCACGCACGCTCAGCCGTCCCACTTCTAGCCTCTGCCGTGGCCCCATTGAGCTGGGGGGGGCCAGTCCCTGGGAGTAACCCCAACACTGGTGAATCTTGAGGGGGTACAAAGCTGGTGTGATTCTCTACGCCAGCCTTTTCTCCCCTCACAGCTTCTGGCACATGGGTGTAGCTGGAATGCTGCTGATCTTGGACCATTCCCAGAGGCAGGGATGGCTCCTTAGAGGGCTACTACAGCTGAGTACAAGACAGAGCAGCCCTCCAGCTGCTCTAGCTGATGCTAGTTGACCAGACTGGTTGCCAGCCAATGCCAGAACCTGGGGGCTGGATCTTTCCCCCCCCAGCCCTAAACTCAGCTTGGCTGCAGTTCAGAATTGGTGCCTCTCTCTCCTGCTCAGAGATGTCATAAGGTCTTTTCAGACCCAAGCAGCTGGTGGAAAACGGGAGCTCAGTTCTCCCCCTGGAGCTGCCCATGGAAGTCAGCTGGGGACTGGTACCACATGAGGAGGTGGGGAAGTCTCTGGGGTTGTACAGATTCCTCCCTCCTCTTGGCTCCAGGGGGTAAATCCAAAGGGAGAGGCCGTGGTTCTGTGTCGAGCAGGGAAGGGGAGTTTGGCTCCTGTCTCCTCGCCAACGGTCTTGTTAACCCCATGATTCAAAGGCAGGAAATGGGATGATTCTCCTTAAACCCCCCACCCCAACCCGCAAGATCTCCTAATGTTCGGTTCCTCTTCTCCCATCCCCAGATGTCACGTTTCATCAACCCCCCTCCCCACCCCAATGCTTTGGATGGGAAAACTAACTTGTCAAAGTGTTGCATTTCACACCTTGCACATGGAGGAAATGATTTCACTCAAACTGAAGCCCTGTCCCCGTCCCCCCCCGCAAAGCCAGTTCTAATGCAAAACAAGGAATGACTGCAAATCAGCAGGGAAAGGGGGGCTCCTGCACCGTGGGCAGCACTGAAATTTCACCTGCCGCTTGTCAGCCAGGGAGAGCAAGAGAGACGGGGAGGATATGGAGAAGGGAAGGGACAGAGAGAAAGAGAGGAGAGAAGGGGGATTGCAGAATGGCAGGGCGATCAAGAGAAGGAAACACAGTGACACAGCAGAGAGGGGGCCAGGGCTCATTGGGAAGCCAAGAATGAGGCCGTTCCCGGCACTGCCACTGGGTGGCAGGAGAGACCACTTCTGTCCTCCAGCGGATTGGAGGGGAGCAGGGCTAGTGACCAGTTCCCTGTAATCATTGCAGCATCTCTCTCTCTCTCTCTCTCTCATTTGCACCCCTCCCACCAGGGTTCGCTGCACAAGAGAGAAGCGAATCCCCACGGATCCCAGGAGTGACCCAGCAGCCCCTACTCTTGCCAAGCAGGGCGCCTGGGGGTTCCCAGGGACAGCTGCCCCAAACACGGCCTCTTGCACCCCTTAGTGCCTTTGCTCAGCAGAGACCTGCAAACTCATGGCTGTCCCCAGCTGGTGGTAGCAGCATGCTGACGCCGTAGCAGGCGGTACCCCACACTGCCCATCACCACCACTCTCTGGGTGCACTCCCACGTGCTCGGCAGGGTGAGACCAAGGGGAGAGTAAGGCTGGCAGGGCCCTGGCCCTGGCCCAGCAGATGAAGGAGAGATGTGGCAGGGTGGGATGAAAGTCCTGGTCTTTATTTCCACATCAGGGCTGTGACTTGCAGGCAGATCTAGAGCACAGAGATCCCTTGGATCACCCATTCCCTGTCAGGGGCTTGGAGTACTTTCCAAAAGGCTGGGAAAGGGGATTATCCCCACTGACAGACAGGGAAACTGAGGCACAGAGCAGGGATGTGGCAAGCCGACAGGCAAAGCCAGGAACAAAACTGCCAAGTGCCGACTCTCAGGCCCTGCCATGACCCTAGACCTTGCTCCTCGCTGCTCACTTTCCTCCTACCAGTTCCTGCCTTGCCAAACGGGCTCAGGACTGAAGGGATGGGGCTGGGCAGGGCAGCTTGGCCGCAGACTTCTTTAGACCTACTCCATTTGAACTCCCAGCACCAAGTCTCTTCCAACAGCAGCGGGGTTAAGGCGTCAGCCAGCCCACCTCAGCCTTCATTCCTACCCAGAGCAGGGCTCTTTCCTGGTAAGCCAGCTCCTCTCCCTCTCCTCTCCAAGAGCCACGCTGCCCAGCCACACCCTGCTTTATCACCAAGCGCTCAGTGCAAACAATCCCCTGCCCCCTCATCCCACCGGGGCTGCTGCACCTGCCTGCTGTCAGTGTTGCCTGTAATCACGTGGGAGCTGGGCTCACACAGTGGCGGTTACCTGGGCGTTTCTTGGGCACGCCTGGCAGCAGCTGGGAGAGCGAGGCTGGGAGTTAGGCATCAGCCCCAGCACCTCGTCTCCCTCCTCTGCCCCACCGTTCAACTCTGAAGCTAAATAATGACTTAGGATGGGCCGGATCCTCTGCTGGAGTTACCTGGCGTGGATCCATTGCCGTTGATAGATCTGTTGTGGGTAATGGAGCGACGCTGATTCACACCAGCTGAGGATCTGGCTCTGAGTACTGGCTGTTGAACAATCCTGAGTTCCACAGGCAGGATGAAACGAACCAAATGACAGCCCTGGGTGCTTGTGGAATCCTATGGCCTGTCTCTCCCCCCTGGTGCCCATGAGGGTCCTGGAAACTGACACAATCCCACTGCCCGGAGCTGAGCATGCTGGGCCCCATGTGAAAAATCCATTAGGAAGAGTCTGGAGAGCATTAAAGCTACTGTGGAAAGGGGAGCAGCGGAGAAATGGGAGATGGGGGGAGGGATAGGTTGAGCTTTTACTACAGTGTAACACATTCTTCCTCCCCCTTCCTCCCCCCAGCCCCAGTAAAACAGAGAGCGCTGTATGCGTAGGAATTAAAGGAGCAATACTATCTCCCCTCTCTCCCCCTCCTGCGCTCTGCCAGCTGTTGCATTGAGCCAGGGCTTCCTGTCCCCATGCCAAGAGCCAGGCCTCTTGGGGCAGCAGCTGGGAGCAGAGAGAGAGAGAGAGATGAGGGGTCGCTCTGGGTTTCGCCCTGGAATGAAGCCAAGCCCACAGCTTCCCTTTGATCCCTCCAAAGAAAAGGACAATCCGGCCTCATCTGCAGGGAGCTCTGGCCTCTGGGGCACTTTCTTCCCCTCTTGGAAAGGCTTGGCTGGATAGTCAGACTGGAGCACGTTTCCTCTGATCCAGGGTTGGGGGAGCCAGACATCTCATGGTGGGTTTCACCTGTGGCTGACTCACAGCTGGAAAGTGCATGGGAATGAATGGCTCTGAGGGCTGCCACCCTGGGGGAGATCAGGAGTAACCCCACTGAGGCCTTAACAGCATTGCCAGTCCCAGGCTTCCCCATATCAGGAGCAAGGCGCCTGCCAATCAGGATCTTTTTCAAGCCAATCATGAGATTTAAAACAAAACACAACTCTCCGGGCTCTGTTTTTTCCTCCTTCTGGTCTTTCAGACTTTAGGATTCACCTGTCCAAGCCTTTCTCTGCAACCACACAGACTAGAAACTTGCTCCATTTCTAAAACAAAAGTCAAGATTCTCAAGCAATCACGCGACTCCAGGTTCTGGGGCCTTAAGGAAAAAACCCACCAGAAAACATGACAAAGGAGAAGCAGATCCTGAGTGAAGTCTCTGGCCAAGCTGATCCCTGAGGAAACGGACGGAGATAAATCTAACCACCCCTGCTTCCCACTGCTTGGCACGTTGCATTGTCATTTAGACCTGTGCAAAACGGGAGTGAAAGGAGTTGGTAGAGCACTCTGGTTTGGGAGCATTTCACACCCGCTGTGCATTAGCTTTGCACAAGAGGAGTAAATAATGACACCAGATGCCAGGCAAGGGGTTGGAGATCAGTGAATGTTTTCCTAGCAACTGGCAGGTCTTCAATATCCTGGTCGTTCTGTTTGGATAAAGTTCAGCTGTTAAGCCTAACAAACCACTGGGGTCTGCAAAACCAGGCTGGGAAACTGGCAGGGTCAATGAAACGCATGAGATTCCTGCTACCCCCGGCTCCTGCTGAAGGCTGAGAATACTGCAAGAGCTGGCTGCCTTCTGGGGGTTGGCAGCTTCCAGCGGGACTCCGCAAGCACAGAGACAATCATGCTTTAAAAAGGAAAAAAAAAAAGTTAGACCCAGTGGAAAAATGTGACCTATTTTCATGAAAAAATTTAGTCCAAATTTCCAAAAGTGTTGGCTGGCTGTACTGAAAGCGTGTGTGTGTCAGGAGCGGGGGGAAAGGATTTTTTATAACAAAAATGTTTTGATTAGAGTTTGGATGAGTTTTCCTATGGTTGAGTTTGGTTCTTATTTGCTCCAGGCACGTCCCAAGGAGATGTCCCATTTGGCCTGGGATCTGGATTGGGTTTCAGCTGAGGTTTGGGGATTTGAGCTCAGTCAGGTTTAGGGTTGGATAGAGCCCAGATCTGGTGAGCTATTCCCATGAGATTTCTGTCCCTGAGTGGCAAACCAAAACAAAAACCACTCAGATGATATGTCATCCTAGGCCAGAATCCCCTGAGATTTCACTGTGTGCACTGGGAAATTCTGAGCTTGGACCCCAATCTGGGATACCCCCATTGGGTCCGGGTAGATCAGTGCATTCTCGTCCAGACCCTCTGTAAAGGGCTTTGATTTTAGAAATTCTTATTCTCTCCAGAAAACTGGGCCTGCCCCTGCCCATTCACAGTGGAACATCCACCCACATACCCTGTGGCTGCTGACAATAGGATCTCAGCAGAGCAGCACAGAGCTGGGAAGGGAGATGAAGCCAGTCGTGGTAGCTATTTAGAAAATACAAGGCAGATCCTCAGCTGGTGTAAATCAGTGAGGACCCACAGCCTTTAATGCCGCTTTACCCCAGTGGAAGATCTGCCCCCCCCTTTCCATCATTCCCTGCTCTTTGTGCTGGAGGGGAGCGCAGGGGTGGGAAGGGAAACCACCCCTGGAAGCTAATCCAGGAGTCCAGCAGCTGCTGCTGGCATTTCAGATTGTGACGGCTTTTAGGACAGATGCCAAACGTCTCTTAGGTTCCGATCTCAGTGTCAGGTCACCTACTGCTTGTCAGTCAAAGACTACCCCCCCAGCAGGTCTCTGGCAGAGAATCCAGCGGCCAGGTTACACCACAAAGTCCCCCAGTTCTGAGCCCCCTTTAACCCGCTGCCCTGGGTTCAGAACCCCAAGGGGTTTGCACGGAGGAGCGCGATACACCATGCAGCCCACAAGCTCCGGGTGCACCTACTGGCAGCCCCCAAGCTCCTTAGCGGCAGCGAAATCCTTGCTGGAAAGGCCTCTCTCAGCTGCACACAGGGCCTGGGCTCGGTTGGTGCGGAGCATAGCCAAGTCCCACAGGCTGTTTGCAGTGACCTTGCTGGGATGAGATCACGGCGGGTGAGTAAATAACTCTCCACGCAGCAGAGCAAACAAGGCACCCCTCTCCTCTCCACTTGCTCCCCTCCCGCCTGTCTTGCTGAGCCACGGCCCCTCTCACCGCAGAGGAGAGGCCAGGAGCCAATGGCAGAACGGCACGTTTATCAAATGCCACCAGCCACATACAAATCGATAGGGGCTGGAGGTACGTCTCAGGGATGCACAGGAGTGCCGATGTACCAGGGGCATGAATCCGCTGGGCTCGAGCAGCAGGGCAGGGCGAAATTCAATCAGTGATAGGAAAGAAGAGGAAAACCCACAACGTGCTGGGTAGCCACTGGGAGATGGCCTGAGACCCCCGTAGGCAGGGGTGTGGAGTTAACACTGGGCACGCGAGCTTCACCTGTCTGGAGCACATCCCTTCCTCTGGCACTCACAGAGCCCCTCACGGAGGTGCCCATTTCCCCCCACCCCATGGAGAAGAACGAGATAGACGTTCTCCAGAGGGGCCATTGGTTTTGGAGGCCTCCAACTTGAGACACCCGGGGGTTGGGTTTTCAGAGATGCTGAGCACCCACAACCTCCTTTGCAACCAGCGGGATTGGCGGGTGTGCCGCATCTCGGGAAGTCAGGCCTGAGGCACTTTTGGAAGATGTTCAAGGAATCCATTTGCTGAGGGTCACATAGGGAGGGGGTGGTGGAGCAGGGGACACTTCCTTTCTCCATCCACCTGCCCATTTTATCCTGCTGCCCCTCGCTCTGGCATCTGAGCTCCTTCCACAGAAAGTCAAAAGCGATAGCGACATCCCCATGCTCTCCTGGCTCCCTGCCTCACACTGCTTCCCGCTGGGCAGCTGGCTCTGACCTCTAGGGAGGGGCCCTCACATACAGACCCCGAGGGAGCTGCTAGGGGAACCTGTCCCCCCTTCCCAGGCCTCTTTCTTCCTGCAGAGAACAGCATTGCCCTGCCGGGTCCTCCTGTGGTGGAGCAGCTGGACTGACCCAGCACAGGGGCACCGGGGCAGGTTTTAAATCTGCCCTGGCCACAGCTGAGGACCCCTCTGGAGCTTGGCCCCGTCTCTTGCCTTTCCCCCTCTTCCCCTCGGGGTCCCCATCCTCTTTCATCCCTGTCCCCTCTCAGCATCACCACCTCCCACCCCATCCTCTTTAACCTTCGCGGGCCATGCACGTGCCGAGTACGTGGCCTGGGCCATGCTTCCTTAGGGCCACTTCACGAGCTCCTCCGTAGGGAGCCACAGCAGCCTTGGCCGGAGCTGGGCCAAGGAGGGATCCTCCAGGGAGAGCGGCATGGGGAGCGCAGGAGAAAGAGACAGGGGGAGAGGGTGGCCAGGCTCTCCCAGTGCTCTGCTAATCTCCACTAGCTCTGCTTAAGCGTGCCCAGAGCTCACAGGCCTGCGCAAGGTTTGTTTTAATGAGGTCTCTCACCCTGTGCCCGCGCTGAACGAGGCCAATACACATGGTCTCCTGCTTCCCCTCCGCCCAGCCCGACACACAGACCCACTCCTCTCCTGCAGCTGCATTGCTCCAGCCCCAGCCCCGTAGGGGGCAGCGAGACGCACTGCTACAGATATCCACACGCTGCCAGACTGTGTGCAGAGCAACACATCCTGCATGCAGATGCTGAGCCCAGCTGAGACCTTCTGGACCAAACGCCGAGCTGAGCCTGAACGACCACCGCTTCTCCTTTGAGCATCTGCGAAATGCAGCTGCCAGTAAGCTGGGTTCAGAGAGGATTTTAGGCCTCCTTCTCCACCACATCTCTTCAGGTCCCTCCCTGCCATTTCCAGCAGGAGTGTGCACGCCCTCTGCATGAATGTGCAGGTGGGTGGGCGCAGGGAGTTGTCTGCCCTTGCACATCACACCGTGTGCATGCACTAGCCCCAGGATCCATGTGCACAGGCTGCGTGTGTCTGAAGATGGGCACACAGGGACGACAGTGTCGCCACGTGCATAGGCATGTTTGTGCACTTCTGCATGCAGGGATGTTTGTGGACGCAGGTTGGTGCATTTGTGTACACATGCCGGTGATTATGTATGAGCGTGTCCGAGCGTGTGCGTGTGTATGCATGTGTGGCCAAATGGGTGGGCACATGTGTGACTCTACATGGGTGTGCAGTTGTGCCTGGCTGTGTCTGAAGGTACAATCATACAGAGACGCATGTGCACCACTGCTCATGAATCTGCAATTGTACCCAAATCTGCATCTGCCTGACTGTACACAAACGTGCCTTTGAGCCCCGGTGCACGTGAGCGTGTGCATACAGCCAGGCCTGCACGTGCATGCATGATGGAGCATGCTCCCCTGCAGGGAGGCTTGCTTGCCCTAGAGCCCACTTAGACATGCAGGGACACATGTGCAGACAGTGAGTCTATAATAAGAGTCCCTTATTATTTCCCACAACCAGCTGTAATAAATAGTTACATGCCTCACTACATGGATTTGCCTCAACCGACAAACGTCCTGCACGGCAGGAGAAGCTATTACGTGAACAGATTGCAGGAATAAAATATTAAATTTCCACTTATCAATCTTTTTAATGTGCTATAACTCTAATAGCAGCTTTCAGCCTTTCCCCAGAACAAATCACCGGTTGGCTCAGGAGGGAGACCAAACTAGCCAGGCGATTCCCCTCCTTGTTCACGTCTGGAGTGGGCAAATAGCAGGTGGGCGTGATGGCAGGAGAGGGGGACAGGCACGTGTGTGAGTGAGGCGAGAGCTGGGGTGGGTTGGCTCCACACTGGACTCCTCTCTATTTTACCCAAGGCTAGCTGCTCACTCGACTGAGCACCATTTATTGCGCACGGCTCTTGAAAGAGGCTTTGTGGTCCGCTGACAATCCCTAAATTGCCTGCAAGCCCCAAACAAATGTACCTGTAATAGCCGAGCGAGGCCGGCTGAGCCCTCTCCAGCGCTGACCTAATCAGCCCTTGAGGAGAGCTGGATAAACATATTCAGATCCCATGAATTATTAAAAGGGTATTACTTTGGGCCTAATGAGTCAGCTGCTAATCGGCTCAAACGCAGCCTCCTCCAGTGCACGCGCTTCCCCCGCCCATCGCTGCCACAGCTGGTCACCTCACCATGGATGCTGTTCTACCCCATGCTGCCTTACCCCAACGCCCTCCAAAGACTGATTTTAACCATGGCTTTCCCCTGCCCTCGGTGCTAATCGTCCCCTGGGCCCCATCTGCCTGGTAAACAGCAATTCCCCGAAGCTTTTCCTGCTATGCCCATTTCTGCTTCCCCTTGCTCGACACATGCCCCCTCCCCTCCCGTGCTCTGTTCTCCATTCCCTCCGGATGGCTCACTCCATGGGCTGAGGGCCCATCCACCAAGGCACAAAGAGCACTTAGGCACCCAACTCCCACTGGAAGTCAGTGAGAGTGGGCGCCTAACTCCCATCGGTTTGTGGTTCCCCCTGAGTGTGAGGCCTTAGAAGAACCACACTCACAACCCTGCCACCATCTGCCCAATGAACCCCACACCCTAGCCAACTCTGAAACGGGAGATGTGCCAGAGACACCAGGAAATCCACGAGAGACTTCACTATTGCTGGGGATTTAATGTGGAAGGGTACCTGGGTACGGTGTGATGATGGGCGGCAGCGGAAGCCCCTTTGATAGGCAGATGTGTGTCTGTCATTGTACATGGCTCTGCAATTGTGCATGGCCAGCTGAGAGACATGGGAGCAGAAACAGGGCCTTGCTATTACAGGCCTCACAGCAACGGACATCTTGGGGCATATTTCGACTGCAACACAGTAATGGTTGAGAGACAGAGAAATCTGAGATTAGAATGAAACACTATGAAGAAACCCTGTCTCCCCCAAACCCTTCCCTTGCGTGTGCTGTGAATCTACTCTCCTGCACTGGGAACAGGGAGCTTTCCACCTTCCGGTCTAGCCCAGAGCACTGGTCATTACCATTTGAGGGCTTTCGGGACTACATGAAATAAGCTGTGCTTTCTAGAGGGCAGTTGCCCACGTTGTCAAAGGAACACAGTGGCTGGCATTGATCAGCCCTCTTGTTGGTACTCCTGCAACAAGGCCAGTGGCTGAACGGATCTCGGAGATGCTCATCTCTCCAGCCCCTAGACACGATCCCGCATCAATGTTGAGTCAGGGCTACTTGCCCCACTGCTGCAGGCTATATCTAGTCTATAGGCAGAGGTCCCCAGTTGCTCAGGCTGCCATGCCAACTCCTTTTACCAGCAAAGTATTCCACCAAGGAAAACAGAAACCAGTCCCGGCTCAATTGATAAGGACGCAAGGTAAACGGTTTGGACCACAGGTTCACCCCAACAGCAATTAACGAATGATACGTAGCATCTCAACAGCTTGTTTCATCCACAGACCTCCACACGCTTCACAAGGGAAAGTAAACGTGATTGTCCCCACGTGCTAGGCGGGGGAAGCTGAGGCACTGGGGATGCCCAGACCAACATTATCACTGATTTCCGTTTGAGGCACCCTGGGACCAATTCTCAGAGCTGCTGAGCACCCACAAGCTGCAATGGGCATCTATGGAAGCGAGGGGTGCTCAGCACCTCTGAGAATCAGGCCTGAGATGTCTCAAGTCGGGCACCTCCCCGAAGAATGAGGCATCTGGAAAGAGTGGCCCGCTTTTGAGAATGATTTGAGCCACCTCGCCAGAGGCTGGCAGGGCGGGAACCAGAACCCTGCGCCCTTGGGGCTCCCAGCTCTGCGCTCGGACAGTGGCACCTGCTGACAATCTGCCCATAAGTGCCCACGGTCACACAAGGAGTCTGTGGCAGCTCTGAGAATGGGACCCCAGTGTCCTGACTCCACTCAGCCCCTTGTCTGGCCCAGCAAGTGCAGGAGGCCCCGTCCCTGCTCTCCACTTGTGCTCTGAACATCCCATGCCCTGGAAGCCCCCACAGTCTGCGGAGCGTCTCATTAGCCGTGTGCCTTGGAGGGAACAGTATGGGAGTGCTTGGGCCTTTGGTCAGATTTAGAGAAAGGAAACAGCGCGATGATTCGCCAACCTGCCTGACAGCAGCCGTCTTGGCCCCAGGAGCTTGTCTCCCCTCCCAGCCCCACCAGGGACCCATGCGTGCCTCAGGGACTGGACACAAGTTTCCCATGCCCCCTGTCATAGGGCAGCCTGAGAAGTAGCCCTCTGCAGATCAGTCCTCTGCCTCTTTCTGCATGGCCAGTTGGCAGCAGTTCCTCGGATAGGGTTTTATGCTGCCTGGAAATTCCCCAGTGGAGATCGGAACCAGGCAAGCCAGGAGACCAAACAGCTGGCCAGCTATGGCACATGGTGGCAGAACTAGTGCCCTGCTAAGCCCAGGGCTTAGAGTGCTGGGCATCTTGGGTTGGCTGTAGCATGGTATGGTATACTCTCCCCATTCTCTCTATCCCAGCAGCGTTGCAGCCTGGCCAACACATGGGGAAAACGTCAGAGCTCCCCTGCATGGTGGAAAAGGTCATCCCCAGGGCAAGAGGCCTCCAGCCATTGTATTAAGCCAGCTGAGTGAGATCAGGCTTGGCTCTGCCTATCTAGATGTTCATACCATGCTTCTCATCCTGGTAGCTAAGCAGGTTTGTCTCCAGGGCACCGGGTGGCACATGGTCTCCTCACAGATGCTGGGAACAACACTGGGTCATTTGTCTTTTTATAACCACCATGGACTGAGCTGATCCGAGAGGGAGATCGCCCACCAGCAGAACACATGTCACAAGCCCAACCACACACCGTCAGCAGCGCAATGTACCCCAGGCCCTCAGGGCTGCTTCGTCAGCCAGCCACTCCTTGCCATCTCCACCAAGACCCGAGAGCAAGCAGATGCTCTGCCTACCGCACGGGCCCTTAGCTCAGTGCTGTATGATGACACTTCCTTTCTCTGCCATTCGCCTGTCACTGCCAGAGGTTACTTCTCCCTGATGTCAGACCAACAACTTCTGATGTCATTTCTCCTCCCTCATTAATCTACCGCCACATGATGCCATTCCCTCCCTTTGACGTCATCAGGACGCCTCCTGATGTCACCTCCTCTCTGGATGTTAACCCAACACCTCCAGATGCCACTTCCTCTCTCAGTGGCTAGCCTGATTTCTCATATGGCACCCTACGACATCACCATCGTCACTCCTGGCCCTCTGATGTCACTCCCTCCTGGAGCCTAGAGAAAGTGGCCCATCTCCCTACAACTTGTCTCCTCAGCCTTGTGCGCGATGGTAGGGTTAACGGCTGTACAGAGCAGCAGCGCTGGAAGGGAAGGAGCACAACTGGAAAAACTGCTGAGTCACTTCAAACTGACAAGCACGGGACACAAAGAGTCGCCCACAGATGTCGGACCACTGCCTTGTTGGGAGCCACTCCTCCTTCCCCCCCCCCACCCCGGAAGCCTCTCCTTCAGTACTTCTCGCCACACATCCCAGCTTTAACTCTCGCTCTGAATCAGAAGCCGAAAGGAAAACAAAGAGCGGTGAGATCAAACGAGCCGCAGCATATAAAAGGAAGCGAGACCGAGAAAACATGAAATGAAATCCAAGCCCACATCACACAGAAAACAAACCCTGTGAGGGCAGGGGCAGAACAGAGATCCTGTTTGCTTTATCGGTTATACCCCAAGAGAGAGTCCAGCTCTAGGAGAATTGACAGAAGAGACCCCCCAATCTGCCCCTTCCTGGATAGGCTGAGTTTTTCCTACCTGTGACATTGACTTCCACAAGCCCCGACCGCGTGCCGATGGTGTTGGTGGCCTCACAGATGTACGTCCCTGCCAGGCTGTAGGAGACGGGCCCTTTGAAGAAGAGGGTGTTGTTCTGGACTTCTACGTTCTCGGGCAGTGAGCCGTTCAGCCTACAGGGGGGGAATAGCATTGGGGTTGGTTCCCAGAGATGGTTCTTTTGGGGTCTCACGGTGTGGCAATGGGCAATGCTCAGGCAAGGCTGGTGCACTCACGAATGCCTAGATAACTCCACTGACTTCAACAGAGCCACTGGTGTGAGCAGGATGGGGATCAGGTCCTTGTTTCACCAACTCCCTTCCAACACCTTCGGGTGTCTACCTCTCTTCATCTGCAAACGGGCTTGAGTTACCCTTCTCTGTCACTACCACCTGACCCCTGACCTGCTTGGAGCATGGATTCCCATCTCACCTAGGGCTCCATCCCAAGCTCAAGGGAGTTAGCTGGATGACTCGCACTGACTTCAATGGGCTTTGGATCAGACTGGCAGAAATCAGGAGTCAATGGAGCTATACCTGGGTATGTTATTGCTGGATCTGACCACCTGGTTGCTGAGCTGTCAGAGACAAACCTCTTGGCTCTGCAAATCTTTCTAGAACATCCTTATTTGCAGCACTCCCAGTTCCAGCCAGGCACCAGAAGGGGGGGGAAAACCAGCAAAATATTTCAGAGCCTTAAAACGGATCAGTTTCCAGTGTGGTTCTGGAAATAGGTGCAGATTTGGGGATGGGGGAGTGGCTAGGTTTGAGGGTGGGTGTGGTTAGGTTTATCATTTTATCTCAGACTCCTCTCTACATTACAGGAATACCCAAATGCCCCAATCTTTAATACATGTATCCTCATGGGTGACCAGTCCCTTTAAGAGGGAGCCGGGCCCAGTGCACCTGCGACTGCTTTCTTGCTGCCCACCTGGGCCTCAGGGAGAGGGGAATAGAAGCCAGGCAGGTAATACACCCCTGGTGCACTGGATCCCCCTCCCTCTTAAAGGGGCCAGTCACCCTGACACCCCTCACAAGCCCAGGAGGCAGGGAAGTGCTATTATCCCCGTGGAACAGATAGAGAACTACTCCATGGTGTCAGCTGATTCCCGCGGAGCTTGGCAGGACAGTCGTTTCCATCTCCTCCAGCCCCACAATGTGGAGCACTGCACAACTGACCAGGCCCACAATGCAAGGTTCCCACCTTCTACTTAAGCATCCCCGTTTTGCCCATTCACAGACCTTCTCAAATTCTGGTTTATTCAATTAGCAGAATCCAAAATAAAGTTCTCAAATCCATCCATTTAGCCTCTTATCAGCTCACTCCCAGGCCTTGCCTGCCTGTACCTTGCTCCCCAAGTCCCAGCAGCCTCCATACTTCTGCTAGAGCTCTCTGAGAATCCCCTTTCTGCAGCTTCCTTTGGCTTTTTATAGGGGAATCAGCTGATCCCTGATCAGATGTGCCTACTTAGTAACTTCTTTTTTTGTTGCCTATTCCCAGTCTTTCAAGCCTAGCGTCCTCAAGTACTATCTGGAGGTTCTGCTAAAGCAGCTCAAAGAGAGGCTTGTGCCCTGGCTCCCAAAGTCTGAATCCTAATGCAGACTCTCTGGCAGGATGTTAACGTTTCGATGCCTCAGTTTTCCACATCTGTTAAAACCAGGGCTGGGCTAATTCAATGTGGTCTAATTCCAAACCTAGCTGTGGGGCTGAGACCCAGTGAGACTGGGTTTGCAATACAACAGCAAAGATCCCAATTAAGAAATAAACACATCTGCCAGCATAGCTGGTGGGTGTGAGGCTGGCAAACCAGGTGCCAGCTCATGCCAAGGTCCCTGTGTCTCATCGGAACACTGACAAACACATGGGAGGAATTGGTCTGGCCCCTCTGTGTGTTAGTCTTGTTAACATGGGTATTAGAGTTATAAGAATATGTTTACAGTTTAGACTTTACTGAATGCTTGTGAGCTGCTGCATGCATTAGTCTCACTTATACATTCTGTATCCCATACTGTAAGGTAGTATTTGAGTGTTTGTATGGTGAGCCTCTGTGACTGTGTAAATTACCAGAGAGGAGAGAGATTAACTAGTGTGAAGTGCTGATCCCCAACAGAAAGCATTATGTCCTGCCTGACAGGAAAAGTCCATCGACACGAGACGGACTAGTGTGCAACATTAAAGAGGACAAAAGGCAATGGTTGTTCTGCCCTCCCCTCCCCATGAAGAGGAGCCATGCAAGTGGATTCTCCCATCAGCTGAGTTTGCAGCTCAGAGCATAAGGCAGGAGGCGAATAAAAAAAACCCTAACAAGAAGATACTGTATCTCTGTGCTGCTTAGACTCGGGGGGACAAGAGTTTCTAGGGATAAGCAAGAGATCCCCAGCTGCATAGCCTGGGTTAACCCTAAAGGACATGAAGAGCTTGCTTATTATAAAAGCTTCCATTGCCTTTTAAAACTTAAGATTGTAACTCATTTGTGTGGGCATGTTCACCTGCTTTAACCTTGTATATAACTCTTTTTTTCTATTTTATAAATCTGTAAAGGTTTTATTATAGGATTGGCTACAAGCTTTATCTTTGGTGTGGGTTCTAAGGTGCAACTGACTTGGGGGTAAGTGACTGGTCCTTTGGGACTGGGAGTCACCTGAATATTACTCATGGTGAAAGGGACCAGCTATCATAAAGGTAGGCTCACCTGGGTGGCGAGACAGATCAGAGTACCCCGGGGGACCGTCTGTGACTCTGTGTTCAGGCTGCAATCATGCCTGAGGAATTTACACTTGATCCTTGGTTGGTGAAATCCAAGTGTTCACAGCCAGTTTGGGGTTTGTGTACTGGTTTTGGACAGGCTGTTCTGAGCCTGGTACTCATGCTCTCGTGTCACTGCATGCAGCATTACAGCGGGGGGAGGCTTTTCTATCCCTAATACAAGGCACGGGCTGCCTTCGAGCTGGCAGTATTTCCGCTCCAATTTAATCAAGTTGGATAGGAAGAAAAGGGTGGGAATGATAGGGGGATACTGATGGAGAACGTAATTCAGATTTGCAAAGTGTCCCAGAAATGGTCAGCCAGATTCCCCGAGACCTGGCATCCATGCGGCCAGCTCTGTCTGGTAAAACAGGGATCAGAACGGCTCAGAGGGCTCTCGGGAAGATTTCTGGCTCAGTGTTCGTGCACTGCTTGGGAGGTGACATACGGCAGGTGCTGCTGTTAGGGTGATGGTCCCAAAGGCAGTTCTTGGAGGGTAAGAGCCAGTAAGCAGTGCTAGCCCTATGGAGGACAGCTTGCTATGAAAGGAAAGACTTGGCTTCTTGAACCTGGTGGGGCCGAGTCTAAGCACCTCCTGGTCTCCAGGCAAGGGGCCCCCTGAGACGACGGCTCCCCTGCAGGGTCAGGTGTGGGAATGGGAAGCCTGTGCTGATTACTGTAACGAGCGAGTGAGGGAATCAGCAGCCGCTCTCCGCTGCACAAAAGCGAGGGAAGGGGAGGAGGTGATTGCCATTCCAAGCAGGGCTGCGGTGTCACCACCCATAATTTGCGGCCTCTCCTTCAGGAGCAGAAGCAGGCAAATGCAACTCGCAGGTTAACGAAAAGCACGGGGAGCGATCTCTCTGCCTGTCCGGCTGGGCTCTGACATGGGAGCAGGGAATCAGTTCTACGTTAATCAGCAGCAGAGGGGGACACGTCAGAGTGAATTTCTCTCCAGCGCTGCTGCTCCGCTTGCGAGGTGGCCCTGTCCCCATCACTCACCATCCCCATCCCTCCTGCCGTGCACACACAGCTCCCAGGGCCTGGCTGCTGGGGATCAACAGAGTTAGTTAGCGAGCTCTAAACCCAGCCTTTGGCCTGCGTCTCTCCCAGGGGAACAAGCTAATAGACAGCCCTGAGCTGACGGGGAAGCAGAGTCTGTGGCAAGGAGGAAGAAAGAGAGAAAGAGCAAACAGCTGCTTCTGCCCCTCTCTTCCCCTCCCATCCCTCTCTTCTCCTTTCTATCCCTCTTCCTCTTTCTTTACTACATCTCTCTTCTCCTTTCCCTTCCCTTCCTCCCTTCCTCGCTCCCTCTCAGTTTAACCTATACACAGTCCTCACTGACCAGTAGGTCCTCTGGGAAGGGAGTGGTGAGGACAGAAACGAAGGGGTATTTGTCGCAGTAGCCTCCTCTCTCTGTCTCTCCCTTCTCCGCTCCCCAGCTCCTTCTGCAGCCATCGAGTCTGTGCCCCTAGTGGCTGAGTCATGAGCCATGGTCCCCTCGGGACCAGCGGGCCATAGATACACACTGACAATAAAATACTTACTCTTTCTAGATTTTAAAACTGTAACAAAAGGCAAGGCCACGGAGGGCTAACTCCAGGCCTGGCCTAAGGGGATACAATTCTCCAGGGCCCTGCCTCATGCTGGGAGTTGGGAGCGCTTATGCCAGTTGCCAACCAATACGCCTCCTCGTCCAGATGCACACCTGAAGTGGTCCTGCGGAGGGCCATGCAGCAGGCACAGTGTGTGGAGCCCTGCGTCCCCTGCCGACTGTAACTGCCCCTCCCACCTGGCCTGTGCTAGCAAATCTCACCGGGCTGAGAAAAAATGGCCCCGTCTTACTCACATCGTGGCTGTCTGCCTCCCTCTAGTGTTACAGCAGCAGCTGGAGGCCCCACGTTGAGATCAGGGCCCCACTGTGCAAGGTGCTGTATGCATGCATAGTAAGGGACAGCCCAGCACTGAAGAGCTTATAATTTAAACAGACCAAGGGAGTATTATTGTCTCCATCTTACACAGGGGGAACTGAGGCAATGGGAGATCACATGACTTGCCCAAAGTGGCAGACAAAGCCTGGGACAGAGGCCTGGTCTCCTATGTTCTTGGCCAGTCCCAGTCCCACAGGGCCACCTTTAACACCTGGAAACTGGCCTTACTGCCCAAAGGATGTGAGCCACTGGGAGCCAACGCTACTCTGCGGGGGCACTGGAGCCTCCTGTATCATGCGTGAAACCCTCTCTCTATGCTGCCCTGGGTGCTGGTGCAAGAGGTGCCAAGAGCCCACACGGAGTTTACAGGGGAAGACTTGGCAGCGGTGACAGAAGAATCCTCTTCAGGCTTGTGAGCCAAGCAGCCTGATGCGGGTAGCGACATGAAAGAGAATAACTCTGGCTCCCTGCAAAGACATTTTGAGAGCCACTTTCCCGATGACAAGCACCAGCCAAACAGAAAAGAATACGTTTGATCGGTTTTTAAGCTCCGTGAATGCAAAAAGAAATAACCACTCCAGGTTCCGTCAATGTTCATCTAAGCCCCCAGTGGCTCCGGCTCACTTCTCCTTCCCTTTAGGGCGTTCAGCCCAAAGCTGACAACCTGGAGGAGGCTGAATTGCTTCCATTTAATGACTGAAATGTGGGGAGGGGTGTGCCAAAGGGAGGTTGGTTAGAGTTGCAAAGGGTTCATTGCAGGGAGAGATTTTCAAAGGTGCATAAACTCAACAGAACTTGTGCTGTTTAATCCTTATAGGCACATATGACAATCCCCCGCACCACCACCGAACTCCTGGGTTCTTTTTCCGGCTCTGCTACTGACTCGCTGAGTGAGCTTGGGCAAATCACTATACCGCTCGGTGCCTCAGTTTCCCCACTTGCAGCACAGGGAGAATAATACTCATCCTCCTTATAGGAGGGTTGGGAGGATTATTGGATGTCTGTCCAGCTCACACTCAGAAGTTATAGAGTGACAGCTGGGTTACCCTGTCAGGTCCAGTGATGGAGCTAGAGCCTCCAGGATTGAGGGGAAGCAATGGAGTTACGTGTGTCCAACCACCTGCTCGACCTCCATGCAACAAAGGGCATCTCTTCTCTTAGGGCCCCGGAGAGCATGTCTGTGTGCATCTGGACATGTCACAGCTATGCTCCGTCTCCGAGGCAGGGCCGCACTGGAAAGGGGTTGGCAGATGGAGTCTTCATGCCCCAGCGGAGCCTGCAGCTGGCACCATACACCCGGGTTTGCTGTGGGAGCGTGTTCACCTGCAGCCCTTCACTACCGAGTGCAGCTTGCATGGCTCATTGTGCTGAGGTCAATCCCCCAGCCACCATGAACACAGCAGGGCAGGGCAGCCGCATTTTCTGCTCTTCTCCCGTGCATCAAGGGATCCTCCTGCCGCCACAGCTCAAAGGCCCTCACAGCCCAGCTCTCCCCGCTCTCGGGTCCTTGTCAGATTGACCTGCAATGCTGCCTAATTAATGCAAACCAGGGCCAAGAGAGGGAGGAGGGAGCTGCTAGTTCCTTGCCTGCTGCCTGTTCCCCTCCATCGGAGATGGCAGGGCCCCCTGGGTCTGAAAGCTTTTCCCCTTGGCAAGTGCTGGGCCTGGAGGAGGCCGTGGGCAGGAGAATAACCCGAGAAAGCAGGGAGGGGATGCAATCCTGAGGGACGGGGATCATGGTCCCCTAAGGAGAGGACCGTGACTGTTTCAGCTCCCCATCCCACCCCATCCCCCATAGAGCCTGTTAGCAGAGCTGTGAGCAGAGCTGGAAACCTTTGCCCATGCCAGGCAGACATGCTGGGGCTCAGACCAAAGCCCAGGCCCGGTGAGTCCATCCACCCGGAAAGGCACTGCTGTCCCCCGTCACCTTCCCCGCCAGCGCGGTCTGCAGCCGCATCCCCGCAGACTGTCCTGTAGGCACGGCTGGCAGAGGAAGCAGGCTGCTCTGCGTCTGACAGGCCAGGCTCCACATGGGGCATGGGCGGAGGGGGGGAGCTGAAAAGGTCAGGGTCCCGGACAGCAGCGACTCCAGATCCCCTGAATTGGCAGCAAGACACCTCCCCTGCCCCCAGAAAGCTGATTTCAGTCCCAACGGATAGACTCTTCTATATGTGTCCCAGAGTACTACGTAGAGGCAATCCATAGAGAGGCAGGATTTATAGACCTGCCCCTCAGCTGGTGTATGGTATGCACACAGGTGCAGGCCTGAGTTCCCTATAGAAAGCTAGTTTCAATCCTGGCAGAGTCAGGATTTCTATACACTGCCCATTTTGCCCCCAAAGATGTAGAGATATCGCTCTGCCACCTTGAGCTCCCCGTGGAAAGATGGTTTCGGTCTCTAGTGACCCTGAGGCCCCGTTTCTCTTCCCAAGGGCACAGGTTTTACTCCAGTGCAACCCCTCTGATGGCAATGGAGTGACTCCGGATTCACAGTGAAAGCAGAGCCAGGCCCTGTGTCTCTATACACAGCTCAGCAACCAGGCCCTACTGAGTCCAAGTACCAGTTGGTAGGAGGCTTCTAGCTCTCCAAGGGGGCTCCCTGGCTCTTGTGGGAAGTGGTGTGCACTGCTACAGGGCCGGATGCCTTGCGGGTACTTACAGCCTCCATTGGTAGGTGGTAGCGGGGGGGTTGGCATCGGATTTGCACGTCAGTTTCACATCCTTCCGGTTCAAAAACCAGTTGCCGTCAAAGCCCTCGATGGTGACTTCTGGCTCATCTGTCAGGGAAGAGAGGGATGGCAAGAAACAGGGCCGGGGGGGAAGGGGGGGGAGAAGAAAGAGAGATGGATAAAGGAGCGGGGAAGGAAATGGGAGAGGAAGGGAAAAGGAGGAATAAGGAAACAGAGATGGGGAGTGAAAACAGAAAAGAAGGATGGAGGAACAGTGGGAATGGAGGAAGATTAGAGATGGGGACAGAGAACATTAGAGAGGAGTAGAGAAGGCAGAGAGGAAGTCAGGAAGAAGGGAGAGGTGGAAAGGGAGAGAAAGAACGGGCAAAAGGAAGGAGTGGGTGAGAGAGGGAGGGAGGGCGAGTGGTTATTCCAAGAGATCACTGTTCTCTTCTACCCCAGGGAGGATGTGGCACTGGACTCCACCCCTGCAGCAAGCTCGTGACCCTCCCCTCCCTGCACCAGCCCTGGGGATAGTCAATAAGACACCAGGCCTTGGCAGCTGGCCTGGCCCCATTGCTCTCTCACTTACACTGCACATTGAGGGTCATGCTGTCGGTGAAACGGTCCAGCTGGTAATTGACCACGCACATGAGCTGCTGCCGGTGGGCCTCACGGCTCGGCACGAGGCGGTACCGGCTGATCACCGTGATGGTGCCGTTGCTGTTCTTGATCTCCTGGAACTCCGCCTCCCCTTTGAGCTTGGTGTCCCAGGTGACGGTGCTGGGCGGCTTCCCATTGGAGGACATGCAGGTGGCTACCAAGATCTTTTCCATCTTGCCGGATCTGGCTACGAGGGGCCGGGTGGTGCTCTCCATCCGGTTGGTGGGCTTGGCTACAAAGAGACAGCAGAGCAGGGAGAGGAAGAGGTTTTAAAATCACCACCAATCCCCACGGCTCCCAACCCCCGGGACACCCAGTGGTACAGCCCCATGGCTGGGCTTTTCCTGGCCTGATCCAGAGCTCGAGCAAATTTCCTGCAGTCTCAGAAGAGCTACTCTGAACCTCACCCACTGGGGATCCAGCCCTCCAAGCTGCAGGTCATGAAGAAGAGTGGCAATACATTGGATGGGCAGTTGAATTCTCTCCTTCCCTGGAAAGCCCAGGTTAGAGAGAGCCTTGTGGGGGAATCCTAGGCCAAGGTCTCTCTATCCACAAACCCAGGCTAAGAGAGCTCCAAGGAGGAACCCTACTAATGCTTTGTATCGCTCTAGTGTCTTTCATCTGGGACTCTCAAGCCACTTAGCAAATTAGTTCAGCTTCCCCATGAGCCTGGCAATGTCAGATTATGGAGAACTAGCTCTGTGGGTGCAATTTAAACCAAGGGATTCCCCCACCAGAGCCTCAGGGAGTCCTAGGTCGCTGGTCCCAGGTTCCAGAGGGCGTTCAGTGGGTGACTCTGACCCAGGGCAGTGATACGGGCTGAGCATCTGGCCCAAGGCAATGGTTATATCTTACCCAGCACGGTGAGGTTCAGCTGGCTCTCCCGGTTGCCGGTTGGGAAGGTGGCAAATTCGCAGATGTACACGCCCTCATCCTCCAGCTCCAGCCGGGACAGCTGGATGGTGCCATCCTTAAAGGAGGGGTTACGGAAGGTCACACGATCCTTGTAGGGGGAGAGGATGGAGACTCCCATGGCAGGGTTGTAGATGGCCACATTCTGCTTGGAGCCATTGGTGGCCTTCTGCCACGTGACCTGCGTGATCTTCACACTGGGGAGCGGGTTGGTGAAGCTGCAGTGAAGGACCACGTCCGTCCCGATGAACCCCGAGACTGTGTCATTGACCAGGACAGTCTGAGCCCAGAGCCCTGCAACGACAGAGCAGGGAAGACGTGGATGAGATTGAGAAAGAGAGAGAGAGGGACAAAGGGATCCTGGTCTCTGGAACCCCCACACCACAGCTGCATCTGGTGCGTAGCAGGCAAGGAGCTGACATTCCGGGACCATCCCCTGAATTTCAGCTGCCCCAGGAATTTGTCAGGCAGTTGGTACACCGGGCCAATTCCTACAGCATTTGATTGCAGAGCGCACCACCCTGTGGACGCTGGGGGCTTATGGTCCCTGCCGCCTGCCTTCCAGTTAGCCAAGAGCTATTGGACCCCAGAGGTCCGTCCCCAGCCCAGGTCATAGCGTCACATAGCAAAACTCTCCGGGCCAAATCCACCCTGATGTAATGCCACGGAGCCCCCTGCAGCCAGGGCTGGCTGGGACCCACGTCAGCATCTGGGGGAGCCAGCTCCACTACTGTTGTGTAACAAACTGCAACCCCACCTACAACATCTGTTCGATCAGGGCTGATATCCCCCAGCCATGCCGGCCAGTGACGTCTGCTGCTCCCTTCCCCCCCGTAGCCACCCAGTAAGGTCTAGTGCCCAATGGCCAATATGGTGCCCTGTGACCATCCCCTGATGGCCTGGGGATGGACAAACAAAGTGATGCTTTTACACTTGGGAAACACGTCACATGCTACTAAAGTAATTCCTGCAAATATACCCCACACATGTGGCTATCGGAGCATACCTACGCACACATCCACACACCACACACACCACGCCATCACACACACGCCCAGACACTTCGACTGTTCTAGGCAGGCAGGGAACCACATCCCCAGGCACCCGCTGTACACACATGAACTTACATGTGTGCACACAGCTACACGCTGGGCCAAACTCGGCTCTCAGGACACTGCAGGTGGCTCACTGAAAGCAAGGGGAGTTACTCAGGAAGATTTGTTGGCAGCATTGGATGCACCCCAAGGGTGCAAAAGACACTCACAAACTGACACATGCATGCACATGTGTGTGTGCACAGACACACACACAGAGGAAAACAAGCCCATGCAGATTAATGGCTTGCTCCAACGCCCATTAAGGTCATTGGAGATACTCCCACTGAGCTGCCGAAGCCTAGAATGTGATTTTCAGAGGAAATCTGACGAACAGGGTTCTGAGACCACCCAGGAACACAGGCTGCTCTATTTTTCACTTCCTGCCCTTTCCTTTCCTGTTGTGCATTGTTGCTGTCAGATGGCAAACAGCTGCCTTGTTCCACCCCAGAGGTGGCTGCATTTTAGAGGCAGATGAAGCCATTCCTACACACAGGCTCTGTAACACAGAGATGAAAGGTGCTCAGCAGAAGTGTAGCATATTCTTAATGGTTATTCTTCTGTCCCAGATGATCCCTCCCTCTACAGAGGGGGAAATAAAGTCTCTCACAAGATCAACATTTAAATTCATCTTTGGCTGCTGCCACATCTTCCTCTAATCTGTGTGTTTAGAGATAATGCTCCAATAACTATACAGCTGGTATGGATATTAAAATGTATTGAAAGAGCAAAGCGCTGAGAACTGGAAAAGCTGGTTCTGCTCACTCCCTTACGGGGGAGGCTGAAATGCATGTGTGCAGAGCGTGAGAGAGGGAGCCCAAAGAAAGCGAGAGAGGGTAGGAGGCGGGAAAGGGGTATAAAGAAAGAAAGAAGGACAGGAAAGGGTGATGGAGAGGAAGGGAGGGTCAGGAGACAGAGAGGGAGGGATGTAGGAGAAATGGAAATGGAGCGTCTTCATGGTCAGTGCATACAGCCATTCAAAGTCATCGCTGCTAAGTGCAAGCGCATCAATGCTGCTGCTGTCAGAGCCAAGGCTAGACACAGTCTGGCCTCTGCGCTCCCGCTCTTCCAATGGCCAGCGAGGTCCCAGGGAGTGCAGAACCGAACGAGCTCTCCGTGGGCCCCCCCGCCACGTACACACAGTGTCCTCTCACACCCGCACGTGCACATCCTTACACGCGTTCATACACAGACACGGGCAAACATAGTCTCACTCATGTCCTCAGACACACATCTATGCCTACCTGTGCAATCCCTCATGGACACGTCCTGTCACACACATGTGCACTCAGACATTTCCAATCTCTCACACACACTTCTCCTTTCTCACACTCATGCACACACACACACAGCCTCATAGGTGGGTGCACACGCATTCCCCCTCTCTAACATACATCCACACACATGTCCTCATGGAGGCACATGCTGACTGCCAGCATTTTGTTGAAAGCCGGCTGCACTTGTTCCCCTCCGGCGGTCGGCAGCCATCCCCGCCAGCACCCCTCGCCGCGGCCCGGCTGAGCCCAGAAGGGATCCTAACAAAACCTGCGCAGAACTGATATTTCACCCGTAGACCACAGCAAGGCAACAGTGAAGCCTGAATACCCTTCCTCTGGGCTGAGTACGGGCTCCCTCCTTGAGCCAGGCTTCGTGCCCCTGCGAGTCACTCAGCATTGCCGGGGAACAGGGGCTTGCCCTAATGTTCAGCTAGGAGTCACTGAAAGGCACTGGGTGTGTGCAGCTGGGGAGCACCACATGCCTCTTGGCCTTTAGATCCAGCTAATGAGCCCGCAGAGGAGCACTGCAAATGTCACTTTAGTTTCGGAGCAGCGCAGCAGCCCTTTGGTGTGGGAGGATTTGGAGCCAGCTGATGTCGAGCAGAGCACCCCCAGCAGCATTGCACCTCCCGATGCCACGCTGGGGCCATGACAGATAGGACCAGCCAGAGTCAGGAAGGGAATGGCAGCAGGACTGAGATGGATGAAGAATGTCTGGGCAATGAAGCTCTCAGCACAGCACCCCTAATGGGGGCAGAGAGCTGGGACCTGTTATGAACAGCAGCCCCCCTAACAGCACGAGGCGCACTGGGTGATGGAGCACGCGAAGAGGGGAAAGAGCAGGACTGTACTGCCTAATACCAGGCCAGGATTCGAGGAAGGGGGGAAATGCAGCGCATCCAACCCGTCATGCAGCATGCTATGATCCTTCTGCCCTCGGGTGAGGAAGCCTCTTGCAGAACTGGCTGCACCTGCAGAGGTGAGCGAGAGCCTTGCCAGGCATCCCAGCTCTGAAGTGTTTACAGCCCCGGAGAGCGTGTGGGAGCTTGTCGGCTAGCAGAGACAGTCACGTAGCAAAGGTCCTGGGAACAGACTCCTGCACGGCTCACTGCTGCCTGCATGTAGGTAGGCACTCCCTCTTTCTCCCAAGGCCTGGGGAGGATGGATTCATCAGCCCCAGCCCCACCTTCTTCTGAAGGGCTGCCAGCACAGGCAGGTAGGCTCATCCACCAGTGAGAAACCTCCCTCAACAAGCCCTGGTTCTCAAAGTGAGCTGTTGGCTCCAGGGCTTGGGCAATGGTGCAGCTGGCTCCGGTTTCACATAAGCTCTGTGACCCCACAGCTGTTCCTCAGGAGCGTGGCTTTCCAAAGACCAATAGAAGAGGAAGAGGCCATGATAGCTTTCAGTTCAGCAAATGGACAGCAGAAAACCACGCTCCTTGCCGAGGCTGGACTCCTTACCACGAGGGCCAGAAAAGCGAGTGATTGGCCAGAGAATCATGGAAGTCAAAGACAGAAGAACCCTCCGGGGTTCTCTGGGGCATCTCCCTGCCAATGCAGCTACAGGGAGAGGAGTAACGTCCCAGTGTGGGTGGCCTAAAGAAACAGAGTTTCCATCACTGCCCAAGGGATGCTATTCCACAGGCCAGATGCTAAGGTGACAGGCACCTTAGAAATATCACTGGGATGATGATACTGATGAGGAATAGGATAGACAGACAGACAGATGCCTTCAGGAAGTTTTTCTTTATATTCAGTTTCAATTTTCCCTGTGTTAATTCCATTCCATTACCCCGAGCTCTGTTCCCAGCAATGCCCAAGGAAACTAACTACGGATCATTACAAAACTGGTCAGATTCTTCAAAGAGCTGGAACTGCAGCGCACTTCCCACTTTTACCCCAGGCCGGGGCATTCAGCCTGGCTTGCTATTCTGCCACAGAAAATAGACTTCTCTCCCCTGCTCGGATCTTTCCAAGCCCCTATCAAAACCAAAAGAGGATTTCCTCAGTAAAGCCTGGGGTCATGGAGAGGGAACAGCAGGGTCCCGGGCACATGGTTGTGGAACAGACATAGGGACAAGCAAACAGAGCAGAAGGTGCGCTGGGATAAAGGGAAATAGCACTGGGCAGCGTGCCAGGGCTGGGATACGTGGAAACGGAGCTGGAGTGGCTGGGAAATAGGGTCATGGAGCGTAAGTCCTAGAATACAGGGATATGGTGTAGCTGGCCACACAGAACTAGGGGTTAGGGCAGAGGGACATGGAACATGATGGCTGCACACATGCCCAGCAAGATGGCAGAGACCTGGATTACGTTAAATTTGATCCTGATCTCCAACATGTCTAAAACAAGAAGCAGCCGGCAGATCCCCCATGACAGGGGGGTCACCTCCCAGACACAGAGGGCTGGATACACGGCCGGCCAAAAGCAGTGTGGCCATACCAAAGGAGCCACTCTGACTGATGCCAGCTGAGGATCCAGCCAGGCACCATGCCCGACTGGAAGTCAGGCTTCTACATGCAGCTGCTTTCAAAAAACCACATTCCTAACTGTTAGAGGCTGCAGGGGGAAAAAATATACCGAGAAAACAACCAGCACGTGGAAATCATGTTTCCTCCCAAGGTGTCTGAATGCTGGTGTCTGCTCTGGGAGAGGGGACAAACTTCTGCTGACCCCTCCCGGCTTGCAGTGCCCCTGAATCCAGTCTGGGGAAACAACCCCACCCCCACTTCCAAGAGACGACACCAAATCCCGGCTCGCATCACCGAGAACGAGGTCAGACGGAGCCAAGGCTTTTTGCAAGTTACCAGCGAACACGAGTGACCTCCCTCTGCTCCCCAACCTAAACCTGCAGCCAGAGCGTAGATTGGCTGCCGCGGAGCGGCCAGCTGCCCTCGAGGGCCTTTACTCGCAAGGTGACTGAGACTCGATGGCTCCTCTCCCCTTGGCCCAATGCACAGTCAATAATTCATCAGGGCCAATGCATAAATTATTGATGGGAATCAGAGAGTGCGCGACGCAGGAGAGAAGTCAGCCTCTGGAGAGGCCTGGAAGAGCCCAGGGTATGTGTGATGCAGGAGCCAGAGGGGTGAGCCCATGTCCAGCTCTGCTGCTCCCGTGCCAAATCGCCAAGAGCCTGTTGACCTGTCCCTGCCTGTGTCCGGGAGGCAGCCAGCTAGCAAGGCAGAGCACTGAGCAACATTAGCTCTGTACATCAGAGCGTGCTCAATTGAGGCCTCCTTCCTAGTTCTCAGGCCAAAAAGCCCCAGCTGAGAGCTGGAGACATACCGGTGCCCCGACTTCATTAGCAGAGACCTCGGCCCCACTTCTCCGCCCTGGCTTCCGAAGTGCTTTGTGTGGAGTCTTTTCTCCAGGATCCTCATTCCAGACACTCACTGGGCCACGTGAGGCTTCAGCGCTCTGGCAGCTGTGCTGAGCACAGAGCTGGCTGCACCCTCCGGCATCGGCAGGGAGCTTGGAGGGGCGTGGGGGAGGAGGATGTGTGCACGGGTCCCCTAGCTCATACTTCCCCTGCTTCCCGGATTGGGACATCAAGCCCAGGCATTGGCTGGATCTGACCTCGTGAGGCCCCCGAGTGTTGGCCTAAGATAGAAGAACAGGCTCTAAGAGACCCACTGAACTAGCCCCCTCCGTCCTGCTGCACCAACACCTCCACCCTCTAACCAAGGGACTCCTTCGTCCCCCAGCCCCTCCCACGAGACATGCCTCTTAGCAGCCACCAGCACTGCTCTCTGGCCCCTGCCAAGCCCTGCACGGTCACCTGGAACCTGGGCTCTTCCATGCTAAGAACAAGAGCATCTCCCACTTGAATGAAAGGGATAGCATGGTGCTTTGCAGACACGGCTGCTAATGTCCTGCCCCTCAAGAGTCTCGCCTCTCACTCAGAGAGCTCTGTTGACGCTCTGCTACACCGTCGTGCACCCAATCCATCGCTCTTCGTGAGTAAGAACCATGTGAACTCCATGCAGCTTTGCACAATTTCACATTGGCCCAACCCACCATGGATTTCTCCCTCCCGTTCCCAGATACCCCTCCTGCCCCTAAGGCATTGAAACAGCCCTTGGCATCAGTCTGGTGAGACTCCCTGCTGGTGTGGCAATATCGCTGTGTACCTTGCTGACACAAATGCTATTGGGGGGGGGTCAGAGATGCAAAGGCCCTTGTGTCTCAGGCCATGTCTACACTACAGCCTAGGGTTATTTATAATGCATTAATGTTTTACTTTTCTCTAGTACCCAGTCCTGAGAGGCTCTGTACACCCACAGTTCCCATTGACTTCAGTAGGTGTTGTCCTATATATATACAAAGATCAAATCACTCGGCACTGAAATGCAGCCACCTCTGGAGCAGAACGCAGCAGGCATTTAACAGCCCACAGCAACACTGCACATGGTCTAGGGAGGATGGGAAATAATAAAGAATCTTGAATCCAGCTGAAACCACATGCGGAATTTTGAGAGGCAGGATGTAATTACCTGAGCTGGGACATTGCCAAGACTCTGGCGTTAACACCCTTCCTCTTGCAAAAAAAGTACCAAAAAAATGCCCAAGAGATTTTAACTGATCACTAGGCATTAGAAACTTCGTTCTACACCTCTTCTGACAGGCACCGCTTTCACCACGCCATGCTTAGTCACTAGCTGAGAAAGGAGAGTGCTCCCTAATGAATCACCAATACACCACTTCCTGCAGCACACTAGCCCTTCACTGGAGGTCTCTTATTCAAATACTGATCCACCTCAACCCTGCTTAGCTTGTGAGCTCAGATACCAGAGGGATTAGACAGTAGGGCTTAGACACCCATGCAAGAGGAGCATTAGTAATAAGACAGAGAGATAGCTAGTGAGATAGTGTGGCAAGATTGCCACTGAAGGTCACACAGTGGCATACAAATGCAAAATGTCCAGACTGGGTTGAAATAGCATTAAGATCATGGCAGGGACAAGTCAAGAAAATTGCAAGCTAAGGCATCCCCTCCCACAGCTATGTGACATCAAGACACTGGGGATTCAGTGGCATGGCTTACAATGCCGCCTCTGGCTTCAGTTCAAATCCATCTCAGAAAAGAAAGACCAATCTTGGCTTGGGATTGCTAATGGGATACACAGCCCCTTTCACTCGAGGTCACCGGTTCACAGCCAGAGTAGGTCAGTAGTGACGACAGAGATGTCACTGGCCTGTAGTAAGTGAATTTTTTTTTGGTAGTTCTCTGTCTAGTTCCAAGGAGTGTCCACATCACAAAACCACCCCACATCTGGCCCCTTTGTTGGCAATCTAAAGGTACCAGATAATGGAAACAGACCCAAGCTGAGGTTCGATGGAGAGGAAGCTTCCCCATGCTGGTCCAGCCTGGTGGCTAAACTTCAATCTCTGCCCGGATGCCATCAGTCAACACTGAATCCAGAAAGAAAGATCTGTCCTAGACCTTCTTGGATTTTCTACTAACTCCCCTCAAAGTTTTATTATAACTTTCCTGGCACTATTATGATGACTGGTCTGATGGTAGCCCCTACAGACCCCGCCTGAGTTCAGTGCTCTGTTGTGCTGGGTGCTGCAGATACACAGTAAGAAACAGCCCCTGTCCCCAAGAGCTTACAGGCTAAATATACAAGACAGAAACAGACACATGGAGCGGGGAAGTGATTTTCCCAAGGCCACACAGCAGGTCAGTGGCAGAGTTAGAAAGAGGCCCAAGGTCTCCTGAGAACCAGCCCTATCCACTAGGCAACACAGCCTCTCAAGTTTCATATTTCTTGGAATGGCAAATGGCACCGCTCTAGAAAATGAGTTGCAGACTAGACTCACTATGGTGATTCTCTGCCCACTCCCATGGCTTTTCCACGGCTCTGGGTCCACTGACTTCAGAGCAGCCGCTTCGCCCAGTGTGAATGGGAGACGAATGCTCCCTGGGGCGGAAGCAGGAAGGCTGGCAGAGCAGGGCTCCAGGTGAAAGTGCTGACACAGCGATGGGACGGGCCTTCCTGCAATAAAGCTACGAAAGCCAAAGCTCAGCAGCAAAGCACAAAGGCTCCTCAGTCTGCGATCCTGCTCCCAGCGCTGGCCCCGCCCCGCGAGCATGCCCGCTAATCCCTCAGCTAGTTCTGCCAGTTCCCACCCCAGGACGGGTAGCAGCACTGCCCCTTGCCTCTGCCTGACCTGGGCTGAGCGTCACTGCTTGACCCAACACTGCTGCCCGAGCCTGCCCGGGGCTTCCTGTGCCCGACATCTCCCCAGTTCCCACTCAGAATCTTCAGCTCACTCCACTTCTGCATCCCTTCGCTCCACATGAACTTCACCCCTCAGCGCTGATGCGCTGCCAGCCTGCCTCTGCCCTCCCCTGACTCCATAGCCCGCATTTTTACCCAACCCGTCTGCCTCCCCTAGCTTCCCACAGCAGCCCCATGCTTCCTCTGAAAGATGCCCCTCAGACCGACTCTGTAACATTTGCCTTCCACTGACCTGTATCCCTCCCCCGCAAACCCTCAACCCTCGATTGTCCTCCACCCCTGTACCCCTCACCCCCCTCCCACTCTCCTCTGGTGTATTCCCGTCTCTAGCTCCACACCTTGTCCCCTCCGTTTCCCCGACCCATCTCCAGCAGGTCATTTCCTCTGAGGCATAATTATTACCAAGGAGCGTGGCTGAGTAGCGGGATCCCAGGGGTGCAGAAGAGCCAGAACTCAATGTCTTTGCTAAGGAAACCAGGTCACATGTGGGCAAAGGCCGGGGAAGAGGTAGCACCTGGGCTTAGCGTCCCCTGGGCCTACCGATGAGCTGCTCACAGGGATCACTCTCTTGCCAGCCCTCCAGTGAACTGCACGCAGGAGGGAATGGCGGAGTTTGGACAGGCGAGCTGAAGTGAGATGCCCTCCGTTCGGATTCCATCGGCCAGAAGATGATGCAGGGAAGGCAATGCAGCTGAGCAAACACGGGGCCCAGCAAGAGCACCCCCTACTGGATGGACTATTACCCTTGACACACCCCCTGCTATCACCTCTGTGGGAACATCCCTCCTGGAGGCGGAGAGCAGGGGCCAGATTCAGAGCAGACATTTGTGTGGGTGCAGGAGAGCGTTGGGTGGAAGAGAGCAGTCCAGCTGAAAAATAAAGGGAGCAATGGTAGCTTCTTTTGCGGGCACCCGCTGAATGTATGGAAGCCTCCCTCCTACCCACCTTCTTCAAGGTCACCTCTGGAGGTGGCTTGAGGAGTTCTGTGCAGGAGAGGGTCAGCGAGGCGTTCGGGGGGAATCAATCCGTGAGAGCATCTCGTTTCCGAAACAAAGGAATCCGAGACCTCACAGCTTAAATGAAAACACAAATAAACCCGATGGAAAAAATATCCCCCCTGAGCTGTCGGATTATAGTGGGAGCAGGAAGCAGAGAGCGTGGAGCGCCCGGCCTGGGGAGATGACTCACCCTGCACCACAATGGGAACATGACAAAAGCCGAAACTGTGCTGACTCAGCCCTGAGCTCAGCGCCAGCGGGCGGGGTTAATGGCTGCCATCTCCATGCCCCCACCCCTCCTGATCCCATTGGGGCGGTTAAACCTGGCCTCTCCGAGACACACTGTCACCACAGGGGCAGCTTGCCAGGCATATGGAATCACAAGGGATTAGAGAGTCACCTGGTGTTATGTCCTGGCTGGGAAGCTAGACAAGTGCCAAACAAACCAATCAATGCCAGCCCCAATGGACAGCTCATCAACCAGAGCTGATATCTTTGTGCCATTAGATCACTCAGGACCCCTACTTTGCTGTGCCTTATAGTAATCTGGTCAGATCGCAAGATAGCAGATCGTAACCTCACGCCATTCTGATAACAGTCTTGCTTCCACCCTGTCCTACACCTGCTGTGGTCCTCGAATGAATTTACCAACTAATCTCTCACCATCTCCTGCAGTTAGAGAGGGATGCTCCATGCCTTTTGAGAGCTGGGATTCTGAACTCTCCGAAGATATAAGGCATCGGTTGCTAATCCTTCCCAAGATACCAACAGCTAAAATGTTTTCAGTCAAAGCCAGGAGAAGAAGGACAATGCACGATTGCAATCAGAATGATGTGGCTTTAAGGTTTGATAGCTCACGACATACCAAGGCTGGAAACTCTCTGAGGAACCTGTAAGCATCCGGAAACTCCCCTGGTCAGAAAGAAAGAGGACACATGAACATGGATGGGGGAGTGGGGCAAGTAACTAAGGAAGATATTCTTCACGGGCATCTCCCCCTCTCCAAAAGTAACTCACCTTCTCTAGCCGGAGGGATAGTCACTCCAGGAAGGGTGACATATATCTTTGTATCTCCACAACCCTGGAGCCACCAGGGCTGTTTATAAGATTCCTGCCCATGGAAAAAAGGGCAGCGTGTGCCATGGCATGAGTGTGTGCACCTGAAACAAGTCAGCTACCCCCTGCCTGGTTCCCAGCCTTCTGCTGTTCAGCCTTCATCTAATCTAGACTCAGAGCTTCACAAACTCCTCCTCTTCCTCCGGGCACAAACTGGCCATGTCTAAGGCACCGAGTGACACTACCTATCCCTCCTACCTCGGCCCCACCTGTAAGAATAATAATTCGTGTTTAGACAGAGCTTTACATCTTCAAAGAGCTTTACACTAATTCTGCCTCTCAACAGCCTGTGAGTATTGTTATCCCTGTTTCACAGATGGGGAACTCTGAGACACACAGAGGTGAAGTAAGTTGCCCAGGGTCACCCAGGGAGTCAATGGGAGAACAACATCTGTGTCCCCCAGCAGCCTCCCTGAGGCTGAGGTTTGACATGTTGACTGAACCCAAGCTCAGGACTCAGACATGATACTGCACTTTGCGTCCAAGGAAGCACTTACAGACATTGATGGACTAAGCCGAACAGTCCCCCCCTCCCCTTCGTCATCCCCATGTGACCGATGGGGAAAAGGAGGCACCGAGAGGGGACACGACTTGTGCAAGGTCACACTGGGAAGAGAACCCAGGTCTCCCGACTCCCAGCTCTAAGCGCTAGACCCTGCTCTCGGTGTGACTAGAGACAGACACAAATGGAGATATAGCTCTGCCAGGGGGTTCTGATAAATGGTTCTGCCAATCCCTGGTTGTTAAGGCCTGATTAACTGACTCCAAACCAGCTACCGGTTGGGAGGGCGGAGAACTGTGAACAGGCCCTCTGACTCCCATAAGCCTCTCCCCCTCACCAGCGTGAGCCATTGTCTCACCGCTGAGTGGCTCTGGAGAGGTCGGCCAGAAGAATCCCACCGACATGGACAATCTGTGGGCTCCTGAGGGAAGCTAAGTCCAGAAGGTGGTTCCCCAGAGAGTAACCTGGGAATGAGGGGGTCCCCCAGGGAGGTTAACGATCAGGGTCCCAGTTCAGCTCTGGTCCAAGCAATTGAAACGCCATGGAACTTAACAGCTGAGATCTGAGCTGGATTTGTCCCAAGCTCTGAGCAGGGAGAGGATCCCCTAGTTCCCTGCATGCTGCCTGACCCCTCTTCTCTTGTGTCGGATCAGCTCCCAGCCTCCACCAGGGCCAGGCGGTGGCTGGAATGAACGCTGGGCTCGGAGGCAGCTGCACAGATTGGGGCTTAAGGGAGCCTGCTGTGCTCCTAAGACTCAGGACTGTAAACAAGCCAAGGGACCACCCACTAAAGGCTCCTTGCAATGGCCCTAATCACACAGTGAGTCTGGCGGGAGGAGACGAGTGAGGGTCTCAGCCTGGCCAAGGGGCCTCCCAAGCAGGACCATGCATCCTGCCTTGTCCTGTCTGGTACAGACACAGCCCGGGGCTCGATGGGAATGCGGCCTTGCCATTGGGAGTCACTGATCCACTCAGAACAAGAGTCACTATGATCCATTCAGCTCAACCCCCATGTCTACTGGACCTGAAGGGCGGGGGGGGGGGGGCGGTCTGTCTGCTTCATCCCTCCCAGCTGATTGCTTGAAAAGGACCGAAAAGGCAAAGATGTCCCAACCCAGAAACACTCCTCCCAGACACATGCTGCAGGGCACGAGGCGGTCTTTCTCGCCAGCAAAGAGAAAGATGATTTGCCCCTGGGGAGGGGGGTACATTCCAGGGGTCAGATTGCTTAGCGCCCAGCCAGGCATGTATATGACGTGCCCAGCAGCTCCCATTCTTCTCAATGGGGTGTGGGGGGGGGGAGGAGGGATTCTCCACTGGTCTTAACGGACACTCCTGGGTGTTGAACATTCTGGTTCTGCTTGTCCCTGGGGTGTCAAGAGGGACCAGAACCAACTCCCCAGATCCAAACAGTTCCCGATGTGGTCAGGGGGGAGGGAGTCTAGATCTAGATGTGGATCCAAAACTTTGGAGCTGGGGCCCATGCCTGGAGGTCAAACCCGCACCGCTCACATGTGCTTTTGTACGAACAGGGCAGGGTGGAAGAGCAAACAGAAGAGGGGGAAGGAGAGAGAGATAGAAGAAGAGAAAGGAGGGATGAGCCTCCTCCTCTCTAGGTGCTGAGGAAAAGAAATCAAAAACAACTTTCTCCGGCCTGCTAGGTTCCCCCCATAAGCCCCACATCAGGGCCCATGACCTAAAGGGACACTGAGGCACTCAGCTGGCTGAATGGGAGGGAGACAGCAGAGCAGGTCTGCTGAGACAAGGTGCAATAAAGGGACTTCTGTTCCAAGCAGGGATTTGCGGCACGGTCCTTGCAGGAGCCCAGGCCAGGCAGCTAATTGTGCCCACTCCCCCTTAGAGATGCCTGCAGTGGGCACAAGCCCTCATTTTGAGGTGAAGAAAATTGGCAAATGCAGATAATTTGGGGTTAGGCTAATGGGATTTGCATGCCTAGAGTTTAAGAAGCTGTGGGCAGCCAGGGAAAGCTATGGGGGGAGACGGGAACCTCCCTGTGACCCATGATCCCTTCACCAGACAGGCGTCTTCACACTCCCAGGCAGCCTGGAGCCCAGAGGGAGATGGCAGATGAGACACAGCAAACAAAACACAAGGGGGAATCTGATGCTAAACATCACCCAGACCAGCACTTAGAGCTAGAACTGCAGGTTGTACAGTGTGACTCAACAGGCACATTGTTGCCCAGGTAAGGCGCCAGCTCAGGTTTTGTGCAACAACACACAATAGGGGGGATGCCTGCCAGGCACGCACAGACAGGAGAATTTGCAGTGCACCAAGGCATTGGTTCTCCATGGGAACAACCATCCATCATCTACATTGTCATGCAGCCACTGATTCCCAGGGTCTGGTGGGAGAGTCCAATGTTGCCTCCCAAGGTCAGGTACCAGCAGTGGAGAAATCCAGTAGTGAATAGACACGGGGGCTCAGATCCTTGAAGGTGTTTTGGCACCTAACTCCCATTGAAAGCAACTGGAGTCAGATGCCTAAATACCTTCGAGCATCTGGACCGAGGAGCCCAATTTTCAACCATGGGAGACAAACCATGGCCTCCAGATCCCATTTCAGGATGCTTGAGTGGGTAGGTAGGGTCACAAATACCTACCTCGTAGCTGAAGCCCTGACCAGACCATGCAGCGACAAGCCCTGGATGTTCCAGGGAGGCAGACCCGAGTCGCCAGGTTTGGATCTGGAATCTGACCATCGCCAAAGGCCAGTTGCGTTTGGATCCATGAAGCTCGGATCTGGATCCAGACTTCCTTAATGATCAGCTAATGGAATAGAGTCAAATCCGCTGTCCCAGCTCAGCGCCCGTATTGGAGAAATGGGCCCACAGATATCAGGTCAGATGCTCAGCTAGTGCAAATTGGTGTATCTCTTTGACTTCAATGGAACAATGCTGATTTACATCAACTCAGGATCTGGCTCCATATTTCCCTTTTGCACAGCAATGAGCGATCCTGGGAGGGTTTGGGGTTGGGATGGGAAAAGCAAACCCCTTGGCCAGGCTCTGAAACTTTGGGCAAACTGCAAAGCTGGGCGAGGAATCCCAGAACAGGCTGTTCGGAGAGATGTTGGAGTGATTCCTCCCAATGTCAAAACACCATGACCTCAGCCTTCTCCTGGGATCTCTGCAAGGTCAGTCCCCACTGAAACTGGGAAATGAAGAGGCTGCCACAAAAATGGAAGGTGTGTTAAAAATATATCTTAACCTTTTCTATTTAATCTATATAACACACACACACAGAGAACACCTTCTGTGTACCTCTCCATCTATTGAATCTGACACACACCTTCTATCTATCTATCCATCCCTGCTAGAATTTTCCATCACTGTAAAATGTAACTACAGAATTCCTGGGTTCAATTCTTATCTGTGCTCTTTTCATCTGAACCAGCTGGCCCATCCCCATACCCGCCCCTTAGATCAAGCCTACCCATTCTGGATGGGTGGGGGTCAGGTAGAGTAGCCACAGGAGCTAGCCCATGGCATTCCTGTGCAGCTGCAAAGCGGATTAGATTCTGGCTCTGAAATGTTCTCAACCTCCAGCTGTCTGTCCCTCCAGAAGGATCCCTGTCTTTCCCTCTTTCTGTACAGAAGGTTCTGCTCTTCCCACCCACCTGGTTAGCAAGCCCCTATTCCCCTCCGTCTGTTGTTTGCTTCTTTCTGAGCAGTAACTGGTACACGGAGGTTGTTTAAAAGAACTCATGTTCCTTGCTGATTAAAAAAAGAACAAACCAAATGGTTACATCTTTTAGCAGAAACTGCAATATGGACTCAATTCCTGAAGCAATTCTGCATTTTTAATGATCAACTTTACCCAAGGAAATTTCAGCCAGCTCCCACAGTGGTGGGGAAATGAGGAAGGGAAAGGGTTCTTCACGTTTCCAGAACTTTTTTAAAAGCTGCGTGCGGCTGGATGAAATCTCTCAGCACCTGGCTGTGTAGTCTGGAGGCTGTGTGTTTGGCCACAACACACAGCATCTGCTCTTAGGCAGGCAGCTGTGAGTTTCCAGCTAGCCAAGATTACGGCACTGAGAGCTTCCTCACAGCAGTGCCCCCGGTGTCAGCCAGGATTCCAGCACTGTGAGCTGCCTCACAGCACTGCCCTGTTACAAAAGCAAGCTACAGATACTGTCGCATCCCTCCACGCCAATGCCAGGACAGCCAGCCCCACGCGTCAGTGGTTTGAGCATTGGCCTGCTAAACACAGGGTTGTGAGTTCAATCCTTGAGGGGGCCATTTAGGAATCTGGGGAAAAAATTGGGGATTGGTCCTGCTTTGAGCAGGGGGTTGGACTAGATGACCTCCTGAGGTCCCTTCCAACTCTGATATTCTATGATTCTATGATCATAGCACAGCCGTGCAATGAGTTCTCAGCTCTCAAGAGGAAGCCCAACAAAGAACCCGCAGCATGATAGAAAGGGAAGTCCGATCCCGAGAGCAGGGATGCTACTGTGACAGCTGCCATCTGGGCCAACCCACTGGGGACTGAAGTGGGGATCTCCAGAGCTAAAAACACAAGCTACTCCAGCTTGAGCTGAAGAGACACACCTCCCTGGCGGGTGCTATAACAAACCCATCTCCTCTGTAGATCAGGCACAGCAGGGGATCTATATCACACACTCACCAGTGGGCTCTAGAAGTGCCTGGTCAGAGAGTGAGGCAGCTGATTTCCAAGGGAGAACAGTGGGGGTAAAGCGGATAAGTATCTAATACAGAGGGTTTGTGATACAGCCTGATGCTCACACAGCACTGTGAATTCAGCCAGATTTGCACCTCACTTGTCTCCTGCTTAAGTGGAATCCGCCCCATGTGTTTGATGCATTAGCAAAGTGTTTGTGCTTAATTAGTGTCACTTTCTTCCCTGTTAAAGTTAAAAGTGGTGCAGGTCTCTCCGTCTTTCTCCTGGCTCAGATGCGGCTCCTACTCTAATAAAAAGGAATCCCTAGCAGCTCCCTTGAGGTGTCGTCTCACCACAGCCACCCAGCGATTGCTTCCCTCCTCGGATGGCGTTTGAAAACACACAGCTGGCGGGCACGGCTGAAGGTGAGCACTGTCATACCTTGGCCTATGCACTGCCTACCACTCGCTGCCCCTGGAACTCCAGTACCACAGTGCCCCTCCCCATGGCATCTCTCCACTTTACTCTGGAAACCTCATCACCCACTATGCCCAGGACACCCTCATCGCCCAGCATTTCCTACCCGTGTCACTCCAACCCCATGTCACCCCATGTGCAATGCGGTCCCCTTACTCCAATCCCCTTACTCCACATCACCCTCTTCCCACATGCTCCCAATCCGTGGCATCCTCCCTGCCTGCTGATGTCTCCATCCCTCTGAAGTCTCATCTTATGCCCAGGGACAACCTCTTGTCTTGATGATTCCATCCCATGGATCTCCCATGCACATGGCACTTCCCTTTCCCTATATCATGCCCAGTGCCTTCTACGTATATTAATGGCCCCATCCCGTGCCACCCAACTAGTGAACGCCCCTTCCCTGGCACTCCCCTGCCAATGGCATGGCCAAAACCCACAGGACTCCCTGCCCAGTGCACCACCACTGCGCTTAATACATTTCACTCAGGCAGTCACCACAGAACACCCAGCAAGGCAGGCACTTCTGCCACCTACCCTGGCAGCTGCTTGCTCCCAGTAGGTGTGACCCAGGTTGTTCTCTGCCCTGCACCTGGCAGGGGGCTGGGCATGAGGCTGGCTAATTATTCTCTACATTCCACGCAGCAGTGTCTAATTATGACAAAAACATTTTATCAGGCAATAAATATTTATTTTTGGAAAAAATATTTACACATGTTGATTTACCAACCAGCTAATCAGCCCCGAGAGGGAAAAGCTTTGCCTGCATTAATTCCACCGCTCAGATTTCAGAGGAGCAAAAGCAGGTCACCCGGCCTCCCTGGCTTGGCATCGGGCGTGTTATCAAGGTCACCGAAGTGAGCTGGAGACTTGCCCCATGGCCATGCGGTGTGTCACCAGTCATTTCCCTCTAAACAGAAGCGATTAGAGGCGCTAATAAAAACAACCCTTTCCCTAGTACCTTTATCCAAAGGGACACTGCAACAGTAGCACTCCACAGACTATGCATCCTAGACAGCCTTTACCTTCCACTGAAGTGCAGCCACCTCTGGGGTGGAATGCAGCCACTGTACACAGTAATGCTGCTTAACAGTTTCGAAGCTTCCCTACTCATTGCTGAGATACCAAGGTGACAGGCTCCTGAGAAATACCATAGGTAGATGGCTGCGCACCTCAGAGATTAGATCTAGAGGCAGATGTATCTGAAAAGCAGCCATACTGAATTATCTTTAAGATGTTCAGGACATTGATTATAGATCTCATCTGCAGGACCTCCAAACCTGGTGCAGCAGTGTTTGGATTAGTGCTGACTTGGAAAGAAAAGCTCCACCTACAGACAAGGAAATCACTTAACCTCTGTGTGGCTAAATTCCGCATCTGTAAAATGGGGATAATGCTTCCCTGCCTGGTTGCAAGATGCTCAGACACTGGTGATGGGGGCCGGATGTGTACATACATCGACAGGATTCACTGCTATCATTGAGTGAATTGGAGAGTCAAAGGGTCACCTTTCACCAAGCAATTCAGGGCTGGCTGATCAGAACAGAGAGCTGCCTGCGGCTGCTTGGAGCAGGCTCTGGTTTGCATGCTCTTAGGTGGATGCAAAGTGGAGAAGAGAAACAAGCTCTCCATGCATTAACAAGAAGAACAGCACAATCTGGGGGTCAAACCTTGGGGGAAAATATTTCTTTGAAATGTCAAGAGAAATTTCTTGCTCTCTCTGGACAGGCACAGAGCGAGTTTCGTGGTTTTGGTTTTGTTTCAGCACAACACTTGTGATAACTGGTGCAGTAACAGGTCTCCCCTGAACAAACATCATGACCCCATAAGCCATGCAAGGGTTTAACAACATTCACTGGCTTTGTTATGGGGTTTGCATTCATCCGACTGGATTAGCATCAGCCCAAACCTTAAACCAACAACATTCCAGGAATGCAAAGCTAGTGCGGCACTGAATGTGACATCAGCCCAAAGCCTACGTCTAGTGAAATATATCAGACATACCAAACACTCAGCCATGTGAGGAAAATCCTGCACTGATGAGAATGACACAGCCAGTGGGAAAGTGAAAGTGCCTCACGCAGGGGAGTGACACTCCCTCTCAGGGAAACATCTGACCAGCAAGACACAACCACCCCGAGAGGGACAATACTTCCCTCTCCTCTGTTAGGTGAAACCCAGTCTCAAAGGGTAAGGATCTTCTCCCCCAGCCGTTTCAAAGCTGGGGGTAGGGAGTGTCTTGCTCAGGGCAGTTTTGGCTCCGACCTTCAGAGCTCTTCAGGCAAAGGAAACAGGTGGGAAACCAACAGGAAGCCCAAGAGGGAAGTGGAGTTTCCAGTTGCCACCAGAAGCATGAAGGCAGCCTTTCCTCTCATTGCTGCCATCAGTGTTAGGAGACAGGGATGGGTTATATACAGCCCCTAGGGGAGACTTTGGGAATTCTGCACCTTACATCTGAAAACCAACACCTGATTCACTTACTCCAGTGTAAACCCAGAGTAACTCCACTGACTTCAGCAGGGTTACTCCAGATTTACCTCCATGTAGCTGAGATCTGGATCTTGATCTCTTCCTCCCATCCCCGCCATTCTAAGATCTCAAAATCATATTCTCTCCTTCCCCTTTTCTAGGAGTTGGCTAGCCTTTTCGGCTCTCTAGCCTATCCCCTTTCTTTTCACCACTCTAAAAACTGGGTGTTTGAATCTCTCTCACACACAAACAAACCCTGTCTCTCACCATTTCACACAAACCCTTGCATTCCCCAACTAACTGCCACCCATGTCCCTTGACATTTCAAAGAAATATCCCCCCCAAGCTTTGACCCCCCCAGATTGTGTTGTTCTTCTTGTTAATTATGGGGATCTCCAGACAGGGCCATGAGCTAAAGATCCCCCACGAGCAGATACGTTATCTGGAGGCAGCTGTTTGGGTTATGTGGCTATTAAGACCTTTTAATCACCTGGAAGCAGAGAGCCCATGGAACAATGGTCAGTGTTTAAAGCAACCCCAGCTGCCTCGGTGGGGCTGGGATATCTCACTAAGAGCTGCCTGCTGATTTTCTGTTTGATTAAATTCTTACATGAGCGAAAGGGAGTCTCTGACCTGCAGCAAGAGGGCAATGAGGGGAACTTATCTCAGACCCTTAGAGCCCATCGCTGGGCCCACAGCAGAGCCTGTTTACCAGCGAGGGTTCTGAGCTGCAATGTTCAGGTCTGGATTTCAAATCCCTCTGCAAAACCGGGGGGACTGAGAATGGGATGGGGATTTTGGCTTCAACCGTGACAGAACTAGATTCAGATCCAAACTCCCCGAGTTTCAGGAGATGAGATCTGGGCTTTGAGGTCTGGCCTAGCTCTACAGTATACCCAGATGAGAACAATGACTGGCAGGGGACAGTACAGAGGCCGGGGTGAACCAGCTATTCAGCATGTCTATGGAGCTTTCTGATTCTGAAACAGACACAAAGTCACCAGCCAGAACCAGAGATGCAGGTTGAAACCTCCCCACCCCACCCCGACAAATTTTTTTTTTTTTTTAGTTTAAAAGCATCCTGTTTACTTTTTCCTCCTTTATTTCTCCTTGCTGCCTCTCCGGCCCCAGGTTTGGGCTGGCACTAGGAGCGGAGGTGCCATGATACCATCATATAAATAGCTGTTGTCATACAGACTGGGCCCACGCTAAATTCTCTTTAGTCCAGCCACACAGACACAGGTGTTGCTCAAGATTTGAATGCAAATTCAGAGGCGGTTTTTGCAAACGGCTCCTGTTTTCTCAAGCAAAGACCCCACATCTGAACACCCCTACACTTGAGAGCCTTTGAAACCTGCATCTGGATGAGAATTCCCTAGCTTGAGCCTACCTCTAGATCACACAAGCCCCTACGATCCAGCCCTACCCAGCTTCGCACAGCACTGACTGTCTGGGTAAGCAGCCCTTGCGGACAGATCCATCCCAGCATGACTGTCTCATTCCCTCATCTCCAGTCGCTGCTTCAAGGGAATCCCGTATGCAAGGGGCCTCGTGTCATGGCGAGAGTGTGTCTAGGATCTCCCCCAGGACATAGAAGCCAGTTTGCTGCTCATCCCTCCTAAGCCCCCAGCCCTGCAGAGAGCACTCACCGGAAGGGAGATGCGCCCAAGGAGCTAGGCCAGGGCTTGCTACATCCCTGTAAGACACGGGCTCTGCCAAAGGCTTCTCTGTCATCAGTCCATGGAGCAGAACAGACCAATTAACAGGCTTCCAATTACCATGGACAATTGGACAAATGAGGGGACAGTTCCAGCTTGGACTGGACCCGCCACGGGGCACTGGAGTCATCAAAACAGCCCCATCAAGCTTTCACTGTGCCCACCCACACCCTGCCCCGCCCTGAACCCCCTAGATCACCCAGCTCACAAGACACTGTCATTCACTCCCCTTTTCCTCTCCCATGTGTGCTCTCCCGGTGAGAGAAAACGATGGGGGCCCACAGCTCCCAAGAGGCTGAGATCTGAGCCAGTGCTAAGGTGACCCAGTGGTATTGGCAATTCCCTGCAGCGCTGGTGGTCAGGGTCCCCTTATTGGATTATGGCAGCTCCCCAAATCTCACTGGCAGAGCCCTGGGGCCCGCAGGAGGCAGTCAAAGGGTCAGTGGGAGGCTGGACGTGCCACCCGATTCTCCCACCTTGCTCCAGGGCCGTGTGCTCAGATCTCAGCCATTCCCTAAGGCAACATCTGCGCTTCAAGTTGGGGTTTGACGCCTAGCACGAGGAGACAGACCCGTTGGCGCTCCTAGCCAGCTAGGGCCCTAAAATAAGAGCGGAGCTTGCCGCAGGAGGGGCTAACGGCTCCCCTGAGAATGATCCTGTCTGAGGTGCTAAGTACACACTTGGGGCAGCTGCCATGGCAACACTAGACTAGTAGGGTGGGGACGTCCCCTCCAGTTGGGAATGAGCCCCCCACCCCAGCTCCGAGTGCAGATGGACCCTAAGTCCCAGCACACTCAGCGTCGTCGCAGCCAGTGGTGACCCCATGACTAACCCCTCCTCCCTATGGTCACCTTCCCCAGACCGGCTAGAACAGGCCATGTTGGATAGGCCCCATGTGGGGCTACCTTTCCGAGAGTAGCGTGCCCCCGGGTTCACTCTCCTCTCCCAGCCTGGCTCTTCCTCCCTCCCTTCCCCCAGGCACCAGGAGAGTCACAGTTTTGGTCCCATGGGACCTGGGGTCTCTACCACGCTCCCCACCCCCTCCACCGCTCCTGGATCCTGTGGTGGGGAGCCACACCCTGCCCCTTCCAGCTCTGACTTGCACGCTTTCTGATCCTGGCTGGGCCGGGGCAGAACAAGCTGGGGCCTGCCGCCTCTTCCTCACCTTCCCTTTGAACAGAGACACGTATCTGGTGAGGTATGTCAAGCACAGCTGCACACACAGGAGCCAGCCCTTGGACCACTGTGCACCGAATCCTCCCCACTCCCCACAACCCATGAGTCACCTTGAGCCTTGGGACCGGAATAGCCGCGTCTTTGGAACTAGGGCCCGGCAAAGCCGTGTCCTCCTCTGCCCCACACCTCCTCTCTACAGCCAGGGTCCCAGGGCACAGGCTTTTCTGGGTTACCCCTGGAATGGTTCCCCGTGGTTCCTCCCCCGCTGACGTCTCTGGGAGAACTGGGCTCCGGGGGGCCATAATTGGGCTCCTGCGGGGCAGCCACTGGTCTTTGCCATGCTGTGGGGATAGGACTGTGGAGCAGAGGGCAAAGAGTGGCAGAGAGTGGCTGCTAGCGACTGGGCAGGGGGGCAGCACCAAAGGGCTCTGGATACTCCAGCAATGGTTGCGGTGTCGTCTGTGTGCACGCGGCCATGGAGCAAGGGAGGCAGGGTGCTAGGGAGCAGGGATAGCCTCACGAGCAGATGACTAGATCCAGGGAGCAATAACGGCTCTTTGCACAGACAGGATCCAAGCCCATGGGACCGGATGGAACCGGCTTTCATCAGACTTCCCCTTCGAGCCCCAGCTCAGGAACAGACAAAGGTGATGGCCGTCATGGTCGTATTCACCGGCTGGGAAAGGGCTTCCTTCCGATCCCCCCGCTCCTCCCTCAGCCCTGTCTCCCCTCTGCTCTACATCCTCTCCAGGTGCTGCTCCTCTCCCAACCCCATTTGCCCCCTCCCCAAAGCTCTTCCCCACTCATGATCTCTGTCTTCAGAGTCTCTCCCCTTTTACCCTTTCTCCAGGTATTTATTACTTAGCTCCTCCAATTTTGGCCCTATACCCCTCCCTATTTATCACGTGCATCAGCTGACTGAGGGCCCCTCCCTGAATGGAGAGAGTGCCCTGCCATTTCTGTGGGGAAGCCAGTAGCATCCTGCCCTGCTTCTACCCAGCGACAGGCAATAGCCACTCTCTGCTCTTACCCCAGCAGGGTGGGTGTGAGGAAGGGGGCTCATGCAGGTTTCGCAGCATGCACAAGTGATCATCAGTGCAGCCGCTGCGGGGAATCGAAGGAAACATCCCTCCCCTCCCCACCCCACCACCACTATTCACTATCTTGTCTTGATCCCCCTCAGTAGGCTCCTGGAGCTGACAGCTAGGAAGGAAATTTACCCTTCAAACCCAAAGACGTGAAACCGGCCAGCCAGAAAATACCTGCCCCCTTCCAGCACTGGCCAGTGCGTGGGTAACTCGCCAGCCCCCACCACCTCTCTCGACTGGAGCAGAGGCTGTAATTAGGTTAATGAGCTAAACCTGTATTGTAATTGGGATTCCCTGATTTACCGGTCCATCTCCAGCTTTTGTTTTACTGCCAGTGAAGGTTCCAAAAGCCGTCCTGGCTAATGGCTCTGATATCAGAAAGGTCTCCCGGATCTTTAATTGTATTTAATGGCCAAGGTAATTAATGATCATCGAGCAAAATGGAGACGCTTGAAACAGGGCTCTGGGCATGCTCCCCTGTGCCTGTCATGTCTCTAGCCTGGGCAAAGACATCCTGCAGACACAGAAAAAGAGGGATGGAAGAGAGAGAGAGAAAACAGATGAAAGAAAGAGAGAATGGTGGAAAAAACGAAGGATGAGAGAGAAAGAGATGAGAGAAACATGGTTGAAAAAGGGAATGGAAGAGAGAAAAGGAGTGTGAAAGAGGAATCGGAGAAGGAGAGAGAAAGAGCAAAGGAAGGAGGCAGAGAGACAGCCATCCCGTCCCGTCCTGATCCTGGGATGCATAAACCGGGGAATCTCGAGTGGAAGTAGAGATGTTATTTTACATCTTTATTTGGCACTGGTGCGACTGCTGCTGGAATACAGTATCTAGTCCTGGTGCTCACAGTTCAAAAAGGACATTGATAAATTGGAGAAGGTTCCAAGAAGAGCCATGAGAATGATTAAAGGATTAGAAAACCTGCCTTATCATAACAGATTGAAAGAGCTCAATCTAAGTAGCTTAACAGAGAGCAGGATAAGGGGTGACTTGATTATAGTCTAAAAATATCTACTCGGGGAACAGATATTTTATAACAGGCTCTCCAATCTAGCAGAGAAAGTAGAACACGATCCAATGGCTGGAAGTTGAAGTGAGACAAATTCAGACTGGAAATAAGGTGTAAATTTTAACAGTGAGGGTAACTAACCACTGGAACAATTTGCCAAGGGTCAGGGTGGATTCTCCATCACTGGCCATTTTTAAATCCAGATGGGATGTTTTTTCTAAAAGTTCTGCTCTGGGAATCATTTGGGGCAGTCCTCTGGCCTGTGCTATACCGGAGGTCAAACTTGCTGATCACAATGGTCCCTTCTGGCCTTGGAATCTATGAATCTATTCTCAGTCTATCCCATCCTAGGCTCATCTGCACAGGGCAGGAAAGGTTCAGTGGAATGGGAAGTTAAATGGCCTCTTAGCAGCGCTTCTACTGGAAGACCCCTAATCCCTCGGAGACCATCATGTAAATGCTCATTGGCAGCTCGGCCCACTGGGAATCGATCCAGATTTTGTTTTTTCATCCCATTCTCCAGTGACCAGCCCAGTCTCCCAGCAGAGCTTTCCAGGGGAAGGTGCTGCGTCCTTCCATCATCCCTCCTCTCCCCGCAAGCCCTCCGCCTGGCTCTCTCCCCAGCCCTGTTACAGGAAGGCCAACGGGTGGCCTCAGCAGCGCTGTTTGATGTGTACAGCTCTGGCTGAGAGCACCTGGCAGGGTGCACAGAGCTGTCAGCAGATAAAGTAGCAGATAACACGGCCAGGGGTATGGAGTCAATCCCCAGAGCCGAGAGACAAGACAGGAGAGCCCGGGATTCAATCCCCACTTATTATAGCCGGGTGGCAGAGACACTGATAGCCCTAAGTTTGGTTGAGACTTGGTACAGACCCTGCTCTTTAGAAAACCTGGCCCAGGATTTGTGGCTTCCATGCCCAGCCCATACAGGCTCTGGAGAGTAAATGGGGAAGGGGCATTTACAGACATTGCTTGGACCTTGGTCAGCAGGCTAGTATTGCACAGAGAAGCAGGGTAAGATCTCCCAAGTATCTCTCCTCCTACCTCCTCCTTCCCAAGGGGAAACCTATGACCAACAGACCCTTTCTAGCCTCCCTAAGCTCCGGGAGCATTTACCTCTTCCTTCTTTGGCTCTTTCCAAAGTTCAAGCCCCAGGGATGGGGGAAGCAGGTTGCAACACATCCCCTCTCTCCCCAGCTACACGGATGCGGCTCCCCTCCCAGCCAAGATCTGCAGCCAGCATCTCTCTGTGTCTCTCTCCCCGGAGCAGGAACAAAGCTTGTCCAACCAGTAATTGGCTTTCCTGCTCCGACTTGCCCCAGAAACACAGCTGCAATCAGAAATGTCAGCATGAGAGCAGGCAATGGGAAACGTGAATCAGGCCCTGGTGCTTCGAGGCCTTCCAGATAAGGTCCTTGATAAACAAGGGGGTTGCCTGTCAGGCGGGAGGAGGGTCTGTTCTGGCTTGCTGAGGAATGTGCTCCAGCTCCTAGCCCAGATGACGAGGGTTGGTTAAACGTTCACCAGCTGGTAGAGAACCACTGTGCCCTCTGCCTCTCACCAACACTGGACACGCTCAACACAATGGCAGCTTTGGTGCCAGCTGCCCCTGACTCAGCCCCCGACTCATACGGAGGGAGCGCCATAGCATGGGAACTCACGCAAGTTCAAGGCAAGCTAGAGAGGGGCCTGAGCTGGGTTTGGTGGGGAAGGGGATTGGATTAGGGGATCCCAGTCAGCCCACCATAGAGGTAAAAGCCAGCTGTGAAATTGGGAGCTGGACATCACCCAGATTCCAAGGGCTCGTTTGGGTTTCTCTATTGAGGGAACTTTCCCTCCAGTTTCCATGCTGCTGGGTTCTCCTCCCCTCCCCTCCCAAGCTTTGGTTGATGTTTTGCATTTGTGCAAACCTCCAAATGCTGCTGAGACCACCGGATGGCTCCCGATTTTATGCTCGCACCATAGATCAGTCCCTGCTTCATTTCAAACTGAGCCCAGCTAAGCTTGACGGTCTTGCAAGCCGCAGAGACACCTCTGCCGAGCTGGGGCTGAGTTTCGAGTTTGCAAGTAGAACTGGGCCTGCACTATGAAGTTCAGATCCAATCTTTCCCCAAGTCCTGGGTAGCCCTGAACCGGGTTTTTGCTTCCATCGACTGCAGAGCTAAAGGCGGGGTGTAAAGTTCACCGTCTGATCCTGGATCAGCTTGGACCTGCCTTTTCCCCTGCATCCTCAGCATTTAGTGTGATCCATGATAGCGACAGCGGCCTGTTGCCAAATTCAGTTCCGGCTCCTCACTTTCCCAGGGTCTGGGAGTCTGGAGATCATCCCCATCCCCCTTTGAGACAAGCTGTTCAACCAGGCAAGTTTCACCTTGTTGCGGCCGTCATAACTCCTTTACTAACCTAGGTGCCCGCCCTAGGGCTTTGGGAAAAGTTTTTGACAGTACAAGCGAATATTGCCAGCTCTCGCCCACCCCCGCCCGATACAATGCAGCTTTGCTCCATATAGGGCCTTTGGTATGTATGCTCTCACCCTATTGGCTTTGTTTGCACAGAGCTAAGTTATAGTTATGGAACTGGAGCCAGATTTTTCAATGTACTTAGGTCCTTACAGATTCAGATAGCTGCCTAGTGATGTGGTAGCACCTGACTCCAACCCCATGGGAGTTGGGCACCTAAGAGCTTCTGAAAATCCCACTAGGCGCCTATCTGCATCTTTAGGAGCCTAAACACCTTTGCAAATCTGACCCTTAAATAATACTCAATGGCCAGCAGAGAGAGAAACGAAGAGGCACAAACCACGGAGCAGAGAGAGCTCCTCAGCTGGGATTTAAAAAGAGCTGGAGCGGCGGCTCCCTATGCTGGGGAGCTGCACAGGAAGAGGGTCTTGCACCGAATGGGCTGAGACGAGGCAGCAGGGCGTGGAGGAAGGGCGTGGAGGATGAGCAGCGGGACGGTGGAGACCGAGATAGGTCAGGGAAGCTGCCTCAAGTAAGGCGGGAGAGAGCAGTTTACAACTCGATCCTTAAGTGAATGGGAAGGCAGGAGAGGGGCACGTGTACGTGAGTGGGGTGCTAGGTGGTGGGATGTGGGGTGAAGCTGCCACTTGGGATCTGTCTACCACGATATATTCAGCTGTAACAGATCACACACGAAGGACAGGGCCTAACCCTGCACCCATTGCAGTCAATGGTGAAACTGCTCCTCCTAACTTCGACAGCATCAGGATCTGGTGCCGCATCCCCTCCTCTGAGGGACTGATCCTGAGAACTAGGGAGCTGATCTTAGCAGGAGCAACAGATGCTCGGAGCCCCGCAGGATCGGGCCCACCTCCTAGATCAGGGCTCTTTGTTTATGTCATTGTTCCCTCGTTGAAACCAATAAAAAAAAGTAAATCAAAGAAATCCCTGCGACATTCCTCCCCATGCATGTGCCAGACAGGCAGAGGAGCGCCGGGCTGGTTTATTACAGCAATTACAGCAGGGTCTAAATCTTCCTCAGGGCCATGTGCTGGCGATGGAGCAGAGATCTGCTCTTTAAGGACAGCATCAGAGGCAAGACAGGTGCTGGGAGCCCGACAGGTATCGCCTGCCCAAACACTAAGGGACGTTTCAAAAACAGCATCATTTGTTGCCTCTTATCCTGAAGGCTACAAATCCCTTCACAGACAGTTCAAGGGCCAGAACCCCTTATCCCACTGCTGAAACGCAGCCACCTCTTGGGAGGAAAGCAACAACAAGGGCTCGACAAATAGGGAAATTTCTCTAGAGAGGAGAAGGTTTTCCCCAAGAGGCATACTGCCAGCATTGTAATTTATTGTTGATACTGCAGTTTGGGTCGAGGAGCCACAATCATGGCCAGAACCCCACTGTGTTAGGCTCTGTACAAACAAAAGACAGTGCTTGTCTCAAGGGGCATATGCACCACTGGAAACACACTCCCATCTCCCCTCACCCATGACTGAATCCTTTCCTGCACCACTGGACGCTGCAAAGCCAGCTGCCCCTTCCCAGAGGACACCCAGGAGGTGACATGATCTGGAGGCAGCTTGGTCATTGAGCATCGCAGGACCCTGGCTTTAAGCACAAACTCCCTGGGGGCCTGCACAGAGTGCTGCTCCCCAGCCAGCATTTGGTTCGTGCTGGTCCCACCATCCAGCTCCAGAGCGAGATCTCTCTGCACGTACACCAGGGCACTGCCCTCTACCTCCCTGCTTTGCAGCCCAAAGGAAGATGAAGGGACAAGCTTTGGGGAGGAATTATCCACCCTATGGCTGGTTACTGTTTCCAGTTACACCCTCCCATTTCTCCCATGCCTGGGGGGATGGGGGGACAGCTTGGCTCAGATAGGGGTAGAGTTTCAAATCCTCTGACTGCTGCTGACTGATCCCCAGAGACCAACATTCACCATCAGCAGGGCATCGCTCAGCTGACATCTTCCATCCACAACCACACTAGCTGGGATGAACACGTGTCAGGGATCTCAACCCTCATGCTCCAGGGCATGAGCCAATCATAAACTGATGGGTCAGGAAGAAACTGCCACTGCTGGGCATGCTGAGGAATAAGTGTCATCCTCTGATGCAGCTAATACCACCCATGGCTAGAGACATGATGCTGGACTTGATGGAACAGTGATCCAATGATATGGTTATTTCTGTTATTGCTTGTTTGTTTCCATCAACAGCTGGACTGCAGGGCAGCCAGCTGGATCCACGTCAAATGAAAATGGAGTCAAACCTGCACCTAAAGCTAGAGATGGGCCCAAGCCTAATAACTGGATTTCAAACACCCAGAAATGAAAGGCTGCTCACTGGGACCTGGGCAGGGACTCCAGGGAGCTCATAGTACTGCCACAGTCGGGGAAGGGCGGTGGGTCAGTGCACGGTGCTGGGGTGAGCCAAAGCTACCATCTGCTACTGAGGCCAAAAAGGGACTTTTCCACTGTTCAGTGGAGGCAGATCATTTTCTGCAGGACGCAGGAGGGACAGACAATAGACTGAGGAACATCCAGCCAAGTGCAGCATTCACATTGCTGTGAGGTCTTGATGCAATGCGAAGAGCAGCTGGATTCAGCTACCTGATAAGCTGGGGGGGATCTTCCTTATACTCCCAGCCTAGCTCTGATGCCATTCCCATCGCAGCCGGCCATGCACCCCCTGCAGCCAGCCATGCACCCCCCGCCCTCCAGCTGCTGGTGGGAGCCAGAGCCTGTGTGCTGTGTCAGGGCTCCAGGAAGCAGGGTGTGTGTAGCAAGGGTTGTGCCGCACTGGGAAACCCAGGGTCTCTTTTCAGACCAGCTAAACATAGCTGCAGTGCACACACGTGCCTGCAGCATCTGTGCAATCTCGTGTGGGCAACTGCTGGGTAACAGGTTGCATCTAAATTGCTCAGCTTCAGGTTTCAGTGTCTATGAAACTCCCCCGATACCACGCAGTTCCGGATTCCCAGCAAGCCCTCCTGTAGAGGCGGGAGAAGGGGCAGGCTCAGAAACACAGGCAGCCTATACAAAGATGCTGAAGGGGTGTCAGCAGAACCCCCCAGCCCCCGCGTTCAGTGCAAAGCACCGCACTGAGTTAATGTTCACAACCGCAAGCGTCTGCACCATTGCTGCAGCCACGCAATCGGCAGCACCGAGCTGGATTCTGTTACCCACTGATTAAAGGGCTGGAGACACCCCTTTGCGCCTCTGTTCAGTTCTCCCCTATTCCTCCTCCTCCTCCTTCACCGTTCCGCTCTCTCATTCTTCCCATCACCCTCTTGTTTCCACTCTTGCTTTCGTTCTCCCCTCCCGCCATCTCTGCGGCAGCACGCAGCCACCTGGGCTGATTGCTGCAGCTTTCCCATCGCTGCTGAGAGACCCAATGCGCTCCGGCCTGCCAGCCTCGGAAAGCAGGAGCAGGGGCGGGGGGAAGATTGCCTGACCCCACTCGCTGCAGGAACTTTTCCTGCCCACCCCACCTTGAAACATCTGTACTTCATAAAATCAGACTTCAAGCCCAGTGATTTCCAACAGCTGAAAGCACCGTGTGAGCAATTTCCATCTGCAGCACAGCAAGGACACCACAGCTCTCGCTCCTCTTCTCTGCTACTGGTGCTTGGACTGGGCACCAAGTCAGGCTCTGATCCAGACTTCCCCATAGTTTGCTGGGAGGAAGATTTTAGATCTGAGGTTCTAGTCGCAGCTCATGGTTTCTAATAAAGGGGCAGAAAGTGAGGACAGTCCTGTCCCCGCCCCCCCCTACCCCCCCAGCTACATAGAGTGCCGAAAGCCACTGAATATTCTCCTCTTTGAGGCTGGATGTGCTGAAGAGCCACATAGTTAGCCTTTGGAACTCACCACCACAAGATATGCTCAAGACCAAGTGCTCAGATGCGTGAAAAACAGAGGAGCGGACTTTTATATGGCTAGCAAGACTATCCAGAGTTATAAAAATGAGGAAAAGAAAACAGGAGCTTTAAAAGGGACTGAAACCTCCTGCTTCCTGCTGCTATCTTTAACTGTTAGGGGTCAGGACATTTCCCCGCGTAGCAGGTTTTTTCACATAACCACGTACTACAGTTCTTGTTTTTTTGCATCTTCCTCTGAAGCAGCTGGTGCTGGCTCATGTCAGAGACATTAAATAATCAATGTTATCAAAATCAGCAGTGAAAGTTAACAATGCTGACATTTGTAATTCCATCATTAAGTTTCAGAGTTAACATGCAGTTGAGGGGAAGGGGGCAGCTCACACCTCTCGGAGCTATTGTCTCAGGCTGTCTGCAGATTCAGGCATCCATTTGTAGCCAGTTCCCAAGTTTAATGCTTTCTTTGCAAGCTTAGATTCTTGATCATAATTCTGTAGCCAGTGCCACCCTGATGGCCGTATGCCTTCTGTGGTGCTGCTCTTTGGGCTCCCTTCTCGCAGGGCACTCGTGTCACTCTGAAATTCACCCCTCCGCAAAGGCCCAAAGCTGGACTAGCTACCACTTAAATCCCACTTACAGGCCTCATGCAGTAGATTTCATCTGGTGAGCAGAAGCTGCCGGGGGTAGAGGGCGATCATTGCCTGGATCTAATTCACTGTGTCCTTCTTCTATCTACCTTAAGCCTTTTTACGGTGGTCAACACCACAGCACCAGGTTTTATGTTCACCTTGAGCCAGCTCCATCTCATTCCCAGCTCTGTCCCTTTCCCCAGAAAGCCATCCTCAGCCTCTCTGAGTCACAAAGTAATGGAGCTCCTGGGGGCGATGTCAGTGAGTCATGGGGGACCAAGGAAAGAGACAAATCTTGGCAAGACCTTAATTAGTTCTGACAAATTAATAACATTGGGGGAGGGGAAGCCCTAATTTATCCTCCAGATCTAATTTCCTTCGCTTGTGTTTTATTTCCCTGTCACAGCACATGCTGTCAGGAATGTTGGAGGGGACAAAGGATTGAGGGCAGGAAGGGGACTGTCAAGCAAGCCGTCATCCCCTGCCCCGCACACCCCGTTAGCATTTCCAGAAAATGGAACTTCAGATGCAAAGCCATCAAAAGCACTCCTAATTATCTCCCTCGGCGCCTGCGGGTAGAATGGGTGACAGGGACTAGACTGGCACCACAGCCACCCTTCACAGAGAGATCCTGATGGAAAAGTATAGGGCCAACATGAACTCCAGGTTAGAGAAATCGAGACACCTGCCTCCATCATCATGAAATTACAGACAGAATTACGCCCAGATATGGGCCTTCTACCAGACAAAAAGCCCTCATCAGTCATGGAACATGGGCCCACGTTCTGCTATGGTATAGACACAGAAGACTTTCTACAAGAGAAGACACATTCAGCAACTTGGGCATAAAGCATGCCAAGCCATGGGGATAGATGGCCTTCTGCCAGGCAATCTGTCTTCAGAAGCCATAGAACCAGGGATTGAAGTCTATCCAGACAAGGATGGTTGTAGTTGTCTGCCAGACAAGAAGCCTCAATGACTCACTGGACCAGTGAAAGGAGGAACACAGCAAAGTCCAGGCAGGAATCCTGGCTAGCTTGGCCAGCATTTCCGAGTGGTTCTGGGTGCTGCTAAACCTGAGACACCTCCAAGGAGGGCTGAGCACCTGCTTTCTGAAAAGCACCCTCTTTTAAGAGGCCTCAAATTGGGCGCCTAGCATCACGGGTCACTTATGGAAATGTAGGGCCTTGGACTCTCCCACAGGCAAAGCCAGCACCAGGTGAATGGCAAAGCTCTCTTCTCCAGAGCCCTGTTGGAGGATATTTATTCACAACGCTCCTTTCCTAGCTACGTCTCCCCACCTCCCCTCTCCCCATGAAAGCTGATGCTGCCCAAGGATCCAGTTTCTGACTCAACCCTGAAAGACGAGGCGCTTCGGCCCAGCACTCAATCCAGTACTTGTAAAGCGATGCGTGGCCCGGGTGAGTGCTGAGAGACAGAAGGACGTGTGCCACAGCGTCTCAGCTGCAGCTGTATTTATGGTAGGACGGGGATTAGTGCTGCTCGGATACCGGCAGGAGCTCTCGAAGCACTGGGGATGGGTACCCTGCTGGCAGACAAAACATCTATTTAATTGGGGAGCTTGATCGTTCCCCTTGGACTCACCACTCCAGCAGATCTTTTCCAATCTGATTGATATTACAATTGCATTCCGGCTGAGATGAGGGTCGCATGGTGCTAGGCACTGTACAGACCTAGAGTCAGAGACAGCCCCTGCTCCGAATTGCTTATAACCTAAATAGACAACATAGATGGGTAACAAAGGCAGGGGAGGGGTCAGTGGCAGAGCCAGGAAGAGAACCTAGGTCTGAATGTCCACTCCCGTGCCCTACCAGAGCACCACTCTGCCTCGCCTTCCCTCACTTCTGGCTATGGTCAAAGGGCAGGTGTGCAACCCTACGTCTTCTCTTGCTGTTTGAGCCCTTGCCATCCTGGTGAAGCTCAGGCTCACAAAAAACGCCCAACAGCCACATTCAGTGGAAAAGCCAAATAACCCAAACACCGCCTCCCCGTCCCTCCCCCCATGCATGTTGTCCATTGTATAATCCACACAGGTGGCCATCGCTAATGCCTCGTTGCCCTGGTCACCGGGAGTGCTGAACTGCAGGAGGATAAAGGGATCCTCCTCCCCAGCCCCACCCGCCCACTGCATATTCCTGCTCCCGGCTCAGCTCAAGGCGCACAATGAGCCCCAGGAAAAAGATGAATGACCCAGGGAGCCATTCTCTGCACAGCTGTTCACTGCCAGCCTGGAATTGGAGGGCAGGGGAAAGGGAAGGGAGAAGGTTTGATTACTGCTTGTCCAGCAGGGTAAAACAAAGCTATGGATCTCAGCACTCTGGAGTGTAGCTAGAGACATTTCTAGCCAAATAAATACTAGATCCTGCCCCTGTGGCACCCCCTGCAATCCCATAGCAAGTCAGAGTGGAAACTCTAGGCTGAGAAGGAGGCAACCTTTCCGCCTGCAGAATGGGGCTGGATCCCAGTGTTGATACTGAGCCCCGAGGTTTATTTTGAATCAACTTATGTTCCTGCGGGAGCCAGCTCCCACTGCCATGCCTTCCAATGGCACAGCTGTCGCGTTTCTGAAGCGGCATCCAGAAAAGTGCAATCGTAATATTTCCCAATATTCCCAGTCCTTCCTACTCTGTTTCTGAACATCAGCAGCCATCAGAGAAGAAAGAATTCCTTGGGAGAGCCATGAAAATGCACTGAGCCAGACGATCCGCCAGTATTGTGCAGTCCTTCACACCTGTGCCATGTGCGTACGCCATGCTACCATTCTGACCAGGTCACGCTTTGCACCCATGTTGCCCAAGTTTAAATGACAATACAATGGGCCACGTGAGAGAATCAGCCCCACAAGCACTTAATAGCCCACAAGAAATATGTTCTATCCTTCTTTTGTTATCTCTGTAGATCCTGATTCTTATAACATTGGACACGTCTTTCCACTAGTTTTCAGACAGGACAGAGGGTCGCTAGTGTTTACGAATGAAGATCACACCCTTCCAAATGTATCCACAACGCCCACATTTTGCCCAACCCAAAGGCCACGGTGGCAATTTGCCAGGGCATCTGAGCCATATCTGCCAGAAACGGAGAAGGTTGCAAACATCTTCCTCACCTGCTGCCTCTACAAACACATGTTCCCTGTGTGCAATGCTCTGTCTTGATCCCTCACTTAAATCAAGATGGAGCATTGTGGTCTCTCTGGGCTGAGACTCCCTATAGAAGGCCAGGGTGGCTACGGGCCAAACTTTGGATCCCCTTGCTATAAGGCCTCTTGCATGCTTTTCCCCTGACTTCTCCCCTCCATACCAAAGACGCTAGGCTGGTATTTTCAGTGGGAGTTAAGCACTCATTGAAAGTCAAACTGGACTAACACCCCTAGGCATATTTGAAAACCCCCTTCTCTAGCCTGAGGTCCCTCTTTGGACAGTCCTGGCCTCACAGCTCCTTTGTAGTTCCAGTCTGGCTCATTATAAATGCTTTCTGCTTGCACAGCACTTTTCGCCCACGGGTCTCAAAGCAATTTCCAAAGGGTTATTTACACACATTGTCAGCCCCATTGTAGAGACGGGGAACTGAGGAAACCGCAAGGCGGAAGGACTGTTATGCAGTGAGTCTATGCCACAGTTGGAACTAGAATCCAGGTCTCCTGATGCCTCGGTCAACTAGACCACAACCATCCTCCAGCAGGGCAGCATGTTAACTCCTGTCCCTTGTAAAATAAGTCTGGCCAAGACACCAGCCCCTGGGGTAGTGGACTCGACCCTCTAATACAGGAGCTGATTTCAAGCTGGCGTGAATTTCCAATCACTTGGAAATGGAATTGACATGCTGCTGCTTGGTCCATCTTGCAAATAAACCACCCCCTTTCTACACCCATACTCACAACGCCAGTTGGCCATTCCACTGCTTGTTCTCTTGGGATACTAGTCCAGAGACCTTGCATTGCACAGACAACAGGAAGACCTGACAACCACTATGCCCCTGGTGTGCTGATACCACTGCTTCTAGACCAATATTGTCTCATTGTTCCGTTGTACTCCCCCATCTGCCTGTATACACCTGTTGTCTCCTGTAGGACCATATTTTTGCTCTCTGTACAGCGTCTAGCACAATGAGGCTCAAGTCCATGACAGGGGTTCCTAGGTGCTAGGGTAAGACAAATAATTAGAAAATAATAATAATAAAATCCTTTGTGCAGTACAGACTTAAAAAACTTCCAGCCTTATCATTGGAGAAACATGAAACAATTGTCCTGAGGGTCAGGGCTTGGCCACACTGGGGACAGGGCAGGCAAGCGAAGCTGCTCCAAGACACTATTTGCATTGGGGCAGCTTATCCCTGCTTGACGCTGGGCTAAATTGCACCGAGGAAAGCTGAAGCTTTGCCTTGGAGTTTGCATTGGGGTAACTACATCAGGGCAAATCCCCACCGTAGACAAAGCCGCAGGTGGGGCCAGCCCCAGAAGTTTGGCAGATTCTGCAGGATGGGATATCAAATTTGCCTCCTGCAAGCCTTGGAGCTTAGTAAAACCCGAATGCATGAACATTTGAGGAAGGAGAACCCAACAGGGGAGCTGAATGAGCTGGGGCCAGTCGCATCACACATTTCTAATGCACCTTGATGGAAAATATTCACAACACGCATGGCATTTTCTAAAGAGCTCTGTACGCTGGGCACCCGTTGAGAGCGGAGCATTTTTGAGAGACTGGCCCTGATGTAGGTGCCTCAGTGGGAGCTGAGCTCTTTGGAAAACCTGGCCCCAAATGTGGGTGCTGAAACCTTGAAAATGTGACCCTGAGCTCTTTGGGAAATCAGGCCCCACTTGGCCAGCTCGTAAAATAGGATGACAAATATTTACCAATCAAAATAAATCCACTGCAGGCCCCTGATTAACTATTACTTCCTTTGTACGGACCACAGGCAAGCTCTGCTACTATTTATTGCTCAAAGTGCAATTACAACAGAAAAATAATCACAGATACACGGTGCCAACTTATTCATCAAGTCTATTTCCTCAGTGAGTCAGAACTGTTCTGGGAGACACTTACAGAGTGCACTTCACAGGTCTCCCTGCACACAGAGCAGTGCTGTCTGTATACCTCTGCTGTCCACACAGGTTCCCCTCTGCGGCACTTGCTCCTGCCTGCAGAACATGACAAGATCTGTTCACATAACTGGCCAAGGGTCTGCCCCACAGCCCGTCAAGTCAATATGGTCCTGATTTCAATGGCTTTGAGGTCAGGTTCCAATTCACCTGTGATGCCTGCAGAGCCAATAAAGCTATGCGATGGTGGACTGGTCCCAAATTTGCCTCATGCCTCACCTGCTAAGCCCCGAATGCAGAACCCTTTCCCAATCCTGTTTGGATTAACAGGGCTGCAACACAAATCACTTGGTGATGTGCAAACAGGGCTGAACAGATCCAGAGAGAGCCCCACGACCTCCCCAGTTATCTGAACATAAATGATGCTTTAACATTCAGTCACCGATAAATTAAAGCTCGCTCGGGTGATGCTGCGACAGGGCAGGCTGTACAAGGCCACCTGGGACCCTGGGTAATAACTCCGGTGGCTTAGCTCTTGTTTTAAAGCCAGCTGTGATGGGGTGGATTCCCCATCCTGGCTTTAAAAGGTTTACTGTGGGCCTGAGAGGCCAATTAACCCATCTGGCTGCACCTGGAGGGTGGATCAGCCCCAATTAAAGATGAGCCCCAGGTGGGAGAGGAGCTGGTTGGCTTCTGAAAAGGCAGGGGATATGGAGTAGAAAGGGGCTGTAGGGAAAGAGGAACTCTGCTATTGTTTTCTGGGATTAGAGAGACTGCCCAAGGGACAGTCAGCCCTGGGATCCTCCTGAGTAGCAAAGTCTGGCAAGGAGAGACATGGAGCAGCCACTGGGGGTGCACCAAACTCTGGTGATGAGCCCTGATTGTAAGGCAGGATCTGGCCTTTTAGAGAGAGAGCCCTGGGAAGCGTTCAACTGAGGACCAGAGAGGGATGAACAGTCAAGCTTGAGAATGGCAGGAGTTGGGTTAAATTTATACTTTTGGTTGGGGAATTCCAGGGAGGAACTCTGTGGCCTGCAAGAAGGGTGAACTTAGGCAGGCTGTGGGAAAGGCCTGCTGACAGGCATGGGTAGGAAGAAGTCCAGGGAGGTGGCAGCACAGAGTCTGGTGGGGTGAACCTTGACCGCCTGTCCTAGGCTCCCTGAGCTGGAACCTGGGGTAGAGGACAGAGAAGGTGACGGGTAACCCTTGAGAAGGGGATGTGGACTCCTGGGAGCCCTGAGAAAAAGGGGCATTGAGGGTGGAAGACTGGACGGAGGGATTGGACATGTTTCTCCATGTTGGACTTTCTCTTGCCCCAGAAGGAACGGGACTAGACGTGAGGTGGCCAGGTCATGAGAACAGGCAGACCAACACCAACCAGCAGCGGCTGCCGGCAGGGCCACTAGACAAGAAGAGCCTGCTACGCCATTCCCAGCCACAAGGGAGTCAACGCTTCTGCAGGGATTAACATGTCGCGGCAACGGCACTGAGACAAATCACCCTGTGGGCCTGAATGGATCCAGAGAGCCCCGCGGTGCCACCAGTTAGCTTAATGCAACGGATGCTTTAATGTCCAGTGTAACAAATCTCCGGCCACCTAAGGGGATGTCTGCTCTGCAATCAGAGGTATGACTGCAGCACGTGTAGACATACCTGGGCTAGCTTTAATTTACCGGCAGCACTTTAACGTGGCTTGTGTAGTCGTGGCACAGCGCTGGGAGAGCTCTCTAAGAAAACCACCTCCATGAGGGGCGCGGCTGCTGGTGCACTGTCTGTGCTGGTACGTTACAGAGCTGAAACTTTCAGTGTTCAGGGGGGTGTTTTTTTCACACCCCTGAGTGAGAACGTTGCAGCGCTGTAAAGCGCCAGTGTAGACAAGCCCTTAGAGACGGTCTCTGCCCCAAGAGCTTACAATCTAACGAGTCAAGGTAGGCAAAGGAAATGTGGCTATTCCTGTTCTGATCAAGGTGGAACTGAGGCACAGAGAGACTAAGGGCTAGATTTTCCAAGATGATCAAAGATCAGCCTGCAACATTCTGAGCTCTTTGGAAAACTCTGGCCTAAGTGACTTGCTCAAGACGACACAGGATTGAGGGAGGTTCTGTGGCAGTGTGGGAAACTGAACTCAGGACTTCTCTTCCCTAGCACAAAGGTCCACACAACCCGCCCCTTTAATGTAAGGATTAAATTCCATCCAAATTTGTGCATGGCTCCATTGTTCTAAACCTGGCTTCGGGGCGAGCTAAGCGAATAGCAGCTATGTTTAAATTAATGTAAAAGTGTCCACACTCAAAGTTGCATCAGTTTAGCTAAATTAGTTGAAGCTCATTGCTTTATTTAACCTAGTTCAACTTTGTGCTATAGCTCCCATTCAGTAAAACACGTATGCAGGTGTTTTAACCTTAAGCCATGTGTAGTCCCCTTGCCTTCAATCACATGGTTCACATTAAGCATCTGCTTACGTGCTTTGCGGAACAGGGATGAGCGTATTCATATGCTTCAAGTTAAACACATACTTAGGTGATTTGCCAAACTGTGGCCTGACTACGTTCATACTTCAGCACAGCAGCCGGTTTGTCATGTGAACTGGATACAAAATGTTAACATCCTTGTACACTAGATGCCATCTCTGAAGGCTTTTCCTGAGGATTGTAGAGTCACAGGACAGCCCAGAGCACAGGGACAAAAGACACTTGTTCCTCATTTTATTTCTAATTATGATTGGGAATAAGAAAGTAGCTGTGCTCCTGTTTGGCCTGAGAGCCAGTGCCAATCCCTCCCTCCCCAACTCTCAGGCACGTATGCTCAGGTTTGCTGACATGCAGAGATCAAATAGCCTATCACTGAAAGGAAAGATATTATCCCCTAGCACCATTCAATGCAAACACCAAAACAGCACTTGGCTTCCCGGATTAAAAGCCAATTAAAGAACCTGGCTTTTCAAGGAGAACAAGGATCTGACATAAATGTTTGGGTCACTTTTGTTGTTGCTATTGGTTTTGGCAAGGAGGAATTGTTCCATTTAAGTGCTATGGATGAGCTATGTTAAAATCAAATCAATCTTTCTCAAAACATTTTGGCCTTCCTGTCTGCTTTGGCAAAAAACACATCTGCAAAAAAAAAAAAAAATTCTTGATGATATTTTTTTGGTTTTTTGTTTACCTCATCAATGCTGTTTTGGGTTCGGTTTGCCGTTCTTGTGCCAGGCTCTGACACAAGCAGAGCTAAAGCAGGCATTTAAAATCTACATCAGAACATACGGGCCCTGGTCCCAAGAAAAGTGAGCTGGGTAGTCTGGGGGAAGCCTCAAAGTGAAACAGACCAGTGATGGCAATTCAGTGGGGCTGGGATTTAGGGTCATTACAAAAATAACATTTTCTTTGTAAGCAGGAATCGAGATAAGGGCTCCAGATCAAGACTTGTACATCTCTGAACACGAGATGTCTGATTGCATTTACTCCCTTCCTGTACTTAGTGGTGTGGCAGAGGCAAAGGGATAGAGGCAGCTTTAAGCCATCTTTGTGCTCCCATGGGCCACCCAGAGGGCCTACCCAGCCCCCAGTGTAAGTCAGAGCAGTCTCAGCGTTGCTCTAATTTTCGCTTTGCTTCCACAGCCCAGTTTGGGTCTTAAGCAGCAGAGAATAGCTGTAGGGCAGTGTCCTCACCCCCACCCTGGTACGCCTCTGATTCGCTCTGCACCAGGGGCACAAATACAGAGTCAGCAAAGTCCAAGGCAGGAGCAGGGCATGAGATTGTAAACTCTTGCGACAGGGATCGTGTCTAGCACAGTGTCTAGCTAACGCAGTACACAGAAAGAAATACAATAATAAATCAGCAGGTGTGTGGCAATGACAGACTGATAGATTTTTTGAAACAAGCCATTTTCTGACTGGTTTCAGTTTCTGATTCTCACGCACTAGCACAAAGCTGCAATGTGGAGGTTGTAAAGACTGCAGGCACACAGTTATTTGTTTCTCTCTCCTATGTTTGTTTGTTTTTTCAACTGCTTCCACTGGAAATAGAAAATATAAATAGCAGGGAACCATTTCTACTGGCCTGAGTATTCATTACAGGCTTGTTTTGAATAGAAATAGGATCGTGGGCCTAGATTTGCCTGACAAGTGACTCTTTAAATAAAAACAAACAGAGAGAAGAACAAACAAACTGGCCTGAATTCTGCTTTAGGTTATGCACCGGCAGGTCACTGAGATTGCTCCAGTTTCTCTTGTGCTATCTGGGCTCTCTGCTGCGGGCAAGAGGGTGGGGATTTCAGTCCATACTCCGTCTGTATGTACAGGACCACAGGACAGGGCAGTGGGTACAAGTCACAACCCCCACCCCTTGGGAACCTAGCTGGGGGGACACCCAGAATCCTGCTCCTCATGACCCCTTCAGGCAAGACGCGGGGAGCTTTAGCACGGCCGGAGTTGGTGCTCAGAGCGGGTGCAGATGGGTGGGGACGAGGTTGTTGCTAGCGACACCTCCATAAAAGAAGTATTGTAGCCATGCCTTCCAGCACTACCCCCACCCGCCTCAGTGCTGGGACTGGTCCGTGGGGAGCAAGGGGTGAATCCCCACTGCACCCCATTGCACTCTGAGCGCAGGTCAGGGTTTCCAAGCTGTAACCCAGCGGATGGTAGGTGGGTGTGAGCGAGACAATGAAACCAACAGGAGACAGAGCCAGAGAGCGGGAGAGGCAGGAGGGGAAGCAGGAGGGGAAGGGCAGAAGCAAGGCTGGGCAGGGCGGAATGAGACGGGGCGGGAAGGTCCCACCCCACACAGGATCCCTCCCTCTCCCATGCCTTTCCGCCCAGGGAAGGAGGAGACCTTTGGTGGTGTATTTTTCTTTTCCCAGCATTCCCCAGGCCACCACTCGCTAAACCTCTGTCTCAAGCCACTCCATCGCCATGACAACGGGGCGAAAAGGAACAGATGGTCTCGATGAGCCAAATTCCAGTTAAAGAGGGAGGAGGGGAGTGGGGGCGGCGCTGGCTGGAGAGACACCCCGTCCCGGCCATCGCCCCACGCCCAGCCGAGCTCCAGGCCTGCAGCGTCACCCCAGCAGGGCCAGCAGCGAAGGAGGAGACTCAAGATGTAGCGTGACCCCGGGGCTCTGGGGAAGGCCCAAAGGGTCTGACGGCGAGGAGGGCACAAAAACAGGGGAGAGAGACAGACGCACGAGCCGACTGGAAAGGGGCCCACGCAGACGCGGAGACGCTCCTGGACACACAGGCTCACACACCCAGAGACACCTCCGTGTGCACACAGACACACAGCCATGGGCAGCAACACAGACACCCAGAGAGACAGACGCACTTGTATACACACTGACATCACACACACAGACATGGGCAGAGCCCCTCTTCCCCGCCCCACAGGTGGTTACACTCCCATTGATACCCATGGAGCCCACCCCACAGCTGTGGGGCCTTCAATGCATCCCTGGGAGCAGGGGCACCAAATGGACCAGGCCTTGGCTGTTCAGAGGAATGGAGGTTTTCAGCTCGGATTGCCAACTTTCTGACTGCAGAAAACGAACACCCCTGGCCCTTCCCCGAGGCCCCGCCCCTTCTCCAAGGCTCCGCCCCTGGTCACTCCATTCATCCCTCCCTCGCTCCACCCCCCCCCCCCCGGCTCATTTTCACAGGGCTGGGGCAAGGGGTTGGGGTGTGGAAGGGGATGAGGGCTCCAGCTGGGGGTGCAGGCTCTGGGGTGGGGCTGGGGATGAGGTCTGTGGGGTGCAGGAGGGGGCTGGGGGCGGGGCCGAGGGGTTCAGAGGCTCTGGGCTGGGGCACAGGGTTGGGGTAAGGGAGGGGGTGAGGGCTCTGAGTGGGGATGCGGGCTGTGCGGTGGGGCCGGGGATGAGGGGTTTGGGGTACAGGAGGAAGCTCCGGACTGGGACAGGGAGCTGGGGTGTGGGCAGGGGAGCGGGATGCAGGCTCTGGGAGGGAGTTTGGATGTGGGAGGGGGCTTGAGGCCGGAGGCTGGGGTGCAGGAGAGGGTTCGGCACGCAGGCTCCAGGCAGCGCTTACCTCAGGAAGCTCCCGGAAGCAGCGGCATGTCCCTGCGGCCCCTAGGCGGAGGTGCAGCCAGGCGGCTCAGGCACTACCCACACAGCTCCCATTGGCTGTGGATCCCAGCCAATGGGAGCTACAGAGCCGGCGCTCGGGGCGGGGGCAGCACGCGGAGCCTCCCTGGCCACCCCTTCGCCTAGAGGCTGCAGGGACATGCCGCCACTTCCAGGAGCCGCGTGGAGCCAGAGGAGGCAGGGAGCCTGCTTTAGCCCTGCTGCACCGCCAACCAGACTTTTAACTGCCCGGTCAGCGGTGCTGACTGGAGCCACCAGAAGGGTCCCTTTTTGACCAGGCGTTCTGGCTGAAAACTAGATGCTTGGCAACCCTATTGTTAACTTCCCTATCTCCTTAACCCAGTGGGGACTCTGCCTGGGGAATAAGGGCTCAGGAAGGATGCCAGGGGGGTATCTTGAATTTATCTGATCTCCCTAATCTGGCAGGGAGCTGCCCAGCCCTGGGTGAGGTGTGTTGGGCAGGCCAAGAATTCCTTCAATGTGTAGACAATTCTCATGTCTCCCTGAACCAAAGCTCACTCCCTCCAGCTTCTGGGGTGACTGCATGCTAGTGCAGCTGGGTCTTCCTCATGCCGTGGGTCTGAGGACCAGACAGCCCCAGCCCACAGGCAATCCTCGAGACCCACATCGGCAGTGCAGCCATCACCACTTGTCAGCAGGGGACACAGGCGCCTGTCTCGGATTCATCAGAGCAGACGGGGGGCCGGAGGGGGGAGGAAAACCAGGTCATTAATCTCCTCATGGATTAGCTGCAATCCTGTCCATTGGGGGCCCCGGTGTAGTGTTTTGGATCAGAGAAGAGAAGGGGAAGCAGCAGCAAAAAGTCTCTGAGACTCACTTAAACCACAGCAAGTATTCAGGGCTGGGACTGATATTGCAGGCCCTGCCACATTTCCTTCAGAGAGTGCAGTGTCAGTCAGACATGGGATTCTTCCTCACATCCGGGCCTAATCGGATTTGAAACAGTGGCTGCGCGGCTGTTAACAGCTGTTACATTCCAGAAATGGCTGCATTTCAGGGGTGGACGAAAGTGGTGCTCATGTATATTTACAGCACGTAATCAGTTTCCTAAAGTTGATAAAGCCTCCCAGGCTCCTGTGCAATGCAAAGCACCATACTATAAATGCAAACGATCAACCCTGATTATAGAGCCTCACAAAGCCATTGTTTCAGGAAAGAAAGAAAAAAAATGCTCATTTTTCATTATCCACCTTAATTTCAAACCCTGGACAATGGGGATCCCTTGGACATGCAGATCCATTTTCTCCAAAACAACTGGGGCAACAATCTCTTTCCAGAGCCAACTCCAGGGGCACGTCTACACTGCAGTCAGGAAGCGTGGCTGCAGCATGTACAGATGTACCAAGGTAGCTTTGATCCAGCTGCTGCTCCGCTGCTGAGGTCACTCAAGCTAGCCTTGATCTAGTTAATTCAAAGCTAGCTCAGATATATCTGCACACGCACCTCCTGATAGCAGTGTAGCCATACCCTGGAGCGGCTCTTGCATCATCACCATCCAACAGCATCCAGCTCATCTCCAGAGTGCAGCCAGTCTCTACAGCCAGTCTCCTCCTCTGCACCAAGCACACAGCTGCACTTGCAAAGTCCTGGGAGCATTTAACCCTCATCGGGAGCAAGCACTGCACAGGATGCCATAGGGCCCAACGGCGAGAATGGGGACTGGGAGCTAATGGGACTTGACCCATCTCCATCTTCTCATCTTTAGCCTCCGCTGGAGCTGCTCCCTCATCTCTGGCCCAGTGAACACAAATATTATGCCCTCAAGGGACCATTTCACACCCCATGTGAACAGCAAAAGCAGGTCCCGGCGTCTCTTCCCTGCAGGCTCCCGTCAAGGGGGATTTGAAAGCCAGCTTGGAGCCAACGACCTTCATGTTCAGGAGGAGCAAACCAGGAGCTGTACAATGAATGACACTTGCCACAGGGGCTGTTTGCCCCATGGGAGTCCAGGAGGAGCCTTCCAAGAATTGCCACCTCTGGCTTTTGATTATGGGTTATTATTAGCAGTTCCGCCTCCCCCTCTCCCCTCATTTGTTTGCTAGGAGGAGGTTGTCTCATGTCATTTTCCACTATGCTCGGCTTCCAGTCGGGGTCTCTGACAGCTCTGTTATCAGCACCTGGGCGCGTGGAGGCTGAGGAGTGAACAGTTCATTCATTTCATCCCCTGTGTGAATGGGAGACTCTGACCTTGGAGCCTGCCGGCGAGGATCCGTCCAGAACAGGCCTGCTGCCTCCTGTCGGATTCAGGCTCAGATGTGTCCTTCCTCCGCTTGCTCCCGTCCACCGCCCTGACCCAGGTTGCTGCAGGCAGCTCAGGCAGGCTTCGCCAAACTCCCTCCGTGCTGCTGGAAGCCAGGAGAGCAACGAAGCAAGATGCTCTCAGGCTGCAGCAACTAACAACTTGCATCCTCCTCGACCAGAGCAGCTGCTTAATAGGGGAGCCATGGAAAACGGATCTAACCCAATTCAAACCCTTGCCAGATGGGGCTGCTCCTGCTCACCTCCCCTACTGCCCTCTCCCCATGCCTGCACCTCCCTCACCTACGCAGGATTGAACTTCTCCAGCCTCTCTCTATGCTCAGCTGTTTTAGGAAGTGTTTGTACAGGGCCTGATCCTACTTAGATCAATACCAATAGGAAAGCTCTCGCATAATGATGCAGGTTCACACTTGTCACACCTCACTGGCACATGGCGAAGCAACACAAGGTTGTTAGCAGACTTCCAGAGTCCCAATCCGTAGCCTTCACCACCCCTCCGCTGGTGGGGAAAGGCCTCTGCCATTTTACACATGGGGAGCTGAGAGACAGAGAGATGATGGGCTGAATGCTCCGAATGTTTATTCAAACCAATCGACATTTGGAGCCTAACTCCTCTGGTGCATCTGGCCAGAAGGTATGCATGGGTTTGTAGCAGAGCTGAGTTCCTGCGTCCCACTGCAGTGCCTTAACCACAAGACCGTCCCGGCTAATGAACGTTGACTCTACTTCTGGCTCCCTGTGAAGATAAAGTTACATCCTAGCATCCCCTGGGCTTTGTCTAGATGAGGGAAATTTGCACGGACGTAGGGCAAGCTCCAAACGTAGACGCACTGCGCTAGATCACAGCCAGGCTGGCACGAGCGTCTTTTCCCCCATAACTCACCAATGGAGTGACCCCAGTGCAAATTTCCCTTCTTGGGGAAAGGGACCGGCCCTGGAGACTGACGCCCTCCAACCACAGGAACAGCCTGGACAGCAGCAGTGCAGACTTCCCATGCAGAAAATTAACCCAGTTTGACCCAACCCCTCCCTCCTTCCTTCATTATCCCATTCATGTTCCTCTTTTCCTTTCATGTCTGTGCTAACTGTCCCCTCCATCGCTCCTCCCAGATCAAAGCTGCCTCTGCTCCCTGTATTGCAAACATAATTCAGCTGGAAGATAAGAAACTCTCCTGCAGGTCTTTATTAATCCCACGGAAGGCTGAAACGAGAGGAGAATGCAAGGTCTGAACAGCTCAGCAAGGCCAGGACAGGGGCTAATATGCTGTGAAACCAGTTCGCAAAGGAAACGGCCCTTCAAAAAAGTCCCTTTCTTAATGCGCCTTAAATCTCCTCCACTCCTACTCCACACCAGGGTTTCACAAGAACCAGCTTGGAGTCAGCTCCTGAACAATCCCATCCCAGATTTCCCAGGAGACACCCAGCAAGCTCAGGCAGGACATTTAAGGAGCGCAGGCAGTTCTGTGAAGACCTCCAGCCAGGCAGGATGCATTCAATAAAGCTGCATCTTCTTTACTCCAATACTGAGCCTCAGCGTATTAATACCAGCTTCCCAGGGAGCTAGGACACAAATCTCCTTTCCGTGCATCCCGACAATAATTTGCGACTCCCTCTGGCAGAAAGCAAATAGCTCCAACCCCAGCTTTGCAAAGCACAGCTTCTGCATATCCTCCCTTCTCCTGGAAGGCTGCAAAGACCCGGGAACTCTACACTGGCAATGGGATATCAAGCCCTTCCTCCCACCACCAGGCTGTGAGCTCAATTCCAGCCTACAACAGCAGAGACCACAGTTGTTACCAGCTAAGCGCCTGCATATGCATTGAACATAACGGTTCTCAGACAAGCGCTGACAGTGCTACTTGCTCCCCTTATGTAACGAGCTGGCCCCCATTACCAGCTGGGCACCGCACGAGATTTGATGTATTTACCCTCAGAACCCTCCTGGGAGGTCAGGCAGGGCTATTATCCCCATTTTACAGATGGGCAACTGAGGCTGGGAAAGGCTAAGTGACTTGCCCAAGGTCTGACAGGAAGTCTGTGGCAGAGGTCTCCAGCTAGCAACCTAACCACTAAGGCCATCCTTCCTGCCTTGGTATTCTCAACAGAGAGAACCAGGACTGAGTGGGGCTTGGGACATGACCTCCCTCTTCAACCCTACAAGTGGTTTCTCCAGTTGAGGGTCAGTGGGCAGCAGAAGCTGGCCCTGCTGCTGTCTGTTCCTTGGCTAAACGGCTGGTACTTTTCGCCAGCCCTAAAAATTCCCATCAAATATTTATTTTAAACCACAAATGAGCTGGCGGCAAAGCAACTGAGTGTAAAATCAACAGACCCTTTGCAATGAAACAAAGGAGAAATATAATGGACCAAGTTCATCCCTGGCATAACCCCAGCAAAGACAACAGAGTTAGACCAGAAAGAAATATTTGCTCTGTTTGAGAATATTTGCAAATGTACCTGCACTAAACAGCTTCCTGCACTAAACTGGGAATTCCCTCTGCAGTGAGCTGGCTGATCTTTGCTGGTCTCAAAAGAGAAACTATTTTGGCAGCTTATTTGTGGTACCAAAAGGAGACACTTGTCTCTGTGCTTTGCAAATTTCCTCCCATTTGTATTATATTAGCACCCACTGAGATCAAGGTCCTCTTGTGCTAGGTGCCATACAAACTCATTGCAAGAGTTCCTGCCCCAACAAGCTTATAACAAGAAGAGGGAGGATTCTTATCAGCAACCCATTCCCAGATGGGAGGCATAGACAGAGTAAGTAATTTGTCCAATTTCACACAGGGAGTCAAGTAGAGCAGGGATCAAACCCAAATCTCCTGTGTCCGAAGGCACTGCTTTAACCACAAGGCTAGCTTTCCACTCTGAATAGAAGTTGATTCAAGCATGATGCCAGCTGGTGTGGAGCAGAAGGCGCTGCAAATATATTGAGCGCTTAGGATGCCAGGCAATCATTTTGCAGGGAGGGCAGCAGCTGGATGTCAAAAGCACGAAAAATATACTTAAAAATAAGGCATTTAGCTTCATACTTCCAGAGTGGATTTAGTGCTGGGGAAAGGGCCCAGATCGATAGCACAGCAAACTACAAATTGGAGTCCTCTCCTTAGCCACTGAGCGGGTACGGCTGAGACAGCATCTGTGCAAACAACCTCCCAATAGAGTCCCTTGCCTGCACACCTCCACTGGGGGGCTGCCACCAAGTGTGAGGGGAAGCTCTCCCCGTCATGGTCCCTTTTGTCCTTGGCCTCTGGGCCCTGAACACGGGACGCAATTGTGGTTTGGGCCCTGTACGCAGACTGACTGGAAAACGAAATGCGGCCTGACACACTAGGTTTACATAAGCCACCAAAAAGGCTGTCTACAGTAACAGCTGGAGATGGGTCTGAGCCACAAACTCTGACCTGGATCCAAATGCCACCGAAGTTCAGGGGTGGCGTTTGGACGGAACTCAACCAGGATGCCCTGGTCGGGAACTGAACCGGGAGGGTGACTTCTACATACATGAGGGCAGCATCCCCCTCTGTGGGTTGCAGATATAAACAAGCTCTTCTTCCGCTCTCCAGCTCCTCAACTGTCCGCGTTCTCAGCCCCACGCTCCAGGGAGCTCTGGGTATGGTATTATTGGATCTCCCATATAAAAATGGGATCAATGCAGCTGTCAGGCTATGGTTGCACTGCCCCTGCTAATTGGTATTACAACAGGCAGACTGCAGCTCTCACTCCAACTCTCTGTTGCTTGTCATAATGTAATCAAATCTCTCTTGCTCTCTCTTTACCATGGAGCGTGACGGGAACGGAGGCTATGGCAACTGTGCGGTTTCCAGAGCGCATGGATCCTTCCTTATCACAGAATCACACAAATGTCGGGCTGGAAGGGACCTTGAGAGGTCACCAAGTCCAGCCTCTGGCACTGAGGCAGGACCAAGTAAACATAGACCATCCCCGACAGGTGTGTGTCCAACCTGTTCTTAAAAACCTCCAAGGACAGGGTTCCATGGCATCCCTTCGAAGCCCATTGCAGAGCACAACAGTTCCCGAATATCTAACCTAAATCTCCCTTGCTGCCAATTAAGCCCATTACTTCTTGTCCTACCTTCAGTGGAGATGGAGAAGAATTGATCAGCATTGTCTTTCTAGCAGCCCTTCACATATTTATAGACTGTTCTCAGATCCCCGCTCTGTCTTCTTTCCAAACACACCCAGTTTTTTTAACCTTTCCTCGTAAGTCAGGTTCTCTAAACCTTTTACCATTTTTGTTGCTCTCCTCTGCACTCTCTCCAAATTGTCCACATCTTTCCTCCAGTGCAGCACCTGGAATTGGACACAGTACTCCAGGTGAGATCTCACCAGTGCCAAGCAGAGCGGGACAATTACCTCCCACGTCTTGCAAACCTCCAGCTCCTTTTCAGCAGTGCTCCCACCTACCCAGTTATTCCTCATTTTGTAGTTGTGCATTTGATTTTGCCTTCCTTTTTTTTCCCTTATGGGGCCAGGGAATGTAGCTTTACCAGCCTTTCACCTCCAAAGCCCCAGGCTCCATCTCACAAGTGAAATGAGTTTGTTGGTCTTAACTTTGTGCCAGTAGAACATTGCCCATATCACAAGATTGTGCCGCCGCCAGGCACAGCTATGGTCTCTGCTCAGGAAAGGTCCTGAAGATTGGCATTACGGGGCGGGATGCAAGTCAGGACTGAGGTGCATTGACAGAGCTTCGGGGTGTGTATGCCCAGGACTGGAACTGTAGTTGAGAATGTGATCAGAACTGACGAGCACCATCAGAGCTGGGCATGGATAATCTAGGACTGGCGTAGCAGGGGCGGCCTGTGGGTCAGGCTTGACGAGCATCAACAGAGTTGGTCACGGAGGAATCTAGGACTGGCATGGCAGGGAGGAGCGTGGGTCAGGCTTGAGGATCAGTGGCAGAGCTGTGCAGGAGTCCAGAGTTCGATAGCAGGGTGAGCTGCAGGTAGGAATCAAGTATTGTACACTGGCAGAGCGGCACGTTGCCCTCCCTGGGAACAGTAGGACATTCCAAAGAGCGGCACTGAGTTATAGCAACAAAGCTGGGTGGGATCCCAGGGCTGGCCCAGCGAATGATGCTGCAGAGTGGAGCTGGGGTGCAGTGACAGTGCTGGGGCTGGGGAAGGCAAGGACTTGAAGAGCAGGGGCTGCAGCGGGTCAGGGAGGAGGCTGAGCTCTGAGCATGTCTGCATTGAAGCTGCTTTCCCCATGCATGGCGCTATTACTATTAATGTCACAATAGCACCTACAAGCCTCAATTAGGTCAGAGCCCCATTGTGCTAGGTGCTGTACAAACACAGAGTAAATGACCCCAGCGAGCTCCCCACTAAGCTGACTAATGAGCTCCTTTCCAGCATTCTCCTTCCTCCCTGCCCACAAGCAGCAGCCTGTTCTTTTCCATCTCCTGTCCTGAAACACTGGCTCCAGGAGGCTCAGCCAATTTACGTTGGTTGGGTGATACCTGGCAGGTGATAGACACAGAGCCCAGGATTTGCTAATTGTTACCAAATGGCAGTTACGCAGGCCTGAGTTTCCAAGACAAGTGAAGGATCAGCAGCCCTGGACCACTCAGCTCTCCGGAGACTGGCCATAAACAAAGCTTAAATAATTGGACTGCTTAGGCCAAGATGCAGCTTCTAATTATTCCTAGGCTCCCACAAATAAAGGGAATAAATCCGTGGATGGTGCCAGGCTGGAGGGTGCAGAGGGAAGCTTATTTTCCACATCACTTGAAAGCAACTATTATAAATTGCACTGAAAGATGCACCTCCCTGGGCTAGCCATATTTTTAAACTCCAGGAAAGAAGGGAAGGAAAAGCACATTTCAGTATTTATACCACAGGCAAAAATTGTATTTAAAAATCGTACATTCCTGCTGTGCTGAGTGAGAAAGAAAGAAAGAAAGAAAGAAAGAAAGAAAGATATTTCAGCTTCTACAGTTAGATGTCTGGAAATGTTATACTCATGAAATCCACTCCTACCAGCCTCCGTCTGGAATGGAGTGAGAAAATGGGGACCTTGTCAGGCCAGGTTTAGGGAACTTTCACTGAGATCGCTGATTCAACTCCAGTCTGGGTCAGTAGCAAATGCAAGTTGTTAACATCTGACTGTGGGTGGCTAGCCTACATATTACCATTGTTTTTAGTAGTTCTATGCACTGAACGCCCAAATGAAACTGAGGCCCATTGCGCTAGGTGCTGTACATACCCGTAGTGCGTGACAGTCTCTGCCCTGAGAGGCTTACAATCAAAATAGGCAAGACAGACAAAGGTGGGAGGCAAAACAGAGCAGAATTAAGTTGCCCACAATCAGCGGTAGAGCCAAGAATGGAAGCCAGGTCTCGGAGCTGCTAGTTGGGAGCTCTATTCACTAGACCACACTGAGTATAATGAAGAGGTGGGTCTCAGCCCAGCTCCCAGCAGACAGAGGAGCATACATGTAGCACCAGGCTCAGCACCCTGATTGGCTGTCTCACCAGACAGGCCAAGGACTTCTAGAGGCTTCTCCCAAGTATAATGTGCAACCCATCATGAGAGAGATAAGCCAGACATAACCAGAGCACTGTTCTCCCCAGAGATCCCAAAGATTTTTCTCCTCCTGACCTTGGTCCCATTTCAATTTCCCCTCCAGCCTCATGAACCATGAACCACACACCCCCACACCCACCCCCTTTGCAAGTGGGACGATGTGTGATCCCTTTGCCTCCCTCCCGTGCTCACCACTGCGGTGTCTCATTCACTGTGAATCGAAGGAACTTGTCAGACATTGCAGCACCGATCAACCCCCCAAACAATACGTCTCTAACAATCAGAGTGTCTGTGATCCCTCCCTCCGGAAGGAGATGCTGATAAGCCTTCCCTGTGCCTTTAATTCACATCTCTGGAGTCAAGTGCGAGTTACACATGTTGGGCAAGCTCTGCTTAATTACCAGTGGACAGTAAAATCATCACTAGGAAATTCACACTCAGGGATTTTGCAGTCTCCCTCTCTCTCTCTCTCCCGTTCTCAGTAAGCAGAAGATGCTCAGAAGCTGCCTTAGTCAGTGCTTGCTAAAAAGACTACATTGCCTCTGTCCGAAAGGCCATGGTTTTGTTACGTCCCTGCCTGCAGCTGGAGCATGGCAGCTGGCGTGGGAGGGAAGAGGGCTGCTGCAGATGTCACAAGCTCTAATAGCACATAGCAAAGGCGTGATGACCATGGAGATGAGCAAAACCTTAGGCTTCGCATATGCAGATAGACATATGTGAACAGCAGTGGCTGCAGAGATGAGCAGCAGTGCACCCACGCAAACACGGAGATGCACGCAATTATGGGGACCAGCACAGATGCATGCAAGAAGTCAGAGCCAAGCACATGGGAAACATGGGTGTACATGCCTGAACAAGTGGTTTGAGCATTGGCCTGCTAAACCCAGGGTTGTGAGTTCAATCCTTGAGGGGGCCATTTGGGATCTGGGGCAAAAATTGGGGATTGGTCCTGCTTTGAGCAGGGGGTCGGACTAGATGACCTCCTGAGGTCCCTTCCAACCCTGGTATTCTATGATTCTATGATACCTGCAGCAGGCCCAGACATGTCTGCACATGTGCAAACAGGGAGACAAAAGTGGTATTTAGAAACATGCATGCTGATATGTCTGTGCACTGTCTTTCTCAGACACCCACAAAGACTCCCTTTCCCCTAGCAATATCCCAAAGGGTAAAGCCTGGGGCTTTTTGAATGGCTCCCATAGGGAAGTATGTGCTTTCTTCCCTATGCCACATGGAACCCTGCTCCTGCCTTGGGAGCCATGTCACTAACCATCAGAGATCTCTGGGGTTTGGATTTGTCGAAGGTTTTGCTCCTTCTTTAATGCCTTTTGCCCCAGGATCTCAAGCCCTTTACAATCATGAATTAGTCAACTTTAACAGAGCCCGTGAGGCAGGGAGAAGATCATTCCAACCACAGCTCAAATTCATCCAGCTCTGGGGTGGAGCACATCTGCTGATTAACAGCCCCCAGCAATGCTACCAAACACTGTGGGAGAGGAAGTGATGAAGGATCTTGTATCCCATGGACACTGCAGGAGAGATTGTGGTAGTTGATATGAGTTAGCATTTGGCAAGTATGCCAAGGCTGCTATGCAAAGTGTCATGGGATCTTTACCACAAGCGGGCAAGTCCTAGCTTCTCCATCTCATCCACTGCCTCCTGCAAACCAGCTCCCCTGCCCCCATCCTGCTGTGGTGGCTGCAGAGAAGAGGGCGCTGGCCTGACAATGAACAGCTTGTTCGGTTGTTTCCATTGCAGTTAAATGGCCAGTGGACTAAATCCTCTTCCAGACCAGCTGCACCACCCAGCATCTTCACCTGTCAAATGGCTGAGCTCCTGTTCTCCTGGATAAGGCCATACAGACTGGGGAAGTGAGATATGGAGAACGCATCCTTAGGCCATACGCTCTGTGGGGATGCCCTTTTCATTTTGTGTACGTACAGCACCTAGCACTGAACTTGGCTAGGGCCTCTAAGCACGACTGTGATACATTCCTTACTCTTCCTCTGTGGCTGGCACCCCTTGTACATCAGAAAATCCACCCTGTGCGTCTACCTGAGAGCCTACTGAGACCTGGGGCCATTCTTACTCTGGGGTGCCTGAATAACAACCTGATCTTTAGTGCCTAGCCCCGATGGAGGGTGAAGTGAAATTTCAGGGCAGGAGATGGCTCTGTTGTTGCTGTTTGTACACAGTAGGTTTGGGTTTGGTGGTCAGTTATGACTCCGCAATGAGCCGATAACTCACCCGTCCCAGGCCCTGGGAGCAGCCGGGTGGTTTGTTTTTTGTTGCTCAAGGACAGAGCTAGGACCATTCCTCCCCTTGTTTCTTTCCTCACTGACACTGTTTATCTCGCAGGGAGCTCAGTGCTGGTGAAAGGTGCTGGACTTACTGCTCTGGAGATGGGAAGCCTATGTTTGTTCACAGAATAGCTGAGGAGAGGGTTAAAAATGCCCAGCCTCTTCCCCCTGCTATGTACCCGGAACCTTATAGCCACATTCCCCATGCCCTTACCCTGTACCCAGGGCTTGCTGGCCCCTTACTATTCCTTGTGCCCTTCTATAGCCTTTCTTTACTCTCTACCCTGTATCCCTTTGTTCTCCGTGCCCTGCGGAGACGGGCCAGTGCTCCCTATCTTGTGGCTCATCACCCCCGGGTCTGTCCTTTGTCCCTCACCTATGTGTCTACTATAACCTGCGCCTTATCTCTGGGATCCTACATTCTATGCCTGATACCCTGGGCTAGTCAGCCTCTGCTTAGACCCGTAAGTCCCACAGCCTCTAATTAGTCTCTTTTACCCTATAGCCCTGCATTGAGTCCCCCGACTGATGTTCTGGCTAGTGCATCTCATGCCCTGAGCCACATCGACTTGTAATGGATGGTATGTGAATAGATGGCACATCATAACGGCATCTAGGCCAGAGAGCACCAGCCACATGGGGTCTCACCAGTGGATTTTGCAAAGAATATTAAGGTTGAACCCAGAGATACTGCCGAGCCAGACTCAAGAAGTGCCCCACCCCTATGGGGAAAGCTGAGGGGTTCAAAGCTGATACACAGAATGTTGAGACAGTAACCGGAGCCCCAGCCTGAATCTGCCCAACACAGCCACAGATTCTCTTTTGCCCCCCTCAGCGGCTGAGATCTGCACTCTGCGTTTTCAGCCTCGATTAGAAAACAAGGCTGTTTATGCATTTGGGTGGCCACATGGCGCTCGGCTCCAGCCCCTTCGCCTCCAAAACAGACATCCCATTGTATCTGGAACCGCTGTCGCCTGTTACCAGAGAAGAAACGCTGGACGCTAGCCACAACCCGCAGGATCCCTGGACCTGTCTGTCACTCCAGGATGTGTCTCCAATCAGCCTGCTCTAAAAGAAAAGGACAACGGAGCCCTCACTGGGGAACAATAGATTCCCTAGGCCCGGAGGGTCAAATATGCACCAGACATACTGAACTACAGAAAGCCACATCCACCTGAGCTAACAACCATGGGAGGGGACCCAAAAGTTCCATCTCCATGGAGCAACTCCCTGTGTTTAACAAATGGGTGAGAGGGTGAGTGGCTGAGCTCCTGGGAAGAAAGAAAGAAAGAAAGAAAGAAAGAAAGAAAGAAAGAAAGAAAGAAAGAAAGAAAGAAAGAAAGAAAGAAAGAAAGAAAGGTTTGGCTTGCCAGGAAAGAGAACTGTGATAACATGCTTAAGCCCAGGTAAAGAGGGGCTGGGAAGAAAGGGTGGAGAAAGAGGAAGAGATGCAGCCAATCCTCAATACACAGAGGCTTACTGTTGCCTCTGTTGCCTAGATAGGTGGCTTATATGGCACACGCTGCTGCTTCAAAGCAATGATGTGATTCAAGCTCCTTGTGCAACATCCCAGCACAGCAGAGTGGGGTCACCAGCCATTTCCTCTCCTGCGCTGCAGCAGACTCCCCTGCAGTGTATGCCCCAATCAGAGGGAGGAAAGCTACGTGGGCATGGCAAGAGCAGGAATTACTTCTTAAAATGACCCAGGTCCTTTATCTCAGCGGGCAATGTTGCCAGGTGGATTGCTCCTCCCCTAGATCTCTCCCACCCACCCGTATGGCTGACGAGAATTCAAAGAGCCACTGAAAACAACCTAGACTGGGACTGACTCTAAGCCACAGGGTGTAGGGTAGGAGCAACGGGAGGGTCTGGAGGAGAGCGGGAGAGCGAGGCAGAGCCTAGCGGACAAGGTGTAGAAAGACCATTGCCCCTGCCCCCTTGCTGAAGCTGTGTCCTGGAGCATCAAGCATGTGGAAGGAAGGGGAGGATGGAATCTCAGAGGGCACCATAGGTCGGGGTGGTAGACCGAAGTTGGAGAGCCCAGGAGTAGAATTTCAAGCCCTGCTGGAGTGTAGAATTGGGGTGCACTTGAGGTGGGATAAGGCTTGTCTGCACTCTGCCTGGATCTAGCTGATAATAAGTGTCCCCCCAAATATTGTCTGGAGGGAGGGGAATATATACCTCACTGAGCGCCAGCATCAGAAGGGACGTCTTGTAAGGGAGAGGTGTCCCTGGTACAGACATTTCCCCTCCCAGTGGGATCTGGAAGGGTAGGAAACTGTGAGCCAGATCCTCATCTGGTGTCAAGCAACCCATTCACAGCAGAGGCTGAGCCCCTGTTCCAAAGCCCACTGCCTCTTGGTGCAGAGAGAGCAGGGAGCTTCAGCCGTGCCAGGGCAGAGCATCGGGAAAGAGGGGAGAAGATAAAGATGGTTGACACCCCTGTCCTACCCTCCGAGTCACTCACTGCTCTCTGCTTAAAAGCAGAGCTGAGCAGTTGCTGCAACCCCTCTGGGACCAGTCTGTGCCAACGGGCTGTCCCAGCCCCTGAGATGAAGAGGAAGAGAAAAGCAATTGTGAAGAAAATATAGGGGTTAAACTGCAGCGCTCCACCCCCCCACCCCCCGGTCCCCTGCAGTGCAGCCCCAGATCCAGGCACATGCGCCCATAATGCAGACCGGTGCACGTAAAATGGGCAGTGCCAGGGTACGTACCCACAGGGCTCGGCATGTGGAAGCACCGCTCCCGGCTTCACACGCAGTTTGTGTCTGCGACAAGCGCGCATTTAGTGGCTGCGAGGGTTGGAAGCCGGGTCCTTAAAACACAGGAAGAGTCACTCACCCACTGGGGAGGCAGGGGAAGGCCAGAGGGAGGTCTGATTAGCCCCTGTGCACTCTCACCTGCTGACTGAAGGGCCTCACTGCTCCCTCTACGGTACCTAAGGCTGGAGTTTCTTTTCTGCTCCAGAGCTGAGGGGTTCCCTTCATCCCAGCAGCAATGTGAAAGTGAACAGGGCCCATCCTAACCCAGACTAAAACCTTTGCCAGGACAGGTCAATGGGCATCTTAGCGGGACATCAGGAGAGGGGTCTGGGCTTAAACGCAGCTCAAGGAGGAGTGGGGGATATAGTTATCAATTTGATGGGTTTCACTTGAAAAGGTAATTTGGGCTACAGAGCTTTCACTGCAGCCGGAGAGACCCTGGGAGAGCAGGGACTGAATTTGTGGTTCTGTGACCAAGCAAAACCTGTTTCTCAGCTGACATTAAGAGGGGACAGGGGGAGACGATGCAAACTGCACGCCGCCTCTTCTAGCTCCCGGCACCAACCCACCAATGAGCCGGGAAGCTGGCTAGAGCTAAGCTGACGCATTTGAATAAGAGAACAGTTCTCACGGCATTGTTTGATTAGGAACCATCTGCCCCTCCCTGTATTTCATCTGTGCCCTTTATACCAACAAACCCAACTGGCCTGTGCAGAAAGACATACGGACATGTCAGTGCACACCCCCCGTACAAACACACCCACACCCACAGGGCATGCAAGTGCACACACCCACACACGGCTGTACGCACACTTGCACAGACGGACATATGTGCATACACACAAGCATGAAAATACACACATACCCGCACAGACACTCGTCTGGGTGTGCACCCACTCCCCCGGGGTCCCCGCTGCGGGGCTGGTTAAAAGTACTTTGGGATATGAGCCCGGGATAGCTATTGGCGGGTATTTGCAGGATTGCCACCGCCACCTCTTCTGCTTTCATTCCCGGCTTTGGCTCATCTGAGCATCGCACTGGCCCAAATATCATCACCCCAGGGAGTTGGCACCCTTTAAGGAATCTCTCCCGAACATCCTCTCCTGATCAGGGCCAAAGGAATTCCCAGTGGAGGGCGGGGACTCAGGACAAGCCCATGCCGGGGCTCCCACCACAGGACAGCAGGAGAGACAGCCACGGCAGGGGCAGCTAACGCCGGAAATCTTCATTGGCCCAACACAATCAAAGAAGAGCTGCTCTGACCGAAGGGCAACAACTTAGCAAGATGGAAGCGTGCATGGCAGCCATTTGCTTAAGAAAGTCAAGGGGCCTTCTGCGTCCATCTGAGGACTTGCAAACTCATCTCTGCAAAGCTCCATGGACAGCCTTCCTCCTACTGCTCTGTGTCCCAGAGGGCCATCTCTCCCTCTGCTCCATTCTGCACACATCACTATATAGCTGCCCCTTCCCCCCAGGCCTGTCTGCTGCTGGTCGCACTCCTGCAGAAGTTGTGCCTGTTAATGACACAGTGCATTTAGAGATGAGTGAATTTCCCTTGGTTACAGCAAGGACATGTTACTGAGGAGGGGGCAGTCGCTTCTGCTCCTCCCCAGCATCCTCCTCCCTCCTTATCTCATCTCTCTATTGAGGTCCTATTGAGGTTTAGACACCATGCCCATCTGATTGATTATGCACTCACTCCAACAGGAGAGTGAAAGGGAGCCCGCTGAAGGTGTCACGTGCTCATCTGGGGTGGGAAGGAAGTCACTGGAGCTGGCTTGCCCAGTTCCTGCTGTGACTCGACTCAGGAGCGAGAGGTGCCCAAAGGATCGTTCTCAGCTACCCAGTGCTTCCCTGGAAACTAGGCTGGTGCCAGTGGGAACAATCAAGCCTGAGGGAGAGCCAGCCATGAGGAAAAAGGCTGCTGGACCCTGCCAATGCCCACTTACACTATTAACCACTAGTTAGCGATGCCCCTTGTATTGTTCTGAGATGAGCATCCCGTCATGCCCTTGGTAATCCCCCTCTCTTCCTAATCCTGCTTTGCAGCCCCCATGGTGTTTGCCAATGGTTTCCAATTAATTTTAATACCCCTGTGAGGCTGGTGAATATTATAACCCCATTATCCAGATCAGGGAAACTGAGGCAAAAGAAAGCAAAGAGGCTCACCCTACAGTCACGCAGACTCAGAGACAGAGTTTGGAAGTAAAACCCTGGAGTCCTGCTCCCTGGTCCCCCCTGCTCTAACCAGTCGTCAAAAGTGGTTCCCACCATGCAGTAACCGCAGAGTAGCTGGGCAAGTTGAACTCAGGTCAGCTGGGTTGGCTCCAATTCCAGCTGGAACACCCAACCCATGCTGACACACGCCCATAAATTCACTCCAGGCCAAAACTCGGTCGGTAAGTTCCAGTGCACTAGCAATATTTAATGAGAAAACAGCCACAAAACACACACACTCACTTCCCAAAATACTGTAGTCTGATCCAATTGTTGTCATGCTGCAGGAGTGCACAGAAGAAAAAAATCTGACCCGATCCAACCAATGAATTCAATGTTTGCAAACGTCAGCCTTTTAGCAGATGCTTCATGATATTCTTGCTGCTCTTCGACCATACTATGGACCAGTCCCCTTTGGCATCTAACAAAGATATGCAGCTTGGGCATTGTGAATGGTCTGATGACAGATTCTCCTGAAGGCTGTGCAATCTCCTTGGAAAGGAAATTTCCCCTTGAATTGCAGTGAAGTCTCACATCTGACCTAGGGCCTCCAGGCCACTATAACTTGGGTGTGACTTAGCCAGTGATCATCAAAGTACTTTGAAATTGCAAATTGCCATCAAGCATGTCTATAGCACCTCCCATCTGTGGATCTCAAAGCACCTTACAAACCAAGCTACATAGGCCCCACCGTGAACTCAAGAAGTATTACTGTCCCAACTTAAGAGAAGGCAATTGCCCACGTTCCCACAGGAAGTCTGCAGCAGTACTGGGAATAGAAACCAGATCTTCTGGCGCCAAGTCACCCATATCAACCACAAGACCAGCTGTGCCTCGAACGGCACCAATTTCCATGGCAGATAAACAGATAGCGCATTAGTACTTCTTAAACATAAATTTAACCACAAGTGTTCCCAGCCTCTGAAAATCAGCTGGTTAGGGTCTTTCTTGTCCAGCTCCCTGTGGTTTTGAATTGGCCGATTCCCATTAACATCTTTGAAGCTCTACACTGCAGCCTGATATGATACCTGGTAATGGCTCCACACGGACAGGAAAGGAGATTTGCATGGTAGACTGCAGGAGCCCGGAATTGAATCCGTTATGGGCGACTGAGCAGATTGCATTAAAGACAATTTGTGAAACAGATTTTTATAGGGGACTTCATATACCTTTTTATGGCAAGGAACTTTTATCTCCTTATAAGACAAAACTAACATTATAAGAAGAGAGGGAATGGGCGGGAAACGCACACAGGAGAGGAACAAAAAAAATCTGCATTGAACAGATGAACATTAAAGGTCTGACAGAAGCAGAGGAATGCAGGGAGAAGATTAAAATTGCCTCCTGATTTAATTGCATCCTTCCTGGGTCCCATACCATTCCCTTCAGCAAAGTAGGGGATTTTTTTTTTTTTTTTTTTTTTTTTTGACCAGCAGAGCGAAAAAGAGCTTCATTCTGTGTTCTCCACCTCTCCCTGCCTTTTCCCTGACACCTCTGCCTCTCTGGGTCTCAGTGGCTATATATGGATAGCTACGTGCACGCGCTTTCCAGCTTTTAAATGTAACATCTCACTCCCTTGCAGAACTCACTGTGAACGGATGTTGCTGAGGTGAGCCGTTTAGTAAGATTCATAAGCTCTTTGGGGCTCAGGGACCATCTTTTTGTTCTGTTTTTGTACAGCATCTAGCACACTTGAGCCCTGATCTCTGGCTGGGACTCCTGCCCGCTACCAGAGCTGAAAATATCAACCACCCATGCTTCAGGGCACAAAGCGGTCACCAGCAGGGGTCAGGAAGGAATATATCACCAAAGCGTTGCGGAGTTGACTGTACGTTTCTCTGCAAATCAGAGCCAGGCTACCAGACAAGATGGGCCATTGGTAAGCTCCAGGAGAGCTGGAGGAGGGATAGGAGAGTAGACAGAGCACTGATCTATTGCGATCTGGCAAGAGATGGGACTTCCAATGGACCCTTAAGTATAGCAGGAAGCAGGATACCGATTAGATGGAGCACTAATCTCTTCTAGCATAGGAGTGGCAGGATAGGAACTGAAGCAATGAATAGACAGAGCAACTGTGTTTTGCTAAGGCAATTCCTATGCTTCAGTGGTGATATGAGGGATAAATTATTAATCACAGTGGCTGCAAAAGCAAACCACTCATCCCTCTGCTCCTGCAGACTCATTCCATCTCCAGTACCTCTTGGCTGTGTGTGGGGAGCGTGACCTAGCCAATGCCCCGAATGGAAAATCTCCAAGGGCATCCATGGCAAATGATTTCCTGCAAAGTTTGAGCTTGTTTCCTGCAAGCCACAGCTCAGAGCAGCTTTTAAAACAGCCAATCCACCTGGCTGGAGAAAGTGACCTGTATAAGAGGCCAGGGCTGTTTTCACCCATCACATTATTACTCTGCAATGCACAACCAGCTCCTTTTCCTCCCAGGCAGGGACACATCCAGCTCTGGCTTCCCTTTCTCCTGGACTCCCCGCCCTTGGCAGATCCTCTCTGGACTCCTGACTTTCAGCACCAGGCCTTCACCCTCTCCCACATCCCTTGAGCCGGCCAGTCTCCGGATTTGCCCATCCCTGATGCTCCCCAGTGGCGACAGGTCCCGGGGTACTTGCAGCCAGCTGCTGATCCAGCCCTCTGCCTTTCCCCCCTTTTAAAACGCCCACCTCTGATCCGGCTCCTCCCGCCTGCCCAGCTGTAAGGCTCCCTCCCTCTGCAGCCCGTCCCCCTGCCAAAGGGCAGGCAGTGGGGCGCTGGTTCCTGCACTCACAGGCTTGGGCAGAAGGAGTTAAGCCCTGAAAGGGGGAATCTGTTGGAGTCGCCTCCCAAACGCATTTTCCAGCACAATGCCCCCGGACTGTCCCTGCCCCTCGGCCCCACATCTGAGTGCTAAGCCGACAGCCACCTTTTGTTTTCTTTGCAGGACCCCGGATTTACGTTAACCCGCTCGGTGCTGCAGCAGGCGCCAGGAGAAACAGAGCCAGCCCAGCCAGGGCAATTTGAAAAGTGGGTTAGCCTATGAATTGCCCTACAGCCGAGGCCGGGGGAGAAGGGGGCAGAGCCGAGCCACGCCTGGCAAACGGCTGCCCACGGCTCGGTTCTCCTCCCACTTGCACCAGCGGGTACACGGCAGGGCGAGTCTTCAGCGGAGTCGCTCTGGCTTGACACAGCGGGCACCGGGATCCGAATCAGGCCCCGAGAGCGGATCGGCACCGTGACCCGTGCAGCTGGGGGAAGGGGGGGACGGGACACGCGCACCCCAAAACATCTGTGCGCCTCCCCCAGCCCTTTTCTGGGCAGCCTGGCAGCGCCCGACGCTGCCACCGCCAACACGCACAAACCGCCCCAGCGCCCGGGACTCCGGAGCCTGGCTGCCGCCAAAACTAATCATCCGGTTGCTGGTTTACAGGCAAAGACGATCTCGGCCCGTTCTGCCAGCCCCCCCCCCCCCCCGCCCATTCGGGACCCCAGCCCCCCCCAGATGCCTTCACGTCTGCTGCAAAGCTAGGCAGAAAAGAAGCCGGGTTCTCACCCCCCCACCCCCCCCCCCCACCTTATTCACCTCCAACTTCCCTTCGCCCCCCAGCCCCACCAATCCCCCCGCCCCATCCTTGCAGCCAGGGAGCCGGGCCCTGGGGAGGGCAGGGCTGGGCAGCCGCCGATCCCAGTCGCTCACCTGGTAAGAGGGAAGCCACCAGCAAGCAAACTCCAGTAGTCCACCAGCACCCAGGGCGACTCGACCGCCGGTGCGGAGCCATCAGAGTTTCTTACTCAAAGGAACCGGGCGCGACGCGGGGGTTCAGGCGAGCTGCTGGCTTGGGCTTGCACCCCACCCCCCTTCCAAAAAAAAATGGCAAAGGAAAATACAAACACGACCCAGGCAGGGGCAATAAATATCGGGCGCACCAAGCAAATCTGGCGGGGCAGGCTGTGCAGGGGCCCCTTAAAAATCCACCGATTGTCGCGGACAGCCTCCCTTCTGGGGTTACAAAAATTGCTCCAAGAGGGAGCCCGGACCCGGCTTTTTTCCCCCCAGCGGGGAGCTCTCCTTCGTCCTCCGGCGACCACGTCCGCAGGGGCAGAGCTCTCTCCCTTAGCACCGCCGATCCCTGAAACCAGGCGGAGGACAAGTCATGCTCCCCTTCTCCGCCTCCCCCTCCGGACCCTGGGGGCAGGTCGGAGCCCTTCACCGGGGAACAAATCCCAAGGCAACCACGCAGGAGGCTGGATCTCTTCCCCCCGCCGCCCGGCCGGGCTGTGCAAAGAGGGGAAAGGGCTTGTTAATTTCCAGTCCACGTTGCTGCGATCAGATGGTCCCAGCTTGGTGCAAGTTGCAAAGCTCCATGTCTTTGCTTCTCTCCTCCAGGAGCAAGGGGGAGGCACTTCCCGGGCACCGAGAGCGGGAGCGAGCGGGCTGGCGGCGGCCGGGGCGACTCTTTGGCACCGAGATTTTGCTGCGACTGGGGGAAAGAACTGGAGTCTCCTTGGAGCATCAGCACGGGAAAAGCGGGTCCCTCCCTTCTGGTCTCTGCTCTGTAACAATGGAACGCGCAGACACACACTGGCGTGGCTCCGGATCCGTAACCCCGCTCCTCCGCTGTGATGTCAGCTCATGTAAAGCAGGAGGAGGGCTCAGCCTTAACCCTTTCCACGGGGAGGCGCGGGCAGCAGCCGACCAGCCGTGGCCTGCAGCCGACCCCCACTCGCAGACCGGGCTGTGGCTCGTTTTTTTAGGGATCCCCCCTAACCCCCCTAAAAATTAGCACCGACTTCGAGCGGCTGCGCCCGCCGGGGAAGGCAGATTTAACATGATCCCGTCCCAACCCAGAATTCAGCCAGTCTGGGCCCGATCCTGCTAAAGCAGCATTAGCCCTTGAAGTGAGCTGTAGCTCACCAAAGCTTATGCTCAAATAAATTGGTTAGTCTCTAAGGTGCCACAAGTCCTCCTTTTCTTTTTGCGAATACAGACTAACACGCTGTTACTCTGAAACCTGTCATTAGCCCACTAGTTTCAACTGGATAACTTCCCCTCATAGAGAGAGAAAGAGAGAGACCGGGAAGGTCTGCAGCCCCGACCCACTATTTGTTTGGTTTTCTATATTTAATCCCTGAAGTCATCCCATGGGACCCGGGTTCTGTGGCTTCCGGTGCTCTTGAGTAGTGGGACCAGGGGCCTGGGAGTCAGGACTCCTAGGTTCACCCACACATGCCCGCCTTCACCTCAAGCATTTCCCTTGTATGTTGTTTCCCTCTTCCCGCATCCATAGTCGGTCCCCCTCCATTTAGACTGCAAGCTCTTCTGGGAGCGCCTAGCCAACTGGCGTGATGGATGAGTAACACTAAATGATCCGGTTTTTCTGGCTTAGAGCCCCTGGGCCCCACTTTATCTACCTGTACAAAGGGGATATTGATGATAGGGACTTGCTTTACAAAGGGGCTGGATCAAGGCTGCAGGCCGAGGTTCCCAGCTCTTGGAGTCACTGGATTAAATCAGAATCAGAATATTATGGTTTTAGCCCTCATGGATACAGAATAAAGTCTGAACATGTGAACCAAGTATAATATGCCTGCCTGAGCTTGAAAAAATAGCCCCTGCCACCTCGGTGGAGGGTGGGGGTGGGAAATATCTAAACCTCTGGCTTTCTTTCATTTGACCTAGTGTGAGACTTTGTTAAGGTCTGCAAAGCACTTGAATGATAAAGAGGAACTCTTACTATTGGTAACAAGTAGAAGTCTGCCCCCAGCCAGAGATAGCTCATCAAAGGGATGCAGTTTAAGGTGCAGCCATTTCCATACCCAATGGTATACAAGGAGTGGCACAGCTGGCATCACATCTGACCGATTTTGACTTCCCTAACCCAAGGATCAGGTGCCCATTTTGCAGCTGGGTGAATTGGAGGTGAGATTTAATGTAGGAGTAAGCAAAACTCAAACCCACAGCCTCTGAGATTGCAGTCAAGCCATTGGCCACCACACCTCATAATTGGTTTATATATATACACACACACACACACATACTTTTATAAATGGCCCTTGTTTATGTAGGACCTAGACAATGTGTAATGTAAACGAAGGCCATGTTTTGAATATATTTTGTGTGTATATCGATATGTAGTCATGCTGATTCAGAATTAGCATTTTTTGCATGTATGTACTTTTTAAAAATGACCCTTGAAAAACAGGACCTAGAGAAAAACAATGTTTTCTGCTTTTAAAGGTCCCTCTGCTAACTCAGTATTTAACCAACAAGCCCTAGACCTCAAGCTGCACTGGCATCAACAAGGATGCTGAGTCTCAAACAAACATGTGACCAACAACAACAACAACAACAACAAAGTCATGTTGATTTCAAGCTCCATTAGAAACAACACAGGAACAAATCAATGCTTGGCAAACAGAAAAGGACAGATTCAGTGGGGAAGGATATTGCATACAATGGTGAGTGGAAAGGCGGAAGCCATAAAAAGATACCTCCAAAGAGTCTTTCAACACCTCTTTCCTTTTTTTTTCCCTGGAGAAGCTGATTGCCATTCAAGGGAAGGCTGGACAGCCCTGTAACCAAGCGGATTAGCCAAATACAAGGTTTGTTTGAAAATAATGAAGGTTATTATGTAGTAATGAGGTTTAGCTAATGGATTCATGGATTTCAAGGCCTGAAGGGACCATTAGGATCATCTCGTCTGACCTTCTCTGTAGCACCAGCTAGAAAACGTCATCTAGTAATTTCTGCGCCAAGCCTAGGTCTTCTGCCTGATCTACACCATACGTTTTAGAAAGATAACCAGCCTTGTTTTAAAGACAAGTGATGGTGGATGGACAGGCGACAGTAAGTTGTTCCAATGTTTAACTACCTCACTTTTTAAAATGTATAGCTTAATTTTAGTTTGAATTTGTCTAGCCTCATCTTTTAGCCATCGGGTCTCTTTTTGCATTTTTCTGTTAGATTAAAGAGCAGTCTACTGTCAAGTTCATGGAGGATAGGTCTATCATTGGCTATTAGGTAAGATGATCACGGTTGAACCTCGTGCTCCAGGTGTCCTTAAACCGCTGACTGCCAGAAGCTGGGACTGGACAGCAGGGGATGGATCACTTGAAAATGCCCTCTTCCGTTCATTCCCTCTGAAGCATCTGGCATTGGCCACTGTTGGAAGACAGGATACTGGGCTAGATGAACCATTGGTCTAAGCCAGTATGGCCGTTCTTATGCTCTAAACTTGCTTGCCCATATAGGTACCTGTAGAGATCGTCACCTCACATTTCACAGCATCATGGCTTAGATCTTCATAACATGACCCTTCCTCTCCTTTTTCACTTGGCTGGATGAGTAATAAAATGTTGATACTTGAAGTATTTTCCCTTACTTCTGAGTTCGCCTCCATTTAGATGAATGGAGCAGTCTAAACCGCAGAGCTATTGTTTCAGGCTTTCTGCAAACTCCGGCAAGATATCTCTGTGTTGGTGAAATGCGCTTCATGTTTTAAATGCTTTATTTGTAGCCCTAGCAGCTAGAAGTTTACTTTTAAAAACTAAATGAGGGCTGAAATTCTGCCGAACAATGGAAAGGGCTAGCCTGGCCTTCAGGCTTCCAAAGGGAGCACGCCACCCACTTTGTGAAAACACCACTAACAGCATAGTCTTTTGGCCCACTCTGATATAAGTTGTCATGCCACTAATGTTCCTGAAATTGCCATTAAAGCATGCAACATTTGGCTGGCTCCCCGTAGTGCAGTGACGAATCGCCAGCCACACGTCAGCTGAGGGTGCATCGAACTAATCCAGGACTTTTTCATGGACGCTGACTCTACAGGCAGCCGTTTGCAACCAGATCCTGTCTGCTGTACCCCCCAGAATCCCTGGTGACAGTTACCAGGGTTTGAGCTGAAGCAGAGGCTTCGATGGTTCGCTCTGAGGAGGACACATCTGGAAGTGGCTAAGGTCTGCTCTAGCAAGAGACCAGACACAGAGAAAGAGAGGGATTCAAAGTTCCTGAAGACTGCTATTTGGGGCCTTCCCTACACCATAGGCTGAAAACAGCTGGTGAGGACGTTAGCCAGTGACAAAGTTTATCGTAACAATCGGGACAGGCCCCAGCTGCATCAGATCCTACAGGTATGACAGATCATCAATCCCTTAGCCAATCAGCAACACAGAGGGCTGCTGCATGGGCAGAGAGCTGGGTCTCAGTGGAGACAGCTCCGCTCTGGGCCTCCATCACATGCAGGGGCACTTTCAGTGATGCAGCTTCATAGGAACACACGTTGGAATCCTCACCAGTTAGACTAAGCTGTTTGTCCCTCTGAAGCAGAGAAATGTGGGTCCATGCAGTTATGGGAGGGGGAAAGGGATAAATCACCCAGCTACACCTTTGTAGACACTAAGCCCTTTTCTGCTCTGGGCGGACATTACAAAGTTTGTGGAACTATGGGCTTGAATTGACCATAGACCAAAAAGGACCATTTAGGATCTTCTACTCTGGCCTCCTGCCTAACACAGGCCAGAGAATTTCACCCAGTAATTCCCACATCCTGGCACCTTTGGGCATAACTTGCATTGGATGATGCTTTGCCACTGTCCACCCTTGAGGTGACAGCTTTCCAGCAGTTCCCTATGCATGTAGTTTGCAGGGCACTGGGACATGAATGGCACTATAGAACTAGATGATATCATATTGTGCTGATGATTATGGCCAGAGGGACTGAAAGAGGAAAAGAAATAGCTCTTTAAAGCATTTCTCACTGGGCTTTTGCAGCTGCTTTTGTTCTGTGAACGGCCCACAGCAGAGCCCTGTGACTCTGCATAGGGAGCGCATTTGACACTTGTCACCGCCCCGTACCTGGGGTGTATTTGCTGCAGCAGTTGATTACATTACCTTCCGTGTTTATAAACATTTTGAATCAGTGTGGCGTGCAGTGCTGCACAGAATGTTTAAGATGGCATTGGCTTTATTTTTGCTTTTTCATCTGTAAACACACATAATGTATCTGCGATGCACTCAGCAGTGAAGGATCAGAACTGCAAATGCTTCTGCGCTTGGCTTCCGTCCTGAGCTAGCCTATTGCAGCCTCTCTCTCTCATACACACACACACACTGTTCCAGCATCAGAGCCAGAGCCGATCTCCTGTACCACCTCTCCTGTAGGGAGAGGGCATTTCAATCTCCGTATTCCTTCCCAGCCTGTGGTTCTCTAGATGGCTTCATTTAATGCAACCCTGAATGAGAGGAGACATTTTCCCCCAGCTAACAGCGCTCACACAACTTCTAAGCCGTCTGCAAACATGAGCTGGGTCTAGGTGTTTATGCGATTCTCTCAGAGCACCTTAGCCCCCTGAAAAGCTCACAGCACCCCTGGTGAGGCAGGAATTTTAGTATAATCCCCCTTGTCCATGGGAGAAAAGAGGCCCAGGGAGATTAAAGCCCTTAGGTGCAATCTTGGCCCTACTGAAGTCAATGGGAGTTTTGTCATTTGTTTCAAAGAGATCAGGATTTCACCCCATATTTTCAAGGTCTGTTGACTTGGGGTGCTTGGGGGCTCAGCAAGAGACATGTGCCTGGGGCTGATTTTCAGAGGTGTTGGGCACCCACCACTCCAATCAACATTCCTGGGAGCAGCAGACACTCACCACCTCAGAAAATCAGGCCCCCACAGGTGTCTGGAGAACTGCGTCCAAAATCAGGGAACGATTTTGGCTGGAGTGACTCTGCCCCGGTCTCAGAGCAGATTCAGGGGTCCCCAATTGCCTGCTCTGCCAAGCTGCCTTCCAGTCCCAGGCTTTCTCCTGGGCTGGTTGTATTGATGCACCCGTTCCTGACCTGAATGGACCCTCCCTGCCCTTGCTGCAGGGAGAGGGAAAGAATTCCTGCCACATGGTCTTTCAGTTCTCAGAACTCCTCCCACTGCTCCAAGCCAGGTCCAGAAAGGGCTGGAGGATCTGCCCTTGCCAGCACACAGCCAGCTCAGGAGAGGGAAGGCAGACTGTGTCCTAATCACAGCTCCTCTTCAGGGTACCTCTACCCCAGGCCAGGGCTGGCACCTCCCCCTCGTAGTGCCCAGGGAGTGAATGGATGCGTGCCCCACCCTGCTTCTCCTGGGGCCAGGGCTTAATTTGTAAGAGGTGCCGGAGCTAGACGCAATTTTTTTTTTTACTTTCATAACTGACGTGGCAAGCCCAGAGGTGCCGGGGCTGTGAACTGCCAAGCCCAGAGGTGCCGGGGCTCAGCCCTGGCGAGGCCTGGCACAAATTAAGCCCTGCCCAGGGCACACGTAGCTGGAGGCCGGAATCCCCAGTGGAGCCTAATTTGGATGGTACCCAGCTATAAGCTGGAGAGCGGTGGGTAGATTCTGAAGGATATGTCTCCATCGCGGGGGATGGGATGGTTTCTGATGGAGCAGTGGGGGCCCTCGGGAAGCCAGCAGTTGGCTAGAAAAAGCGTGGGCAGAGCCGGGGTTTCCCTCTCCCTAAAATCCCCCCACATTCTTAGGGAGAGAAGGCAGAGCTACAAAAAGCACAACTGTCTGACGCCATCTAGTGACCGAAGGGCAGCATCTGTGCTGCTGGATTCACCCAGCCAGGCAAGGAGTTCAGGGCTAGGGAGTCATTTATCACAGCAGGGGGTGAGTGGCTGTTCACAGGGACAGCCTGAGAGAAAGAGAATAGAGAGGCAGGTAATGGAGATGTCCAGAATATCACAGAGCCATGCTGATTTCCACCAGCTGAGGATCTGGCTCGTCATCCCTAGGAGTTTTCTCACTGCTTAGCCCCAAGTGAGTTGCTTTTGGAGGTGCCGAGGTGCGTATGTTCCCTGTGAGGATGTCAGCTCTGTCTGTCCAAGTGTGCCTTCGAACATGACAAAAGAATAATTTTACTCAGGGAAAGTTGTTTAAACACCTGATGCAAAGAGCTATCGTTGCTGTTGACAGAGCGGGCGCCCCAGGAAACGTGTACACACACACACTCACACAGCCTCATGTTAGACAGAGAACACGATCGGCTTCCAAGTGAGACACAGGGGACAGACAGAGAAAATACAGAGAGAGGAAATCAAATAAAAGCAGCACTCCCCTCATTTCAAAGGGCATCTATTCCCAGGGTAGCTAAGAAGGAAGCTGCAAAGAAAACACAGCCTTCTTCCCTGCAAGGATATAGCCCTCAGACACGACGCTGCGAGTCCACATGCGCTGCAAAGCCTACGCTTCTCATCTGGAGAGTGCGCAAGACTTAGCGGTGGTTGTACTAGAAAGTATCATACATTATTTAAGAGCCACTGTATCGCTGCCTTCCCGGGAGATGCGGCACACCCTGTGAGGTTTTAAGGACAGTCCCTAAGTGGTACCCTGAATAGCCTGCAGGGTGAGAGTTTTGGAAACTCATGGGTGCTCACTCCTGTGAGAAAACCAACGGAGGGCTTGTCTACACTTGGAAGTTTACTGGAATACCTATTCCAGAATCATTATTAGCCTTGTGTTTGCCTCGGACGTGAAAACAGTCTTGTTCCCTCATAGGGGCTCTGTGGGCTGTGGAAACCTGTGGTCGAGTGGCTGGATCATGGGACCAGACAGTGGGAGTTGTATTCCCGGCTCATCGGCTGATTAACTGAACTCAGTGGAATCACTGGTATGAATCTAGAATAACCCCACTGCAGTCAGTGGTTTAAATCTAGTGTAACTCCAATGGAGTCAGTGGTGTAAATCCAGAGTAATTCCACTGAAGTTATTGGAGTGACTGGGATGATTCTGGAGTAGCTCCAATGGATTCAGTGTTCGGACTCTGGAGTAACTCCGGGCAGGGGGGCAGCCAGTGGAGTCGCTGCTGTGAATCGGGAGTAGCTCCAATGGAATCATTGCTGAATCTGGAGTAACTCCGGGGGGGGGGCGGGAGCGGGGGGGGAGGGGCGGTCAGCCAGTGGAGTCACTGCTGTGAATCGGGAGTAGCTCCAATGGAATCATTGCTGAATCTGGAATAACTCCGGGGTGGGGGGGGGGGACCGGGGAGGGGGGCAGTCAGCCAGTGGAGTCGCCGCTGTGGATCTCAAGTAACTCCAGTGTGGTCAGTGCCTTTCCTCCAGATCTGGGGTAAGTGAGAGAAGAATCCTCACCTGTGCTGTGCATTGAAATCACCACCCTTACTGTATAGGCAGCCTACTGTAATCTGCCTGCACTTGCTGCTGAGCCACCTCCAGCAAGCTCCCTCCTTTCGCTCTCTCCTTCCCACACCCACCTCTTTCAAACAGATAATTAGTTTCTATTTGTCACAAACCAGCTGCCGCTCTGAAGCCAGCTCCCGAGACCCAGTTCCCTCTGAGAGCCAGGTGTCATCCTCCTCGTCACAAACTCCTTGATCGACCAGAGGAGGCCCAGCCCTTCCCAGTGAGGCTGATTTATCATCCCCTAGGCTGTTAGCATAAATACTTGATAAATACAGATATTAATAAGCCGGCCTGAGTTTTCCTCCCCGGAGTTAATGAGTCTCCCTGTGCTGACACACGTGGGCATTGCCGGGCTGAATTGACAGCAGGGAGCACATTGGTGTACTGTTCTGCTGAGTTTGGGGGAGGAAGGACTAAGGGGGCGAGCCTCAGGTGTGTGCGGGCTTTTACCCCACAGGTCTCAAGGGCCTACAAAGACTGAACTGGCCCTAAATTAAAGGCCTCCCACCGGCCGTCTCCCTTCCCATCTCTGAGGCCCTAGAGAAAGTGGGGATCTCCCTTCTCCATCCATGCTTCTCTCACCCTCCCTGAGATGCTGGTAGGTGGGCCGACCTTCCTTCTCCGCCTCCGACAAGTAGTGAATGAGCTCCTCTTCTCACTTCTAAGACACTGGCAGGACTGGGGACTATCCTCCTCTGGGGCACATGTGGGACAGTTGCTGTCCTCAGCAGGTGGTTCTGTTCCTATCTGATCTACTTGGGCTTCCAAAGACAATTCAACTAGCCAATTATCCAGATTCTGCCCTCTTTGCACCCCATGCAACCTTCCCAAGTGACTTCCATGGGCTTGTGCAGGTGTAGCCAGGAGCAGAATTTGGCCCAATCCCCTCAGAGAGAGGATAATTTCCCAGGACTGTGTCTGCAGGGGGCGCACCCCTTGTGGCTTGGCTAGAATTAATGAAGATGTTTTACTGTCAGAAGGTTGGGCTCGTTTTTTCATCTAATCAACCTGTAGTGCACCAAATTCACCGCAGTGGAGAGAGCAGCACTTGCAAAAGGGCAGAGTTGTGATGACAGAATAGAGAAGGATTTTGTGGGCAGTGAAGGCGAAATGGTGGCAGTTTGCATGATGGTAAAACCCATTGGACTGGATCTTTTGCTGGAGGAAAGTCTCAGATTTGCAGACTTCCGACCTCCAGCAGGGGTGGTTAGTGACTGTGCATGAGAAGGGAGGATAGTCCAATGATTAGGGTGCTAGCCTGCGATTGGAAAACTCCAGGTTTAGTTCCTTGCTCTGCTACAGACTTCCTGTGTGACCTTGGGCAAGTCACTCAGATCCTCAGATGTATGTAGGCACCTAAGTCCCATGGAAATCAATAGCATCTAAATACCTTTGAGGATCTGGGCCTTAGTGTCTCTGTGCCTCAGTTCCCCATCTGTAGAATTTAGCTAATATAATTATTATTATTTATTTATAGCAGTGAGGAGCCCCATCATGGACAAGGACCCCCACGGTGCTAGGCGCTGTACAAATACAGAACTAAAAGACAGTGCCTCCAAGGAGTTTACAATCTAGAACTGCCCTACCTCCCAGGGAGGCTGTGGGAAATACATACCTTAAAGACGTGAGGTGTCGAGATACTTCAGTCATGAGGGCCAGTCATGGGAGCCTTAGATCAACTGATTTCATGAATTACCTCTTGACAAGCAGGGAGAAAAACAACATATTAAATTTTCCTTTGCAAATTTTTGAACGTGAAATTTGATTCCCAACTCAAATGAGCTCAGATCAAAAATCGTTTGAAAGCCTAAGATTTCAACTGGAGTGTTTTTGGTGGAGTTTGGGTGACAGGTGACATTTCTGGGTTGCAAAACATCCTGATCTGGAGGGACAGAAACACCCACCATTGGTGTGGAATTTTGCTGGGATGTTGTGGCTTTCACAGAGCTAGGAGCAAGGAAGAAGTTCTTTTGAGAAGTTCTGCGCATCTTCCACTCCCATAGGGAAGCAGGGATGGCTAGTCCATCGGGCTCTGGACTACGATCCCGGAGACTTGGATACTGTTGGCTCTACCGCTGACCTCTGGTGTGACCTTGGGCCCTTCCTTTTGCCCTCTGTCTGTGTTATCAGGGAGCTAGACGCAGGGGTTTCGATTGTAAGCTTCTTGGGACTAGGAGCGAAGTTACTGTCTGTTAGTCCAGCACCTGCCTCAACGGGGCCCTGATCTCAGTTGGGGCTGTGAGGTGCTTGATATAAATAACCCTCACTGAAGTGGTGGGTGCATCCCACCTTTTAGGATTTCATTGACTTCAGCAAGGAGTTTTCCTGAGTAAGAAGCGACTTAAGGCCTCAGGGCTTGTCCTAGGGAAGTTAGAGAGGGAAAAGCCCTGGTAGGTCATTGTGGCAAGGCATAGAGCCCCCAGGGAACAAAGGGTTAACCTTAGCTCTCTTTTGCAAAGGTGCTCTGGGGAAAGGTTTTAAGAGTGCTTGCTCTGGGGGAAGGCTCCATGCACAGGGGGCTGAGTCATGCCACAGCCCTTTGCCAGTGCACAAGTCCTCCCTGCTGTATGGTTCTCAGTGATTTTCGGAGCACACACAGAAAAGATTGCTCCAGGGCTCCCGCTCCCCACTCCTGCTGCCGAGGGCGAGTGGTGAAGGAGGACTGGGACTTGCATGGAGCTTGCCTGTCAGTCACCCAAGGCCTGAGCCAGTGAAGTCAAGGGGACACGGGGCACTGCCTTCAGTGGACATGAGATCAAGCCCTGGAACAGGAAGAATGACTGGCAGCTGGAGTTACCTACTCTGCTAACCTCAGCAGGAGCCCAGATGGAGGTGATGTCTTCCCCTGCTGACCGTAAAACAAGCAGGGCCTTCAGGAACTCCCCGCCACCGACAAGCGCTTCCCCTTCTGCATGGAGCTGCATGTCCCCCTTAGCCACCAAGAAATGCTGGCACTGGCTGAAAACAGGTCTGGGTGGGGTGGACAGCTGTGAGCGTGCACAGCCCTTCCTCTCCCCCAAACCAGGCAGTACAGGGCAGCAGGATGGATGGGCAGTTATTGTGTCCAGCTGGGTTCAAATCGTGGCTCTGCTGCAGATTTCCTGTGCGACCTTGAGCATGAGCATGTTGTTCAAGGCCAGATCTTGCCTGTCCCACAAGGACACCCTTGCCTCTGCAGAAGGATGCTTGATCTTTGCCCAAAGCTCAGGGGGTCCCTGGGGCTTGGAATTCTAAAGGGAGCGATGGCACGGCTATTGTCCCCTGCCTACCAGCCAGCTGGCTGAGGGTGGAGGAGCACCCAGGGATCCTTTTCAGAGTCTCCCGCGGGGCACCTGAGAGCTCCCACTAGGGAAGTGCTGTGCCCCGCTGACAACTACGGCTCAAAACCACAATTTACTCCTTTCTGCCTCAGTTTCCTTCTCTGCAAAACAGGGATGAGAACACTACTTCCTTTCCCCCAAAGGTTCAACTCATTGCTGGCTTGGGGGGAGGGGAGGGCTGTTGCTTAGCTTTAGATGGAGGGTGCTAGGGAAGTGGGTGGAGTAGTGTGAGCCTCCAGAAAAGCTAGTGGATAGGGCATTAGAATGGGAAGCAGGAGACCTGGATTCTCTTCCTGGCTTTGCTGCATGACCTTGGGCAAGCCTCTTTCCCTCCCTCTGCCTCTGTTTCCCCTTCTGCCTTGTCTCTTTTAGTCTGTGAGCTTTCAGAGGCAGGATGGACTCTCCCTCTGTTGCTGTGCGGCGCCAGGCCCAATGGGGCTTTGATCTCCACTGAGAACTCTCTGCGCCACCGTAATCATCATGAGCCCACAGCTGCCCTCACAAGGCAAGAGTGGCTGACACCATTCACTCTGAAGACCTGTGAAGACACTGGGCTGGAGGCAAAGAGAAAATAAACCCAAGAAGAATGGAGCCTGAATGGCCCATATGCTCTGAAACCCTCGGCTCTGTGGGGAGCAGCCGATAAAATTCATCACTGCGCTTAAAGGCAGTAAAAAGAAAGGAAGTAAACAGAATAATTGAGAGGCATAAACAGAGGGCAAGTCAAAGGTACGGCTAAGCACAGGGCTGTGGCACATTATAACTTCCCCAGCAGTCTGTGGGCAGGGAATTGTTCAGTCTAACAGAAAGGAAGGGGGTTGCTGAGCTGTCTTATGGAGGGCTAGCCTGGGATACGTGTGCAGACACATACAGTTCTGATCCACTTGCAGCCAGCCCCTCCTGCATTTTTCACTGTCGACATACTGATTCCCTGCGCTTTCCTCCCAAGCCCTCTTCTTTCCCCACCTTCTCTGCCACTTTTGACAGCACCACCATCTTCCCTGTCACTCAAGCCCCTAGCCAAAGGGTCCCTTTTGATTCCTCCTTTTGTCCCCCCTCCCTTCACATCCAAATCCTGCTGCTGCTTCCTGCACAGCATCACTAAAGTCTGCCTTTTACCCCCGCTTCTGGTGGCAAAAAGCTCTCCTCCCCGCCCACCTGGATTGCTGCAACATGCCCTTCTCCAGCTCTCGTCCAACACTCCTTCCCTCTGCAGCATGCAAAAGGCTGCTCATACCACATCTTCCTCGCTTGCTGCTCCCTGCACATCACCTCCTTGAATGAACTCCTCCACGTGCTCTTCTACCATATCCAGTGCAAGTGCAATGTACAGGGGAGTGGGTGTAACAAATCCCACCTTAGTGCCTGATCTACGCAGGATATGGGTCTGTTAAAGGACCACCTGGGGCAGCTTGGTTCTTTAGCTCAAGCTGTGGTACCTCATGCTTTTAGTGCTGATGGTCCCCAGGTCACTCCCCAGTTCATTGGCCAACATGGCAGTTCTCACATGAGCTTCTTGTCCTCACCTTCAATGCACTTCTCAATTCTTATCACCCTAATATTGGCCTTGATTCCCTCTTTGCTTCCTCTGAAGCCATCTTCCCATTTGCTTCCATGCCATTCCTGCATATGGAACTAGACCCTGAACAAATCCATCAGGCTCTAACCCTCTTTTCCCGCAAATCTCTCCTCAAGACCCAGTTCACCAGCAAGGCCTGTGACTAATAAGAGCTCGCTAGAGGGGCAGTTGGGGCTAATTGTGATTTCTGATTTTTAACAGGGGGATTTTGGGGGCAGATCCTCAACTGGTGGAAATTGATGCAAGCAGCCGTGGAAATTCTCAGTGAAGTTGCAAAATTCAGAAGACTTGGCCAGCTGTAACTTGAAAGCAGTGTACTGCCAAGCTTGGGAAGAAACCCACAGCTGCAGTTGATATTATGGCAGTGGTATTATTTAAGTTACCAAACCTCGGGAAGTGGGTAAGTTTGGAGTTTATTCAATGCCTGTAAGATAGGAAGGTTGGTCTAGTGGGAGACAGTGTGGCCTAGCAGACTCAGGAGTGAGACTAAGGAAACCTAAGTTCTATTCCTAACTTTGCCACTGGCCTGCTGGATGATTGTGGGCAAGTCACATCATTTCTCCATGCCTCAGTTTCCCCACCTGTGAAACAGGTAAAATGATGGCAAAGTGCTTTGAGATCAACTGATGGAAAGAGCTGGGTAATGTTATAATGGAGGGCACACAGGACTAGAACTGGTTCAATTCCTGGCTCTGCCACAGACTCTGTACCTCAGTTTACATCTGTAAAAGGGGGATAATACTTCCCTGCTTAACAGGGGTGCTGCGAGGCTAACATCCATTAGGTGCTCAGATACTCTGATGATGGGGGCCAGAGTAGTAGTCAGAGGGTTTTTGCTCTAGGGCACTGTGGGAACTCCACCCTCCTTTACAGGTGAGGCTCTATGAATCACATAATGGCAGGGGCAAACCGTAAGGGCTTTCCTCTTCTTCTGTGTGTCTCTGGTACACTGAAGAGCATACAGGAGAAGGCACGATGGACTCACTCAGCTGTCTCGTCATGTTGAAAAAACATTATTTAGATACTTTTACAGGGTCTGTTAATGAAACTTCAGTGATCCTGCCACTTCTAGGAGAATCCATCTGCATCTAAGTGATGGAAATGAACTCCTGAATGGCCGGGGCCTGTTCGGTCACTATTGGAAATCGATTCAGAGTGACGAAGGGCCGTGTGAGGAGGGGCACATGTCCCAGGCAAGAGCTAAATGGATGTCGTGGTGATGAATGGGGTGGGTGGAGGGGCTGTAATTACTGAAGGGAGGTTGTAGAGCAGCTGGGAACATCCCTAGGCTTTTTCTGTTCTCTCTCCCGCCTATCCCTCCCTTCCCTGCAGCTCAGCACAGAAGCTAAAGGATGTGCTAAAATGCAGGTTCCCACCCAGTTGTCCAGATGTCCCAGGGGATCTGTAGGGAAGACTGTAAACTCTATAAGACTAGATTGTGAGCTCTGTCTGTGGGAGGGACTGTCTTTGTGTTCTGTTTTTGCACAGCGCCTAGCACAATGGGGCTTGAAACCTGACCGGGACTTGTAGATGATGTGATAATACAAATAGCCACAAAGGAAAAGGCCAGGTGTGGATCCAGTGCTAGAGGAAATCTGGCTGGCACCCAATACAGCAGGCAGAGGGATGGCTGGGGGGTGAATTTCCTGTCCCAAGTTTTAGAACTCTTTGGAAAATTCCTCCTGCGACAAATGGAAATTATTGTCTGATAATCAGGCCAAAAAGCATCTTTGGTTTGGTTAACCAGCAACTTCTTCACACCATTCTGTCCTCCACAGTAATCTGCTTCTGGCCCCCTGGTTATATGCACCCACCTCCCCATGAGCACCTTGTTAAGCTACTCGCCTGCAGAGATTCGCTACATGGATTGATGCCAGCTGAGGTTCTGGTCACAGGTCAGCCTGGAGGGCCCTGCTCCAGCTTGGCATGGGGAAGGGGAGCACCAGAGCCATGGGACGTTGGGTTATCCAGTAAATGAAGTAAGGGAGCAATCCTTGGGCAGCTCCCTCTGTGTGCTGCACTACGGCTCTGGCATTCCCACGGAGGCCTCAGAATCTTAGGAAAGTAACTAGTTACATTGCAGGCCCTTGTTCTGAGTCACTGCCTGCCCGCTGCTGCAGCGTTCATTACAGGAGGAAATTAGGGGTGATCAACAAAGGAGCAGTAGGTAGGGAAGCCGGCCGCATCCTCCCCTGGTGTACAGCGGTGACACCATGCCAATTTACACCAGCTGAAGTCTTGGCCCCACAGGCCCACACTGCATGATTTGATGAAGCCTCTGCTCTTTCTCTCCATTTGCCCCATGTCACCGAAATCTGCTTCATTAATAAGGCTTTGCCAATCACTGCTCCGGAGCAGCTGAGCCTCTTGCCCCCGAGGTACGACATGACGCATCTTCCTGCAGATTGTTTCGGCCAGCACAGCGCACTCGGTGGGGCTCTTTAATGAGTTCTCCTCTCGTCAGCCAGTTGTCAGGGGAATATGGAGCCGCGATTCTGCAGGGCTCGCTGAGCTGAGCGTCTCACATCGTGGGCCGGACACTGTTGGCGAATGCAGCTGACAAACACAGAAAGCAGGGAAAAGGGCCTTGGGTGAAAGGACGTTTTGCAAAGTGCACGAGTCAGGAGGCTTAGATGAGGGCTGGAGGCCTCGTGGAGAGGACGATGGAGGATTAGAGACTGTCCAAGAAACGTTGGCTTTGCAACAAAGAGCAGGGGCATCTCTCATCTCTCCAAACCTCTGGAGGTTTTTGCAACAGCTTCCTGGAAATGGTTTCCTGACCCGGAACCTGTGCTGTTTGGGACACATGACATGGCGGAGTTCCACCTTAGGGGATCCTGGCTTTTGGTCAGAGCAGGCTGTAAAGTCTCACCCGGAGGGATTTGGAAGCGTCTGAGAGCAGAGTCCTGGTGTAATGATATATCACCTCAGCTGGCAGCGTTCTGCCCTGGGGGCTGGAGTGTTTGGTCCAATCCATGGTAGAATTCTGCCTTGGGTTATGTGAAGTGGGATTTTCGAAGGAGCTGGAAGGCCTAATGACTTCAATGGGAGACAGTTAGGACAGCGGGGAGGGCTCTTACAGGTCCCACCCATGGGCTAGATTATGATCTGGGTTACAGGACGGCCAAGCCACGGAGGGTATGTCTACACAGCAAATCTCAGAGCCCAATCAACTCACTGGGGGCTCGCACCACCACAGGGCTAAACACAGCAGTGTAGACATTCCTGCTCTGAAACCCCCTGAGGGGGGGAAGGCCTCAGAGCCCAGGCTCCAGCCCCAGTGAGAATGTCTGCACTGCTATTTTTAGCCTCCTAGCGCAAGCCTGAGCCCGTTGACCTGTGCTTTGAGACTTGCTGCTGTGGGTTGGTGTATTTTTTACAGTGTAGCTGTACCCAGTGAGTCTGCTGAAGCCAGTGGAGTTAATATGTACTGACATCAACACACAATCTATTGGCTGGGGCCCTGGATCAGCATTCACTCCCTGAGCCCCTTCTGGGTCTGCCTTCCCACTTCTTCTGTGGCCAGTGTAATCCAGGGTGGGTCCTCTCCGCTCCGTTTATATCTTTCCTTGCTGCTGCGAGGAGTCCCAGCAGCAGGATGCAGATAGGGGGTGGTCCTCCTGCAGGCTACCCATCTCCTGGAATCTCTGCAGCTCAGACACCTGCTTGGTTGATCGCTATTCTTCATCATCATTTCATTAGTGTCTGTATTACCGGGGTGGCTGAACTGAGAACAGACACATAGTACTAGCCAGTCCCTGCCTTAAAGAGCTTACAGTCTAAATAGACATGACAGACAAATGGTAGGAGAGGAAACTGAGTCACAGAGAAGGAGATGGGGACAGAACCCCAAACTCCTGAGTCCCCTGTTCCTAGAGGAAGAATGATCAGCTGGGGGAATGGAGGGGGGATGGGAGATAATATTTTTCTCTCTGAAGCCACCTACCCTCATATTTCACTATCCAGGAATCCATTTAAGGAGCGACTGGACTTTCAATCACCATTAATCTGCAGCGCTTCCTTTCCACACATCCTCTTCGAGCCTAGATGCAAATCTATGTGCCAAGATTAATCCCAGCACTTAACTTTGTCTTGGAGGAAGCAAAGTCAAAATGAAATGTACGAGGTAGATGAGGGAGGGAGGGAACTATACTGGGGATGAGAAGAGACAAAATGAGAGAAGCCCAGGCAGCTGGGAGAAAGAGAGAGCAAGAGGAAGCTAATGAAGGAAGAGGCTCGATTGGCAAGGGGTGGGGGTGGGGGGTAGGAGTAGAAGACAGAGAGACGTTGCTGGAGAGTTTGACAGCAGGAAAGCGCGGGACGCAGGATTCTCCATCGTTAGTTATCATTGTGCTGAAGGCAGTTAGAGGAACAGGAATGAAATGTATAGGTGAGAGGTTAGGGACAGAAATGTTAATTATGGGGAGCTGCCGCCTTAGCAGAGAGAACACAAACGCACTGCATATCAGCTGAGAATGATTCCCCTTGCAACGCACAAAGCGGCAAGCACCAGCCCTGAGGGGTCCTGGGCTTGCTCACCTGCTGCGAGAGGTGCTGCCAGGGCCATGTGTTGCATCCTGGGCAGAACGCTGCCCCAGGGAACGTGGCTTCTCTCTACACTGCACCCTATCACTGACATCCCCCCTGAGAGGGATGCATCCCCTGGGCCATATTCATCCAGTGAAGCCATATGAATTAGGCCTTCTAGAATCATTCAGCTATCAGCTTCCTGCCATGTGCCTCCATCAGTGACCCTCCAAAGCCACCTGCTGTTAAAGATGTGCTTCTCCCTTGGGGGGCCCATGCTGACCTGGTGGAACCATTTTTTGCTGGCCTGAGAGGGGAATTCAATCCCCTGGTTTAAAAATGGCAAATCCACCCCCACCCAACATTTGACTGCTCATACCCCCAGGACAGTGGGCTTGGTGCATGGGGATCTCACAGCCAGGGCACAGAACAGCATTAGGGCTGCTCCATCCTTGCGCCTGCAGCCTCAGGCTTGTGGTAGCATCTGCAGAATATGCACCATGCCCCCCAATCCCCAGATGCACAGGACTGAGTGGCTGCTGGCTCCATATGGCTGCGGGTCATACAGGCGCTGCCCTTGTCCTGGCTAGGTTTCCCGACCCCACTCCTTCAGCTGTGTGTGCGGCAAGCCCCATGGAGAATGGGCGATGCAGGATTAGCCCCACTGTGCCGCATGGAGACTGCAGTTCAAGCCATTCTGTTCCAAGCCTGGCATTGTGTCATTTGTTCTAGATCTAGGACTCCTCCTGCTCCCATGCCTCGCAAGCAGCAGTTTGCGTTCGGGTAGCAGAGCTCTACACTCAGGTGCAGAAGGCTCAGCGGAGCTGTGAGGAGCAGCCCAGCCTGGGCATTTCCCGTTCGTGGCTTGTTTTCCCCCACCCCTCCCAACAATGATGGCTACTTTTTCTTACATGTGCAGAAATAGCTCACATTTGTTGTATATCACCCTCAGTCCAGATGGTGAGTCACCTGGTTGATCAAAGGCAAGACTGTGTCCCTGGTCTGCGGGGAAGAGCTGATACTTCAGTAAATCATTCAGAATAATTGGCAGAGAGAGAGAGAGTTTCCTATGGATTTAAACAGAAAATCTCCCCTCTCCCCCATTCAGCCTGTCTGGTATAAATTACAAAATCTAGTGATATTTGATGGCGGGAGGGGATGCCAGGTTTAGGGTTTTCTCAGAGGTTCTAGTTCTTGGACTGTACACGCAAGCTTCCCAAACAGCAGCAACGGAAGAGGTGGAAGCCAAGTGATTGTCCCAGTCCAACTCCGTGGGATACTCCGTGTGTCTTTTTTCAGTGATGGTGCTTTCTGGGACCCGGCGGTTGGGTGACATGGGGTTGTGAGTGTGTGACGGGTAAAGATGTGAGTGTATAGGAGGCTATGATTGTGTGGGTTTGTAAAATGAGAATGTGAGGGAGTCGAGAAATAACATTGTGGCTTCCTTTGCGGTTTTATATTGTACCACTGGATGTGGATAATAGGAGGGGGATCAATTGTTCTCCAGGTCCACTGAAGGTAGGACAAGAAATAATGGGCTTAATCGGCAGCAAGGGAGATTTTGGTTAGATATAAGGGTAGTTAAGCTCTGAATCAGTCTATTCTGGCATAGTAAGACTAGGGTGATGGGGTTAGATCTTGGACCCGGGGTCTGTTCTGGTGGGACAGGAGGGCCTGGGATACAGGACTAGACAGACCACAGCTGTGTGGAGATCTGCCATGAGTTGGGATACAGGACTAGGTGCGCCATTGGTCAGTTACAATGTGGCAGGAGCAAGGATGATTACAAGGACGGTTCATCTGCTCCATTGTGGTCAGAGCTGGGCTCTGGATTGAACAGATCGTTGGTCCATTCTGATGTGGCAAGAGGCAGAATATTACACGAGCCCAACCACCAGAGAGAGGATGAGAGAAAGAACCAACCACACGCGACCAGTGTTAGTCATGTTGCTTAAGGCATAACTGGAAGCTGCTCAGATACGATGGTGATGCACAAGGGATAAGAACCTTTATAAAATACAATAGAACTGCTCAATGCTAGGATGCCAGCACCTCTAACCTTGCCTCTCTGGGGAGCAGCTATCAATGGCTCTTGAGACCCAGTTGAAAGCAGAACAGATGAAGGATTTACCATCTGAGAACAAGTGCTTGGATTGAATTAAGGAGCATTTAACATTTACAGATCATTAGAAACAGCTGCCCATTACAAAGCAAGCAGGGGAGAGCAGGGCAGAAGGAGCCTTTTGAAAGGAGATCTGAACTCCTTGACATGCCAGCCAGGGGAGCTTTTCAAAGGGGAGTTCTGAGCGTCCCCAAAGGCTTTATGTTCATTACATCCCAGGATCTCAGCCACCAAGTACCTATGTCAGGTTTCAGAGTGGCAGCCGTGTTAGTCTGTATTCGCAAAAAGAAAAGGAGTACTTGTGGCACCTTAGAGACTAACCAATTTATTTGAGCATAAGCTTTTGTGAGCTACAGCATCCGATGAAGTGAGCTGTAGCTCACGAAAGCTTATGCTCAAATAAATTGGTTAGTCTCTCAGGTGCCACAAGTCCTCCTGTTCTTTTTGCAAGTACCTATGTGTGTCTCTTGCTTCTCCACCCCCTGCTGCTATTATTCTCAGCTGCTATCACATTCTAGTCCCAGCAAAAGCTTATAGAGACTTTGGCTGGGTATCCTTTGTTCCGTGGCCAGGTATGCAGATGTGGTGCAATGGGGGGGGGGAGGGGGGGAAGAAATGATCTTCTCAGCAGTCAGCAGCTTGCCGCCTCTTTAACGCTGATCCGGTGCATGCATCGTTTATGATGCTCGAATAACCAGCCACATTAAGGGACAGGGTGTTTGCCATATCTACCCTGACTCGGGTACTTGGGCTAATTGAAGTCTGCTGACTCACACCTCCTGGTATAAGATGCCTTTGCGCTCATGTCTGGGTCACTGGATAGCAACACAATATCTTCTGAGTTCTGTGGCATTTTGAAATTTGTCTCTGTGCACGTTGAGCTTAACATGCTGTCTAGAGATTGTGTGTTCTGAATGTTAATTCGGGCCCAGATGCCCCTTTCGCTTCTCCACTCCCAGCCATGGAGCCGGGAGGGGCTGCTATAAAGACACACCAGAAGGGAGAGAAGGGGAACTGGTTCAGTGTCAGACCCAGTGCTAAATCTCCCCTTCTTTGCAGGGTTCTCCGGCAGAAGGAGCACTGTGGTTTTATGGCACAAGGATGGAGCAGGATTAAAGGTGGGGCTGCAGGCCTCTGGGACCTTTCTCCGTGAGATGATGCCCTCAAGCCTGATTCCTCCCAGTCCCACACCTTGTGTGGGTCTCCTACACTGGTGAAAAGTGGGTGTGAGGAACGTGGGTGGGTGTGTGTGTCATCACTAATGAACACTCCTGCCATTCAGTGGAGCCTGCCCCATCCCCAGAGTGCTCTCCAGAGTCAATTCTCACGTCACCAAAGCAACCTCATGACCATCTTGGCCCCGATCCTCAGCTGGTGTAAATCAGATGGTCAAAGGAGCTATGCTGATTTATACCTGTCAAGGGTCGGCTCTTCACCTTCACCTTTGTCCTACCCCTGTGTTTGCCCCCTTCTTCTGCTGAGGTCCCCAATGGCAGGGAATCCATCTTCACTTGTGTCCCTCTGTCACAGGGTGACTGCCCCTTTAAGGGGGAGGCGATGGGGCCAGTCGCACCTGTGCCATAATTAATTAGCTGCTTCCCAGCCTGAGGGGGAAGGGCTAAGAAGATCAGGTGATAGATTCATGAGCACCTGGATCTTATAAAAGGACAGAGTGTGAGGTCACTCTGTGTTGGAACTACTGGGAGCTATTCATGTAGAGGGCCCTGAGCAAGGATCTGCCGGGGAACGAGCCGGGGGCCAGTACTCGAGTCCAAAATGGAGAAAAGAGACTCTCAAAGGTAGCCCAGGAAGGAGTTAGGAACAGGGCCCAGAGAACGGGCTGAAGAGAAGCCCCAGAAGGATCTTTTTAGTTTGTTTGGACTTTGCTAGTTTTTTTGCTGTTCCAGATGGAGTTAGGTTTGTTTGTGACTTGGCCGAATAGCTCGGCCATATCTCCAGTTACAGACTGGTGAGGGGAGAGATGAGAGCCACCTCAGGGAAGGAAACTGAGGCAGGGAATGCCCTGCTGTGCCATGCTTGACCAGCGATGACTGCTATCGGGTGGGCACACCCACCTACAGCCTCTCTCTAGTGCATCCCACACATATGTTGTGCTAAGTAATAAATGACAGTCGCCTGTTACTCACAGTGAAGGGTTGATTCCTATAGAGAAACCTTTTTTCTGTAGGGTGCCATAATATTAACAAGGGGCTTCCCATGTGCTTACAGACAGCCCCCCAACCTGAAGCAAATACTCACCAGCAACCACATACCACACAACAGAACCACTAACCCAGGAACCTATCCTTGCAACAAAGCCCGTTGCCAACTGTGTCCACATATCTATTCAGGGGACACCATCATAGGGCCTAATCACATCAGCCACACTATCAGAGGCTCATTCACCTGCACATCTACCCCTGTGATACATGCCATCATGTGCCAGCAATGCCCCTCTGCCATGTACATTGGCCAAACCGGACAGTCTCTACGTAAAAGAATAAATGGACACAAATCAGATGTCAAGAATTATAACATTCAAAAACCAGTCGGAGAACACTTCAACTTCTCTGGTCACTCGATTACAGACGTAAAAGTTACAATTCTTCAGCAAAAAAACTTCAAAAACAGACTCCAACAAGAGACTGCTGAATTGGAATTAATTTGCAAACTGGACACCATTAAATTAGGCTTGAATAAAGACTGGGAGTGGATATGTCATTACACAA